>NW_028317797.1:4885000-6085000 GCF_062004578.1 Staurois parvus | reverse complement strand
GTAAGGGCTCACTCTACAACATCATAAGTGCTTCCTAGGCTTATAGGCATCAAGCATCTATTTCCCAGATTTGCAAGGCCACCACCTGGTCTTCTGATTATGTTCTTTAAGTTTAACCGGGTTGATGTTCAGGAATCTTCAGGCACAAACTTTACAGTATATGTAATATCCTCCAGGCAGTTCTTTAAGCTGTAGGCATCTCCAGGCGGCACAGTGGCTTAGTGGTTAACACGTCTCCCTTGCTGTAAATGGGTCATGGGTTCGATTCCCGACCATGTTGCCTCCTGCATGGAGTTTGCATTTTCTCCCTGTGCTTGCGTGGGTTTCCTCCGGGTGCTCCGGTTTCCTCCCACACTCCAAAGACATGCTGGTAGGTTAATTGGATCCTGTCTAAATTGGCCCTAGTATGTGTATGTATGAATGTAAATTAGGGACCTTAGATTGTACACCCCTTGAAGGTTAGGGACTGATGTGAATGTTATATATATATATATATATATATATATATATATATGTATGTATGTGTGTGTGTGTGTGTAAGCGCTACGTAAATTGACAGCGCTATATAAGTACCTGAAATAAAATAAAAATAAATTTCCCAGTGTTTTGTTTTCACTGTTGTTTTTGCTTGGTCTGTTAGTGTTGTTGTGTTGCTCTTCCCCTCAGTTGACTTGTTTGGAACTTCTGTTCCAGTGTTCCCTGATGAGCGCTTAGGAAAGCAGAATATTTGTACTCACTGTAGCATATTTTTTTCCCTGGAGTTCATCAAGGGATGTGAGTCCCGCCCCTATTTGATCTGTTCCTAATACTGAGTTTTGAAAATTGAAGCACCGTGAGAGTGAGCGGGGTAATACTTTGCTTGCCAACAGCCTTTTATGTTTGCCAGTGTCCATTTCCTTCTAAAGACAGCAGTATAATCTGAGGTTCCAGCATTCTACTGTTCCTGTGTCCCTTGATGAACCCCAAGAAAAGGATTTTATGATAAGTACAAAAAAACTGTTTTTTTCTGTCACCTTGTTGAATTTATTTCTGAAAATCTGGACAATAAGCATGCAGTAAGAAATAGAAGCTGACAGCAGCCATTGCCTTTCCTAGTTTTACACATAACAAAATAATTTGTGTCTAGAGTTGGGCTTTAATTTAAAACTTGAATTGAGTGTGCCTTTCAAATCATACTATAGTGGAAATTCTGCAAGATTTTTTTTTCTCAGCAGAATTCAGGTCTTTGGGTGTTAATTTTTTTTCATTGGTTTGTCATTAATAGTGTTTAGTAATGAAATGTCACTTTTATCTGTATTCTGTCACAAGAATGACATTGGTTGTCCGGTGTGTTTCCCATTTGGTTTAGGAATGAATTTCATGAGCCACATATTCCTGTACAAAGAATAGTCTGTGACTCACTGCAGTAAATGGAATATGATATTTAATTTTCCTAACTGCAAAGTAAAAATAAAAAAAGACGTGTCTGTTAGAGAGAGTCATGCTGTGTGTTTTTTTAGTAGTACGAAATGTTAGTTACTTAATAAAACAAAGTTGTCCCTGAAGACTTTTAAATGGTAACCTTTGATTTTATTCTTAAACGTGTTTATAACACCAGTGGATTTTCAGTACTTTTTACTTGTTACTGGGGTTTCTAATAAACAGTACTGAAAAAGTTTGCCCCATTATATTAAAGCTTATTTACTGGCCATAGTTCCTGGTAACTGCTTGATTCTGGCAATACAAGTAACACATGTTGTCAGATTAGAAGGACTGTATAGTCTGAAACCAGCAGTTTTCTATGCCAAATCGCACTGTGTGAAAAAGTTATTGCCCTCTTGTTAACGTGAACATATGCTTCAGGATAATTTGTATGCCTGGCTTCCTCGTGCATATATTCATCTTTTATTTGCTCCTTTAAAGCTCAGTTTGCCACCGGGAGCAAAAAGAATACCCTATACTTTCAGGTATGGGAGATAATTTGACACTCCCCTCCCCCACTTTACAGCACTGCTACTTGGTAATGGGCGCTCAGGTACCAGTGCTATCACAGATGTCAGGGATAGAATCTTTAGCCCTTTTTAAGGTCCAAAGAGGCTTTGCTGTCCTCACTCCCAAGGCAACTGAAGTGGTGGAGAGTAAAGGGAAAGTTAATATAAGATGCTTCAGCAGCAGGATTTAAAGTGGTTCTAAAGGCAAAGATTGTTTACTTTAATGCATTTTCTGCATTAACACTTGCCCTCCAGAGGATTTACCCCCATTCCTGACCAGGCCATTTTAACTGACAATTGTGCTGTCATGCAACACTGCACCCAAACTAAATTCATGTCCTTTTTTCCCACAATTAGAGCTTTCTTGTGGTGGTATTTAATTGCCTGTGCAGCTTTTATTTTTTGAGCTATGAAAAAAATAGACTGACAATTTTGAGAAAAAAAAAACAATATTTTTGACTTTTTGCTATTAAACGTGCAGTAAAAAAAATGTTAAAAAATACAGTTCTCTCCCCCTGTCAGCATTACTCGGCGATCGCCGGGTGCCGGTGAGTGATCACCGACCGGGACCCGGTGATTGACAGCCGAGGCCACGAATGGCGGTGCACGTCCCCTACCCGGAACTGCAAAATCACGTTTATATACCCGTGCCACCCTGTAGCAATATTTTTGCTATAGGGCGGACGACAAGTGGTTAAGGTAAAAACCTTTCAATGACTGTGCCTCCCCCAAACACTTACCTGTCACCACTCTCTATCTAGCATTGTCCTGGCCAGCAGCCCTGCTCTCCTCTCTTCCTGTGTTCACAGGACACAGATGCAGCAGCAGGAACCATTGGCCACTCTGAGTGTGTCAATGAACACACACAGCCTGGCTCGGGAGTAAGTCCACATGAGTCACAAGTGGAGAAGTCGGCACTTGAAATGGCATCCATCAATGGTTATCCTTTATTTCACAAAAATGTATAACAGCTGTAAAACTTCCAATGCATTTTGGCCATCAGACTAAGGCCTGGTGGCCGAAATATGTTGGCTATTTTACAACAGTTATACATGTTTTTGCAATAAAGCATAACCATTGTTGGATGCCATTCCAATTGCCGACGTTTCCTTTTATGATTCATGTTACTTGAGGCTTCGGCAGCCTGTAAGTCTGATCACCGGGCGAAGCTGGGATGTCAGAAGGTGGAGCGCTTACATACCTGTATTCATTTGAGTCCGCATGAGTGCCCCCCTATAGCATACTGCTTGCTACGGGGGCAATCGGAAGAGAGGAGGGAGCTGAAAATGCCCACGAGGGACCCCAGAAAGATAAGTATAATGTGTTTATTATTTTAATTTTAAAAAATGAACTTCTGAGAGCTCTTTTCTGCGAGGCATGGTTCACATCAGACAGTGCTTCTTGAAACCAGTAAACCTAAAAGAGGTGTGTGTTTTTTAAGGGCAGGACAGCTGTCAGCAACACATCCAATATCATCACACTGATTGGAGTCAAGGTTAGCTCACTCCTGGCTCCAATTAGCTCTGGGAGAAGTCATTAAGCTAGGGCCTCACATACTTTTTTCCTCCCTGCACTGTGAATGTTTACATGTTATGTGCAATTACACCATGGCAACATGTAATGTTTGTGTAGTATTATGTTCAGCAGACGGTGTTCCTCTATTGTTGTGACTTAGATGACGTTCAGAGCACATTTTATGCCCAATTCATGCAAAACTCCACGTAATCCCAAGGGGTTCACATACTTTGTCTTGCAACTGTAAATGTCATTAGGTATGATTTAGATCAAACTTTAACACATCAACTAAGCCTAAAATGTAACCATTGACATATAATCTTACCCTAACACTTAACCCAACTATGTATACCATTTAACACCCTGAAATTATCATAAAATTTTAAACTCTAACCTCACAGTGGAACTTTGAGTAACTTTACTAGTCTGCACAATTACATGTATGTGTGTTCATATGGACACATCACCATATACAGCAACAGTATCACTTATCAGATAAGCTTTACCTGTAACGACTATTAAAAAGACTAGACTGAAATGGTGCCAGTAGATCTGGGATCCTTGCTTTAATGCTCTGTTTCAATTTCATTTTTCTAGACTTCTTTTGCTGGGTCATTACTCAAAAAAAATACTGTTATCTCATTAGACATCCTAAATGGATTAAAGCTAAACTTGGCTGAAGTTTTAATAAACCTAAGCACCACCAGATGATAATGAACTTAAACATGACAGAAAGAAAGATCCATTGTTTTCTGCATTACATCTGAATTTCATTTTTAAATTTACTGGAATGAGCCACACAATAAAAGTATGAGAATACAAAATTTGTATAGAAATGCTGCAAGACTCTGGGTGTGGCTGCATGTCACTGTGAGGATATAGAGGTTCTGAAGGGAGTTAGGGGACTCTGCAGCAGAATTGTTGGTCCTGTACAGAATAAGGTTTCTGGAGGGGTCTGAGGGCAATTGTGGGGGATGTGTTTTTTTCCAGGAGGCTGGGGGCTTTGCAGAGGCACTGTGGGAGACTGTAGGGCCCGGCGCATGCTATGGGACAACGTGGGAGGTTGAGGGCACTATGGAAGGCTGGAGGCTCTGCAGCAAGTTACAGGGCACTGCAGGGTGCATTGTGGCACTGTGGGAGGTTAGGGAGTGCTGAGGGCTCTCAAGGTATTTGGAGGCACTGTGGGAGGTTCAGGCTCTTCAGGCCACTATAAGAGTTTGGTGGGGCACCATAGGAGCAGGGGGCAATTTGGAAGGTTCTTACAGTTTGATATAAATGCTTTGTGTGCAGTTGGCATGAAATGTTCTCTTTAAAAATAGAGCCCTGCCTTGTAATTTTAGGATTAGGTTGGATGTTCACAAGTAATTACACACCCTGCTAGTCGTGTATTTTAGATCATAGTCAATTTTAAGGACCACTGCGGCTCAAAATATTATATTCTAATAACTGTGTGTGATGCATGCATTTGGTATTCAGTATATGATTCCTTTTTTTTTTTTTTTAAAGTACTTTTATGTCCATTTCTTCTCCTTGTCATTTACATCCAGACCAAAGCAGAATTTATAGTAATGGAGTTTGGGACAAACCAGAAATTTAGCAGTAGAGACATGCATGAGGCTTTTCTTTAGCATCTGATGGTGAAGTCTTCCTAGGAAGCTATTGGAAAGCAGTGCATATGTTATCAGCCTCTAGGCAACAAAATCAGCAACGGGAATGTAAATCTGCAGTAGTGGTTGATTTTGGGCTGAAAGGTATGCATTATATCCCAATTTCACTTTGAACATTTTGTTAAAAATCATTTGCCCATCAATAATAAAAAATGTGTAACGCTGACTATAATACATGCTTTCTCTTCTTTTCTGGTATAATGGCACCCAGCATCGTTTTATCACTTCTTGAAAATGCATGGCATCACAAATTTGCCCCTTCGGGGAGACCTTCACCAGAGAACAGCTGTAACATCATCATGTCTACAGATCTTTCTGCATCACTTTGGAGCGCTCAGTGCCAGAAAAGAGGCCTAAGGAGTACCAGGATAAATCTTTCTAATGTTGCCTCTGACAAGGATCCTAAACATTCCCCTTGCTATCCCAAACTAAAATAAGTTTTGGCTGGACATACACTTTAGAGCTTTTTGGGAAACAGTTTCAGCCAATCACCTGGGCACAGATAACTTAAATAAATCAAAAAGCAGTATTGTGGTACCTGTGAAACCTTATGTGAGTAACTGTGCTGTGAGAAAACTTTAAATTCTTCCACAAGGCAGTAGTGGCAACTGCTCCTATTGAGTAAAAACACACTCTAAATACCAGACTACATGGGCCAGCCTTTGCTCCTCATGTATCTCAGTGGGTTTTGGCTGCACATGACCCTGTCGCTGGTTCACCGATTTTCATTCCTTGGACCATTTTGGTAGATCCTGACCACTGCAAACCAGGAACATCGCACAAGAGCTGCAGTTTTGGAGATGTTCTGACCCAGTCTTCTAGCCATTACAATTTGGCCTTTGTCAGAGTCACTCAAATCCTTACACTTGTCCATTTTTTCTGATTTCAACACATCAACTTCAAGGACAACATGTTCACTGAATGCCGAATATATCCCATCCCCTTACAGGTGTCATTGTAATGAGTTAATGAATGTTGTTCATTTTACCTGTCGGTCATAATGTTATGACTGATTGGTGTATGATAATGGTGTTTGGTTTGCCCAGGGCAATGCTGCCCAATGCAGCCCAACGGAACTGGTGTAAATGGCCCCTTAAAGTTAACATGCTCTAGTTTTGTAAATTAGGGTCATTGACTACATATTATCCTTCCTAGTTTTATTTGAACACATGTCCACTTTAAATAACTTATATTCCTTGATGATTATGTAAGCATATGTGATAATTATGTGTACACATCTATAATAAAGGCAGGATATCTATGCCAGTTCATGCATCATTAAACCAACAGCCCTTCGCTATATGCAGAGTCTGAATCCCAACCCACATTACATCCTGTGCTGTGTAATTAAATTACTACAGTGAGCATCAGTCAAGGTGCTTATTGAGGTGATAAGATTGGATTCTGGAGAGATTCATATTTCATCAAGAAGAATTTCATTTCTCCTGTGCTACTCCAGTCAGGATCTATTATTACCTCTGTACTATATGTTAATTATTGCTAATAACTACATTGCTCACGTATAGAGTGGTGACATTACTCTGCAAATCATTTTTGCTTGTGCGTGCATAGTCTATTGTTGATATAGTAGGATAGATTCAGCGAGGTAATGATTGCCAGCCTGGTACAGGCACCTTTGCATTCTTTATGTTGCAATTACAGCTCGTGAAACATTGTGCACATAATCTGCTGTTCTCTTGTTTTGGCCTCCAGCAATTTTGCTGGATATTAAGTCGTTTTAATGCACATTAACAGAAACCAAATACTGAATGCCGTGATCATTTTTTTCGGGTTTAGCTTGCTGTAATTTATATAATTTAATGTTCTGAAATGGTAGTTTTCGTAGAACAGAGTCAAAAAGTCAGACTTTGTGATTATGATATAAAAAAAAGAGCATAGAAAGGTACATAGAAATGCGTTGCCACTCTGGTGGTAATAGATTAAATCTAGATTTGAAAAAAGTCAAATATTCTCAGTTCACCAATGTTATGTTGCTGGCAAGGTAAGGTTGATATAGGTTTTTACCTGCAATAATGTGTGTTTTACCAGAGGTAGGACTTGTCACTGTACAATAGAAGCACATAAAAACATGTTTTTTTGTGCATCCTTGCATTTCAATGGTTCTTTGACACAAGTTACCAAAAACGTGGATGAACGCTTTTCTTTATTTTTTCCCTCCTTTTCTGGCCACCTCTGGACAATTGTAGATGAATCTAGCTAAAAAAAATGGTACATGGATAGGAGTGTGAGATTTACAGAGGAAAATAGATTTAGTCTCCAAATATGGAAAGGCCTTTTCACAGTAAGAGCTGTGAAAATGTGGAATAGACTCCCCCTGGAGCTGTTTTGGCCAGTTCAGTAGATTGCTTTTAAAAAAAGGCCTGGATTCTTTCCTAAATGCACATAATATAACTGGATGCTAACTTTATAGGTAAAGTTGATCCAGGGAATATCCAATTGCCTCTTGGAGGATCAGGAAGAAATGTTTTCTCCTGCTGGAGCAAATTGGATCATACTGGGTTTTTTCTACTTTCCTCTGGATCAACTGTTGGTATAGGATTGTATATATGAGATTGTATCATTTTTTTATTGGTTGAACTAAAAGGACGTGTGTCTTTTTTTCAACCAGTAACTGGTAACAGAAAGGAGTTTACAGAGATTGTCTAGGTCTAGCACCACTCCAGCATTAGTCATTTTTGCTTTCTTCTGTTTGGTTGATTGACCAGCTCAATAGTACTGTAGCTCTAAATATGTATGGAGCCTACAGAGGAGCATCAATATGCAAGGCCAGTGCTAGACTATTTTGTGCCCTAGGCAAAAATCGGCTACTTGCAAGCATGCTCTACAAGAAGCAAAAAAAAATTAAAATGCAGCACACGAAGTGCATTGTGGTGAAAAGTGGGTGTGGTTTAAATTACACTAAACATTGTGAGCGGCTTAAAGGGGGTGTGGTTAGAGTCTGAGATGACTTACATAGTGCAGAATTGGTGTGCAGAATGGAGATAACTGTGTGCGCAGGATGGAGATGATAATTAATTACCTGAGTCTCTGGCTCTGGCTGGGTTAATTTGCTCACTCAGGCTGGCTCTGCTGGTCTCTACAGTCTGCTCTGCGTGACCACTTAAACTAAGACTGGCTCTGGCCACCACACTTGCTCCGGATCTCTCATTTCTGGTTGGACTCTCTCCGCTCAGCTCTGTTTCTCAGTGTCATTCTGTCCCTGCTGCAGTCAGGACTGCACAGCTGTTCTTCACACTCCAAGCTGTGTGGTCCTTGTGACAGGTTTGTTGTTCAAAGCTGCATCCTCCTCTACCTCTCTACGTGCTCCCGCTACTGAAGGCGGGCTAGTTCTTTTGGTTAGCCATGCCCCCTCACTCAGCACTGACCAATCAGCAAACAGTCAGGCAGCACCTGACTTCCTGGAGGTGGAGGAGGTAAGGGGTGGGATCTCTCTTAATGTGTGTGCGACCCTGTTTTGATTCACCAGGGCATCGCAATCATTTTCATTTTAGTTGTCCGTGAGTTACAGCCATGGCTACACCCTAGGCAGCAATGCACCCTAGGTGGCCGCCTAGTTCACCTAGCAGTAGCGCTGGACCTGTCAACATGTACCCGTGCATAGGGCAGGATGATGTCTAAATACAGCCTCAGCTTTTTGCATGCACAAGCCCATTCATATGCCTGAATCTCATTCATATCTTTGCCTGTTAAAACCCTTCCTGTGTACAGTTATAACTGGAGTATAGCTCACTAAACTGATTGTCAATACACTTATATTTATACACAGCAACAAATCACCCTATAATATCCCAGAAAAGTTATCCACCTCCACCCTTGAAGGCTAATTAAACAAAAATATAGAACTTTTCCCTTTAACAAATAAATAACAATAAAATAAAAATAAAACCAACATAAAAACAAAAAAAAAAAAAATGTCCAAAATATCCAAAATTCAAAAAATAATCCCCACAAGTGTAAATAATAATTTTCTTTCTTCTTTCGTCAAAAACTCCTTCTCAGTACCCGCAAATCCTGATGACAGTACACCTCAAAAAGAAAAAACCTGACATAGTGTCATACCTTTTAAATAATACAACACACGTGCCACTCACTGTGCAGCATGCAAAAATCTCTATAAATGTGTATACTCTATAAACGAGTATCTATACACATGCAAATATTCTATAGTGAATATAGATATAGGTGAAACACACTCACATAAAATAGTGTCATAAGCACAATGTGTAAAAACAACTCCAAAATATCCCTGCAAGTGTGTATCACCACACCCTGTATACATCAGTGATCACCTAAACCCAAAACAACACTCTCCAACTCATATGCTGATGGGTAATTACCCTATATAAGAAACATCAGGGCATAACACCACTCTGGGTTAATTTCTCCTCATAACGATTTCATCCAATGCTAGGGTTTTTCTTCCATTATCCTCAAGAAAATCCACAGTCACAGATAGTATATAAAATATCCTCCTTTATTTGGTAACTCACAAAATTTGGGTGAAACAGCTCCTCCTCACAGGGATACAAGTGTAGACAGATTCAGGGAAACATTGGCCACATGTTCCCACTTCCAAGATGGCCGCGATCGCACTTCCGGTCAACGTCGATACGTCTGACGTCACGTGTCCCTGACACGTTTCGTCACTTCCTATGACTTTTTCAGAAGGGTAAGGACGTCTGCGCATCGACTCCTTATGTACCGCCCTTCATACACTAACGGCACCTCTAACCGTATCCCTGTCTACATCCATCCTAGAATTTACATCCATTGCATGAATTTTTTGAATGGGGTTTTTTTATGATGACAACAGTGGACTATGTTGTAAAATGTGTGTTGAAACATCACTTTGTATTTGCCAGCAGAAGCCTGTGTGACAGGGTTACAATGTAGGACAACTAGATGTTACATTTCGTTATGATTCATTTTTTGGGTGAAATTTCATTTTCAGAGATTTAAATATGTATGAATCTCTGAATGGACATTGTAACAAAAGTCAATGAATCCAAAAAAAGTTATGATGAAATTAGCAAATGCATTTGCTTTATTTGAATAATGTCACATCATGTAATAGTAGTTTGGGCCTATGGGGTAATTAATTAAATTTTCAAATTCATTCAATAATTTGGATAATGAATGGATCCAAATTTTGCTCCATTCTTTAATTTGGATGCACATGGGGCCAGTCGATATTGTCTAAAAATTATACTTGGTTCTGGATTCTCTAAAAGGGGCGGTACTGGGAGGTGGGTAGGAGGTGGAACCAAGGGGCAGCGCTTGGAGGTAGGTAGGGGATGGAGATAAGGGGTGACTCAAAAGGTAGGAAGTTCCTGCACCTATTCTCTGGGGAAAAAAGGCCCCGATCAAATATATAGTAATCTGGGTAAACTGCAAACTTTTTTTAATCCACCCAGACCGAGCATATGAAACACATGCTAAAGATATGAAACAAATCCTGAAAACGAATCGGTTCAACAGTCAGGTCCACAAATATTGGGACATCGACACAATTCTAACATTTTTGGCTATATACACCAGCACAATGGATTTGAAATGAAACGAACAAGATGTGCTTTAACTGCAGACTGTTAGCTTTAATTTGAGGGTATTTACATCCAAATCAGGTGAACGGTGTAGGAATTACAACAGTTTGCATATGTGCCTCCCACTTGTTAAGGGACCAAAAGTAATGGGACAGAATAATAATCATAAATCAAACTTTCACTTTTTAATACTTGGTTGCAAATCCTTTGCAGTCAATTACAGCCTGAAGTCTGGAACGCATAGACATCACCAGACGCTGGGTTTCATCCCTGGTGATGGTCTGCCAGGCCTCTACTACAACTGTCTTCAGTTCCTGCTTGTTCTTGGGGCATTTTCCCTTCAGTTTTGTCTTCAGCAAGTGAAATGCATGCTCAATCGGATTCAGGTCAGGTGATTGACTTGGCCATTGCATAACATTCCACTTCTTTCTCCTAAAAAACTCTTTGGTTGCTTTTGCAGTATGCTTTGGGTCATTGTCCATCTGCAGCGTGAAGCGGCGTCCAATGAGTTCTGAAGCATTTGGCTGAATATGAGAAGATAATATTGCCCGAAACACTTCAGAATTCATCCTGCTGCTTTTGTCAGCAGTCACATCATCAATAAATACAAGAGAACCAGTTCCACTGACAGCCATACATGCCCACGCCATGACACTACCACCACCATGCTTCATTGATGAGGTGGTATGCTTAGGATCATGAGCAGTTCCTTTCCTTCTCCATACTCTTCTCTTCCCATCACTCTGGTACAAGTTGATCTTGGTCTCATCTGTCCATAGGATGTTGTTCCAGAACTGTGCAGGCTTTTTTAGATGTCGTTTGGCAAACTCTAATATGGCCTTCCTGTTTTTGAGGCTCACCAATGGTTTACATCTTGTGGTGAACCCTCTGTATTCACTCTGGTGAAGTCTTCTCTTGATTGTTGACTTTGACACACATACACCTACCTCCTGGAGAGTGTTCTTGATCTGGCCAACTGTTGTGAAGGGTGTTTTCTTCACCAGGGAAAGAATTCTTCGGTCATCCACCACAATTGTTTTCCGTGGTCTTCCGGGTCTTTTGGTGTTGCTGAGCTCACCGGTGCGTTCCTTCTTTTTAAGAATGTTCCAAACAGTTGTTTTGGCCACGCCTAATGTTTTTGCTATCTCTCTGATGGGTTTGTTTTGTTTTTTCAGCCTAATGATGGCTTGCTTCACTGATAGTGACAGCTCTTTGGATCTCATCTTGAGAGTTGACCGCAACAGATTCCAAATGCAAATAGCACACTTGAAATGAACTCTGGACCTTTTATCTGCTTATTGTAATTGGGATAATGAGGGAATAACACACACCTGGCCATGGAACAGCTGAGAAGCCAATTGTCCCATTACTTTTGGTCCCTTAACAAGTAGGAGGCACATATGCAAACTGTTGTAATTCCTACACCGTTCACCTGATTTGGATTTATATACCCTCAAATTAAAGCTGACAGTCTACAGTTAAAGCACATCTTGTTCGTTTCATTTCAAATCCATTGTGGTGGTGTATAGAGCCAAAAATGTTACAATTGTGTTGATGTCCCAATATTTATGGACCTGTCTGTATATACATATGACAAAAATAAATTCTTCAATTAACAAACGCATCCAAAACTAAATGAAAATTTCCGTTTGCACATGTCTAAGGAGCACAGCTGGGAGACAACTGAGAGACTAGAAAGGCAAATAGAATATTTGGGTCACTCTGAGATGGAGTAAGGAAGTAGATGCGGCATACTATAGTATGTATAAGCATATAATCAATGGTGATGGAATTAGGGAAAATAAATCATGAACAATATGCTGTAATAAATATACAAATAAAATGTCCTTAGAGACCTATAGGCAATTCTGCTGCACCATGGAGTGGAGGCAGCCGGCCAATGACAAGCTAGAGAGGCCCTGTGGAAGATCAGGAAGAAAGAGGTGGCGCTCTCTAAGTGCAGTATAAAAGCTTTTAATGAATAAAAAGTGTAGTAATACAGGCCACTCACAAAGCATAAGTAGATTTGCGGCTTGTAAATTAATAAGCATCCACTGTAGTGAAGGAATGTGAAGCCTCTGGATGGATGGTGGTTACTGGCATCTGGCGGTGGTGCTGGTGGCTTCCAGCATGTCCTAGTTCCTGGATTCCCTCGGTTGAGACGTCACTTCCGGTCAGGTGATAGTGGGGGTAGCGTGCGTTCAGAGCAAGTATGGCTCCCTCATCAGGCCATCAGCTCTTATACTGCATTTAGAGGGCACCGCCTCTTTCTTCCTAACCAGGAGACTAGAGAGTGTTGTGACCCCATAACAGTAAGTTCTCGAACAAGGACCTTCATGGCAGGATCACCAGATCTTAAAACATGCAGAATTAAAAAAATAAATTACTTTTGAAATGATTTTAAAGTGAAAAGACATCCGCATGGTGATGCCGCTATCGTTTTCAGGTCTTTCTATGGTTTAGGCATCTACAGCCATCTTGACTGGCAGATTCCTGCATTGGGACCAGCTTTAATTTATCCCAGCAACGAGAATTTTTTTCGGGTAGGAAAATAAGACATACTGTATGCATTAATTCATTGAAAGCTTTCATGCAATGTTCAGCTTCAAAACACTTGAATCCCAGGTGCCTTTTATAAAATGGTGCAGAAACTACAGCTATTTTACCTAGTACTGTTTTATTATGGCGACCAGACTTTACTAATGACATCAAATTAACCACAAAATAAAGAGAAAGACAAAAGGCCCCCAATAATAACAACAAAAAAGGCAGTGAAGGAATCAATCAAAATTAAAGAACAGGTTTTAACTGACATAGTTCAGTTTTCAGCTTTCCCTATGCTTTCACTAGAACGTCTTCTAAATTCCTCCCCCCTCCATATTATAGTGAACATCCCAGCTTATCCAAAATCTGCCTTATTGGCCCTTGTAAGCTTGCTGGCCTTCAATGGTCTTCAGTACATTTAATGAAAAAAAAATCCTGGGACAATCTTCACAAAAATTTGCCAAGACCATGAATCCGCAGACACTTGGGACTTACTTTGAACATATGGTAGTGGTGAACTTGAACCGTATCCCTAATATCAATGAGAGATTGTAATTTGCTTATAAATTGTTATAACTCTTTTAATAACAACATATATTACAATATACTAATTTTTGGGGGGTCGGGGTTCCCTTTTGACAACAAATTTAAAGTATAGCTAAAGGCTAAACATGGATAGAAGGGAGGTGGATTAGAACACCTGTAAGTTTTTAATTTTGTTTGTGTCCCCGTTAGGGAGATTCCCCCTCTCTATTTGTCTTTTTACCATTATCATTGAAATAAAAGTAATAGAAAATCCTAAATTTTGGGTTGTCCAAAGAAAGGTAATAGAGGAGAAATCTTCCAATGGGGACACTAGTTCTGGTGACCTGGAGGATTCCCTTAATTTGCAGGGATTTCCTCTCACTTCTTGTGGCTCTAAGACAGGAAGTGAAGGAAAATCTCCCCAATAGGACAACAATGGCAAACATAAACCTTACAGGGGTTATAACCCTCCCTTTCTCTATCCATAATTAATTCCAATTAATTTCCTAGTTGTGTTGTAAATACTCCAGTTTATACGTCTGTTTTATAGAACTTATTGCGTTTGTCAATTTGTACTACAAAAGAATGCCAGTGCAGTGATCTGCCGATGGATTGATGGCAACGCATACATGATGAATGGTGAAATTTACTTCTCTAAAATTTATTTATGCTTTGCCTAGTATTTGGTATGTTGTATGTTTTTAGCACTTATATCTTACAATATTATCAATCATCTGGTTGTTCCTAAAATCCTTGCTTTGCATGTGTTGAAGTAATATAACCAAGTCTTGGGAAGCCTAAGCAATTTCATTTTGAATGTGTTTCCACTTCTTCATATGTAATCAAATTGCTGTGTGATTGCTTTTTGATGAAAGAATAATCTCACTACAGATCCACATTTTCCTGATCAAATTGAAGCTGTGTTTACGTACATGGTAGTTGCTCTACTGACCATGGTCTGTGAAATAAAAATGCACTTCAAAATGTATATCTTCAAAGCAACTCTCAATGCATTCCACAATAATAAACTTTAAGCCACAAAGTGGAATTTTATTTTGTGCTGATAGTGAAAAATAAAATAGAAGTACAGAAATAGACATTGCTTTTCCCTTTATTTCTCATCAATAAAGTTAAGATAGTTTCCGCATTTTTGCCAAATTTCCACATTACAAACCACAATGCGGCAAGATGAAAGCAGACTTCCTGAAATATTTTCAATATACATTATTAACCGCATTTGCAAACCCTGATTTTGTAATTGTCCTTCAAAATGGTTGTCACTAAAAGAAGTTCCAATATTTTTGCTTGAGCAATCATCTTAGAATCTATCACTTTAAAGAACTGTAGGTAGCATAGTTATTGGAGAGAAACATTTGCTTGTGTTTCCGTAGACTGGAGTGTTCTCCACTTGTATAATGGTCAAAATTATCTTCTACTAAAGCAAGCCATAGAATATACAATTTTGTTCCTTCCACCACCCTGATTCACCCATTGATGCACTCAGTGTTGGTGGGGGAACCCCTCTCGCAGTGGTATTGTGTTTTGCCGGTGGAGAGCCTTCCCTGTCCTCAGAACACAACAATTACTGCTAGCAGCTATAGCCCTTGGCAGTGATCACATGCAAAAAATCTGGCAGGCTGGTTGTAGTGAAGTCAATAAATGGAGTCACTCAGTTACCTAAGTTTTACATTAACGTGTGTGGGCTTGGACTACCCATAAACATTTACCACTTTTAGAAAATTGGTATTCCAAATGTTTTCAGGCTTATGAAATAACAAATTTGGCAGCTTGAAAACAAAATCTATTATTGTCCGATTTCCCTAAACACACCACTTGTTTTTGCATAAGTATTCTTTCTCTAGAATTCTCATTTTCATTTCTTAGCTACAGCTTTGCTTAAAAAGTTCCATCACTGTGTTTGAACAATCTTACTTCAACATTTTTTTTGTTTATCATGATTTAGAGCTGTCAAAGACAGCTCAACTGTTGACTGATTCCTGCTGGATCGACCAAAATTTTAACCATAAGTGACCATGTCCATACCACCCAGTTCAACAAAAGCCAATTTTTCAATCAACATTTTTCAAAGGAGCCAGGTAAAAAATTGTTTTCAATCAAATCTTGGCTTTGAGTTTGGCACCATTGTCTTGCTGGTAGATGGCAGAATGTCTTGGTGCATTTTTCCATTCATCCTTCCTTCAATGACATGAAGTTGGACAGTACCGTATGCTGAAAAACAGCCCCACACCATGACGTTCCCACCTCCAAACTTCACTGTTGGTATGGTGTTTTTGGGGTGATGTGCCGTGCTATTTGATCTCCAAACATAGTGTGTACCTCCTAGATTGTAAGCTCGAAAGAGCAGGGCCCTCAATCCCCTCATGTTTTGCATTGTATTGGTATTGTTCTGCCACATGTTCTGTCCCCCTTTGTAATGTACAGCGCTGAGCGAACTATTGGCGCTTTATAAATACTGTATAATAATAATAATAATAATAATTATGCCATCAAAGAGTTCAATTTTGGTGTCATCTGACCAGACTATATTCTCACAGTATTTCACAGGCTTGTCTAAATGTTGTGCAGCAAACTTTAAACAAGCTTTTTTTTCAGCAATGGAGTGTTGCGTGCATTACTTATTGTTCTCTTTGAAATGATTGTACCTGCTAATTCCAGGTCTTTATGAAGCTCTCCACAAGTGGTCCTTGCACAACTCTTCTGATAATTCTTTTCACTCCTCTGTCAGAAATCTTGTGAGGAGCACCTGGTTGTGGCTGGTTTATGGTGAAATGATGTTCTTTCCACTTATGTATTATGGCCCCAACAGTGTTCACTGGAACATTCAGATCTTTAGAAATCCTGCTGTAACCAATGCAATCAGTATGCTTTGCAACAATAAGGTTGCAAAGGTCTTGAAAGAGCTCTTTGCTCTTCCCCACCATGACATATTTCTTGAGTGACACCTTGGTAATGAGACACCTTTTTATAGGCCATCAGTTGAGACTGAACCAGCTGATATTAATTTGCACTGACAAAGGGCAAGATTGCTTTCAATACTTTTTCCCTGAGTCATTCCATTTTATTACACATAACTTAACATATATATATATATATATATATATATATACATAAATACATAATTTATTTATGTTCATTTATAGACATATGCATGCTGGAAAGTTTTGTTTTGCTGTGAATGCATTCATTATTGAATTTTCATTACATCATATTCGTTATGTTGAACCAATTCATTCTCGTTTCATATTTTCATTGGTCCAGGTGGACTAGAAAAATTTTGCAGTGTTTTCAGAAGATTGCTATATATTCAATATATTACAGATTACTGAATGAGACGGGTTTGAATTGGAAGGATTAAATATTTTCAGACGCTAATCTAACCCACCAAGAGAAATGGCATGAGCTGATTGGACAATATCAACTAGCATGATGTGCATCCAAATGAACAATTGTTTTAATTTCTGGCTGATTAACATGTATTCGATGTTGAAGATTATTTCGTATTCAGGGAGAGCTGTTTCCAATATAAGCATGTGTTCAATTGTGAATAATTACCTGTTGCTTGGATTAACTGCTCAATACCAGCAGCAGATTTATGTTGTTTGCATACTATTTTGCTTTGAATGAAAGCTCAAATATATAATGCATACTGTCCTCTTAATGCAATGTTGCTTTTTTTTTTATACAGGGAGAAATGTGCTAGTAAATTTGCTTCCACGTGCAATTATAGAATAATTTGTATTTGCTTTCTGTTTGTAAGTAATAGTTCATTTGTGATATGCATTTACTTTCATCATTTGTTACCTTGGTAACCTCTTGCAATTGCTATTTATTTTAATAACTTTGACCATTTTAGCTTTAAAGACCTCAGAAAGCTTGGAAATGGATAATCTAGTGCACTCTATTTCCAACATGGTAAATTATTTATTTTTATATCTATATACCGTGATTCACTGAGGGTGTCATATATATATATATATATATATATATATATATATATATATATATATATATATATATATATATATATATATATATTTGTGTTGTAAAATAATATGGTATAATTAAGGGATTTTATTTTTCATAACTCTTTAACAGTGTCTAGTTGATACTCAGGAGATTTTCTGTAGTGCATTGTCTGTGTAGTCAACGAAGCACTCCGAGTAGGCATGCCATTGAATCTGGACTAAATTATGCTTACCTTCTCATTGTTCAAGGTTAATACAGCAAGACTGCAGCGGTATCTGTTCTCAAACATCATGAAGCCATGCATCCAACATTTTATCTTATTAAATCATAATGTTTATTATTACAATAGTAAAAGATACTAGAGTATAAACTAGAAAATAAAAAGCCAATATGATCAGTTGGTATAGAATCATCTTATATGTTCAAGGTACTGACACAGAATTGGAGACCGTATATTAATCCATATTTCCATCCTGCTAAACATTCTATTAACTGCTTTTCTGCCGCCCCATAGCAGATATATTGCTACAGGGCAGCAAGGGTGTGCAAAATCACGTATGTAAGCTCCAATGAGCAGGGCCCTCCTAACCCTATTGTATTTAACTGTATTGTTGTTGTATTGTCTCCCATTATATTGTAAAGTGCTGAGCACACTGTTGGCGCTATATAAATCCTGTATAATAATAATATATACGTGATTTTGCATTTCCGGGTAGGGGGCGCACGCGAGCCCTACGCGTGCTGCTATTCGTGGCCTCGGCTATTAGTCACCGGGTCCCGGGCGGTGATTGCTCACCAGCACCTGGAGATCACTGAGCATTACCAACGGAGGGAGAGAACCGTATGTAAATAATACAGTTCTCTGCTCTGTCAGCTCCTACACACTGCTTTGTATGGCTCTGCATAGCATAGCCATACAAAGCAGTGTTCTTACAGTTGAAAGCACACACAGCACATAATGTGAAACAGCACACAGTTAATCCCTTGATCACCCCACATGTTAACCCCTTCCTGCCCAGTGCCATTAGTACAGTGTCAGAGCTTTTAATTAGCTCTGATCACTGTATTGGTGTCACTGGGGATGTCAGTGACACTAAGTCAGTTCCCCTCAGTGTCAGAATGCCCACCACAGTCCTGCTATAAGTCGCTGATTGCTGCCATTACTAGTAAAATTTTTTAAAAATCCAGTATATATACCATTTATAAACGTTATAACTGTCACGTAAACCAACTAATTTACATGCATTGGGATTTTTTTTTTAGCAAAGACATGTAGTAGAATACATTTTGGCCTAAATTTATGATGAAATTTGATCTTTTAAATTTTTTTACTGGACATGTTTAATAGCAAAAAGTAAAAAATACAGATTTTTTTTCAAAATTAACCGTCTTTTTTTTATAGCACAAAAAATAAAAACTGCAGGCGATCAAATACCACCAAAAGAAAGCTCTATTCGTGGGGGAAAAAAAGGACATAAAGTTTATTTGGGTGCAGCGTTGCATGACTGCGAAATCGTCAGTTAAAATAACACAGCACCGTAATGCAAAAAATGGCCTGGTCAGGAAGGGGGGTAAATCCCCAGGAGAGCAAGTGGTTAAGGAAAACAGAAGGGGAGAAGAAAAGGGGTGGGGGAGGAAGCAGGGGAAAAAGGGGAAGGAAGAAATGGATGGAACAAGTGTGGGAAGGAAGCAAGAGGGAGGGAGATAAAGGGAAGAAGTAAAGGAGAGCATAAAGAGGGGAGGGGAAAGGAGTAGGGAGAAAGAAATAAAGGGAACAGAAAAAAAGGGAGAAAGGGGAACAGATAGTATAATTTGTAATTATGGAGCTTAGAAGGATGTCTTTCCCTGATGCATAGAAATACAAATAATAAAACCGTATGCGCCAATTTAGTTTAGGTCACTGGTGCTGGCATATAAGGACTAAAAGTCCATGTGTAAGTTCCATAAGGAAAAGGGTTGGGAATGATAGTCCACTTGGGCAGCTGGTCCTCAGAGCAGAAGTATATTCTAAATGCACACAGAAATGGAAAAAAAGCATTATCACTGATGTTAAATATTGATAATACTTCTGGTTTTAGTTTTAACTTGATGTATCATTGCTGACATTAGATACTGTAAGTGTTTTTATTTGTGTTATTGTTTATATCTGTATTGTCCTTATTGCCATTATGACCGCCATAATGTCCCTGGCCTTTGAGGAGTTAACAACACATTGTGCTCCATGTATAAATGATACCCCCATCATCTTGGCCAATCAGCTTGAGAAAGGAGCGCATCACGCATGCTCCGAAACACGTTGCTTCACTTCTAGCCCACGACAGCTTCCAGTCTGGATGCTGTGGAGCTGTCTGCTTCCTATACCCACTCAAGGAATAGGCTCACACCCCTCTCCAGCCATTCGAGACGGCCTGCGGTGAGATGACCTGTCAGCAGAGACACTGCAGCATCACAGATGTGTCTGCTTTCTTCTTCCATCATGTGAGTGGCCATTTGTAAGCCCCCTTGTTTTAACAATAAATAACCCTTTGGTACTACACTTAGAGGTGTTGCATATGCTTTTGTTTTCCATAACATATGTAGATTTGTTTCTACCATACCTCGACACATTACCAAAACAGGTATAGAGGCACTACAGGGTCTTGAAGCAAAGGTACATCAAAACAGCATATTTCGATGAAGCTCAGTCCTTTTTTCCCCATACTTTGACACATTGATATGAAGAACTGTATCATAATAACAAAATATGTGACACAGTGCAACTATGAAAAGAATATGTAGTCATGGACTTTGTGTGGACATATAGAAGAGAAACAGTGAGTACTGGGAAACAACTTTATTATATACCATTAAAATTCTTTTACACAGCATTAAAAATTACTTCCCACATAGGGGTTCACAACATGAAAAGATTATGATTACAACTCATATGTGGATTTACACTGGAACCCATTCCTAATCTTTAATAGAGTAATATCAGCCAGTAGTGTAGACTAGAATTACTATCATGTGCATGTTGCCCATAGAGGTGCAAATGAGTAAGCCAAGGTGAAGCCACTGCCTCTCAGGTGGGAAATTCAGGTACATTCAATAAACAGGCAATGGTCTTGTACACATAATCTTAAAATAGAAGGACCAACTTCCCAATGGGAAACCATCCAAACCCAATCTAAGTAAGTCACCATAAAGACAGCAGGTTAGTCAAGGCACATATATTCCAAAAATGAGGCTCTTGATCTTAATAACAAATTCAGTTCACATCAATCTAGAACAGTGGTTCTCAACCTTCCTAATGCCGTGACCCTTTAATACAGTTCCTCATGTTGTGGTGACCCCCAACCATAAAATTATTTACCCAGTAATTATAATTCATGAGTGTCGTTTTACCTCCAATACTGCTGCTTTCAACACAGTAGCTGCTTTTAACAGAGTAGCTGCTTTCAACACAGCAGCTGCTTTCTACACAGTAGCTGCTCTTTACACATTGGAAATATGTGTTTTCTGATGGTCTTAGGGGACCCCTGTGAAAGGGTCGTTCGACCCCCAAAGGGGTCGCGACCCACAGGTTGAGAACCACTGATCTAGAATGAATGGCAGCAGCAAGAATCTTCAGATTCCAGTAGCTGTTTTTCCCACCTGTGATGACATATCACCGGTGGCCACAGCTATCTGCATCTGTCCACCCAGCCAGCAATTACCTGCACTGTGTGTGCATCCAGCAGTGATCACTGCAAGAAATTGCTGGTTGTGCAGACAGCCACGGAGAGCTGTGACCACCAGCAACCTGTCATTGAAGTCTACAGGGCTCGGTGGCTGCAGCTATCCACTTACAGGTGGTAGAACAGCTGCAGGAATCAGATTCCTGCCACTGTCATTTGCACCAGGGCTTGTGACACCAACAGTTGGGCTCAATGACACCAATGAAAGGGAACAATTCCTTCCAATAACACCAACAACGATGGGGCACAATTCCTCCCACAGACACCAAAAATTGTGCCAATGACACCAATGAAGGGGCACAATTCCTCCCATAGGCACCAAAAATTGTGCCAATGAAGGGGAACAATTCCTTCCAATGACACCAATGATGGGGCACCATTTCTCCCATTTAAACCAACGATGGGGCACAATTCCTCCCACTAACACCAAAGATGGGGCATTGTCTTTTTCCACTGAGTGAGGACCTTTTCTACTCTCAATGGCCAAAGTCCAGCCCCCCTTAAGTGTGAAGGACTGTAAACTGGCCCATTGTTTAGAATGTTTTGAGACCCCTAGCCTAAACCATTCTTCACATGTGTCCTATGTACTATATGGCTTCCACTGGTTGGTGGCTTCTCTCTCAAATCATTGTAAACCCTGAAGGCTCTTCTGACATTCCATACATTCCTTGCAGGTGGCCACCAGATAGCATTAGCCTCATATTTCTATTCCATCTTTCAGGTTTAATAAATAACTTTACAAATTCTAGGTATAAAACATTCTTGGTGCTTAATTAATTTACTTCTTAGTGTGGGATCTTGAAAGCATGCTGGACAATTACAGTTAACTGCTTTTATTAATCCAGTTAAAATTAAACTAGTTAATTGGAGGTACATGGAGAACTTTATGCTGAAGTTAGCTTGAAATGTTTTTTTTTTTTGGAGCAATATAGGACATTAGGACTGATTCATTAAAATTGGATAACAGAAAATGAGAACAAAAGTGGAGTTACTGCCAACATCTACTAGTCAGGTCTCACCAATCATTTGTGGTCCACTTTCTTTTTCATTTTCTTTTTTACAGTTTTAATAAATTAGCATTGTTAGGTAATAGTCTTTTGTCAGTAATATGAGCTCTAATTTTTTTCCACCAATTCACTTAAAACCGTACACATTTGTACACTATGTGAATAATAATGTAATTTAAGTTTGTTTTTTTTCTGAGACCAAGGAAGAATGAGTTATTAGGAAACGTTTTCCAAACTTGATAGAAGACATTTCTTCAAATGCAGGTTTGCTGATATCTGTTTTTTTTAACCCATAGGCTACCTAGTTGTCTTTCTGTACCAGAAGAATTACTGGTGATGGGCGTCTAATATGCATGACTGCCAGAGATGACCTAGAAATTGCAAGTATCCAGACTTCAAGTAGTATTTAGTAGGTGCTATTAACATATTGGGTGATCTGTTCCATCACCTCTATGCAAGATTAAAGAATATATATAGAAGGAGAGGAGAATTTGTCATAGAGAGTGTCAGAAATGGTAGTAAACCTCTAAGCTCATTAATGATAAAACAAATAACTATTCAGTTCACAGCACAAAAAGAAAATATTTTCTTCAGCTGATGGAGGTGAAATCTAATGTTGCTTCCAAATGGTGCCTGTAATATATTTTAAAAGAGTTTCATTTGTGGAATAAATGCATTCCCAGCAGGGTGTTAAAAGACATTATCCATAAATGCTAAAATGATTTAACAAATATGATGGTATAATACCAAGAAGAAGAGCAGTGCCACCTTGGAGCTGCTAAAAGTATAACAAAGGTAAAATACAAATCCAAAATTGTAGGATATCTTACCTCGACACATTCTAAAGGGACATGTAATGAGGATGTCCAACTTGTCAAGCTGCACCTATTTCATTTTGTCTGCAAAACTGATTAGGCTGGCAAAATTCTGTATTGTGTTTTTGTGCATGCTTCTCTTATATAAAATGTTGGCTATGCATGATTTACACAAAGATATACATGCACCTTAAACTATAACTATCCCACTGCTCCAACATTTTCATTTTTGTTTTTCTGGTTAATAATGTACCAGGAAGTTGCTATAGGGTCTCTGAGATTTAACTATTTCAAAGTGCATGCAGCTAGCAAGGTCAGGGATGGCTTGTTTTAAAACTCATTCACTGCTTGTTAAGAATATGTATATATACACCAGTCAGCTGTAACTATATGCCCACTGATAGGTAAAGTGAATAAGATTGATTATCTCATTACAATAGCATCTTAAAGTCAGTGGGATATATTAGCAGCAAGTAAACATGTTGTCCCTGAGGTTGATGTTTTGAGAGCAGAAAAACAGCCATCACAGTTTGTTGTGTATGGTTGTTGTTGTCTATGGCTTTGTAGCCAAAGACCAATCAGGGTGCCCATACTGACCCATGTCCACAGCTAAAAGTGCCTACAATGAGCACATGGGCATCAGAACTGGATCACAAATTAATGGAAGAAGGCCTGGTCTGATTAATTCTTTTTTCCTTTACATCATATGGATGGCTGGGTGCGTGTCCAATGCTTGCCTGTTGAAAAGATGGCACCAGGATGCAAGATAGCAGAGTGATTTGATTCATACCCCCTGAGGAAGCCACGTGGCCCCATTGGCTCAACACGTAGGGGAGGGGCTTGATGATGTCACGACGCTCTCGATACAGCGTTACAGTGTCATTGCAGATGAGTGGGATTGATCTTTGCTTGCTTGTATTTATAACATTATTAGATCTTTTCTGTGCAACATATCTGATGAGATATAGCACCTCTATTAAGTGAGTGGCCACTTTTTATATTTCAATAAAATTGAGTTTTTAAAGGATAAAGCACTATTATATTTTTTTCACCATGTATGCTGAGTGGAGGAGGAGAGACTAAGGAGAGTGGTGATCTGTGAAGGAAGATTCCATTGCCAGGATACACCGGCTTATACATGTCCATTTCAAGGGACACATGCGGTTTATTTGACCAATCTTTTTGTGAGGTAGAAAACTCCAGGTGAAGGCACATCTGGTGTTAATTTTGCTTGAGGATTTAATCACATGAAGAAGATGAAATACGAAATGTATCTGAGTTGAAGAAATCACCATTTAGAAACACTATTTCACATTGATATATGCTTACACATTTTTTAGTTTATTAATATGTATAGTAGGAAGCTCAGCACTGTATGTGTATAAATTAGGACATAGTACAGAGCCTTGTAGTACACCAATAGTGACTGGTCTCTTTTCCGGGTGAACTCCATTTACAACCACACTCTGGTATCTATCCTTTAGCCAGCTGCATATCCACTGAACCACCCAAGGGCTAAGTCCTAACTTGGACAACTTTTGTATTAAATCATTATGTGGAACTGTATCAAATGCCTTGCTGAAATCAAGATATGCTATGTCCACAGCACCACCCTGGTCCAAAACATTGATAATATAGTCAAAAAATCCAATCAGATTAGTCTGACATGATCTGCCCTCAGTAAAGCCTTTGGATCCAGCAAGTTGTGTGCTTTTAAAGGATAATTTCACCTTTTTGACAAAAATAATAAATGCACATTTTTTTGCAGGTAAAAAAATGTGCATTTATTAATTTTGTCTGCACGAGCCTAGAAAACATTTCACCAGCGACCAGTAGATTGCTGATGCCATGCAGGTCTCCTGCAGACCTGTCAGAATATCTGCTTACCGTATGGGATGTACGAGCAAGAAGATATTCTAACAGGAAGTTTCAATTAACTACCACGGCGCTCCAAAGCACCGTGGTAGTTCATTGAAAACTACAAGCCCACAGTCACTAAGGCTGGTTGGGACTTGTAGGCACTCATTCACAGAACTCTTTGAATGAGTGATGCAGCCATGTGGGCGGAGCCCCGCATGGCCACACTGTTTTCAAATCTGACAGACAGTACGGGCAAACTTTTTCCAGTACTATCTCTCGGGGGGGGGGGGCGGGGGCACGTCTGCAGCTATAACAACAAGTGGAACTTATCTTTTAAGTGATCAATGATCCTTCTTTTAATTTTTTCCATTAACTTGACTAAAACCGATGTTAAACTCACTGGCCTGTAATTGCCAGCTTCTACTTCTGCCCTGCCATACTTGCAAGTTTATAAGGTGATAATGAAGCAAAAGAAGCTTGAAGAAAGATAACAAATGCAGCCAAATAATCTTCAATATATTACATTTTGCTTTTGGGTTTAGATAAACTTTAATGACTTATTAATGCGACAGTCAAAACAGTTTCTTTTTTTTATTACGATTTTTATGATAACTATGTTTTTTGTTATAGAAATTAATTGGTTGCATTCTGTAATGTACTGTACATTCTATCTTGGTATTGAAAACGTCTATGTGTTTTTTTTATCAAATTTAAATAGATTTAATAAACAGTAAACAAAACTATGGTGGAAAAAAATGCAATATATAGTAGTATTGCAATTTTTATTTTCACTATCGTTTTCAAAATTGTAAATTGAATCCATTTACATTTTATAAAAAACAGAATTTGTGAATAAAAACTTAGAATGTAGAGTACTTTACATCATGCAACTACTTCATTTTTAGAACAAAACAAAACAAAAACAGTATTATAGTAAATAGGGTTGGGAAAAAATAACCTTTGATTTTAATTAAATTATTAAAAACTGTTGATGGATGCAGTTTGAATTGGCAGGTCTTTGTAGATGCAATCATTTTTTTAAAATCAATACCAGCAATAGATTCTCACTGCCAAAAAAATCTGATCTTGCCATCTTTCGATATCTGATAGGCATTGTCTAGACAATGCAAAAAGGTTAGTTCTATCCTCTCATATCATTCATTGTACGCACCATCCTTGTTTTGCAAATTATCTTCAGCCTAGTCATAATATACCAAGAAGATGTAGATTTACATGTTCAGAGAATAAAATCCTTATTTGCTAGTGTTCAAGGAATTTTTTTTAGGCTAGGTTCACATCTATACGTTTTTTGCTGTGCATTCCTTTTTGCAGAAACACAGTGCAAGCTATTTAACATGATTTCCTATGGGCCATGTTTACATCTATGCATTTTTTGCAAGTGCATTTTTTAGAAAGGGTCAGGTACTTCTTTCCCTGCAGCTTTTTGCATTTTTGGTCCAGTAGACTTCAATGGAACCACATCCAAAATGCAAGTGCTGCATTTGTCCTGCATTTTGCACGCTTTTTTCATGCATTTTTGACGCGTTTTGCAGCTTGCAATTTTTAACATGCTTCACTACAAACGCCTCCCCTTGACAACATACTTCCCATGCTGCCCTGCAAAACAGGAAGTCAGGTCCAACACAGCAGCCAAGATGGTGAAAACTGAGGTGCTGATATAGCTGGTGAGGCCTAGCATTTATCTTTATGATCCAGCCGACTCAGACCACAAGAGTAGAGATGAGCGAAGTATTCAAAAATTCGATTCGGCTGATTCGGCGAATTCGCGGAATAAATTCGATTCGAGTCGAATATATTCGCTGCGAATTTAACTTATAAAAAGGGTGTTTCTAGGCTTCAGAGAGCCTTTATATTAGTGCAGAACACTGTACCTTTAATTTAAATGCCCTTGGAGTCTGCTGGGGAAGAGAAATAATACTGTCAGTCAGTATGACATGCAGATGAGTGCCGTCGATCTTAGAATCACCGCACACTTCACTCATTTGGGCAGTCACGGGGCCAAAACCAGAGTGTGGAGCCACAGTGTGGCGGTGGAGGCAGCAGCAATGGGAGGCCATACAGAACCCTATGACAAAATGGAACCCACCAGCAGTGTGAGGAGACCTGAAAGTGGCACATGGCAGAGTGTGGCGATGGAGACAGCAGCAATGGGAGGCCATACAGGGACCCATGAGACACTCTGGACCTGGCAGCAGCATGAGGAGGCGGTACGGGGGCCCATGGCAGATTACGGGCCTGGCAGCAGCAATGGGAGGCCCGTAATCTGCCAGCACCCTATGACAAAATGGAACCCACCAGCAGTGTGAGGAGACCTGAAAGTGGCACATGGCAGAGTGTGGCGATGGAGACAGCAGCAATGGGAGGCCGTACAGGGACCCATGACACACTCTGGACCTGGCAGCAGCATGAGGAGGCGGTACGGGGGCCCATGGCAGATTACGGGCCTGGCAGCAGCAATGGGAGGCCCGTAATCTGCCAGCACCCTATGACAAAATGGAACCCACCAGCAGTGTGAGGAGACCTGAAAGTGGCACATGGCAGAGTGTGGCGATGGAGACAGCAGCAATGGGAGGCCGTACAGGGACCCATGAGACACTCTGGACCTGGCAGCAGCATGAGGAGGCGGTACGGGGGCCCATGGCAGATTACGGGCCTGGCAGCAGCAATGGGAGGCCCGTAATCTGCCAGCACCCTATGACAAAATGGAACCCACCAGCAGTGTGAGGAGACCTGAAAGTGGCACATGGCAGAGTGTGGCGATGGAGACAGCAGCAATGGGAGGCCGTACAGGGACCCATGAGACACTCTGGACCTGGCAGCAGCATGAGGAGGCCGTACAGGGGCCCATGACAGATTACGGGCCTGGCAGCAGCATGAGGAGTCGGTACGGGGGCCCATGGCAGATTACGGGCCTGGCAGCAGCAATGGGAGGCCCGTAATCTGCCAGCACCCTATGACAAAATGGAACCCACCAGCAGTGTGAGGAGACCTGAAAGTGGCACATGGCAGAGTATGGCGATGGAGACAGCAGCAATGGGAGGCCGTACAGGGACCCATGAGACACTCTGGACCTGGCAGCAGCATGAGGAGGCGGTACGGGGGCCCATGGCAGATTACGGGCCTGGCAGCAGCAATGGGAGGCCCGTAATCTGCCAGCACCCTATGACAAAATGGAACCCACCAGCAGTGTGAGGAGACCTGAAAGTGGCACATGGCAGAGTGTGGCGATGGAGACAGCAGCAATGGGAGGCCGTACAGGGACCCATGAGACACTCTGGACCTGGCAGCAGCATGAGGAGGCGGTACAGGGGCCCATGACAAATTACGGGCCTGGCAGCAGCATGAGGAGTCGGTACGGGGGCCCATGGCAGATTACGGGCCTGGCAGCAGCAATGGGAGGCCCGTAATCTGCCAGCACCCTATGACAAAATGGAACCCACCAGCAGTGTGAGGAGACCTGAAAGTGGCACATGGCAGAGTGTGGCAATGGAGACAGCAGCAATGGGAGGCCGTACAGGGACCCATGAGACACTCTGGACCTGGCAGCAGCATGAGGAGGCGGTACGGGGGCCCATGGCAGATTACGGGCCTGGCAGCAGCAATGGGAGGCCCGTAATCTGCCAGCACCCTATGACAAAATGGAACCCACCAGCAGTGTGAGGAGACCTGAAAGTGGCACATGGCAGAGTGTGGCGATGGAGACAGCAGCAATGGGAGGCCGTACAGGGACCCATGAGACACTCTGGACCTGGCAGCAGCAAGAGGAGGCGGTACAGGGGCCCATGGCAGAGTGGCGAAGTGTAAGCAGCTTAAATTGAAGGCCATACAGAGGCCTATGTTAAAAATAATAACATGTTTGGGGCATGATTCATGGCGGATTTAGTCAGTTGTGTCAGGAACTGGTAGTTTGAAATCCAGACTAATCCACGCCTGATTCATTTTCACATACGTGAGTCTCTCCACACTTTGGGTGGACAGTCGTGTCCTCCGCGGAGTTACAATACCTCCTGCCGCACTAAACACGCGCTCCGATGCCACGCTACTGGCCGGGCATGACAGCCTTTCAAGGGCAAATTCAGCTAGTTAGGGCCAAAGGTCAAGTTTCGTTGCCCAGTAGTCAAGGGGATTGTCTACCTCGGTTGGCAGGGTGCTGTCCAAGTAGGCCCAAGCCTGTTGTTTGAGGTCCTGCTCCAGGTCCACCTGATGCTGCTGCTGCTGCGGCTGGTTAGTAGTTTCCTCACTGCGCTGGTGAAGAAAGCTACTCATCATCGACTGCAGACTGAGGCAGCCGCTGCTGGTAGAGCTGCCACTGCTCCTACCACCCCACCCCTCCCCTGCTGCCATGGCAGCGGAACGCGAGCGCACAGGGCCCACAGTGTCTGAGGATGGACGTTGGCGCAGAAAGGCAGAGACCAACTGACTACATAGGTGGTTTTTATAGTACGTTATTTTGGCCTCCCTCTCAGCAGGTGTGAAAAAGGCCACCATTTTTGAACGGTAGCGAGGGTCCAACAAGGTGGACAGCCAAAAGTCATCCCTCTGTCTGATGGTTATTATTCGGCTGTCGCTACGCAAGCAACTGAGCATGCTATGGGCCATTTGTGCCAAGGAATGCGAGGGACTCCCTGCCTCCATCTCCACAGCATACTGCCACGGTGCGTCTGGGTCCTCTGTCTCCTCCTCCTCCTCTACCAGATGCTCCTGCTCCTCCACTCCTGTCCGCTGAGTGGAAAAACCACCCATTTCACTCAATAATTCCTGAGCACCAATGTCCTCCTCCTCTTCTTCCTGTCCTGCCCCCACAGGGGTCATGTGGCGTTGAGATCTGTGCGCCACATCTACCGCACCCTGACCAGCCATTGTTAACAGCATTTGTTCCAGGACGTGCAACAGAGGAATGACGTCGTTCATCCCATAGTCCTGCCGACTCACGAATAGCGTGGCCTCCTCAAAGGGCCTGAGCAAGCGGCAGGTGTCACGCATGAGCTGCCAATGGCTGACATCTAAGTTACACAGGGGAGTACCTTTATCTGCTTGTAACATCAGGAAATCGGTGATGGCCTTTCGCTGTTCGTAAAGGCGGTCTAACATATGTAGGGTTGAATTCCACCTTGTTACAACGTCACAGCATGAGGAGTCAGTACGGGGGCCCATGGCAGATTACGGGCCTGGCAGCAGCAATGGGAGGCCCGTAATCTGCCAGCACCCTATGACAAAATGGAACCCACCAGCAGTGTGAGGAGACCTGAAAGTGGCACATGGCAGAGTGTGGCGATGGAGACAGCAGCAATGGTAGGCCGTACAGGGACCCATGACACACTCTGGACCTGGCAGCAGCATGAGGAGGCGGTACAGGGGCCCATGACAGATTACGGGCCTGGCAGCAGCAATGGGAGGCCCGTAATCTGCCAGCACCCTATGACAAAATGGAACCCACCAGCAGTGTGAGGAGACCTGAAAGTGGCACATGGCAGAGTGTGGCGATGGAGACAGCAGCAATGGGAGGCCGTACAGGGACCCATGAGACACTCTGGACCTGGCAGCAGCATGAGGAGGCGGTACAGGGGCCCATGACAGATTACGGGCCTGGCAGCAGCATGAGGAGTCGGTACGGGGGCCCATGGCAGATTACGGGCCTGGCAGATGACGACGAGGCTGCCAAGTGCGATCAGCCTCATCATCATCAATTAGGGTCTCCGCCTCACTACTAGCCCCCTCGGCTGCGTGTGGGTCAGGAGACAGACCTGTCTCTAGACCGGCTACCGAGCCACTCTCCTCGCCAGTACTTCTTCGCCTGGCTGCTGAAGAGGCGGATGTCTCCCCCCGTTCCTGACCGCCCTCTGTTAGCTCTTCCTCACTGTACAGTGGGGCTGAGCCCACAGCATGCGATACTTCGCTTGGTGAGGGAACACCAAAGGACAGGGGCAGGTAGAGGACACGTGATTTCAGTGGGCTTGCTCCCGGGCCATGCCAACTAACTGTTGTGTCTGACGTACCCACTGACCGTTGGCTGTAGGTGTCAGAGGTGACCTGGGAAGAGGAAGACGACCGAGCCAACCAATCGATGACGGCAGGGTTGTCGGTGGAGACACGACCGCTGCATGACACCGGGAGCACTGGCCTCTGGCTGCGACTAGTGCTGCCTCGACCCCTTCCTCTGCTGCCACGTCTGCTCGCTCCTGAAACATTGCCTCCTCTGCCACTCCTCTGCGTGTTGTCTGACATACTCTTTAATTCAACGATTCTGTGTCCCTGAGTAACAATTCTGTGTCCCTGAGTAACGATTCTGTGTCCCTAAGTAACGATTCTGTGGCCCTAAAGTCTCTCTGGCCCTAACTCTGTTCGTAATACAGACAGGTCTGTCTCTCTTGAATGACCGGAGGCTAATGGAGAATTGTAAGATGGCCGCAATTTATAGCTCCACCATTACACAGTGCTGGCTGGCTGGCTGCTGATTGGCTAATGCGATCACATGTCATGAATGAATGCATTATGGGTCAGCGCGCCTTGTCTGCGCGCCTTCCCAGAGATCCCCGCTCCGTCGCCACACATGTCGCCGCCATTTTTGGAAAAATTTGATTCGTGCATCCGAAGTTGGCTAATTTTCGGATTCGGCGCGAATCGAATATTTCCCAATATTCGAAACGAATTCCACTTCACCATGTTCGATTCGCTCATCTCTACACAAGAGCAAAGCAGCAGCAGTGATGGCAAGAAATTTTCCAAGAAATATATGCAAAATGGGATTCACCTTGAGACTGAAAGAAAACAAAAGTGAGTACTATGGATGTATCTGTGACAAAACTGCATTCTGTTGATTGATGGTGTTGCATAGATATACTGTATTTGTTAGAAATTAACACTGACCTCCAAACTGCAGATAGGGAACACATGCAGCCTTTTGCTTGCTTTTCTGACATCTGTGTTTTGGAGAGTTCTGCACAATATGCATTGTGAAAATCTAGTTGTTTTCTCTGCTGCGAAGTGTAGCTGACAAGCGACAAAAGGAGGCAGACAATTTGATGCAGTGCAGATAAGCCCATTATCTTTACTTCAGTTCTTCTCTGTTGTTTTTCTTTTTTTTTTTTTTTTAATACATTTGCCAAAAAAGAAAAAAAATTAAATAGACACAACTAAAATGTGCTGACTTTTTTTATTAGCTTAGTTTCAAGCAGAAAAAGGAAATGTGGTTGTCAACATTTTAAATAGTCTCAAGTTGCCATGGCACCTGACCATTGGGATACATAAAGTAGGCACAGAATGCATCCCTAATAGCGCCACCACTCCTGCTGCCTTGAGCTGCTGTTATATTTGCACTGGTCAGGTTATGGGGGATAGTGTCCTCAAACTGAAATCCATCCCATTCACAAACAAAATTATACAGGGCACATGCTGCTTTGATAGCATTCTACATATTTAGATGGATGAGAGTGTGTAATAAATGTCATTTGTTCACCAGAATGCCAAAAGCACACTCCACAACCCTATGGCCTCTAGTAAGCGGTAATTAAACACCCTCCTCTCAACATCCAAGGAATGACTGGAAAAGGGCCTCAGTAGATGTTCACTTAGGGCGAATGCCTCATCGCCAACAAAAACGTAAGGTAGAGCTGGACCCCTTGTTCCTGGTAGCAGACTATAATGTGGAGTGTGTGCAAATACTTGAATTTGAGCTGCTTCTATAAGACACAATGTCTATGTAAGTGAATCTATAATTTGCATCTGCCAAAATAGAACAAAGGAGAAATATTTTTTGTAGTTATAAAAACTACTGCCACTAGCTATGGCTTTATGATCCTAATATATTTCCCCTCTATTACACTAAGACAATTTGGGAATTTGCAGCAGTGACAAAACACAGCAGCTGTGTTGCACCAGTCTTCTACCATAGATTTCCAGAAGATCACATTCTTGAGTACCTCCCACATGACGGAGCAGGTGTCACGTCCAGTGTAGCTTGCAGTTGATTTCCCCACCATAAATTGGAAAACTAGGCTAGGGAATGTCCTGTTGCAAGGTACTTGAAATTAAAAAAAAATATTTTTATGTTTTGCAGTTAAGGAGTTGCCTAGACGATGGAGGAGTGTCAAGGACTCCTATAATAGACAGCTGTGGCTAGAAAGGCAAGCAGAGAGTGGGTCTGGTGCCAAGCGTTTTACCCCCAACACATTTTACAAAGATCTGGAATTCCTCAGACCAGTCCCAGAGATGAGAAGGTGAACTAGGATCATGTTATTATAATGTTATAACCAAAAACATTTTTAGATTTTAAAAACAAATGTTTTATAAAAAAATAAAGGTTTTTTTTGACATGTCAAACTACAGTGTCATTTAACAGTTTGTAGTATTTATAATTACCGTAATGTGATCATTAGAAGTTCCACAGGTGGTATGGACTCCCAGAAGAACATGCTTTGGCACTCCAGCTTGCTGTTCACAAGACCCAGCAATTCAACAAAACTTAAAAAAAAAGGGAGGGGGGTTAGTGATTCAAAACCATATAACAAAATGATAAACATAAGAAAATGAAGGATAAAAGAGGAAGGTTACAACAAATATACGAGACTTCTGCTCACCTTTTTTTGGACATTCGGGTATATTGAAAGAATTTCTCCTCATGGCCACAGAGATAATTATACATGATTAAAAAATGGCCCCTCTGCTGCCTATTAGCGATGACCAGATGGACCCAGAATCATCTTTTTCTCTGCTGCTCTTCTTCTTCCTTCTCCTCCTCCTCCTTCTGCATTACTGTGGCAGTCACAGTGGCAATTACCAGAAACAGGGACATAGCAGGCATGATGGTCAGTCAGGGAATCAGGAAGTAGAAATGCTATCTAACATCCTTTGACATCAAACCTATGTCTTTTTCCTATTGCCCCCCCCCCCAAAGAAAAAAACGCCCCAAATGCATGTGAAACATGTCAAAAAGCAAAATGCTAATGGAAAACGGACCAGTTGCACACAGCATAGATGTGAACCTAACCTTATGGTATTTTGGGAGAAGTTAAAACACCATTTCTGAATTTTCTAAATGTATTAAAACTTACAGTACTGCATAAAGCATGAGTCACTTCATGTAATCTTTGTTATATCTTTATTGTATTTCTTATTTGGATATTTGTATTTTAATTAATGATGAAAATTCATGCCTTCTATTTGCATCTTATACTGTTCTAACCGTCCTTAAGTGCAGGGTGACTCTGTATACTTTTTTCTGCTACATTTTAGTATTTATTTTCACAATGTTTTATAGATATTTTATTAAATCCACTGAAAATTTATGAAAAAACAAGCATAGACTTGGTCAATGCCAAACCAAATGATGTATGCATTAGAGAATATAGCCAATAAAGCTGTATAAAAAGGTACATATTTCATAAGGTTGAAAAAAGGATGACCTTTGATTTTAATCAAAATGTTCCTTGAGATTAATAGGCAAAATACAAAGGGCAGAGAGCACACCAACATAGTGTAGCAATTTAATGTAAAGAAGAAAAAAGTACTGGTCAAAAAGCACTCAGAAGTGTAAAACAGAAAATTGCTTGTGAGTGCATTTTGACCACTGACCAGTACTTTTATCTTCTTTACAATAAATTGCTAAACTATGTCGATGTGCTCTCTGTCCTTTCTATTTAAGCTTTAGATCACTGAAGGTTACTTTCAAGCAAGATGTGCTTGGCTCCCTAAGTGGATTGTATTGTTGGATTATTATCCCTTCTTCCAGACTGTCAATGTTCCACCTAAGGTCTAAACTGTTTTGCTCACTTGATACATTTATCTTTATTTTTTTTTGTTCATTATATTGTCTGTTGGTCAAAAAATATTGATGAATTCAATTTGAAGCGCTGGGTCTTTATAGAGTCAGTCAATTTTTCAACTCAATACAAGTAGTTTTGACACCTAAAACAACCTGAACATCTTTTTTCCTGTACCTGAAAGGCCATAAGACTGATTTACTAAAGCTGTAAATCTTTACACAAATAGCATGAAAAACTAAAAAGAACAAAACAAAAAAAAAACAGATTCAATTTAAAATGGAACTTAAGGTAAAACGTTTTAGTTTTTTTGGGGTTTTTTTGCCATCTACAGTGAAGGAAATAAGTATTTGATCCCCTGCTGATTTTGAATGTTTGCCCACTCACAAAGAAATGATCAGTCTAAAATTGAATGGTAGGTGTATTGTAACACTGAGAGACAGAATAGCAGCAAAAAATTAAAAAGAAATGCATGTCTAACAAATTATTTACTGATTTGCATGTTCATGAGGGAAATAAGTATTTGATCCTCTTCACAAAACATGACTTAGTACTTGGTGGCAAATCCCTTGTTGGCAATCACAGAGGTCAGACGTTTCCTGTAGTTGGCCACCAGGTTTGCACACATCTCAGGAGGGATTTTGGCTCACTCCTCTTGGCAGATCCTCTCCAAGTCATTAAGGTTTGGTGGCTGACGTTTGGCAACTCAAACTTTCAGCTCCCTCCACAGATTTTCAGTCGGATTAAGGTCTGGAGACTGGCTAGGCCACTCCAGGACCTTAATGTGCTTCTTCTTAAGCCACTCCTTTGTTGCCTTGGCTGTGTGTTTTGGATCATTGTCATGCTGGAACCCATTTTCAATGCCCTGGCTGAGGGAAGAAGGTTCTCACCCAAGATTTGATATTACATTGTCCCTTCCATCTTCCCTTTGATGCGGTGCAGTTGTCCTGTCCCCTTAGCAGAAAAACACCCCCAAAGCAGAATGTTTCCTCCACCTTGTTTGACAGTTGGGATGGTGTTCTTGAGGTCATAGGCAGCTGTCAGGGCTCCCGGGTATGACCAGAGGTGTGTGACTGACGCAGGGAAACGCAGACTTCAGATATGTTATAAACAATGTAATTTATTAACACTAACAATACAAACATAAATGCAGTGCAATACTAAAACATAACACAGTGCAAACAAACCAAACCACCCACAGATAACAGTACATACAATGCAAGCGTCGTCAGGCAGGCCGGGTCAATATCAATCGGGCAGGTAGGTACAGGGGGAGCAAGCGGAGAATGGTCGGGGTCACAAGCCAGGTTCAGCAGGTAGCGGGCAGCGTGGTACAGAGGGTCAGGCAGAGGAGAATGGTCAGACAAGCCAGGGATCAGAGCATGGTCAGCAGAGAATCAGACAGGAACAGGACAGGGAGCAGGAACAGGATACAGGGCCCAGGAGAAACACACACCAAGGCAGAGTCTGCAGGTCTGGCCATCCCTTAAATACACCAGTGTAAGCAGTTTCAGGTGTTTTAGCTGGCTGCAAGGTTGAGTCTCTGATTGCTGGGAGCACCCCCTAGCCAGCCCTGGTACTGCAGCCCATAAGGCAGGAGAGTCCCACCATTGCTGGCCAGTCCATTCCTGACAGTACCCCCCCCCTCAAGGAGCGGCCTCAGGACGCTCCAAACAGTCCTAGCTGGGCAAAATGTTCCACCGCCCGGGTCTGGTAACTGGCGGGAAATCAAAGACTGGCACACCGGGCAGGACTCCGGGCAGAGGCACATCGGGCAGAACTCCGGGCAGAGGCACATCGGGCAGCGGCACATCGGGCTGGACTCCGGGCAGCGGCACATCGGGCTGGACTCCGGGCAGAGGCACATCGGGCAGAGGCACATCGGGCTGGACTCCGGGCAGAGGCACATCGGGCTGGACTCCGGGCAGAGGCACATCGGGCTGGACTCCGGGCAGAGGCACATCGGGCTGGACTCCGGGCAGAGGCACATCGGGCAGGACTCCGGGCAGAGGCACATCGGGCAGGACTCCGGGCAGAGGCACATCGGGCAAGACTCCGGGCGGAGGCACATCGGGCAGGACTCCGGGCGGAGGCACATCGGGCTGGACTCCGGGCGGAGGCACATCGGATCACCAGGCGAAGCAGCAGGCAGCGGGCCACCAGGCGGAGCAGCAGGCCCCGGGCCCCCAGGTGGAGCAACAGGCACCGGGCCCCCAGGCGGAGTGACAGGCACCGGGCCCCCAGGCGGGGCGACAGGCACCGGGCCCCCAGGCGGAGGGGCGACAGGCATCGGGCCCCCAGGCGGAAGGGCGACAGGCATCGGGCCCCCAGGCGGAAGGGCGACAGGCATCGGGCCCCCAGACGGGGCGACAGGCATCGGGCCCCCAGACGGGGCGACAGGCATCGGGCCCCCAGACGGAGCGACAGGCATCGGGCCCCCAGGCGGGGCAACAGGCATCGGGCCCCCAGGCGGAGCGGCGGGCGCCGGACCCCCAGGCGAAGCAAGAGGTCTCGGGCCCCCAGGCGGAGCGGCGGGCGCCTGACCCCTAGGCGGAGCGACAGGTCTCGGGCCCCCAGGCGGAGCGGCGGGAGCCGGACTCCCAGGCGGAGCGACAGGTCTCGGGCCCCCAGGCGGAGCGGCGGGCGCCGGACCCCCAGGCGGAGCGACAGGTCTCGGGCCCCCAGGCGGAGCGACGGGCGCCGGACCCCCAGGCGGAGCGACAGGTCTCGGGCCCCCAGGCGGAGCGGCGGGCGCCGGACCCCTAGGCGGAGCGACAGGTCTCGGGCTTCCAGGCGGAGCGGCGGGCGCCGGACCCCCAGGCGGAGCGACAGGCACCGGGTCACCAGGCACGACAGTGGGCTCCGAGTCAACTGGCATGACCACTGGCACTGGGTCAGACAGTGGATCGTCTGGCTGGACAGCGGGCATCGGGTCACCAGGCATCAGGTCACTTGGCTCGACAGCGGGCACCGCGTCATCTGGCAAGGCAGTGGGCTCCGAGTCAACTGGCATGACCGCGGGCACTGGGTCAGACATTGGATCGTCTGGCTGGACAGCGGGCATCGGGTCACCAGGCATCAGGTCATTTGGCTCAACAGCGGGCACCGTGTCATCTGGCAAGACAGTGGGCACCAAGTCACCAGGCACGACAGTGGGCTCTGACTCAATTGGCATGACAGCGGGCACCGGATCATCAGGTACCGGATTGTCTGGCTCGACAGTGGGCATCGGGTCACCAGGTATGACAGCGGGCACTGGGTCACCAGGCATCAGGTCATTTGGCTTGCCAGCGGGCACCGCGTCATCTGGCAAGGCAGTGGGCACTGGGTCACCAGGCATTGGATCGTCTGGCTCGACAGCGGGCATCGGGTCACCAGGTATGACAGCGGGCACTGGGTCACCAGGCATCAGGTCATCTGGCTCGCCAGCGGGCACCGCGTCATCTGGCAAGGCAGTGGGCACCGAGTCACCAGGCACGACAGCGGGCTCTGAGTCAACTGGCACGACAGCGGGCACCGGATCAGGTACCGGATCGTCTGGATCAACAGCGGGCATCGAGTCAACTGGCCTAATAGGATCATCAGGCTGGATCAGTTCATCATGCTGGGTAGAGGCATCAGGCTGAATGGAGGCATCGGGCTGAGTAGAGGCATCGGGCTGAGTAGAGGCATCGGGCTGAGTAGAGGCATCGGGCTGAGTAGAGGCATCGGGCTAAGTAGAGGCATCGGGCTGAAGAGAGGCATCGGGCTGTTGTAGAGGCATCGGGCTGAGTAGAGGCATCGGGCTGAGTAGAGGCATCGGGCTGAGTAGAGGCATCGGGCTGAAGAGAGGCATCGGGCTGAAGAGAGGCATCGGGCTGAGTAGAGGCATCAGGCTGAGTAGAGGCTTCAGGCTGAGTAGAGGCTTCAGGCTGAGTAGAGGCTTCAGGCTGAGTAGAGGCATCAGGCTGAGTAGAGGCATCAGGCTGAGTAGAGGCATCAGGCTGAGTAGAGGCATCAGGCTGAGTAGAGGCATCAGGCTGAGTACAGGCTTCAGGCTGAGTAGAGGCTTCAGGCTGAACCACGGAAGGCAGGTTCTCAGACGGCAGGCTCACCGGTTTGGATACTGGCAGGATGGTATTGGTTGGAAAGAATTTTCGCTTTTTTCTGGTTTTAACTACTGGAGCACTGCAAGTAAACGCAGGTCTGCAAACGAATGGAGCAGCTGGAGACAGAGAAGAGCTGGAGGATGAAACAGAGGAGGGAGCAGTTGCTACAGAGGGCTTTTTCACAGGGTTAAAGGCAGGATAGGTGCAGCGAGTGGGAACAGGGTACTGACATGTGGTAGATAGCAGGGCAGGAGGAGCTGTTGGGAATGCAGGAATAGAGCTTTGAGGAAATAGATTGGAAGCAGGACTGGGTTTTTGTAGGCTGACTGAGGCTGGGTGTAACAAGTCTGACCATGTCTGCAGTATGGGTTGAACAAAGCTGAGCTTACACAAAGCCTGTCTGACCAAAGACTGCACTGCGTTTATACAATCCCTTAATACCTGTGGTGAACATGCAGCATAATGCTCCAAGAAGCAATCCACATCATCCTCTAATAACCATACCAGGGACTCTACCTGGTCTGCACTAAATGGGGGCAAAAAGTCATCCCTGCATTCGGGGGTACCAGATGAAACCAACTCCGCACAAATCTGAATCAATGGCTGCACCTCAGAGAATTCTGTGCCCTGATCTACTAGAACATGAGCGAGCCGTATACATTCTAGCAGTTCATCCCGGGGATACTCCTTTAGAGTTTGATAAGCATACTCTCTGTCATCAAACACTAGCAGATATAAATACACAACCTCATCCAGATCCATCCTTCCCAGCAACAAGCCAAGATGGCTTCCCTGTGCAGCCACTTCTGGTCAGGATTGGCCTTGGTGTAATGTCAGGGCTCCCGGGTATGACCAGAGGTGTGTGACTGACGCAGGGAAACGCAGACTTTAGATATGTTATAAACAATGTAATTTATTAACACTAACAATACAAACATAAACGCAGTGCAATACTAAAACATAACACAGTGCAAACGAACCAAACCAAACCACCCACAGATAACAGTACATACAATGCAAGCGTCGTCAGGCAGGCCGGGTCAATATCAATCGGGCAGGTAGGTACAGGGGGAGCAAGCGGAGAATGGTCGGGGTCACAAGCCAGGTTCAGCAGGTAGCGGGCAGTGTGGTACAGAGGGTCAGGCAGAGGAGAATGGTCAGACAAGCCAGGGATCAGGAGCAGGAGAATGGTCAGACAAAGCCAGGGATCAGAGCAGGGTCAGCAGAGAATCAGACAGGAACAGGAACAGGGAGCAGGAACAGGATACAGGGCCCAGGAGAAACACACACCAAGGCAGAGTCTGCAGGTCTGGCCATCCCTTAAATACACCAGTGTAAGCAGTTTCAGGTATTTTAGCTGGCTGCAAGGTTGAGTCTCTGATTGCTGGGAGCACCCGCTGGCCAGCCCTGGTACTGCAGCCCATAAGGCAGGCGAGTCCCACCATTGCTGGCCAGTCCATTCCTGACAGCAGCATTCCTCCACCTCCAAACACGGCCAGTTGAGTCGATGCCAAAGAGCTCGATTTTGGTCTCATCTGACCACAACACTTTCAACTAGTCCACCTCTGCATCATTCAGGTGCTCAGTGTCAAACTTCAGATGGGCCTGGACATGTGCTTTCTTGAGCAGAGAGACCTTGTGGGCACTGCAAGATTTAAATCCTTGTCGGCGTAGTGTGTCACTAATTGTTTTCTTGGTGACTGTGGTCCCAGCTGCCTGGAGATCATTGACAAGATCCTCACGTATAGTTCTGGGGTGATTCCTCACTGTTCTCATGATTATTGACACTCCATGAGGTGAGATCTTGCATGGTACACTAGACCTAGGGAGACTAACAGTTGTTTTGTGTTTCTTCCATTTGCGAATGATTGCACCAACTGTTGTCACCTTCTCACCAAGCTGCTTGGTGATAGTTTGGTAGCCCAGTCCAGCCTTGTGTAGGTCCCTGACATCCTTAGACAGCTCTTTGGTCTTTGCCATGGTGGAGAGTTTGGAATCTGATTGTTTGATTGCTCCTGTGGATAGGTGTCCTTTATACAGGTAACAAAATGAGATTAGCAGCACTCCCTTTAAGAGACTGCTTCTAATCTCAGCTTGTTACCTGTATGAAAGGCACCTGGTAGCCAGAAATCCTGCTGAATGATAGGGGATCAAATACTTGTTTCCCTCATTAACATGCAAATCAGTGCATCATTTGTTAGACATGCATTTCTTTTGAATTTTGTGTTGCTATTCTGTCTCTCAGTGTTACAATACACCTACCATTTGATTTTTAGACTGATCATTTCTTTGTGAGTGGGCAAACATTCAAAATCAGCAGGAGATCAACTACTTATTTCATTCACTGTATGTCTACCTGGGGAGATTTCTCCTCATTTCCTGTCCCATAGCCAAAACAGGAAGTGAGAGGATATCCATCCAAAGTTAGGGAATCTTTGGTTTTCCCCTGGGTCATTAGAATTAGTGATCCCATTGGAAGTTTTCCCCTCTATTACTGTTCTGGGGACAACTCAAAATTTGGGTGATAATGGTAAACAGTAATATGACAAATAGAGAGGGTGAATCTCCCTAAAGGGGGCACAGACAGCAATAAAAACCTAATAGATGTTCTAATCCCTCTCCATGCTATCCAAAACTAAAAAAAAAGTTTTGCTTTTAGTTATACTATCTAATCATGTGCAAATGCCATTCACATAATTGGATAACTGAAATGAATCTTCACTCTTTTTTGAGTGAACACTTTCTTCTTTAGTAAATAAGCTTCACTGTCTAGACCACAGTCATCAAACTGGCGGCCCTCCAGCTGTTGCCAAACTACAAGTCCCATAAGGCATTGCAAGATTGAAAGTTACAAGCATGACTCTCAAAGGCAGAGGCATGATAGGACTTGTAGTTTCGCAACAGCTGGAGGGCTGCCAGTTTGACACCCCTGGTCTAGATAAATCACTACTATGACTGACAAAGGTTTGCTTAGGATTAGTTTTATTTATTTAATTTTGTGATCTTCAGCGTAAACATAATATCATATCTAGACCACAGTCGTCAAACTGCTGTTATTATTATTATAATAAACAGCCCTCCAGCTGTTATTATTATTATTATACAGGATTTATATAGCGCCAACAGTTTGCTCAGTGCTGTACATTATAATGGGAGACAGTACACGAGACAGTACAGTAAAAATACAATTCAATACACGAGGGGTTTGAGGGCCCTGCTCCTTGGAGCTTACAATCTAGGAGGGAGGGTATAGTGGTACAGGAGGAAATAGCTGTGGGGGATGGAGTGGTAGGAAGAGTGGAGGAGATCGGCAGTTAGCTGAGGGCGGGGTAGGCTTCCCTGAAGAGATGGGTTTTCAGGGTGCACCTAAAGGTGAGGAGAGTAGGTGATAGTCTGATGGATTGGGGTAGGGAGTTCCAGAGCATGGGGGAAGTCCTGGAGATGGGCATGGGGGGAGGAGACCAGGGAACTAGAGAGTAGGAGGTCTTGTGGGTGGTATTTGGATATCAGGTCGGTGATGTAGTTTGGGGCAGTATTATGAACAGCTTTGTACGTCAATGTTAGCATTTTGAATCTTATCCGTTGAGCAATCGGAAGCCAGTGGAGGGATTGGCAAAGGGGTTGACGGATACGGAGCGGTTAGTAAGGTGGATGAGTCTGGCCGCAGTATTCAGGATAGACTGAAGCGGGGATAGCCTGCGGTGAGGTAAGCCGGTGAGGAGGGAGTTACAGTAGTCAAGTCGTGATATAATAAGGGAGTGAATGAGTTGCTTAGTAGTTTCCGGGGTTAGGAACAGACGTATTTTGGAGATGTTGCGGAGGTGAAGTCTACATGAGTTTGTCAGCGATTGGACCTGGGGCTGGAAAGACAGATTGGATTCTAGGATGACACCTAGTACTCTGGCTTGTGGGGTGGGACTGATGGTGGCATCGTTGGTCATGATGGAGAAGTCGGGGGGGGGGGCGTGGGTTGGGTGCAAAACTAGGAGCTCAGTTTTGGAAAGATTTAGTTTGAGGAAGTGGAGTGACATCCAATCCGATATGTCGTTCAGTAGACTTGTGATATGGGCGGAAACTGAAAGGGTGAGGCGAGGAATAGAGAGATAGATTTGCATGTCGTCGGCATAGAGATGGTAGTTGAAGCCGTGAGAGTGTATCAGTTGGCCAAGGGAGGAGATGTAGATGGAGAAGAGAAGGGGCCCGAGGACAGAACCTTGAGGGACCTCAACAGAGAGGGGGAGTGAAGGGGAAGTGGCAGCATTTTAGATGACACTGAAGGAGTGCTGTGATAGATAGGAAGAGAGCCAGTAGAGAGCGGAGTCTCTGAGGCCAAGAGAGTGTAGTTTTTTGAGGAGGAGGGGGTGGTCAACCGATTTGAAAGCCGCGGAGAGGTCAAGGAGTAGGAGCACTGAATAGTGGCCATTAGCTTTGGCGGTTAGCAGGTCGTTGGTGAGTAGAGTAGGGCAGTTTCGGTGGAGTGTAGGGGGTGGAAGCCAGATTGTAGGGGATCAAGGAGGTTGTTGCCGGTGAGGTGGGAACTCAGGCGATTATAGACTAAGCACTCTAGGAGTTTGGATGTAAATGGCAGCAGGGAGATGGGTCTAAGGTTGTTCAGGTCGGTGGGATCCAGGGAGGGTTTGATGTGAGCATGCTTCAGAGGGGAGGGGAATGCGCCAGTAGAGAGGGAGAGATTAAAGATGTGAGTGAGGAAGCGTAGGATGAAGGAGGAGGGTGATCGTAGGAGTTGTGAGGGGACAGGGTCAAGGGGGCAGGTGGTGAGGTGGGCTTCAGAGAAGACCTTAATGACCTCTTCAGTGGTAGCAAGATCAAAGGAGTGGAGTGTTGAGGGGGTTTTAGTGTGAGGAATGCTAGGTGGGGTGGAAGTCTTGGTGGTGGCGAGGTCGAAGGAAACGAGTGTTGAGGGGGCTTTCGTGTGAGGGATGCTAGGTGGGGTGGAAGTCTGAGCAGTGGCGATGTCCCTACGAATTGCGTCGATCTTGTTTTTGAAGTGGTTAGCAATCTTGTGGGCGGTGAGTGAGGTACTGGGTAAAGGTGGGGGTGGAGGGAGTAGAGAGTTAAAGCTAGAGAAGAGCCAGCGAGGACTGGAGGAGAGGGTATTAATGAGGGTAACAAAGTAGGCTTGCTTGGCATCGTGAAGGGAGGAAGTGTAGGTGAGGAAGACGGATTTATATCGGGTGAACGCTTGTTGGGATCTGGTTTTGCGCCATAGTCGCTCCAGCGCACGACTGCGTCGTTTGAGATTGAGAAAAGAATGAAGGGTAGCCAGGCGGAGAAGTTGTTGAGGAAACAGGACATGGGTCCAGGAGGCCGATAGATTACTGCAATCCTCAGAGGGATTGGAGAGAATAGTCGATTGCAGTGGGCCTCGAAGGAGGAGAAGGATAGAGAGGGAGGGTTTGGGAGGACTTGGAAGGTGCTCAGTGGTGACAGGAGCATACCAACCCCACCACCTTTTCGACCGCTGGGTCTGGGTGAGTGGGTCCAGATGAGACCTCCATGGGAGAGTGCCGCAGGGGAGGTAGAGTCAGTGGCTTGGATCCAGGTTTCGTTGATCGCTAGGAGGTTGAGGAAGCAGGAAACAAAGAGGTCGTGGATGGCGGTGAGTTTGTTGCAAACCGATCGGGCGTTCAAGAGTGTACATGAAAATGGGGAGGTGGTTTTGGGGAGCAAAGGGACAGGTATTAGATTGCGGGGGTTGTGGCAGTTCATGGAAGTAGGAGGGTGCCTTGTGGGTGTACGAGGTGGTGGAGGACCAGGGTTCGGGGAGATGTCCTCAGCGGTTAGGAGAAGAAGAAGGGTGAGAAAGGTGGCATGGGAGCGGGGTGTGCAAGAGTGCGTAAGTCTACCAGTGGTGGCGTTTAGGTCAGTCGGAGAGTGGAGTATCAGGAGGAGGTGGTGAGAGCCATAGTAGGGAGCTGGAAGCAGTGAGGGTGCGATGTACAGTTGTTTGGGAGGAGCAGAGGGATATAGAGAAGAGATTTTGGGGACGGAGGAGAGGAGTATGAGGAGGAGGAGTAAAGGAGGCATTTTAGGAAGGTAACCGGAGTGGCGGACAAGTGTGTTGGAAAGTTTCTCAGGGTGCTTGGTTGTAGATAGTCTAGCATGCAGTGGCGTATCTTGTTGTTGTATCTTCCTGTAGCTAGAGTTCTCATTCTTAGGATCAGTGGGAAGAAACGTGCCCCATCATTGGTGTCAGTGGGAAGAATAGTGCCGTGTCAGTGGGAGGAATAGTGCCCCATCATTAGTGTCAGTGGGGGGAGGAATAGTGCCCCATTATTGGTGTCAGTGGGGGGAGGAATAGTGCCCCATCGTTGGTGTCAGCGTGGGGGGGAGGAATAGTGCCCCGTCATTGGTGTAAGTGGGGGAAGGGGATAGTGTCCCAACATTGGTGTCAGTGGGAGGAATAGTGTCCCATCATTGGTGTCAGTGAGAAGAATAGCCCCCCATCATTGGTGTCAGTGGGAAGAATAGTGCCCCATCTTTGGTGTCAGTGGGAGGAATAGTGCTCCATTATTGGTGTCAGTGGGGGGAATAGTGCCCCATCATTGGTGTCAGTGGGGGGAATAGTGCCCCATCATTGGTGTCAGTGGGAAGAATAGTGCCCCATCTTTGGTGTCAGTGGGAGGAATAGTGCTCCATCTTTGGTATCAGGGAGAGGAATAGTACGTCATTGGTGTCAGTGGGGGGGAATAGTGCCCCATCATTGGTATCAGTGGGAGGAATAGTGCCCCATCATTGGTGTCAGTGGGGGGGAATAGTGCTCCGTCACTGTGTCAGTGGGAGGAATAGTATGTCATTGGTGTCAGTAGGGAGGAATAGTGCCCCATCATTGGTATCAGTGGGAGGAATAGTGTCCCATCATTGGTGTCAGTGGGAGGAATAGTACATAATTGTGTCAGTGGAGGGTAATAGTGCCCGTCATTGGTGTCAGTGGGGGGGATAGTGTCCCAACATTGGTGTCAGTGGAGGAAGGAATAGTGTTCCATCGTTGGTGTCAATGGGGGGAGTTATAGTGCCCCATCATTAGTATCAGTGACACCAATGATGGGGCACTATTCCTCCCACTGACACCATTGACACGTAACTTGCTGACCCCTGCTCCAGCCTAGGTGCTACTGCAGCCAGCACACCTGGTTGCAGCAGCAGCACCATCAGCACGGCACACTTACCTGTCAGCTGTCCTTCTTCACACCGGCCTCTCACTCGATGTTTGCGGGGCCGCTCGGCTCCGCCTCCTTGCAGGTGATTGGCCACCTGTGTGCCTTTCCTGAGCTACAATTCTGGCGCCCAATCACCGGTGAGGAGGCGGAGCCAAGCAGCAGGAGTGAAGGAGTGGCCAGGGTGAATAAAGGAGCAGCGCTTCCTGGACTGGATCATCGTGGGACTGGGCCCGGAGCCAGGTAAGGAACAGTAGCCCCCTGCCCACCCCTGTACTTAGTGTCCCTTCCTGTCCCGCCCCTGTCAGCGGGCCGGATAAATGGCCTCGGCGGGCCACAGTTTGAGGACCTGTGCTCTAAAATGTACTTTAGTGTATTTTTTACTAGAAATTTGCACTTGTTAAAACATTGAGCAGATGTGAACGAGGCCTTAAATAGTCCAGCGATCTCTGTGGATTACAGAACATCTCCCCCTATAATATGGAGGAAAGTGGGAGGTATTCTGTAGTCCAGTCCGAGGATGATAACACTGCTTCTCCGTGGTTAAAGTACAGTGACTAATGCAGGCCATAGATGGGCCGAAAAAAAAATCAGCCAATTTTTGCACCGTTAGTGGGTTAATTGATCGGCCGTTTTTCGGGGTTTTAGCACATTTTTTTATCGGTCAAGTTGGAAAATTCGTGGCCGATTTTCGATCGGCCAATTTTCCCAGCATTGATGGGCAAATAGGCCAATCGTTTTACTGATAAAAAATCTGCGCATGAGCCTTGACCTGCAAGAAGAAGAAGAAAATAAGAAGTAGAAGAAGAAAAAGAAGAATTCCAGTCCGGTGTTATATTTTATATGAAAAAGACTTGCGGTTGCAACAATGTATCCATTTGTATCCAAATAAAAACATCTGTATCCGAAATGGATACATTGTAGCAACCGCAAGACTTTCATGTTAAATATAATGGCGGAGCTCTCTGCAAGGGACAGAAGTAATTATGGGGTTAAATGCCGGTCGTAGACGGGACAAAAATCGGACGATTTTTTTACCGTTGGTGGCAACGTTGGCCGAACGCACGCCCGATTTTTCTTTTTTTTTGTTTTTTTAAAACGGCTGATTTTTGACCCATCTATGGCCTGCATAAGCATCATACTCTAGAACACGAAGTTGGTTATTGACAACATCACCTAGTGAAAATAAAACAAGCCTGAAAAAATAAATCTAACATAGTTACCACACCTAAGGACCAATAAGCTGCAATATATTCCATTTGTGTCATTAGTTTAGATATTCTTTAAGTAACACTTTCAGGTGCACAATGGAAGAAAAAACAGCAGCTGGTGAGTATATACAGTATATACAGTCAGGTCCATAAATATTGGGACATCAACACAATTCTACAATTTTTGGCTCTCTATACCACCACAATGGATATGAAATGAAACAAACAAGATGTGCTTTAACTGCAGACTGTCAGCTTTAATTTGAGGGTATTTACATCCAAATCAGGTGAACGGTGTAGGAATTAAAACAGTTTGCATATGTGCCTCCCACTTGTTAAGGGACCAAAAGTAATGGGACAGAATAATAATCATAAATCAAACTTTCACTTTTTAATACTTGGTTGCAAATCCTTTGCAGTCAATTACAGCCTGAAGTCTGGAACACATAGACATCACCAGACGCTGGGTTTCATCCCTGGTGATGCTCTGCCAGGCCTCTACTGCAACTGTCTTCAGTTCCTGCTTGTTCTTGGGGCATTTTCCCTCCAGTTTTGTCTTCATCAAGTGAAATGCATGCCCATTTGGATTCAGGTCAGGGGTTTGACTTGGCCATTGCATAACATTCCACTTCTTTCCCTTAAAAAACTATTTGGTTGCTTTTGCAGTATGTTTTGGGTCATTGTCCATCTGCACTGTGAAGCGGCGTCCAATGAGTTGTGAAGCATTTGGCTGAATGTGAGCAGATAATATTGCCCAAAACACTTCAGAATTCATCCTGCTGCTTTTGTCAGCAGTCACATCATCAATAAATCCAAGAGAACCAGTTCTATTGGCAGCCATACATGCCCATGCCATGACACTACCACCACCATGCTTCACTGATGAGGTGGTATGCTTAGGATCATGAGCAGTTCCTTTCCTTCTCCATACTCTTCTCTTCCCATCACTCTGGTACAAGTTGATCTTGGTCTCATCTGTCCATAGGATGTTGTTCCAGAACTGTGAAGGCTTTTTTAGATGTTGTCTGGCAAACTCTAATCTGGCCTTCCTGTTTATGAGGCTCACCAATGGTTTACATCTTGTGGTGAACCCTCTGTATTCACTCTGGTGAAGTCTTCTCTTGATTGTTGACTTTGACACACATACACCTACCTCCTGGAGAGTGTTCTTGATCTGGCCAACTGTTGTGAAGGGTGTTTTCATCACCAGGGAAAGAATTCTTCGGTCATCCACCACAGTTGTTTTCCGTGGTCTTCCAGGTCTTTTGGTGTTGCTGAGCTCACTGGTGCGTTCCTTCTTTTTAAGAATGTTCCAAACAGTTGTTTTGGCCACGCCTAATGTTTTTGCTATCACTCTGATGGGTTTGTTTTGTTTTTTCAGCCTAATGATGGCTTGCTTCACTGATAGTGACAGCTCTTTGGATCTCATCTTGAGAGTTGACCGCAACAGATTCCAAATGCAAATAGCACACTTGAAATGAACTCTGGACCTTTTATCTGCTCAATGTAATTGGGATAATGAGGGAATAACACACACCTGGCCATGGAACAGCTGAGAAGCCAATTGTCCCATTACTTTTGGTCCCTTAACAAGTGGGAGGCACATATGCAAACTGTTGTAATGCCTACATTGTTCACCTGATTTGGATGTAAATACTCTCAAATTAAAGCTGACAGTCTGCAGTTAAAGCACATCTTGTTCGTTTCATTTCAAATCCATTGTGGTGGTGTATAGAGCCAAAAATGTTAGAATTGTGTCGATGTCCCAATATTTATGGACCTGACTGTATATATATATATATATATATATATATATATATATATATATATATATATGGACCTGACTGTGTATATATATATATATATATATATATATATATATCTTTTTTTTTTCCGATTTCCAAACTTCTCTTTTAATGCTATTAGGCCACACGTGGTGTTTTTCTAATCTCTCCTTGACGGCTTTCCTCCTGGCAGCAGCGGTTTGGCAGAAAAAACACTTGGGCATTAATTAATTTAATTGGGCATTCATTCATTTATTAATAATGTATTCTGGCCATTGAAATTAATTAACATTCAACTACTAAATGTGTCTAGTGTTAACACGTATTTACATGTGTTTTCTTCTGCCAATTCGCCGCAGCCTCTGTATTTTCTAGAATGGGCTGCCGTGCCCAAGAAAACACGAGCCATAGGGCCCACGCAAGTGTGAACCAGGGCTAAAAAAAACACATTCTTGGCAACAGCTGAAATTCATTTATAGTCATTAGGATTGTATACAGGTACACAACAAAGCAGCAGACCCCAGACCACAGCTTGTCTGACAGTTCCAACCCCGTTTTCCATAAAATGGCTCCTGCAATGAAAAAAACGCTGCAGGCAATAAAGAGCAGATAGCGGTTCTAACCTACACACTAGGGAAAAGCTTGGATTAGAGTTCTTAACAGAAGCATTACATTATATCTAAAGTCCCAAATGAAGTTCTAGTATGATGCACAAACTTCTAAAGTAAACAAAAAGTTTCCTTTATTTGTGCTTCTGAAGCTCCCCCTCCCAGACACTGCAGTCAAAAGTGGGAGGGTTTCAGCAACAGAAGCAGTGCTGTCAATCCAGTTAGCAGTGGGTAGGGATGGGTATTGCCAGGTGCTGATTGACAAGGCTCATGTATCAGGAGTGGCATTGCTGATGGCCACAACTAGAGATGAGCGAAGAAATGAAAAATTCGATTCGACTGATTCGGCGAATTCGTGGACAATATTCGATTCGAGTCGAATAAATTCGCTGTGAATTTAACTTAAAAAAGGGTGTTTCTAGGCTTCAGAGAGACTTAATATTAGTGCAGAACACTGTACCTTTAATTTAAATGCCCTTGGAGTCTGCTGGGGAAGAGAAATAATACTGTCTGTCAGTATGACATGCAGATGAGTGCCGTCGATCTTAGAATCACTGCACACTTCACTCCTTTGGCCAGTCACGGGGCCAAAACCAGTGTTTGGAGCCACAGTGTGGCGGTGGAGGCAGCAGCAATGGGAGGCCATACAGCAACCTATGACAAAATGGAAACCAGCAGGAGCGTGAGGAGACCTGAAAGTGGCACATGGCAGAGTGGGAGCAATGGGAGGCGGTACAGGGACCCAGGTCACACTGTGGGCCCAGCAGCAGCGTGACCAGGCGGTACGGGGGCCCATGGCCGATATGGGGCTTGGTGGCACCTATGGAAGGCCTGTAATCTGCCAGCAACCTATGACAAAATGGACAACCGCAGGAGTGTGAGGAGATTTCAAAGTGGCACATGGCAGAGTGGAAGCAATGGGAGGCCGTACAGGGACCCAGGTCACACTGTGGGACCAGCATCAGCGTGAACAGGCGGTACGGGGGCCCATGGCCGATTTGACCTCATTCATCCCATAGTCCTGCCGACTCACGAATAGCGTGGCCTCCTCAAAGGGCCTGAGCAAGCGCAGGTGTCACACATGAGCTGACAATGGCTGACATCTAAGTTACACAGGGAGTACCTTTATCCGCTTTTAACATCAGGAAATCTGTGATGGCCTTTAGCTGTTCGTAAAGGCGGTCTAACATATGTAGGGTTGAATTACACCTTGTTGCAACGTCACAGCATGAGGAGTCGGTACGGGGGCCCATGGCAGATTACATGTCTGGCAGCAGCAATGGGAGGCCCGTAATCTGCCAGCACCCTATGTCAAAAAATTTAACACACCAGCAGTGTGAAGAGACCTGAAAGTGGCACATGGCAGCAGAGTGTGGCGATGGAGACAGCAGCAATGGGAGGCCGTACAGGGACCCATGACAGACTCTAGACTTGGCAGCAGCATGAGGAGGCGGTATATAGGGGCCCATGGCAGATTAGGGGCCTGGCAGCAGCTATGTGAGGCCCGTAATCTGCCTGCACCCTATGTCAAAAAATTTAACACACCAGCAGTGTGAAGAGACCTGAAAGTGGCACATGGCAGCAGAGTGTGGCGATGGAGACAGCAGCAATGGGAGGCCGTACAGGGACCCATGAGAGACTCTGGACTTGGCAGCAGCATGAGGAGGCGGTATATAGGGGCCCATGGCAGATTAGGGGCCTGGCAGCAGCTATGTGAGGCCCGTAATCTGCCTGCACCCTATGTCAAAAAATTAAACACACCAGCAGTGTGAAGAGACCTGAAAGTGGCACATGGCAGAGTGTGGCGATGGAGACAGCAGCAATGGGAGGCCGTACAGGGACCCATGACAGACTCTAGACTTGGCAGCAGCATGAGGAGGCGGTATATAGGGGCCCATGGCAGATTAGGGGCCTGGCAGCAGCTATGTGAGGCCCGTAATCTGCCTGCACCCTATGTCAAAAAATTTAACACACCAGCAGTGTGAAGAGACCTGAAAGTGGCACATGGCAGCAGAGTGTGGCGATGGAGACAGCAGCAATGGGAGGCCGTACAGGGACCCATGACAGACTCTGGACTTGGCAGCAGCATGAGGAGGCGGTATATAGGGGCCCATGGCAGATTAGGGGCCTGGCAGCAGCTATGTGAGGCCCGTAATCTGCCTGCACCCTATGTCAAAAAATTTAACACACCAGCAGTGTGAAGAGACCTGAAAGTGGCACATGGCAGAGTGTGGCGATGGAGACAGCAGCAATGGGAGGCCGTACAGGGACCCATGACAGACTCTAGACTTGGCAGCAGCATGAGGAGGCGGTATATAGGGGCCCATGGCAGATTAGGGGCCTGGCAGCAGCTATGTGAGGCCCGTAATCTGCCTGCACCCTATGTCAAAAAATTTAACACACCAGCAGTGTGAAGAGACCTGAAAGTGGCACATGGCAGCAGAGTGTGGCGATGGAGACAGCAGCAATGGGAGGCCGTACAGGGACCCATGAGAGACTCTGGACTTGGCAGCAGCATGAGGAGGCGGTATATAGGGGCCCATGGCAGATTAGGGGCCTGGCAGCAGCTATGTGAGGCCCGTAATCTGCCTGCACCCTATGTCAAAAAATTTAACACACCAGCAGTGTGAAGAGACCTGAAAGTGGCACATGGCAGCAGAGTGTGGCGATGGAGACAGCAGCAATGGGAGGCCGTACAGGGACCCATGACAGACTCTGGACTTGGCAGCAGCATGAGGAGGCGGTATATAGGGGCCCATGGCAGATTAGGGGCCTGGCAGCAGCTATGTGAGGCCCGTAATCTGCCTGCACCCTATGTCAAAAAATTTAACACACCAGCAGTGTGAAGAGACCTGAAAGTGGCACATGGCAGCAGAGTGTGGCGATGGAGACAGCAGCAATGGGAGGCCGTACAGGGACCCATGACAGACTCTAGACTTGGCAGCAGCATGAGGAGGCGGTATATAGGGGCCCATGGCAGATTAGGGGCCTGGCAGCAGCTATGTGAGGCCCGTAATCTGCCTGCACCCTATGTCAAAAAATTTAACACACCAGCAGTGTGAAGAGACCTGAAAGTGGCACATGGCAGCAGAGTGTGGCGATGGAGACAGCAGCAATGGGAGGCCGTACAGGGACCCATGACAGACTCTAGACTTGGCAGCAGCATGAGGAGGCGGTATATAGGGGCCCATGGCAGATTAGGGGCCTGGCAGCAGCTATGTGAGGCCCGTAATCTGCCTGCACCCTATGTCAAAAAATTAAACACACCAGCAGTGTGAAGAGACCTGAAAGTGGCACATGGCAGAGTGTGGCGATGGAGACAGCAGCAATGGGAGGCCGTACAGGGACCCATGACAGACTCTAGACTTGGCAGCAGCATGAGGAGGCGGTATATAGGGGCCCATGGCAGATTAGGGGCCTGGCAGCAGCTATGTGAGGCCCGTAATCTGCCTGCACCCTATGTCAAAAAATTTAACACACCAGCAGTGTGAAGAGACCTGAAAGTGGCACATGGCAGCAGAGTGTGGCGATGGAGACAGCAGCAATGGGAGGCCGTACAGGGACCCATGACAGACTCTGGACTTGGCAGCAGCATGAGGAGGCGGTATATAGGGGCCCATGGCAGATTAGGGGCCTGGCAGCAGCTATGTGAGGCCCGTAATCTGCCTGCACCCTATGTCAAAAAATTAAACACACCAGCAGTGTGAAGAGACCTGAAAGTGGCACATGGCAGCAGAGTGTGGCGATGGAGACAGCAGCAATGGGAGGCCGTACAGGGACCCATGAGAGACTCTGGACTTGGCAGCAGCATGAGGAGGCGGTATATAGGGGCCCATGGCAGATTAGGGGCCTGGCAGCAGCTATGTGAGGCCCGTAATCTGCCTGCACCCTATGTCAAAAAATTAAACACACCAGCAGTGTGAAGAGACCTGAAAGTGGCACATGGCAGAGTGTGGCGATGGAGACAGCAGCAATGGGAGGCCGTACAGGGACCTATGACAGACTCTAGACTTGGCAGCAGCATGAGGAGGCGGTATATAGGGGCCCATGGCAGATTAGGGGCCTGGCAGCAGCTATGTGAGGCCCGTAATCTGCCTGCACCCTATGTCAAAAAATTAAACACACCAGCAGTGTGAAGAGACCTGAAAGTGGCACATGGCAGAGTGTGGCGATGGAGACAGCAGCAATGGGAGGCCGTACAGGGACCTATGACAGACTCTAGACTTGGCAGCAGCATGAGGAGGCGGTATATAGGGGCCCATGGCAGATTAGGGGCCTGGCAGCAGCTATGTGAGGCCCGTAATCTGCCTGCACCCTATGTCAAAAAATTAAACACACCAGCAGTGTGAAGAGACCTGAAAGTGGCACATGGCAGCAGAGTGTGGCGATGGAGACAGCAGCAATGGGAGGCCGTACAGGGACCCATGAGAGACTCTGGACCTAGCAGCAGCATGAGGAGGCGGTATATAGGGGCCTATGGCAGATTAGGGGCCTGGCAGCAGCTATAGGAGGCCCGTAATCTGCCAGCACCCTATGTCAAAAAATTAAACACACCAGCAGTGTGAGGAGACCTGAAAGTGGCACATGTTTGAGGCATGATTCATGGCGGATTTAGTCAGTTGTGTCAGGAACTGGTGGTTTGAAATCCAGACTAATCCACGCCTGATTCATTTTCACAAACGTGAGTCTCTCCACACTTTGGGTGGACAGTCGGGTCCTCCGCGGAGTTACAATACCTCCTGCCGCACTAAACACGCGCTCCGATGCCACGCTACTGGCCGGGCATGACAGCCTTTCAAGGGCAAATTCAGCTAGTTGGGGCCAAAGGTCAAGTTTCGTTGCCCAGTAGTCAAGGGGATTGTCTACCTCGGTTGGCAGGGTGCTGTCCAAGTAGGCCCAAGCCTGTTGTTTGAGCTCCTGCTCCAGGTCCACCTGATGCTGCTGCTGCTGCTGCGGCTGGTTAGTAGTTTCCTCACTGCGCTGGTGAAGAAAGCTACTCATCATCGACTGCAGACTGAGGCAGCCACTGCTGGTGGAGCTGCCACTGCTCCTACCACCCCACCCCTCCCCTGCTGCCATGCCAGCGGAACGCGAGCGCACAGGGCCCACAGTGTCTGAGGATGGACGTTGGCGCACAAAGGCAGAGACCAACTGACTACATAGGTGGTTTTTATAGTACGTAATTTTGGCCTCCCTCTCAGCAGGTGTGAAAAAGGCCACCATTTTGGACCGGTAGCGAGGGTCCAACAAGGTGGACAGCCAAAAGTCATCCCTCTGTCTGATGGTTATTATTCGGCTGTCGCTACGCAAGCAACCGAGCATGCTATGGGCCATTTGTGCCAAGGAATGCGAGGGACTCCCTGCCTCCATCTCCACAGCATACTGCCACGGTGCGTCTGGGTCCTCTGTCTCCTCCTCCTCCTCCTCTACCAGATGCTCCTGCTCCTCCACTCCTGTCCGCTGAGTGGAAAAACCACCCATTTCACTCAATAATTCCTGAGCACAAATGTCCTCCTCTACCTCCTCCTCTTCTTCCTGTCCTGCCCCCACAGGGGTCATGTGGCGTTGAGATCTGTGCGCCACGTCTACCGCACCCTGACCAGCCATTGTTAACAGCATTTGTTCCAGGACGTGCAACAGAGGAATGACGTCGTTCATCCCATAGTCCTGCCGACTCACGAATAGCGTGGCCTCCTCAAAGGGCCTGAGCAAGCGGCAGGTGTCACGCATGAGCTGCCAATGGCTGACATCTAAGTTACACAGGGGAGTACCTTTATCCGCTTGTAACATCAGGAAATCGGTGATGGCCTTTCGCTGCTCGTAAAGGCGGTCTAACATGTGTAGGGTTGAATTCCACCTTGTTGCAACGTCGCAGATCAGGCGATGCTGTGGAATTCCGTTCTGCCGCTGCAGCTCAATGAGGGTGTTCTTTGCGGTGTAGGAATGGCTGAAATGCATGCACAGTTTACGTGACATTTTAAGGATGTCTTGCAGTGGGATGGTGGATTTTAGGAACCGCTTGACAACCAGATTGAACACGTGAGCCATGCATGGCGCATGGCACAACCTTCCTTGACGCAGAGCAGACACCATGTTCTTTCCGTTGTCAGTCAACATGGTTCCGATTTTTAGTTTGCGCGGAGACAGCCATCTGTCGATTTCTCTGTTCATTACACTCAGCAGTTCCTCCCCTGTGTGACTACGTTCGCCAAGGCATACCAGGTGCAGCACAGCGTGACACCGTTGCGCCCTGCACATGTGATATGCCGGTCGGGTAATGGGACTTGGCACGGGGGTGGCGGCTGAGGACACGGCGGAAAAAGAGGTGGTAGAGGCGGACATGCTTGCTGGACCAAGGACGTGCAAACGTGGAGGCAAAAGCGTCGTGACCTGTCCAAGTTGCTGGTGCGGCTGTGCCGGCACCACGTTCACCCAGTGGGCCGTAAATGACATGTACTGTCCCTGACCGTAGTTACAGCTCCACACGTCGGCGCTGCCGTGCACTTTGGCAGAGACCGACATGCTCAAAGACTGGCCCACCATCTCTTCTACATGTGAATGCAGGGCTGGCACTGCCTTTTGGGCAAAGAAATGACGGCTTGGCACTCTCCACCGCGGCGCGGCACAAGCCATCATTTCTCGGAAAGGTGCTGAGTCCACCAGTTGGAAAGGGAGGGACTGCAGCACCAGCAACTTGGACAGGAGGACGTTCAGCTTTTGCACCGTCGGGTGCGTGCTCGCAAACTGTTGTCTCTTGGATACGGATTCCAAGAAAGACTGTTGACGGAATCCGAGAAGAGGAGTAGCAGGAGAAGGAGCATCTGAACGAGCGGAAGATGCCAATGAGCGACAACTCCCCTCAGCAGAGGTGTTGGAGCCTTGACTGGCTGATAGAGGGCGATTGACGACGTCGGGTGACGGAGCAAGTAACGGAGCGGGTGATGGAGCGGGGGCTGGGGCAGGCAGAACCGCCGTATGTTTATCACGGTTTTCCCAGGCCACCGAATGGTGACGCTGCATATGCTGACGCAACGCTGTAGTCCCAACATGGGCCCCCTGGCCACGCTTGCATTTCTGGCCACATAGTCGACATACGGCTACGTTTACTTCCTCGGGCGGCTTGAGGAAAAATTGCCACACCACCGAGTAGGAAACTTTGCCCCCGCTACTCTTCACTGGCTGACTGCTACTTCCTCCGTGCGCACCGGCACCACTACTGGCCGTGGTGGTAGGCTGCAGTGGAGCTGGTGCTCTACTCCGTGGACGTTTGGCTCCACTGACACTGATGCGACCCTGCTGCTGTCTCCTGGGCAACCCACCGACTGTTTTGCTCGCTGCCAAGCTGCCACCCTCTTCTCCTGATGATGCGGAAGAAATTGCCTGATGACGACGAGGCTGCCAAGTGCGATCAACCTCCTCATCATCAAGTAGGGTCTCCGCCTCACTACTAGCCCCCTCGGCTGCGTCTGGGTCAGGAGACAGACCTGTCTCTAGACCGGCTACCGAGCCACTCTCCTCGCCAGTACTTGTTCGCTTGGCTGCTGAAAAGGCCGATGTCTCCCCCCGTTCCTGACCGCCCTCTGTTAGCTCTTCCTCACTGTACAGTGGGGCTGAGCCCACAGCATGCGATACTTCGCTTGGTGAGGGAACAGCAAAGGACAGGGGCAGGTAGAGGACACGTGATTTCAGTGGGCTTGGTCCCGGGCCATGCCAACTAACGGTTGTGTCTGACGTACCCACCGACCGTTGGCTGTAGGTGTCAGAGGTGACCTGGGAAGAGGAAGACGACCGAGCCAACCAATCAATGACGGCAGGGTTGTCGGTGGAGACACGACCGCTGGATGACACCGGGAGCACTGGCCTCTGGCTGCGAATACTGCTGCCTCGACCCCTTCCTCTGCTGCCACGTCTGCTCGCTCCTAAAACATTGCCTCCTCTGCCACTCCTCTGCATGTTGTCTGACATACTATTTAATTCAACGATTAGGTGTCCCTGAGTAACAATTCTCTGGCACTCAGTAACAATTCTGTCTGTCCCTGAGTATGAATTCTGTGGCCCTGAGTAACAATTCTGTGTCTGTGCGAGTAACAATTCTGTGTCTGTGCGAGTAACAATTCTGTGTCTGTGCAAGTAACAATTTTGTGTCTGTGCGAGTAACAATTCTCTGGCACTCAGTAACAATTCTGTCTGTCCCTGAGTAACAATTCTCTGGCACTCAGTAACAATTCTGTCTGTCCCTGAGTAACAATTCTCTGGCACTCAGTAACAATTCTGTCTGTCCCTGAGTATGAATTCTGTGGCCCTGAGTAACAATTCTGTGTCTGTGCGAGTAACAATTCTGTGTCTGTGCAAATAACAATTTTGTGTCTGTGCGAGTAACAATTCTCTGGCACTCAGTAACAATTCTGTCTGTCCCTGAGTAACAATTCTCTGGCACTCAGTAACAATTCTGTCTGTCCCTGAGTAACAATTCTCTGGCACTCAGTAACAATTCTGTCTGTCCCTGAGTATGAATTCTGTGGCCCTGAGTAACAATTCTGTGTCTGTGCGAGTAACAATTCTGTGTCTGTGCAAGTAACAATTTTGTGTCTGTGCGAGTAACAATTCTCTGGCACTCAGTAACAATTCTGTCTGTCCCTGAGTAACAATTCTCTGGCACTCAGTAACAATCCTGTCTGTCCCTAAGTAACAATTCTCTGGCACTCAGTAACAATTCTGTCTGTCCCTGAGTATGAATTCTGTGGCCCTGAGTAACAATTCTGTGTCTGTGCGAGTAACAATTCTGTGTCTGTGCAAGTAACAATTTTGTGTCTGTGCGAGTAACAATTCTCTGGCACTCAGTAACAATTCTGTCTGTCCCTGAGTAACAATTCTCTGGCACTCAGTAACAATTCTGTCTGTCCCTAAGTAACAATTCTCTGGCACTCAGTAACAATTCTGTCTGTCCCTGAGTATGAATTCTGTGGCCCTGAGTAACAATTCTGTGTCTGTGCGAGTAACAATTCTGTGTCTGTGCAAGTAACAATTTTGTGTCTGTGCGAGTAACAATTCTCTGGCACTCAGTAACAATTCTGTCTGTCCCTGAGTAACAATTCTCTGGCACTCAGTAACAATTCTGTCTGTCCCTGAGTAACAATTCTCTGGCACTCAGTAACAATTCTGTCTGTCCCTGAGTATGAATTCTGTGGCCCTGAGTAACAATTCTGTGTCTGTGCGAGTAACAATTCTGTGTCTGTGCAAGTAACAATTTTGTGTCTGTGCGAGTAACAATTCTCTGGCACTCAGTAACAATTCTGTCTGTCCCTGAGTAACAATTCTCTGGCACTCAGTAACAATTCTGTCTGTCCCTAAGTAACAATTCTCTGGCACTCAGTAACAATTCTGTCTGTCCCTGAGTATGAATTCTGTGGCCCTGAGTAACAATTCTGTGTCTGTGCGAGTAACAATTCTGTGTCTGTGCAAGTAACAATTTTGTGTCTGTGCGAGTAACAATTCTCTGGCACTCAGTAACAATTCTGTCTGTCCCTGAGTAACAATTCTCTGGCACTCAGTAACAATTCTGTCTGTCCCTGAGTAACAATTCTCTGGCACTCAGTAACAATTCTGTCTGTCCCTGAGTATGAATTCTGTGGCCCTGAGTAACAATTCTGTGTCTGTGCGAGTAACAATTCTGTGTCTGTGCAAGTAACAATTTTGTGTCTGTGCGAGTAACAATTCTCTGGCACTCAGTAACAATTCTGTCTGTCCCTGAGTAACAATTCTCTGGCACTCAGTAACAATTCTGTCTGTCCCTGAGTAACAATTCTCTGGCACTCAGTAACAATTCTGTCTGTCCCTGAGTAACAATTCTCTGGCACTCAGTAACAATTCTGTCTGTCCCTGAGTATGAATTCTGTGGCCCTGAGTAACAATTCTGTGTCTGTGCGAGTAACAATTCTGTGTCTGTGCAAGTAACAATTTTGTGTCTGTGCGAGTAACAATTCTCTGGCACTCAGTAACAATTCTGTCTGTCCCTGAGTAACAATTCTCTGGCACTCAGTAACAATTCTGTCTGTCCCTAAGTAACAATTCTCTGGCACTCAGTAACAATTCTGTCTGTCCCTGAGTATGAATTCTGTGGCCCTGAGTAACAATTCTGTGTCTGTGCGAGTAACAATTCTGTGTCTGTGCAAGTAACAATTTTGTGTCTGTGCGAGTAACAATTCTCTGGCACTCAGTAACAATTCTGTCTGTCCCTGAGTAACAATTCTCTGGCACTCAGTAACAATTCTGTCTGTCCCTGAGTAACAATTCTCTGGCACTCAGTAACAATTCTGTCTGTCCCTGAGTATGAATTCTGTGGCCCTGAGTAACAATTCTGTGTCTGTGCGAGTAACAATTCTGTGTCTGTGCAAGTAACAATTTTGTGTCTGTGCGAGTAACAATTCTCTGGCACTCAGTAACAATTCTGTCTGTCCCTGAGTAACAATTCTCTGGCACTCAGTAACAATTCTGTCTGTCCCTGAGTAACAATTCTCTGGCACTCAGTAACAATTCTGTCTGTCCCTGAGTAACAATTCTCTGGCACTCAGTAACAATTCTGTCTGTCCCTGAGTAACAATTCTCTGGCACTCAGTAACAATTCTGTCTGTCCCTGAGTAACAATTCTCTGGCACTCAGTAACAATTCTGTCTGTCCCTGAGTAACAATTCTGTCTGTCCCTGAGTATGAATTCTGTGGCCCTGAGTAAGAATTCTCTGGCACTCAGTAACAATTCTGTCTGTCCCTGAGTAACAATTCTCTGGCACTCAGTAACAATTCTGTCTGTCCCTGAGTAAAAATTCTGTGGCCCTAATAACGTTTCTGTGGCCCTAAGTAACAATTCTCTGGCACTGAGTGAAAATTCTGTCTGTCCCTGAGTATGAATTCTGTGGCCCTAACTAGCGTTTCTTTGTCCCTAAATAACGATTCTGTGGCCCTCATTAACAAGTCTGTGTCCCTGAGTAATGGTTCTCTGTCCCTAAGTAACTTCTCTCTGTCCCCAATTCTCGTTTCTGTGGCCCTAACTCTGTCCCTGTCCCTAGTACAGAGCGGTCTGCCTCTGTTCAATGACTGCAGGCAAATGAAGATTTCCAAAATGGCCGCTATATATACCTCGACCATTACACAGTGCTGGCTGGCTGGCTGCTGATTGGCTGATGCGATCACATGTCGTTGAGGAATGCATTATGGGGCAGCGCGCCTTGTCTGCGCGCCTTCCCCGACATCCCCGCTCCGTCGCCGCACATGTCAGCCGCCATTTTCGGAAAAATTTCGATTCGCGCGTCCGAATTAGGCTGTTTTTCGGATTCGGCACGAATCGAAATTTTTCCGATATTCGACTCGAATTCCACTTCGGATACTTCGATTCGCTCATCTCTAGCCACAACCATTGCAACATTTTTTTTCATGTCACTGTAGTGCAAGTAGGTTCATCATACATGAGAATGGCAGCTCTGCTCCCAATTCAGGAGCAGTGCAGCATCAATGTCACACCATCACAGAAAGCTGCATTATGTGGACTTCACTGGCAGGATCAACAGGCATTTGTGGGACTTTGCAGGGAAACCAAGTGTAGCACCCTCTAGGTAGCTAGATTTTGTAATTTTTGTTAGTCAGAGGCTGGATAGCAGCCTGGGAGTGAGTTCACCTCAGGACAGACTTGGAGGCTCTACAGGTCAGGGCTTCTACAGCCCTCCCACCCTTCCAGAAACGTAGAGAACTTTCCTGGAAGTGGAGGAGAGGAGGCCCAAATCTGCATGTTTGAGGGACCTTGGCCAATCCCCAGGCAGGAGGCCAAGCAGGGTGACCAAGGACAACCCATACATGTAGAAGAGTCTGTGCAGCAGGGGGAGTTGTTGGACACGGGTGAAAGATGGACTGAAGGAAGGTGCTGGAGAATGGAGCCTGGGATGGGACACTACTTACAGGCTGGTTGCTGGACAGGAGGATCTCCACTGTACCACAGTCTCTTTGGGAGGACATCCTGAGCAGCAGGGAAGGAGACAGCCCAGCAAAAGGCCTGAAAGCAGCTACCAACCCACTACGCTGACAGGACAGTGTGAGTACTCCTACACCCCCTGGGCCAGATAAAGGGAGATGGCGGCCAGTTGTAAGACCCAACTAGTTCCCATCTGGGACTACTCCATTGTTAGATATTGGAATCCTATGCCCAGGGATACCCTTAGTGCAGCTGGTTGAAGAGGAGGATTCATCTGGGCTCTGAGGAGGTACATCAAGGAGACTTCAGAGCTCCTTAAAGAGACCGTTGCTATTTTCAAATCCAAATTTTGTACAGTGCACAGATTGCTAAGAAGTTTGTCCTCAAGTTTGCAGTTCCGTGGCATCCAATATACCCCTATACCCCATCCAAATTGTTAACCCCTTTATAAAAGCAACTAAATAAAACATCGGAAGGACTGTATTACTGATTCTGGATGTGCAAGTGTGAAAAATGCGTGTTGTCTGGCCATGCAGAGCTTAGGGGGACCCAAACAAATCCAGCGGCACTCATAAGGATAGTGCTACACCAGAGAAAACTGTAAGCATGGATGCACCTTTAATTAAGTGCTGCAACACAGATTTTTAAATGGATGGCCATAGGTCTACTTTACCACTTCTTAAAACAACTGAAAAATGGTGATGTTGTTTGTATCTGAATTAGAAGTATTTTTCCAGAGCATACTACTGGGACAGAAGAAAGGGGAAATCTCCTTCATGGAGAGCAGTCTTTTTTTCCCCTCCTATAGTTTTATTACCTGCTGAATATGGCTAAAATAAATATCTGTAGAAAGATAGATACCAGTATATACATAAAGTATGCATTTCCGCTTGATTGGTTGGCAGTTGCTGACACTGTGATTGGCCATCAGGGGCTTGGATAGGTGTCCAGTAGCTGTGAATGTGTTCAGGGAACTCATATAGTGTGTGTGTGTGTGTGTGTGTGTATGTGTATGTGTGCGTATATATATATATATATATATATATATATACAGTTGTGTTCCTTCTAATAGCTTTTATTTCCATACACACAAATGCATTGGGAACACTACACATTCTATTCCAAATCAAACATGAAGAAAAATATATCAAATTTGTGTTGTTCCTCTAATACAAATTGAAGAAAAGTGAATATTAGACTGTTCAAAAAAAATAGCAGTGTTTGTATTCTTCTTTACAAACTCAAACATTCACTATATAAACTGAAAAATGTTTGAAGATTTTGCTTTCGTTTGAATCACTTAATTAATATTTAGTTGTATAAGCACTGTTTCTGAGAACTGCTGTACATCTGTGTTGCATGGAGTCAACCAACTTCTGGCACCTGTGAACAGGTATTCCAGCCCAGGATGATTGGATTACATTCCACAGTTCTTCTCTATGTCTTGGTTTTGCCTCAGAAACTGCATTTTTGATGTCATCCACAAGTTTTCTATTGGATTAAGATCCGGGGATTGGGCTGGCCACTCCATAACGTCAATCTTGTTGGTCTGGAACCAAGATGTTGCACGTTTGCTGTTGTGTTTGGGGTCATTGTCTTGTTGGAACACCCATTTCAAGGGCATTTCCTCTTCAGCATAAGGCAGCATGACCTCTTCAAGTATTCTGATGTATTCAAACTGATCCATGATCCCTGGTATGCGATAAATAGGCCCAACACCGTAGTATGAGAAACATCCCCATATCATGATGTTTGCGCAACCATGCTTCACTGTCTTCACAGTGTACTGTGGCTTGAATTCAGTGTTTGGGGGTCGTCTGACAAACTGTCTCCGGCCACTAGACCCAAAAAGAACAATCTTACTTTCATCAGTCCACAAAATGTTGCGCCATTTCTCTTTAGGCCAGTCAATGTGCTCTTTTGCAAATTGTAACCTCTTCAGCACATGTCTTTTTTTCAACAGTGGCACTTTGCGGGGGCTTCTTGTAGATAGTTTGGCTTCACATAGGCGTCTTCTAATTGTAACAGTACTCACAGGTAACTTTAGACCTTCTTTGATCTTCCTGGAGCTGATTGTTGGCTGAGTCCTTGCCATTTTGGCTATTCTTCTATCTATTCGAATGGTAGTGTTTGGCTTTCTTCCACGTCTTTCAGGTTTTGGTTGCCATTTTAAAGCATTTGCGATCATTTTAGCTGAGCAGCCTATCATTTTCTGCACTTCTTTATATGTTTTCCCCTCTCCAATCAACTTTTTAATCAAGGTACGCAGTTCTTCTGAACAATGTCTGGAACAACCCATTTTCCTCAGAATTTCAGAGAGAAATGTACTGTAACCAGCATGTACAACATTTGCTGCCTTCCTTCCTTAAATAAGGGCAATAATTGCCACCTGTTTTTCAAAGAATGAATGACCTCACTATTAGAACTCCACACTGCTATTATTTTGAACATGCCCCTTTCAATTAGTGATTCAATTACACGGAATCAGCAGCATGCATGTCATGACTGTTGGGTCTGTTGGATTTCTATTACTCTACTACACCTGCTAGTAAATTATTTGCCATGTAGAAATATCATTTCTACCAAAAACAGTGATTGATCAGGTTAGTGATGTCTGACTGCTATTATTTTGAACACAACTGTATATATAAATGTATATATTTAAAATGTATACTTTAAACAACTTTATACATTCTATAACTTTGTAATTTTATTCTACCTAATTTGTATGATTGTTTGCATTGACTGAGGATACCTGCTTCACAGATGTTATTTTAAGGCTGCTGAGACATCTGTTCAATATCATTTTGGTTCTTGATTGGATACACAGTTCAAACTACCACCAAATAGCATTCCAGTTGGGGACTGGGCTTTCCTAAATTATAGCAATCATTTTTGTTGCTAGGCACTATGAATCCATCAGTGGGACAAGCTATTCTGCTGCAATTTGCAAAGAAAAGCATCAAATGGATGACTGTGCAATCATGCACTTGCTTTGTGCAATAAAAGCCATATATTTGAATGATATCAGTATAGGCTGTCAGATTGTAATCCTTGTGGACTGCCTACAAGTGTGGATATTTAATCAGGCACAGTATTCTTTGAACATTGAAGCTATATCATTTGCATACTGAGGCTGTAGTTAAAAGTACATTCCAGTTAAATATAGAAAATTCAAGCATATCTAAATCCTTCCCACATGATATATAGTTTGCTAAAATATCAGGTATCATAAACAGTTGTTTTTACTTATTTCATTTTTAAAAATAAAAATTCTCTATTCACATTTATTCATCCTTTTTGCATCTTTGCGCTGTTTATCTCCTCCATCCTTTTTGCAGCTGCTTTCTGCCTATATGTGTGCTGTCATGATGGCTGCCTATTTTTGGCGTGGAAATTGCCCACTGCGCTGTCACCTCATAACAAGAAGTCATGCACAAGGACCCTCATGGCAAAATGTGTTATTTTAATTATTTACAGATTTAAAAAGAGTGATTCATTACTTTTGAGATAACATGTTAAAGTTTTTTTATAAATATTGGAAATCACATTGCCAAAACAAAAGCCTCAAATCTTAGAATGAGTGGGAATTTGTGTCCATTTAGCTGAAAAGAGCATTTGTGAGGTCATCTGCTAATGTTGCAAAAGAAGACCTGGTTCATAAGTATTTTTCCCATTTATACCAAGGCTGTTCACTAGGTCAAGGCCTCTCAAATTCCTCCACATCAAACGCATCAAATCTTGCCTTTATAGAGCTAGCAGGAATCAACAGCAAAGATGGCCAGAGCTGCATAGCTACACTAGGAAACTGAGACCAGACTATATATAGTAATGTAAACATAAGAATACAAGTGAACCACAACCATAGAACTAAAATGCCTAACTCAGTAACAGGAAGACAAACTATATAATATGCAGAAAAATGGGGAACATAGATTAACATGGATTAACAGGGTAAACTGGACATGTAGTGAACAGATGAGCAGGGGGACCAGGACTGGAATCAGGTACAAGGGGAGCAGAAAAGAATGCAGGGTACAGGGCAAGATCAGGATAAACGGTACACAATATCTGGTGAGCAAAGCAAAGCAAAACACTGACGCAAAGTGTAATAGCAGAGATGGGGCTAAATACCTTCTCAGCAACCAACATCAGGTAGAGACTGAACGCTATAACCTGCTGGCTGCTGAGAGACACCCGCTATTGGATACTGAAACTACAACCCTCTGTCCAGGGAACCACAGTGCCACCAGCAGGTGATCCAGGTCCTGACAAGAGCTGGCTTTGTGCACAGGGTCACAGTCATGCAGGAACAGAAAAGGGCTTTCCTCAAACGGTTTCCACAAGTTCGGCAACACGCTATTAAAAATGTCTTGGTATGCTTTAACTTTAACATAACCCTTCACTGAAAACTCCTGAATTCAATAAATTGAAGGGGTTTCAACATATAGAGCATATGTCTTTATACTACTCATAATACTTATGCTTGAAAGATGCATTGCGCCATTGTGCAAAAATTATCTGTTGAAAATTGTAATATCTCTAACAAGCTCAAGTCAAAAGTTAAAAGCCCATGCAACTTCACAATTTGCCAGGAAAAGGTAGATATACTGTAATTTATTACACCTGATTAATTACAAAAATGCTAAAACTGTTACATCATGGCCACTAAGGGTTGAGCTAAAGATAACTATCATATAATAAAATTCAATTCTCAAAGCAGATTTATATTCATATCCAATAAATAATTATGTGACCTTTATTAATACCTTAGGGTGCATTTATATTTTTGCAGTGTGCTAATGCATGTACATTAAAGAGCGTTATGTCAATGCAGCCCATTGAAAATAATGCAGCAAGTGTGGTTTTTTTCATTTTTTTTTTATTTTTAATAAATTGCAAAGATTTCAAAATGAACTTCTTTCACGTTGTCATTATGGGGGTATTGTTTGTAGAATGATAAGGGAAAAAAATGAATTTAATCAATTTTGGAATAAGGCTGTAACATAACAAAATGTGGCAAAAGTTAAGCGCTGTGAATACTTTCTGGATGCACTGTATGGGTCCCTAAAGTTCCTCTGTAAAAAATGTATTTTAAAAAGCTCTGAACACTATTTTTTGCTATTTTTTCTACTAGCATTCGGTGGACTTCAACTTCCAACAGTCCTTGCAGCACATTCTACTACTGTACGTTGACTGAAGACACAATGAAGATGTATAATAAATCAATTCATGTACCTGAGCTGTGACAAATAAATAAAATAATTATAAACCAATGATTATAATGTGCACTATAAGAACAATCTAAGAGCTGCTGCTATCATACATTATAATATCTTCCAGATTGAAAACACATATATTTACAGCGCTAGCCCTCTACCAAAAGTGTCTATATAAATATCATAAACTAATAAGTCCTTGTATTCATCAGTCCAATTAAAATAAATAAAGTGCAGAGTAGGTGCAATCCTCAAAATAAAGTGCAGTAGTGCAGATGCTATTGCAGTGCAGAAACCACAATACTGTGCTCTCCTGTGTTCCCCACTCACCAACTGGTGTTGACTTTTAAGCAGGGCATTAAGAGTCAAGATGTGCTTGAATGGAAATCTCTTAGTCCTGGGCTCTTTTTTCCATCATTCCTCCAATAGGCAGTAGGATTCAGAAGTATATATTCATGTTATGTAAAAGGATTCCAAGAGGTCTACATAATTCTGTGTAGGAAAAACATAATAACTAATTGCACTCACAAAAGTTTGCTGAAAAAAGGCACAAAGTAGCGGACTGGAAACACCGCAGCGGCATGTGTTCCACCAGCCAAATGTGACATCACCGGAAGTTCTCTGGCTAATGCATTTCGCCCCTCCCACAGGGCATCTTCAGAAGAAAAGACTTGTGTCCATTTACACTTGCCTACCTTCGGGTCTGATCAAAAATAAATAAATGGAAGGGTATCCGTCCCCTTTCATTTAGGTATGGATCGGAGGGTAGTCAGGAATGAACAGACAGTGGAGTCCATTTACACCCAGCTACCCATAGAACAGACTGGGCTCTGTCCATGTCCATTTTGTAGAAACTGGAGATAAATATGCCATTTGCCCACTCTGCTCCAATCAGCAGGGGATCTGTGAGCGGATCCCTTGCTGATCATAACTGAGTCCACCCTACGTGAAAGGGGGCTAACATAGAAAGTGGTGTTGCCTTCCTGTCTGTGCCATTTGGTAGAGATGTATGGACTGCAAAAGTGACTGAACAGAACTGCAAATTCTTTGGCAGATAGGGCAGCTTACATGTTTGTATTTTAAATGTGTATTTAGCTGTTTGCGTAGAGTTCAGCTTTCAATGTTTCATTATTGCTAACAACAAGATTGTACGTTTAATGGTGAAGCTGTCTACTTTTCAAATCCATTTGTGCTTGTAGATTATCTTACTATTGTCTCCCATACAATACATTAGTAGCAAGTGCCTACTGTTACACCTACCTGCACACATCACTATTAGTTTAATTCATGTGAGTTTTCAGCCCACTTTTGCTGTGTTATTGGCAATAATGATGCTTTCAGGAGAACTCCAATAAAGATGACAGCTTAGGCATCACTTGCGTTTACTTAAGATCTATTTTTCCTTAGTCTAAGCATTCATTTCATTTAATTGCATCTCTAAGGAGCACAACGTAGAAAGTTATAACATAGAGTAACGGCACAGAACTAGAGAGCCTTAGCAGAACAGCTCCCACACGCTGTCTGTTTAGTCTGCTGATGGCAGGTTCATAACAGGACGTTTGTTCTGCAGCGAATGGCAGCTTTAGAGGGACATCATTTATATGGTCATTTATATGGACGTTTATAAGGACATTAGGGAGAACTAAAGTATCAGCTGGCAATAGGTTTTCTAAATCAGTTCAAGCAGGGCTTGGTGAAAACCTGAACCCTTCAAAGCAGTTTGGATCCTGAACCCTACCCCACTGAGATCAATAAGAGCCAAAACCATCAAATCAAAAATGCCCATCTTCTGAGTTAATAGGCAGCGGGTGGTAGAAAAAAAAATAGCATGGTGAGGATCACTGCCCTGTTTTTGCTTTTTTGTGGTGGTGGGCATCATGATTGATGTTGGATCTACTTCGAGGGACCTTTTTTATTTTTGTTTGTAATAAAGGACTTGTCAAAGACTGTCTCCTATAATTTTTTACACTATACTTTTTTTTTGTGAATGAATAGCAGTACAATGTACCCCATACTCATTCACCTTCTTAAAGAGGGCTTCCAGATTCTGTTAAGCCCCCTCCTGCAGACCCCTACAACCACTGGCCACGTTTGTGGGGAAGAGGCCCTTGTCCCCATCAACATGGGGACAAGGTGCTGTGGGGGCTCTCCCCCACCCCAAAGCACCCCCCCATGTTAAGGGCATGTGGCCTGGTATAGTTCAGGAGGGGGGAGTGCTTGCTGTCCCTCACCCCCTTTCCTGACCTGCCGGGCTGCATGCTCGGATAAGAGTCTGGTATGGATTGGGGGGGGGGTGCAAGGAGATATATAATTTTTCTGGTATTATAAACACACATTTTCTTTGCAAATGTTAGTTTTGCTGTAGCAGGATGTATACATCACTCAGATGTGTCACTTCACAGATAGGGTCAGGGAATCCGCAGGCATTTTATTTAATGGAGTTTTTTAATGTCTCACCTTAAGCATTACTGAAATGCATTCCCCTCCAAATGTAATTTAAATTTTTTTTTGTTTTGGAACAGTACTCAGCCCTCCCCCATGCTATTTTTTGACAATCCCATGCTTATTAGGATAGAAAATGACCTGTACTGTGTTTAACCACTTGCCTACCGGGCACTTATACCCCCTTCCTTACCAGGCCAATTTTCAGCTTTCAGCGCTGTCGCATTTTGAATGACAATTGCGCGGTCATACAACATTGTACTCATGAAATTTTTATCATTTTTTTCTCACAAATAAAGCTTTCTTTTGGTGGTATTTACTTGCCGCTGGGGGTTTTATTTTTTGCACTATAAACAAAAAAGTGCAAAAAATAAAAAAAAAAGTTTCTTTGTTTCTATTATAAAATTTTGCAAACAGGTAATTTTTCTCCTTTACTGATGTGCGTTGATGAGGCTGCACTGATAGGCAGCACTGATGGGCACTGATAGGCAGCACTGAAGGGCACTGATAGGTGGCACTGATAGGTAGCACTAATGAGGTGGCACGGATAGGCAGCACTGATGATGGGCTCTGATAGTCAGCACTGATAGGCGGCACTGATAGGCACTGACTGGCGCAACTGCTGGGCACTGACTGGCACAACTGCTGGGCACTGACTGGCAGCACTGCTGGACTGCTCTGATGGGCACAGGTGGGTGGCACTGAAGGGCAGATGTGGGTGGCACTGATGGGTGCAGGTGGGTGGCACTGATGGGCGCAGGTGGGTGGCACTGATGGGCAGGGTTGGGTGACACAGGTGGGTGGCAGTGATGGGCACAGGTGGGTGACACAGGTGGGTGGCACTGATGGGCACTGGTGGGTGGCACTGCTGGGCACAGGTGGGTGGAACTGGTGGGTGGCACTGCTGGGCACCGATCATCAGGGCACTGATGATCGGTGCCGATCCCTGCTCTGACAACTGCCGGTTCTCAGCAGTACTTTCCCCACATTCTGACAGCGTGAGGAAAGTGTAGTCGGGAACCGGCAATTGCATTTCACTGTGATCAGCGTGTCATTGGACACGGCTGATCACGTGGTAAAAAGCTGCTGCGGCTCCTATTTTTACAGTGAGGTTTGGATTTGGCACCTGAACTTTAGTATTGTTTGCTGAACCTTCCTTGAACCGAATCCAAGTATTTTTGTCCCACCACTAACTCTGATACTTTTGGAATATTTACGGATATATGATATTAGTAAAAATCTGATAAACCTATTTGTCTATCAGAATGGAAAAACATGTCAAGGCTTAGCCGGCAATATTTACTTGGAGATGTTACATCCAAATGCTGCGTCCTTCCTACGCTATTGATATTTTTGTCCTATAGAAAACTGTCATTAAGTGCTATTTTCACCTGTCAGATTGAAAACGGATTTGTCATCTTATAGTACCATAGCTATGGGCCAGCTGTCCTGTGTGGTTCCCCCCGCCTACTGCTGCGGGTGGTTGGAGACTGAGAGGAGTGATGATCATGCTGTGAGCTGTCTCCCCCTCACCTCTTTGCCCACACTGCTGCACTAGACTCAGAACAGTCAAGGCTGGCAGGGCAGCTTGTGTAAGGTCCTCTTCTCATGTTAGCAATGCTGTGTCTGTGAGTGCGACTTTTCCCCCATTCACCCCTTCCTTCCTGGCAGCAGGGCAAAGAACCAATTTTGGAGCCACTGCTACAAAGAGGTTGGAGCCTCCATTCACCACCTGCAACCATCGCTGTTCACTGGAGGCTTTGGCTCCCTCCACCATGGATGTCTACAGCTGCACCCTACTAGCAGGGACTGAGCTGCTGAAGGTAGGATGCCAAGTACACCTAGCACTTATCGCATTTATCCCAGTCCTACACTTCATACCACCCCACCCCTACCAACCCCTTACCACCACTATACTGAACTGTCGCTACATCTGATGAATCTTTACCGGGCACTTGTCCCACATCTACATTACATCCATGTAAAGACTATACCACTCTTAGAGAAAACCTTAACAGCATGCAGGGTCATCATTGTTAAGTGCACTAATGCTTCTTAAAGGGCCCCAACGTAAAGCCAGCAGAAGAAACATTTCAAGGACTATCCCTATCATGCAACCTGCACATACACCCCTTATATTTCTCTATATCCATTCTTGACCTCTAAACTAAAACTACTGACAGATCTTACCAGATGGTTTTGGGTTTAGCATAGCCACCATTAATGCACTCTGACAGTATAACACCAGTGGTTTATAGTTCAACCATGTTACTGCTCACTGCTGCTGCAAGTCGTAGTGTTACTGTTCATGCTGTTCTGGATGGCAAATTTCACCCTATACCATGTCCTCATTGCTATACAGTATTTTCTGTATATATTCTGTGTGATTATTACCATTATCCTTTAATTCACCTGTTCACCTCTGCCTGCTTTTACCAACTTTATTTTATGACAATATGCTAAGTTTTAAAAACCAAAAAACTGCGCTAATAAACACAAACATCTACCCACATTGTGTGAAAATGTGTTAGAAATTACAACTCAGCATTAAATAAAATGTAAACGGAAAGCTGCCAACATAAATAGCCACATACAGATATTAATAATAATCTAAGAACATACATGTAAAGAGCTATCCTCAGTGTTCACAAACAGGTAACGTCCCTTTAAATTTCCAATACACCACGTGCAATTTATGTTTGAAATAAAGTCCCCAAAAATTCTTTTCATATTCAAAATAATAAATCACTTCCTTTTCCCCTGAAGATATTATTTGTTACGAAATGTTGCATAGGGCGGGGCATGTTTTTGCGCATGTGCACTGGTTACTGATGCCGATAGTGCCATTTTGTTTATTACAAGTATTATTTATTGTTTGCTGACTTTGCACACAAAATTTTTTTGAAAGTGTATATACTAAGATTAATAGCAACGTTTAAACTGTATCATGCTATGTGCAGTGTTCTTCCTTTTTAATGATATGGTCCATGCAGGAAGAGGTGTTGTGGCCCGAGTGGCTGAATACCTGCAGTCCCACAGTCCTGTGGTGTCAGATGTATGCCCTGGAAACCATCCATGTGAATTGTCCATGAGATCCTGGAAAAGACATCTGAACGGGTCTGGAGCAGGAAGGAGCGTGGAAAGTGGTACAAGTGTCTTTTGACTTCCTTGTGATATAGGGGTCATATTACAGGGTAAGGAGTTTGGCTATCTTTTCCAGATGGGGTGGTTGGATAGGTTTGCTTGCATTCTGTCACAAGAGAATTTGGATCTTTTGTTTTCACAAGCACTTTTGTGGAATTTATTTCAATAAAGGGACATTACCTATGTTTGATGTTTGTAAACACTGAGGATAGCACTTTACATGTATAATTTTAGAATATACTAAATTTGTCTTACTAATTGGCTTGCTTTTTTTAGATTTAGCTTTAGCTTTTTGGGTACTGTGTTACAGTCAGGAATTTTGCTGTGATACTGTGTGTTTAAGCCCTCAGTCTAATGTTTCAGAAGGGCTGGGGTCTTTGAGAATGTTAAGGTCAGAACCATCTTAACCAGTAACCCCTTTGGGGGAAACACTATAGTACCAGATGTTCAGTGTGTAGCCTAGTTAGCTAGGAGGAACTCTAGCTTTAATTGTTAGAGGCTGAGTAGCAGCCTGGGTGTAATAGCCAGGTGGGTCAATTTGACAAGGTTCTGAGTAGTGCGTGGAGGTGAGGAGTTGCTGGTCTGTACTCTTAGAGGATCCTGGCCAATCCCCAACAGGAGGCTTGGAAAGTGGCCAGGACAGCCTTTAAGAGTAACTGAGCATGCTCAGCAGCAGGAGAGTTGGAGGAGAGTTCGGGTGGAAGATGAGGAAGTGAAGCTGGAGAGCAGGAGCCTAGGAGGGGGCCCAGATGGAGAGGGGCTCACCTCCAGTCAAGAAGCTTTGAAGGAAGAAAGCTTGGGACTTCATTGGCCCCTGAGAGAGAACCACCTGTGCGGCAGGGAAGGAGCAGCCCAGCTAGAAGGCCTGGCAGAAGCCACCAACCCACCAGCAACACTAGAGAAGGACTAAGTGAGTAAATCTGCACCCCCTGGGCCAGATAATGGAAGGAGCACTCTGGTGAGATCAGCGACTACCTGGGATTATCTTACTTTGCAGTGACAAGCACTGGATCCCTTGCTCAGGGATTCACCCAGTTCGGCTGGATTAGGAGAATCTAGGGTCTGAAGTGGTACAACCGGAGATGCTGGCTAGCTCTCCAAGCAGAGAATTTTGCTGTAAGAGAACTTGTTTATAGTTCCAGGAAGTTACCCTCAGTTTCACAGTTCCATTGGGCATCTCAGACACCCCTAACCCTATCCCAGTTCAAATCCCCTAATACAACTTCAAACCAAAGCTCCAGGACTGGCTACAGTCTCCTGGATGCAAGTTGATGTGGAAATGCGTTTTGCCTGGCTGTGCAGGACTATAGGGGGACCCAAAACTTCAGTGGCTCCTAAGGGGTTTGCACTTCATGTGTATTAAAAAGTGTGCTTTTATGCATAATTATATTAATAAATGTAGAAGATGGCAGCCCTATTTGCTCACAGGTGGAGGCTCTCAAACTCAGTGGTCCTGCACAGGGGTTGTTTCTTGCTGATCTTTCTTTTTCACTTTGAGTTTACCAGTCAGGGTCTGTTATGTGAAATGCTCACAGTACTCCTGCTAGTTGGAGACCATGTGTGTATGTGTCTGTGTATGAATCTGTGAATTTTTATTCACAAGTGTAATAGTTCCACATCAAACAATGTTGGAAAAAAAAGTTCACTCACTGCAAACATTTTGAAGCTTACTTAACTTCTATTTATCAAGGTTAACACAACAGCTTTTCCCATGCAAGTATAATATCCAACAGAATAATAAAACAGGGTATTCAGCCAGCTGAATAGCTCTTGCCTCAGAGACTCACACACTCCCTACAACAGGTACTTACTGTATTTAAAACTATTTGGCTCCAAAGAAGTGTGAAATCTGAGCCTGGAGTGGTGGTCAGGGATCCCACCCTCACTTTCCAGGCCAGACTCAAGAGCCCAAAAGTAAGGATCCAGATTTTGATCAGCACTGCAAACTACCTGTGGGGCCTTTTTTTAAGAAACAAACTGTCACAAACTTGGTGGCACAGACTTCTGGTCACAAACCAACCCCAGGCTACCTGTATGTTTGTTATAACAAGCATATTTTCCAATATTCAAAGTACTGTGATTAGAAATGCTGGTGTAAGTGTTATCGATTCATGTGAAGTATGAATTTTACCAATAGGTTTGCTAGAAGAACAAAACCTGCAATTTGGCAGTACCGGTTTTTACCAAAAAGGCTGGTATGTTAATGTGTATGTATATACTGGTAGGAATTTTGCATCTCACAATCATGTTTTTAATAAAAAGGTAAGTTATTTAAAATTATATTCTACATGTGGGTTGCACAGCAATAATTGGAAGACAGTGGTCACCATATACAAACATTTTTTACTTGGTCAGTAATTGGTCAGCAACACAACTGTACGCTGTATATACAGGAGCTTAAAGTGGTTGTAAAGGTCGAAGGCTTTTTTTAGCTTCATGCATTCTATGCATGAAGGTAAAAAGCCTTCTGCGAACAGCTCCCTCCCTCCCCGCCCCCCTAATACTTACCTGAGCCTGGTCTTGATCCAGCGATGTACACGATAGCACTCTCCCAGCTCTCTCTCTCCTCATTGACTCAGACACAGCAGAGGGAGCCATTGGCTCCTGCTGCTGTCAATCACAACCAGTGAAGAGGGAGTGGGGGGCGGGAATGATGCATGCTCTGCATGGACACACAGAGTGAGGCTTGTAAACAAGCATGCATGGGGGCACTCAAGGGAGAAGGAGCACCAGCGAGGGACCCGAGAAGAGGAGGTTCAAGGCTCAGGTAAGTATTTTAAGTTATTTTAAAAGTTTTTGTATATATATATATATATATATAAAATGTGTGTGTGTATATGTGTGTGTGTATATATATATATATATATATATATACAGTATATATAACTTTACTTTCACTTTAATTTGGTTCCCTTTCTGACGTGGACATACGGTCATTTTCAGTGAGACCTGGCAATCCATTTGCTGCAGGATTGTAATGTATTCTGAAATTCTATAAAAGTTTCCATATTTGCATATATTACAGAAGGATTTCCCTTTCCCATAATGGCAGTGCATAAAAAATGAAATACAATGTGTTTAATGCTGTGTGCAGAACATTAGTTGTAAAACAAGATTCTCTTTGAAGCAGAGGCGTCCTTAGGGTAGGTGTCAACCGGTGCGGTAACACTTGGTGACACCCCCTCCGACGATCCCCGCAGAATGCATCGGATCTGCGAATTCAGCTTAATGGATCGGACTCCAATCCATTATGCTCAATCCGCAGATCCGATGCATCCTGCGGGGATCGTCGGCTTTCTGTACAACTTACCTATTCTTGGAGCGGGTCCAGTGCCACCCCGTATAGGTTGTCCTCGTCGGCATGCTTTACAACTTACCTTTTTGTGGAGCGAGTCCACACCCCCCGCACCTGCCTCAGGACGCCACTGCTTTGAAGTATAGCTGTATGGCTTAAGTCCACCGCAATGTTGGAAACATACTAACAAAAGGATAAAGCTTTGTATATAGTTTCACATTTTTCGATTTTTCTAATCATTAGTAAGGTTAATTTGAAAATTTGAAGGAGCAGGATGGAAAATGTTTCTTGAATGTATGAATTTTTAGCAGTGTGTGTGGTTTTCATTCAGTGAAGTCCATTAATTCCAAAATTGAATATTAAAAAGCAAACAAAATGTTGAACTACTTTTGACTGACATTTGAACACACAGAGAATTTCTATGCACATTTTTGTTTGAAATTCTACCAGTGTATGCCCAGCTTTAGTCTCTTTCAGGGAGAGTGAATTCAATGGAATCCTGAATTAGAAAGAAAATGTCATCCTTATCACTTCACAATTACATGGTTTTAGAGGAGAATGGATATATGTATGTTTGACATTAAAAATCCCAGCTAAAATGTTTAAATTATATAACAGGTGACCTGTTCTATATTGGAAAAATCATCTTTGTTATAAGACAGTTTTATACCATATATCTGGTGAAGCTTTATTGCAGCAAGTCAAAAGCCCCAATAAATGTTCAAAATGTTCATCCATCATTAAGCTCCTAATGCTTAATCTACATCCAGGTTTCATTTTTGTCAGTTCACAATTAGCATACATGGACATTCCTGGCAGCCTACAGAATTTTTTACATATGCATGAGCCATCATGTTGTCCATCACTGAACCATCCTGAAACTTGTGGTAAGAATGTTCATATTAAAAGTGTTAGGACAAATTTGAATACTTGCATGCGCATCCTAATTCTGGCAGGTGCGCTTTCAATTATTAGTTTTCTATTTTTTCCATTACTTAATATTTTTGTACAATGCTAGATTTATGCATTTAAGATAACCCAGAGCTTATTACAGATTTTCTTGTTAGGGATCATAGCGATCACTGTTTGATTGTGTTTGAAATAAGTGAAGTATGTAATTACCAGAAGAACTTGGCAGTGATTGTAAATGATAAAGTGTTTTTCTTTTAAAATAATAAACATGTGATACTTTTCTGCTCTGTGCAAAGGTTTTGCACAGAGAAACTCTGATCCTCCTCTTCTGTGCTCCAGGCTCCTCCTGTATTTGGTGTGCCACCATAGGAAGCTACTTGTCACAGGATTTGATTGACAGCAACAGGCGCCAATAGCTTCCACTGTTGCCCAAGTCCCTGTAAGAAGAGGAAGAGTGGGGAGAGCAGATTGTAGTAAGGCACAGCGCTGGATCGCTGACAGGCTCAAGTACGTAGTGATGGGTGGAGGGAAGTGGTTGATGGGGTGTTTTTTACCTTAATGCAGAGCATGAATTAAGGTGAAAAACCACCAAAGCTTTAGAACCACTAATAATTTCAGGAAAGCCAACTTCAATAAGCTGTGCTTCTGTGTATTTCTAAATGGGACCAAATTTTCTAAACCGAGAATATAAAAAAAAAAAAAAATTAGTGTTTTAGGGATGTTTTAAACAGGGGCATTACAAAGGCCCTTTTACAAGACACCAAATTTGGCCTCATCTTAAATACACAGTGTAGTTCTGATCCTAAATCAACATGTCTTAGAATTAGAGAGAGTCCAGCAAGGGACAACACGATTAATAAGGGGGCTGGAAGACCTCAGCTACAAGTAAATTGCACTTATTTACCTTAGAGAAAAGACGTATAAGAGGTGAAATGGTCACTAACTACAAATTAATGAAGTGGTAATAGTGACAGTCTCATTTCTCCGCTGCACTGTGCAGCAACTTTGCAGAGGGAGAGGAAGTCAGGAGGAACTTGTTCCTCTATGTTTTCCTTAGTCACTGCAAAGTGATCCAGCTGAATGTTGCTGTCCCATGTGACTCTGGTGGCCATCTTAGGTCAGGCAGAGTCTATGTAAGACCCTGACTCCAAGGTTTGGTATGCATTTTGTAAGTGGGCAGCACAAGGACAGGTCACCTGTCTACCAGAGAAAGTGAATAGCCATAGGGAAAGGTTCCATATGCATAGAGACAGGATAGGGACACACTATCCTTCCTAGGAATCCTCCCCATTGAGCTCAGACTGGCCAGGCCACAATCCCTTGAAGACAGACGCTGTCGATGCATCAGGACCTGTTCCACTCTATATCATTGTGTAGAACTGTGAGTGTGCCCAGCTGGCTGCCTTCCCGCTGGGCTGTTCATGTCTTTGAGCCATTTCTTCAGTATAAGTTTTGTCAGCTGCAACCGGACTCAGTGTAATCACTACCGTTGCACCCAACCACACCTGGCATCAGTCAGAAAGGATATGTCCCTTCTTGCAGTGGGTGTAGAAGGAAGCGCAAGGTCCACCATGGCACCATTAGGATCAACCCTGGTGCTAATGCTTAAGTTTAAGGGCTCAAATATTCCCTTGGCTGAGTAGGGGAAAAGACTAGAAAGTGCACAGAGCCTATACTAGGATCCTGCCCAGCTGATCACAGAGCTGGCTATTAACGCCTTAGAGGATGACGCCCAACCAGTGGTGATGGCGCTGCTGGAAGAGGAAGAGGCTACATTGTAACAGATTGTGTCACATCTAGAGGGCCGTTTGAAGGAAAGGTACCAGTCCCAGATCTGAGATGAAGATTCTTTGTCCGGAAGCAACAAGAGAATTAGAGTTTCACACATTTTTCAGTAGCACTCCAGAATCTCTGGAAGGGCCTGGAAAAGAGAGATGTGTATGGCTGTATTGATATTACTACTTCAGGTCACATTTTAAGGGACAATTGGGCATGAAGGCCATCCCAGTAAGGAGAGGAGAGCCCTGCAAGAGCAAATCAGGACGCAACTCACTATTTCTTTCCATGACACTGCGGTGGACATGGTTGCGCAGGAGCAAGAAGATGCGGAAGCAATGGTGACCGTGACAAAAAATATGATCCGGTGTATTTGAAGGAGGACCTAGCCCCTTCACCACTGTTAGCCCTACAGATGGCACTGAGGGAATTGGTTCAAGATGTGGCTTCCTTGAAGCAAATGTCTTCCTTTAAATGATATTTTCCCCAACTGTAATGGAACCGACCCAGTCTGCGCTTGGGTACTTCCGTTATACTACCGCTTCCCCATCCGAACACCGACCACAGACACCACAGCAGACCATACAAGACTAGACAACACCAGTCTTGACGTAAACCAGGAAATAGACTACTTTATTTTAACACAGATACAAGATATATACATTCAAGGGAACAACCCCCCCCCCTGCATAAGGACACAGGGTGGGGCAATCTACCTTTAGTAACAGAGACACACCAGCGGACAGTCCCATCAGGAGGAAGGCTGCTAGAGACACCCCCCCCACCAAGCCAATACACATAAACACATACATCCCATAATAGTTTGCTCCCAAGCAAGACACACAATAGAACAATGGGATGTAACCACATGGCATTAAACAATCAACAACCCCCCACCCCAATATTAGGACAGATCCCCCTGTACCCCTAACCGACACAGGGTGACTTACACATAAGAGGGATATGGGGAGCTGAGACAGGGGTCTCCCCACCTCTACAAAGTGAGATGTGTTCCATGGGCCCCCCACCCAAAGTGACTCCCATCACATAAACCTTTCAAGGGTGAGAATTGGTTGCAGAATGACCCCAAAGAGGGCGGAAGTGCTGGCAGTGCAGCCGATATCGGCATATATCCAAGAGCTATGGGCGGCTTGATTTCAAGAACTCACGCAAGCCGCTATTAAACTAGTGGCTCCCAGGGCATGAGGAAGAACCATGGTACAGACCACTCAAATTCCCAGCAAACTCGAGTCCATCATGCCTCAAGTGGAGGTGTCATTGATGGCACTCTGACAAGGAAAGTTCTTTGCCACTCCTGATTTGGCTAGTGCTTACTGGCAAGTCCCTCTCTGAGACCAAGACCATGAAAAGACTGCCTTGGGACTGTTCAAATTTAGCCGAATGCCCTTTGGCCTAATTAAAGCCCCCAGCACCTTCCTGTGTTTACTGGGAAGATGCCTGGGAGATTTCTACTTTGAAACTGCTAGTCAACCTGGATGAAATCATTATCTTTTCCAAGACCTTCGAGGATTACGTTAAGAACTTGGGACAGGAGTTAGTGAAAAATACCAAGAGCACCCAGGGCAGTAGGTTGGAGCCCAAGTGGAAGTGTACCTCTTATCATGTGGAGCAGCAACCCTTTCCACCCACTGCAGTATGTGATGTGCTCTCAGAGGGGCCCAACCTTGTGAAGAAATGTTTGCATCGTAATATGTTGAGGCCCTGTATGTTGAATGGAGACTGCTCCTACAAACCTGCTGTGATCAAGAGATGCTTGACCCTGTAGATCTTTCACTGTAAGTGTCCTGCCTCCTCTTTGCTTGAGTCTCCGTACTCATCCAACTCTGAGATGGAGAACTCCAGTACCTGAACTATGGATCCAGCAACTCCTTCAACAGACTCCTCTGATGTATCTGAAGAAACCGTCTTGGGTTGGGGTGAAGGGGTTATGGAGATAGCAAGCAACCCCCATTCACCAGTCGGAAATTTGGATGCATCCGAATCTCCGAAAATGAAAATTTTCTTCAGAGAAATGAATACGAACAAACTGAATCACACATCTCTGACCTAATTTATAAATTTATGACAGGAATTATAACCTATATCAGAGGTGGTTTAACCGTGATAATTTAACCGTGGGAAAAACAAAGGTGAACGAAGACTGGAGGAAAGCACAGTTATGTGACCTGACAGTCAGTTTTAGGTACATGACTGAATGTTTTCTTGTGGGACATCTACACCTTATTTGCTAAGGTTAGTGACAAAACAGTGTGTCTATGCCCTCAATTTTATTTTGTTTTTCATATAATTGGAAATGTTAGAACTCCCGACAGATTTTACTGCTATCTGGAACTTCATATCTCACTTGTCTCCTGGAAATGAAAAAAAATCTAGCATTCACCTACATCATGTGTCCAGCTAACGAGCTTCACCAGATCAGGCATCTTGCTATGCTTCTTCTAACATCCAGGATTTGCCTCTGCTTTTTGGTCTACTGTCTTTGCCATTCAGTGTGTTATAGATTTAAATGTGTTGGTCACACTTGGCTCAAATATAAACCTTGTCCCTAATTTTGAAAAAACAAAACAAAGCCGGCTTGACAAAGGGTTTGGGGCCCCTGAAATGAGTTGCCACCAATCCACTCCACTGACTATGTACTGTACTGTACTGTGGTATGAGGTACATGAAAGACGACCATAGATGCCGGCTGGCTGTCATCTCGTTGACGGGTGTAGCATTATTGCATGGATGCATACTGATATTGTGGTCCCAATGTAGTCTCTGCCATTATACACATGGTTCCCTTGTGTACCAAGAGCTGGACACAGGCTTTCCTGATGCAAGTGTGCTATTTTGTTTACTAATAAATGTGATACTCTTTTGCTAACTCCTGCACCCTGGATTGGTCCCAGATCTTAAATAAGGAGCTGCAGGATCCCCCTTTACACTTGGCATTCATACCAGAGATGTCTATGAACTATGTTTCTATTGGATGTAAGCATTAATATTGAACGCTGCTTATATTTATGCACACAGACCTGTGCCTAAATATCTCCCCCGTCGGAGATACTCAGTGATCACCGGTTGGAGGCGAGTAATCACCGTCCGGGACCCGGTGATTGACAGCCGATGCGGCCCTCTACGTGGAACTGCAAAATCACGTATATACAGTCAGATCCATAAATATTGGGACATCGACACAATTCTAACATTTTTGGCTCTATACACCACCACAATGGATTTGAAATGAAACGAACAAGGTGTGCTTTAACTGCAGACTGTCAGCTTTAATTTGAGGGTATTTACATCAAAATCAGGTGAACGGTGTAGGAATTACAACAGTTTGCATATGTGTCTCCCACTTGTTAAGGGACAAAAAGTAATGGGACAGAATAATAATCATAAATCAAACTTTCACTTTTTAATACTTGGTTGCAAATCCTTTGCAGTCAATTACAGCCTGAGGTCTGGAACACATAGACATCACCAGACGCTGGTTTTCATCCCTGGCGATGCTCTGCCAGGCTTCTACTGCAACTGTCTTCAGTTCCTGCTTGTTCTTGGAGCATTTTCCCTTCAGTTTTGTCTTCAGCAAGTGAAATGCATGCTCAATCGGATTCAGGTCAGGTGATTGACTTGGCCATTGAATAACATTCCACTTCTTTCCCTTAAAAAACTCTTTGGTTGCTTTTGCAGTATGCTTTGGGTCATTGTCCATCTGCACTGTGAAGCGGGGTCAAATGAGTTCTGAAGCATTTGGCTGAATATGAGCAGATAATATTGCCCGAAACACTTCAGAATTCATCCTGCTGCTTTTGTCAGCAGTCAGATCATCAATAAATACAAGAGAACCAGTTCCATTGGCAGCCATACATGCCCATGTCATGACACTACCACCACCATGCTTCACTGATGAGGTGGTATGCTTAGGATCATGAGCAGTTCCTTTCCTTCTCCATACTCTTCTCTTCCCATCACTCTGGTACAAGTTGATCTTGGTCTCATCTGTCCATAGGATGTTGTTCCAGAACTGTGAAGGCTTTTTTAGATGTTGTCTGGCAAACTCTAATCTGGCCTTCCTGTTTTTGAGGCTCACCAATGGTTTACATCTTGTGGTGAACCCTCTGTATTCACTCTGGTGAAGTCTTCTCTTGATTGTTGACTTTGACACACATACACCTACCTCCTGGAGAGTGTTCTTGATCTGGCCAACTGTTGTGAAGGGTGTTTTCATCACCAGGGAAAGAATTCTTCGGTCATCCACCACAGTTGTTTTCCGTGGTCTTCCAGGTCTTTTGGTGTTGCTGAGCTCACTGGTGCGTTCCTTCTTTTTAAGAATGTTCCAAACAGTTGTTTTGGCCACGCCTAATGTTTTTGCTATCACTCTGATGGGTTTGTTTTGTTTTTTCAGCCTAATGATGGCTTGCTTCACTGATAGTGACAGCTCTTTGGATCTCATCTTGAGAGTTGACAGCAACAGATTCCAAATGCAAATAGCACACTTGAAATGAACTCTGGACCTTTTATCTGCTCATTGTAATTGGGATAATGAGGGAATAACACACACCTGGCCATGGAACAGATGAGAAGCCAATTGTCCCATTACTTTTGGTCCCTTAACAAGTGGGAGGCACATATGAAAACTGTTGTAATTCCTACACCGTTCACCTGATTTGGATGTAAATACCCTCAAATTAAAGCTGCCAGTCTGCAGTTAAAGCACATCTTGTTCGTTTCATTTCAAATCCATTGTGGTGGTGTATAGAGCCAAAAATGTTAGAATTGTGTCGATGTCCCAATATTTATGGACCTGACTGTATACATGATTTTGCGCACCCGCGCCACCCTGTAGCAGTATTTCTGCTATAGGGCGGCGCGGAACTGGTTGCCAACACTCCTAATTGTTGCTAAGCTGCTATACTGTATATTAAATTTTTGGTTTTGGGTTTAATTCTACTTTAAGAAAGGTAAGTGTACTTGTGGGGAGTTAAAAGGAAAGGTGAACATGCTGTACTACTTTGGAAATCATATGGAATTAAATAGTTGCCTGTTAGTGACAACAATAAGGGTCACAACAGGCTGCTTAGCATGATACACATTAGAATCAATTCACATAGCTAAATCACCATGATAAGCATACTCGTCTTTTTAAAAAGGCACAGTTCTTTTTAGCTCAGTACAATGAGCTTGGAACATTATGGTCACATGGCTAAATTTTCAAGCATTATTCTTCTGTTCAAGCTTGGCAAATTACATTATAGGATTGACCGGGTCACATAATGCAGTAATACTTTGCAGTGTTGCAAAGAGTGAAGATTAGAATCCCCACTCTGATAAAGAAGAGAATTCTAATGAAAAGGCAAGATGTAATTTGCTATCCATCAGACAACTCTGGATTGATATTATCCGTCAGCTTAAAAGCTTCTCCTTCAACGAAGGTTCTCTGTCTGAAAAGGAGAGCACTCTTATTTATACTGTACAATCAACACTGTGGCAAGCTTTATTGGGGAATGGGCTTATAAAAGCATGTAGTATTGTTCTTTACACAAAGCCTCTTCTTTAGTAATCTGCCACCACTACAAAAAGGACATTTAAAGGCAGGAATGGATTGTAGAGCATTCTCACTACATTGATCAATATGGTTTACCAAGGATTGGGTAATGTATAAACAAGTACAGTAAATACAAATAACACTAATGGCCATACACACTTGGATTTTTTTATCTGATCAATTTGATCAAAATGAAGACCCATTTTTAGATCAGGTTTGATCAAACTGAGTTGATCAGCCAGGGCAGGGCCTGCTACTTATGAGAATAAATGGTGGACACAGTTGTGATCAATAACTTTTGAAATCTGCTTCCTTGTGTGTACCATATAGATCAAATGGCTGCCAACTATACATCCATTATTCCTATCTATAAAAATCAGAAAAGAATTTGATCATTAAATTAAATGTATGATCACCATTAGATGGACATTTACACTTTGTTACCATATGGCTGTCAATAAAACGTAACTAAACCAAAAACAACAAAAGCAAAATGGAAAAAAACATTCTAAAGCACAACAATTTGCTTTCAAAATGTGCTATATGCTGGCATAGAAAAACATTGGGGGATCCAAGAGAGCCCCTCAAAATACAGAAGTTTTAAAAGAGAACCAACAGCGGTAGAAATAAACCAACAGCTTTATTGAGTTTCACAAAAAGTTAATAGACCTATTCACATTAAAATAAGATATGATAACGTTATCAATTTAAAATGACCCGGGCCACACACAGTATGAGTTTTAAACGCTATACAGCTACCCTCCATCTTATATGAGCAATACTGATAAGTCAATTATATCCAGAGTCTCATACAATGGGATCACCCGTATTCAGCCACTAGGGCAAAAGACAAGACTCTGGAAAATGGACTCTCCAACCAAGGCAAGGCCCACATAGCATAAGTGGCACATGAGTAATCAATGATTGACAGGGGGCTCAGAACAGGGCCCAATATAAATATAGGGCCATACAAATCCCAATCAGAGCCACTGTGGGCATATATATCCCTATTAATCACAAAAAGGTGCTTTAATGTGAGCAGTTTGTGAGAAGCTCACAGTTTAATAGTGATGAAACTTTGATGCTAATTAGCCAGTGCGGCCAGGTGTACCCGCCTAACCTGATCACAGGTATATGAGAAATGATGGTATCCAAATCCAATTAAAGGACATCAGTGTCATTAGTTTTCAGTTTGGAGTAGAAGGCTATTAGCCTGATAATGGTGAGGCTTGGGGGCTAATTAGGCAGTGCAGCTAAGTCAGACCAGTCCAGCTTAATCACAGGTGTATGAATGGCGTCCAAAGCCAGTTTACCTTCTCTTTGTACTCTTGATTGTGGTGGAGTGTGGAGTGAAGCACTTGCTTATTTTCTTGTTAAGCACATCAGTGATGATGGTTTGTATCATTTTTCCTTTGTTTTTTTTGTTTTTTTTTTCATGCATTTCTGTACGGTTTGTATAACCTTGCCTAAAATTAATAAAATTTTTTTTAAAAAAATAGCAATAAAGTCACTGTAAGCATGTAAATCACTGCACCCAGGCATAATGCTAAGTAAACATTTATGAGAGCGACGTGGTAAATGCCTTTCATGCACAAATAAATGTTCTGCTTGTCTTTATGCAGTAAGCTTCTTTTTTATCTCTATTGCTTATTTATTTTTACAGTATTTCTGCATTTTAAAATGAATGCATGTACAAAGCAAGGTTGTGCTTCTTACGGGTAAGCGCAGCCAAGGAACATATTTTAGGAGGAGGCCGTGGAACCCATCCTGTCGGACGTCCTTGATACTATCAAGGTAAACCACTCTTATCTGACAGGGAAGGTGGAGGAACTCAAACTTGATCTCACTATTATGCGCCAGGATATGCATAAAGTGGACCTTGCATCTAAATAAGATCTGTTTTTTTAAAGTGTGGCTCTGCCTGAAAAGTTAAATAAAGCTTAAAAAGATACATGTAAAGGGGGGGTTAGAAATAATTTGCCTTACACTCAACTTCAGCTGCAAAAACTGTTTCTGTCAATATAAAGTGTGCTCTTTATTCTCTTATCTTTTCTGTGTATAATGAAATTACAATTATGTTTCCTTTTACAAAGCATAGTGAAGTTATTTACAAATAATGAAAAGTTTTTTTCTCAGTTCTTAAATTGTGTCTAAAAAAAGTAAGAAACACATGAATAAAAACCAAGAAAAACTATTATTCTTGATTTTTATTCATGTTTATATTTATAAGGATGATTATGAGGTAACCTTCACCAATAAACATACATGCTGTGCAGAAAGATATTTAAAAAAAATTAGGGATGAGTAAAAATTCCTGAGTTAGATTCCCTGTGGTTTCAGCAAGTCCAGTCATTGGGGGGGAACTCGAACTTATGATTATATTATGACTATATACTCGATATATAACCCTCAGTTTTGTAAGGACTTTCAGCAGCTGAGTAAATCACTTACTGAGTATGCAACGTCTTTATTTTTTAATGTTTGCCTATGTTCCAGTTTAGGTTGGTGCCATGACCGCACAAGTTTCAGGGTGGCTCCTTTCTCTTGCAGCATCCCATGAAGTCACCTGCATGCAGGGACTAGAGTTGTCTGTATGCATCAGTAGAAGCACACAACCCAATAGCCTTGTATGGGGAGACTTTCCTATGCTCCTCTGTAGTCCTCCCCTTTCCCTTCTCTGCTGTGGGTCCCATGTTGAGGGTCTGGCCTGATGCATTGTGAATACTGAAGGTTGCCCACTCAGCATGGGTGCCATTCAGTATATGCAATACATCTTCTGAATAAATGCAAGCATTCACTTATTGGATGAGGTGGATAGGCTTCACCGCGGACAGCCTCCTAGCAACCAGCGATGCTGAAGTGAGTGCAGCCTGATGGGGAAGGGGAGACATTAGCTTCCTGTTAGATCCACTCTCTCCTGTTAATTGACAGCAGGCAGTGGGCAAATTATATAGCCAATAACAGGCTGTCTATTGGCTAAGGATCTGCCCACTGTGATACAAATATAAATGGGTTGCTGGTTTTATTTGCTAAGCTAGGGATGCCAGCTTGGTACCTAGCCTTTCTGTAAGTACAGCTGGAATAAAGATCTAGTGTTTTCCTGTTCAAATATGTTGAAAAGTCAAAAATTTCCATGGTATTTACTTAATTTTTCAAATTCTCTGTAAACCAGTGCTGCGCAATATAAATTATACAATTTATACCATATGTGCAATCATTATAATACAGCGCCTGTGCAATTTACTATATAACTCCTTAAAAAGTGCATATAAACATCACAGTGCATGCATAAACAATGTGTTCATCTTGTGACATTGAAGTCCCATATAACATAGAGAGTCCTTATATAATATATAAATTCTTCTTAATAAGGTCACTCAATTCTTGTAAATATTTGTGCACCTTCCTGCCGTGTGCAAGATCACTCTTTTGTGTTTCTCCTCCATCAATACACATATGTACTCTCACCTCCTTATTTTGACCTAGAAATGTTTAGGTCAAACAGCGCCTATCCCTTTTAACCTGGGTAGGTATAATTCCTGTATTGCTCCACTCTCTTCCACACTCTAATCTAGAATGATCTTCCTATTTCTTATCCAGCATATCTTCAGATCTTGGTGTGTTTTGTGTCTGTATTTCTTCCAGATCAGTGTAACCTTTAAGGAGTTATATGGGAAATTGCACAGGCACTTTATTATGAGGATTGCACATACAGTATGGTATAAATTGTATAATTTATATTGCGCGGCACTGCTTTACAGAGTATTTACTATTTTCATATGTGGGAACACATTTAGTGTCAGCAGCAGTATCACATTGGAGGTGGGAGTTTGCATTATTGCGCTGAAGTTACTTTGTAGTTTTTACTTAATTTTTCAATTGACTGTATGTTGCACAGGTTACTGATGATACCAGAATTGTATATACAAGAAAATAGACTATTTTCTATTTTAAGGCTGGCAGAATCCATTTATCTGCTCGTAAAGAGTCTCCTAATTTTAGAGTATTTTTGTCTCCTAAGGCAAATGCAAAAGTACACACTTTGTGTTCACCCAGCCATAAGCAAAAGAACAGATCTTGCTTGGTTTTACAGGATTTTATGGACCTTACATCACAGTCAAAAGCACAGGCATGGTGGTCCTAGACCAAAGTAATAAATTCAGTTGTGAAACTCTTAAGTTCAATGTTTATAACCACAGGCAATCTCTGTACACTTTTTTTCTTGTCAGCATATGTACTGAAGTTATTTTTGAGAAAATATATTCCTAGCATGATAAATTTCATAACCCTAATGAGAGCACTGCTACTGCGACACCAACAAACTATGAACTACGTTGCTAAATATAAATTGAGGTGCAGGCCAACAAGCTTTGACTTTCTTTATAAGAAAACAAAACAAAAAAAGAGCCCGTTGTGGGGAAAAAAAGTTTGCATATAGTTAAGTTGATGGAGTGCAGCCTTAGGTACAGTTTCTTACATAAATTGGTAAAATCTGCTCATAATAATCTTGTTTAAACATGAGCTTCGGCTTCAAGGTCAAATACCTCCTTGTGCATTAATATATCCAGTCAAGAATGATTACATGACTAACTTCACTTTAGAAGAGAAACATAATCAAATGTATTCATTTTTGCATGATAGAAAGATTGATATGAGAACTCACATATATTGATTTTAAAACAAGAGCTATCAAATCACTGAACACAACCAATTACAATTTTAACTGCTTTCCTATCAATGGGAGATCAATTAACTGGTCAGACAAAAAATGTTTCTTTTTAGTCAAGTAGGGGAAAGCTTTTTATAAACATATTAAAAAACTGCAATGCATTATAAAACTCTGTGTTCAGACCTTTCCAGCTATGACATGGTAAATGAGAGAAGTGGCCACACTGTCAGAACCCAGGTCTGAACTCGCGACTCTGCTGTGTTTGGTGATGTCTCTTCTTGCTTAGTCACCTTGGATGTTGGACACCTAAAGGGACAGTTCCTTGAATTTTCTTGCCTTGAGCCTTGTTTCTCTTGAACTTTAAACCTTTTGCTCCTTTCATGAACTTCCTATTTTAGCCATGACTTTGTAATTTCTGTTTGCCAGATTATTGTGCTCTCCAACCAATATCTCACTTTTGTCACTCCTGCTGCCATCCATATCTCTACTACCACCTGTTACCTACCGACCCATGGCTTGTTCCTTGACTGCACTTCTGCTTGATCCCAACCAGCAACCATTAATTAGCAACCTTTGGCTTGTTTACTGACCATGCTTCTGCTCGATCCCCACTTGCTATATCTGCTAATGGGCCCCAGCTTGCCCACCTCTTGGTGGGGTGATCCTGGTAAAGCAAAACTCATCTACACCGTCAGGAGCTCTGTGAACTCTGATCCGTGCTTAGACTCTGCACCTTGAGTGAGCCTGTGTCAGTAGCCAGGTTGACCTGCTGCTGCACTTATTCTACTGGTTAGTGGGAGCCTCTCTACTGCTATAGCTACTGGTCTCCAAGCCTGACCCCTGACAGCGACAGACACAGACTTCTCCACAGTGACATGTTACAGTATACCATGTAATTTTCAGAGAGCTGGTTTCCCACAGTTATAATAGAGTTGTAATTATAAACAATGCTTAGTAAAGTTATTTAAAGTCATACATAATGAAACACTAAAATAGTTTAGTTGTTCTGCTTGCAGTAATACCAATTTTAAAGAAGTCTTGACAAGTTTATAAGAAAAACTTTTTTTTTAAAGGGAAGTATATTAGTTTCAGTACATTTTTAAACTGATGTCTTATCTTTTTTTTTTTTAATTTTTTTGAATAAACATCAAAAGCCTAACTGCAGGATGGCATGGTCTTGGCATGGCGGCAAGAAGACGCTCATCTCTAGAGTTCCCAGCCTCCAACTCTCCCACTGCACTACTGAGCCACAGTACCACACACCAGTGCCTCAGAAGTCCAAGTATCCAAGCATACTTTTTCCATCAAGCGGTAACTCTATGGACCACTTCCTTAAACTGCGCCAGCCAGCAGCCTATACGCTGGCACTCTCCAAGATGGTGCCGGCCGACTATGAGGCCTCTTCTGCCGCGGACCATACCGCTGTCTGCAGCTGACAGACAATCGTACTATGCTGCCCTTCTCTCCGCTCAGTGACCTCTCTCCATGCCTTCCCAGATCACTGGCATTCTCCACTGATATGGATGATGACCTCCACACCCCAGAGCTCCCTGCCTCCCACAGTGGCCTGTGCTTCAGCCCAGTGCCTGCATCTACAGAGGGGGCGCAGTCTCGATTACCATGTAACATTGTGAGTACGCCTCCAGCTACCCCTTCCTGCTGCCTGGATCTTTCTTTTGGTGCTCACTCAGAACAACGGCTATGGGCCTTCTTACAGCAGTTGCCTACTAGGGCTCATTTTGAGGATTTAGCTACCAGGACAGAAAATTGCTCTGAGGGTTGAAAAACACTATCTAGCCCAAGAAGTGTCCACATTGGACTCCCGCGTGGTGGGGCTTTAGCGGGACCAGAGTTCAGTATCCCAGTCTGTACAAACCCTCCAAACTTCTACCACTGACCTCCATGATCAGGTCATTCAGCTACAATTGCTCCTTGATGATCTGGAGAACCGTTGCCGTAGACAGAACATCACACTGAGAGGCATCCCTGAATCAGTATCACAATCAGAGCTTTGTTCGCACATGACCACCATCTTTAACCATTAACTTGACCGCCCACCGGAACAGAGGTAACGATTCACAGGGTGCACAGAACCCTAGGTCCCCAATCCACCTCATCTGACATACCTAGAGATGTTCTCTGCTGTCTACACTTTCAACCTCAAGGAGGAAATCCTACGGCAGGCTTGGCATGTGGACGTCTTAGAATTTGATGGGGTAGCTGTCCATCTTCTACCAGATATCTCCAGAAGAACCCAAATGATACGACAGACACTCAAGCAACTCCTGGATGAGCTCAGCGAGAAAGGTCTCACATACAAGTGGGGGCACCCCTTCCATCTAATCCAACACCTTCCCTCTTCGGCATCTGTCAGAGCTCCCAGACCTATTCGCTTTTGCTGAAATGGACCCGATCCATGTGTCCAATTGGCTCACAGTGGCAGTCTCACAGGACATGCGCCGTCGGGCTCCCCTGGGCAAGCCACAAAGAAGTAGATCCAACTGTCGCTCCCAGTGGAGTCCCTCACAGGCCCAACTGGCCACAAATCCTTGAAGATCATCAATGGAGATGATGGCTGCTCCCCAAGATGGCCTAAGTGATTTATAAAGTTACCTGTTCCTATACACTTGGGTGGTCTTGTGAAGCTGCTATTCCTTTTGCCACTGTAACGGGCCTTGCTCAGACCATGATATGCCTGCCCAGGACATCTGGACTATCTTCCATGTTGCCGTGGGTAACCTTGTTCTCATTCCATCAGACAGTTACTTGCCAGCCTAGAAACCATTGTTTTTGATTTTTTTTTGTTTTCTCCGGAGGGAGGGAAAGGGGGGAACACACCAATGTGTTTATGTTAACCTATCGTTACTTTCTTTGGTTACACATGTAGCCCACCAGAAGGGACCACCGAGCATCCAGGCCTTGAGATGGGGTCAGATGGGAGAGACCTATGTCACACGGGGCCACCTCACCCCAATTGGTTGCATGCTGCGGCTCCCCTCCATAGGGTGGAAGATGCCATCATAATAGTCCCATGCTGTAGAACCCCTAGATTTTTATCTCCTGGCCTAGCTCCTATTGTAGGCTTTCTCCTCCCCTCTCCTGCTCAATTATGTTATGTGCCTTGATGTTACCTGCAGACTATCTGGGCTGCGAGGGGGGATCTTTTTGTTTCCCCTTGTTCTCTGTCCTCGTTGCTGCTCTGCCTCAGGGCAGTCCATTGTTGCGGGTCACTTTCTGATCCTTGTACAGTACCAAGTGCCTGGCTCAAAGCTAACGCAGCTTAGAACTCAGAGGTATGACTCTGTATATAAGAGGGAGTTCGCTCATTCCATTCACTGGTTATCGTCTTACATCATTACATGTTTTATGCAAGTTTAATTGTGTCATGTACCTGGATAGTGAGCCTGACGTGAAGAGGCAGGCTTCACGTACAACACAGGCTCAAGGACTGCTGATAGTGAGACAGTGGTTGCAGATGCATGGTGGGGTATGAGTGCCTGTGATCAGTCCAGTAATAGCTGATGAGTTGTAGGCAGGGAGCAAGGTTCTGATGTAGCCATGCTGGATGGATGGATACTCGAGCGAAGCGTGCTGAGGATGCAGGGTCAGATGAGCCGGGTTCGGTATCGGTTAGGCAGATCAGGCTTACAGCAGCAGGAGCAAGAGTAGTCAGGTCACAGGCCAGGTAAGCAACGGAAGATCAATCAGACAGAAGAGGAGACAGAAGAATAATCCAAGACAAGCCAGAGGTCAGGGCAGGAAGCAATCAAGCGGAGATCAGGAACAGGCTGGTTCGGTATCAGAAGTCAATTACAGGAATCAGGGAACACGAGCAGGGAAAAGACCATACGGCAATGGGACAACTACTGCAGCCAGTTTAAACTGCTCTTTTGGTGCCAGCATTAGTGACAGGCGCATGCCCGTATGCGCGAGTGTGCATGCGTGCACGCACGTGTGCGCGCCTATGTCCAAGTGCCTGCACATCTGGTTGGCAAGTAAGGACTCTGCGCATGCGCATATTTGTGCACCATGAAACTTCACCTGCACTATGGGCAAGCCTTTCCTGACAAATTGTGTTCATTTTTACCTATTGAATAGGGAGGGAAGGAAGGAAAAGAAGGAAGGGGAGGGAATAAAGGAAGGACAGAAGGAAGAAGGTAAGAAAGGGAAGAGAAAGAAGGAGGGATGAAAGGAAAGGAAGGAAGTATGGAAAGAAGGAAGGAGGCAGGGAAGGAAGGGGGGGAGGTAGGTTGGACTCAGATGGTTCTGTCATCACAGGGCTGCCGGCTCCTCTGTATAGTATTTCCCTCCCACACATCCTCTTCTGAGAAGCTGTACGGACTGGAGTGTGGGCGGGCACAGAGGGAGGCAAAGCAGTGCGGAGGATGGGGGGAGGGGCTGGGCACTGAGGAGCTCACACATGGAGGGGTCAGAAAGAAACCGAAACCCAGCCGGACGCTCGAGGATGATTAGCGCAAAGGTGGGGACAGTTACAAGCAGCGATCTCCCTGTATGGCTTTCAATGAAGCAGCTGGAAGCCGCCTCACCTCCTCTTGCTCCTGCGGTGTCCACAGATGTAGCTATTGATGTTCTCAAGGAGCTTAGCTCTTATTTCACTGCCAATGTTGAGTCTGTGCCTAACCTGCTCTCTGTCTGGTCAGTGCACAAGTGTTATATCAGGGGCAAACTAATAAAACAAGCAACAATGCACCAAAACCCTCTCTGATCTCTTAGCGAGTCTTCATAAGTTGGAACACCAGCATAAAACCCAGCCTGACTGGGAAATAGAGGCTGAGCTGCCTCAACATCATGCAGCCATTAGAGAACATCCCTTATACAAAGCAAAACACGTGTTATTAAGAGCGAGTTGCTCCTTCTATGAGTATAGAGATGAGTGTGGATGTATTTTGGCAAACGCGCACCAAGCACTCTCAATCATACATCCCTGCCTTACTTAACCCATCAGGATCCAAAATTCAGGAGTTCCCTGACTTGGCGGGCGCTTTCAGTGATTTTTTTTTCTCACCTTTATAACTAAGATTCGGCCTACACCTCAGGCCCACCACCACCTTCCCCTTCAGTCACTATCTCCGTACTACATGGCAACACATAAAGTGGTGCTGTCATGGTGAAACTTGAAACTTTGAGTGCCATTGGAACAGGAAGCAGCTCGTGCTTCGTTAGCGGAACTGTCCTGGGCAGGAAAATCCCACATAGCACCCCTCACTACTCAAACACTAATCGGGCCCACTCTTACAGAAATGGATAGGTTCTTACTCCTCTCTTCTTTACCCAATTTTTCCTCTCCCATGTCCCTGATCGTTGGCCACCCAGGATTCACGCTGGACCTGAGGGACTCCATTTTCCAGTCGCAGGCCCCGCAGGCTGCTGCAGACCTCTCATTTTCTACAATCTTCTGGATGGATTCCTATTAAGAATATGCTAATTACCCAGAAACCTCTCATGATCAATCACTGGAGAGCTGCTCAGCTCTCCCACTCCCTAGGTTCCCTACCTAAACCTGCACTTTTTCATGGGCAGCTCCATTCCTTTGAGTAACTTTGATTAAGAGAGGGTCCGGTGGGGTGATTCCTCTCTTTCAATCTGGCTTCAGAGCAGTTGCACTAACCCCCGGTTTACATATATGCGGCCGTGCGGGCCGTGTTTTGCATGGGCATGAGAGCCCATTCATTTGAATATACTACCATGCCCATGACACGCAGGGAAGAAGTCCCTGAACTTCTTTGGAAAACACAGCCCACACGTGAACCTCGGTTCCCAGTACGATTGCGGTTTCCAGTGCGGGCGGCTTGACATTAGAACTAATGGCACCCACCAGCAGGTCCGCATTTCTCTGTGCGAGTGGTGCGGCTTCACGGATTTTCGTGCAGATCTGCAGCGGCACCACCCGCACAGATGTGAACCTAGCGTAAGCCTCACACTTGGTCTATCAAGGAGGGTGCCACATATATATAAGTATATACTGTATATATAAAAATGTTTGTGATATAACTATTCTCTAAAACCACAATGCACTACCAAACTACAGTAAATGTGCCTTTTTATTTCTAAAACAGATGCACATATTATTGAGTTAATAGATTTAAACTTCCTTCACTTCCAAGAAACCACGGAGACACTAGCCTAGAATTCCACTGAAAATAAACCTCTTATCTGACATAGTAGTACATAGTGTTAAAAGGCACATTGTGCAATATTCAATTAAAAATTGATTGCGAGCAGATGCTAAATGAACTGATGTCCTATGAGAATAGCTAAACGTTCTTATACTTGAATGTGCTTGGAAGGGTATTGTTACAATTGTTGGGAAAATAAAAGAAGCAAAGATTTTAATTGTGCATTAATAAGGGTGATGGCAGGGGATACCTACTTCTCTGTGATTGTTGGTAGTGTAGGAATGTATCTCTTGTCATGACAACAAATTCCTAGAAATGTTCAAGTGTAATTTCACCAAACGCTGAAGACTCTCAGAAAGGCGAATGCTTATAATGCACAACTGTACCCATACTTTGTGCTACAACCAAGACCCCCACACACCTGGGGGGAGTCAACAACCTTATCATCCAGTGTACATTGATACCCAGGACTTCTATAATAGATCCAAAACTATTCCTCCTTACAGCAAAAGTATTGCTCTATTTGAAAACCATTACAATGCTTTGAATCAAGCATCATCCTGTTTCTAGTGCACCATCCAGAAAATTGCTACATTTGGCTAATAGAGTGAGAATTTTGCTATCAAGGTTACAACTGATTTAATGTAGTTGAAATCCTGGGGATGCACAAGATAATATAATACTGGGATTTCTGAGCTGGATGAAATTGAATGTTAAATCACATACCATGTAGCTACTCACCTTGGTTGTTCTTAATATAGCAGACCTTACATCCAAAAACGTCAAAGTGTTTCTAAAACCTGAAGTTTTTTTCTCTTCATGCAATCTATGAATGAAAGTAAAAAACCTTTAGTGTGCAGCTCCCCTCTCAGCCTTCCCTAATACCAACCTGAGCCCGATCCTGATCCATTAATGTGCACAAGAGCAGAAGCTCTTCCGAGTCTCTGCCTGCTCATTGGCCATAGCTCCCGACTAGTACTTTCAGATGGTGTTCAGGGGTGGTGACTCTGTTTTCTTCTCAGTACAAGCTTCCTTTAAATCTACACATGTGAACAAAAAGGAAAATTAGGTATTCAATTGAAAGAGTAAAATATATCAGCCAGTGTGATCCTCTGATGCATCTCTTTCAAGCAAGTGGATTGCATTAATTTTATAAAAAGGTTTATTCAGGACTTCTTTTCTCAGAGAATAGGTGCAGATACTCCCCCCTCTTTCTGAGTAACCCCTTGTCTGTGCCCACTACCCACCTCTGAGCACTGTCCCTTAGTTCCACCCCTTACCCACCTCCCAGTTGCACCCTTTTTTTTTTAGAATACAGAACAAAGTATCATTTAGTGTTGCTAGGAAATTTGTATGGAATTTGTTAATAATTTCAATAAATGCAGTAAAATAGATTCCCTGCAGTTAGCAACAATAAACTCTGCAGTGTCAATAGATCTACCCCAGCAACAATAGAACCCTGCCAGAAACAATAGATTTCCCAGCAGCCAACAACAATAGACCCCTCCCTCACGAGTAGATCCATTAGATCAACAATTGACCCCCCCATCAACAATAAATCTCCCACCAGCAACAATAGATCCCCCAGTGGCAATAAACTCCCAGCAGCCAGCAACATTAGACCCTCCAGCCCACCCAACCGTCCCTTGTCATTACATACATTCGCTTCTGGAGGTGCCAGAACTGCGTTCTCCTGCATTCCCGCTGAAAAAAGCTCTAGGTTTATTAACATAGTTTTCTACCTTTACAGATAGTCTTTAAGGTTTATGAACTCCTACGCATTGTATTATATCCAGTATGTCATATATGTTACAGCTTTGTAGGAGGACAGAATATTAGGAAACTTGATTTACTAAAGGCAAATAGGCTGTTCACTTTGCATGTGAAGCTGCACTTTGCAAGGGCATTTGCCCCAGAACTTTTTTTTAATGTGGTGAAGATTCACTTTGCAAAGAATACCCAATCATGTGCAAAGAATAATATACAGTATTTTTGCTTGCACATGATCGGATGATGGAAGTCAAGCAAGCTTTATTTAATTCACTAAGCTCTGGGGCAAAATCCCTTGCAATGTGCAACTTCCCTTGCAAAGTGAACAGTGTATTTGCCTTTCGTAAATTGTGTTCACACTACCAATATGAACTTTCTTCACTTACTTTCATATTTCATGCTGGAATACGTATATTTCCCTCTTTCTCTGTAAATGCTACTATCTATCTATCTATCTATCTATCTATATATCTGTTCACAATACTTTATGGGTATTATATGTCGGAGAAAAGTTCCATGATCATATTGGAGCGAAAGATGCTCCAAAATTACATTAGCCAATGCCATCATTAAGGCGGTTCTGAAGTCAAAAGTTTTTTTTACCTTAATACATTCTACACTTTAAGGTAAAAAACATTCCACTAGCTGCCCCCCTAAACACTTACACGAGTCCCCTCTCAATCCAGTGCTATCCCTGTCTGCAGTGCTGCTCTCCCCACTTCCTATTCTCGCAGGAGACTTTGAGAGCAGTGGGAGCCATTAGCTCCTGCTACTGTCAGCCAACTCCTATGAGCAGGAAGTGGGGGGATTTAATGAGCCAAGCTGTGTGTGTCTATGGATACACACAGTCTGGTTTGGGAGTGTACCCTCATGATTCCCTCTCAGCAGAAGTCTTCCTCAGCGGGCAGCTGCAAGGAAAGAGGAGTGGAGAGTGCCGGCAGGGGACTCCAGAAGAGGCATTAAGGGCTGTTCTGTACAATATACTTTCACAGAACAGGTAAGTATAACCTCTTTTTTTATTTAGATTTTTTAAATTTAATTTTATTATTTTTATTTATTTATTTTCTTAGAGTTTTATTTTTAATATCACTTTAATTTTCCCTGTATGTCTCATATTCTATGTAGGGTTATTGAAGCATTAATAGCTTTTTGTAATTCTGTTGCCATCTTACATACTAAACTTTATCCCAGCATAAAAACTCATTGTAAGTGTTATCCTAGAAATAACAATTTACTTTCAACAATATATCACCACCATACCTTGAAACATGAAAGCAAACAGTCAATGTACATTATATAGGGGTCCTTCACTTGATGATCAGCACTGTATCATATGAAGATATTGGAAAAATAAGCATCCATCCAAATACAGTCCTTATAAATGAAAGCCTTAGACCACGCTGCAAATCCTCTGTAGTCATAAGGTTCAAACACCAGCTACAATCAACATATACTATATTGTCAAAAGTATTGGGGCACCCCTCCAAAACATTGGATTCATCTGTTCCAATCACTTCCATGGCCACAGGTGTATAAAATGAAGCCCCTAGGTATGCAGACTGCTTCTACAAACATTTGTGAAAGAATGGGTCGCTCTCAGGAGCTCAGTGAATTCAAGCGTGGTATCGTGATAGGTTGCCACCTGTGCAATAAGTCCATCCGTGAAATTTCCTTGCTACTAGATATTCCACAGTCAACTGTTAGTGGTATTATAACAAAGTGGAAGCAACTGGGAACAACAGCAACTCAGCCACCAAGTGGTAGGCAACGTAAAATGACAGAGCAGGGTCAGCGCATGCTGATGAGCACAGTTTGCAGAAGTTGCCAACTGTCTGCAGAGTCAATGGCTGAAGACCTCCAAACTTCAATTAGCACAACAATGCATAGAGAGCTTCATGGAATAGGTTTCCATGGCTGAACAGCTGCATCCAAGACTTATGTCACCAAGTGCAATGCAAAGCATCTGGTACAGCGGTGTAAAGCATGCTGTCACTAGACTCTGAAGCAATGGAGACGTGTTCTCTGGAGTGACAAATCACTCTGCTGCCTGGCAATCCAATGGATGTGTCTGGGTTTGGCGGTTGCCAGGAGAACGGTACTTGCCTGACTGCATTGTGCCAAGTGTAAAATTTGGTGAAAGGGGGATTATGGTGTGGGGTTGTTTTCCAGGGGTTGGCATTGGCCCCTTAGTTCCAGTGAAGAGAACTCTTAAAGTGTGATGGGCAGCACAGTGGCTAAATGGATAGCACTTCCGCCTGGCAATACTAGGGTCGTTTGTTCGAATCCCAGCCACGGCACCTCCTGCCTGGAGTTTGCATGTTCTCCCTGTGTCTGCGTGGGTTTCCTCCAGGTACTCCGGTTTCCTCCCACACTCCAAAGACATGCTGGTAGGTTAATTGGATCCTGTCTAAATTGGCCCTTGTATATGAATATGAGTTAGGGACCTTAGATTGTACGCCCCTTGAGGGTTAGGGATTGATGTGAATGTACAATATATATGTAAAAAAGTGCTGTGTAAATTGATGGCGCTATATAAGTACCTGAAATAAATAATAAATAAGTGTCAGCATACCAAGACATTTTCATGATCCCAACTTTGTGGGAACAGTTGGGGGATGGCCCTTTCCTGTTCCAACATGAATGCACACCAGTGCACAAAGCAAGGTCCATAAAGACATAGATAAATGAGTTTGGGGAAGAGGAATTCACTGACCTGCACAGAGAGAACACCTTTTGGATGGATTAGAGTGGAGACTGCGAGCCAGGCCTTCTTGTCCGACATCAGTGCCTGACCTCACAAATGCGCTTCTGGAAGAATGGTCAAACACTCCCATAGACACACTCCTAAACCTTGTGGACAGCCTTCCCAGAAGAGTTGAAGCTGTTGTAGCTGCAAAGGGTGGGCCAACTCAGTATTGAACCCTACAGACTAAGACTGGGATGCCATTAAAGTTCATGTGCATGTAAAGGCAGGCGTTACAATACGTTTGGCAATGCGGTGTATCTCCAGTATGGTAAATATACAAATTCCAAATTTACAAGTTTTTTCTAGAATAACTGAATTGACGTAAAATAACGTGTAAATATCTACACATGCCTGCCTCCTCACCTTGACACACTCCCCAGGTAGCTTGCATTTTATGTTAAGTGAATTATTTAAAAGAGCCTGTAGGTTTCATTCTGTAAACAAGTTACAGAGTGTAGCATACAATTTTGCATGACCCTGTTAGGGATGAGAGGGCAGAGCGATATTGAATTTCAAAACCAAACACATGAATCCTCACAAATATTACAATATAACACAAATTATTTCTATTGGAGTTTTAGAGCCATATGTTTTATTAACCGTTTGCCCGCCACCGTATAGTAGAAGTACTGCTACAAAGTGTCAGGGCTGCGCAAAATCACATACATATACTGTATATATATATTACATTACATTACATCGAGTTTATATAGCGCCAAAGGGTTTGCTCAGCGCTGTACAATAGAGGGGGGGACAATACATGAAACAGTACAGCAACTACAAACAGCACACGAGGGGTTAGAGGGCCCTACTCTTTCGAGCTTACAATCTAGGAGGGAGGGGGTAGTGGTACAGGAGGAAGTGGTTGTGGGGGATGGAGTGGTAGGAGGAATGAAGGAGAACGGCAGTTAGGTGAGGGTGGGGTAGGCTTCCCTGAAGAGGTGGGTTTTCAGGGAGCGCATGAAGGTGAGGAGGGAAGGTGACAGTCTGATGGATTGGGGTAGAGAGTTCCAGAGGATGGGGGAGGACCTGGAGAAGTCTTGCAGACGTGTGTGGGAGGAGGAGACCAGGGGGCAAGATAGAAGGAGGTCCTGTGAAGAGCGAAGGGTACGGGTAGGGTGATACCTGGGAATCAGGTTGGTGAGGTAGTTAGGGGCAGTGTTGTGAATGGCTTTGTAGGTCAGAGTGAGTAGTTTCAATTTGATTCGTTGGGTGATAGGGAGCCAGTAGAGGGATAGGCAGAGGGGGGTGGCAGAGGTGGAGCGGTTGGTGAGGTGGATGAGTCTAGCCGCTGAGTTCAGGATGGTCTGAAGCGGGGAGAGCCTGCACTGGGGTAGGCCGGTGAGAAGGGAGTTGCAGTAGTCAAGGTGTGAGATAATCCGGGAGTGTACAAGTATTTTAGTGGTGTCTGGGGTAAGGAAGGTGCGTATTTTGGCGATGTTGCGAAGGTGGAGCCTGCATGTATTTGTAAGTGATTTGACATGAGGTTGGAAAGAAAGGTTTGAGTCCAGAATGACGCCAAGGACTTTGGCTTGTGGGGCGGGATTGATGGTGGTGTTGTTGGTAGTGATGGATAGGATGGGGGGGGGAGCGCGGGCAGGGGGGAAGACGAGAAGCTCGGTTTTGGAGAGGTTAAGCTTGAGGAAATGGAGCGACATCCAGTCAGAGATGTTGTTTAGGAGGTGAGTGATGCGGGCGGAGAATGTGGGGGTGAGGTGGGGGGTGGAGAGGTAAATTTGAGTGTCATCAGCGTAGAGGTGGTAGTTGAAGCCGTGGGAGTGTATGAGTTTGCCAAGGGAGGAGGTGTAGATGGAGAAGAGAAGGGGTCCAAGGACAGAGCCCTGGGGGACCCCAACAGAGAGGGGGAGGGAAGGGGAGGTGGCACCGTTGTAGGAAACGCTGAAGGAGCGTCGGGATAGGTAAGAGGAGAACCAGGAGAGAGCGGTGTCTCTGATACCAAGGGAGAGTAGTTTATTAAGGAGGAGGGGGTGGTCAACTGTGTCGAAGGCCACGGAGAGGTCTAGGAGGAGGAGGACAGAGTAGTCGCCTTTGGCTTTGGCGGTTAGTAGGTCGTTGGTGATTTTGAGGAGGGCGGTTTCGGTGGAGTGTAGAGGGCGGAAGCCGGACTGTAGTGGATCAAGGAGGTTGTTGTCAGTTAGGTGGGTGCTTAGGCGGTCGTAGACTAAGCGCTCAAGGAGTTTGGAAGTGAGTGGCAGCAGGGAGATGGGTCTGAGGTTGTTTGGGTCAGTGGGGTCCAGGGAGGGCTTTTTGAGTATGGGGGTGATGTGCGCATGCTTTAGGGGGGAGGGGAATACGCCGGTAGAGAGGGAGAGATTGAAGATGTGGGTGAGGGAGCAGATGAGGGAAGAGGGGGTGACCGGAGGAGTTGAGAGGGGATAGGGTCCAGGGGGCAGGTAGTGAGGCGGGCTTCTGAGAAGACCCTGGTGACTTCCTCAGTGGTAGCGGGGCTGAAGGAGTGCAGAGCTGGGGGGGTTACGGTAAGTGGGGTCTTGGTGTGGTGGGGGGCAGTGCGGTTGCGAGGTCAGAGGAGGGAAGAGATGAGGGGGAGATGGGGGGGGGGCTAGGTGGGGAGGTAGATTGCGAGTTGACTATGTCCATATATATATATATATATATACGTGATTTGCATTTCCAGGTAGGGGGAGCGCGCACACACCGCCCTACCTGCGCCGCCTTTGGCGGCTATGGATGTCAATCACCGGGTCCCAGCCTGTGATTCTCCGCTGGCAACCGGCGATCATTGAGTAATACTGACAGGGGAGAGCCCGTGTGTAAACAACATACGTATCTCTCCTGCCAGCAAGCACATGCTGCTGTGTATTTCTCTGCACAGCAGAGAAATATACAGCAGCATGTCTACATAGTAAAACACATACAGCACATTATGTAAAACAGCACACAGTTAACTCTTTGATCGCCCCTCATGTTAACCCCTTCCTGCCCAGTGTAATTAGTACAGTGTCAGTGCTTTTTACTTCATTGGGATGTCCGTGGCATTTAGCTAGTTCCCCCCCAGTGTCAGAATGCCCGCCACAGTCCTGCTATATGTCGCTGATCGCCGCCATTACTAGTATAAAAAAACCTATTCCAGTATATATATACCACCATTTGTAGATGCTATAACTTTCACGTAAACCAACTAATTTACACGTATTAGGATTTTTTTTTAGCAAAGACATGTAGCAGAATACCTTTCGGCCTAAATTTATGAAGAAATTAGATTTTTAAAATTTTTTTACTGGATATGTTTTATAGTTAAAAATAAAAAAAAGTCAATACTATTTTTTTTTTCTCAAAAGTGTCGGTCTTTTTTTGTTTATAGCGCAAAAAATAAAATAGCACAGGTGATCAAATACCATCAAAAGAAAGCTCTATTTGTGGGAAAAAAAGGCAGTAAATTTCATTTATGTACAACGTTGCATGACCGTGCAATTGTCAGTTAAAGTAAGGCAGCGCCGTATCGCAAAATATGGCCTGGTCAAGAAGGGGGGTAAATCCTCTGGAAGGCAAGTGGTTAAATAACAAAATAATAATACCATAATTTAGAGACCAATTCTTCAAAAACATACAAGAATGCTATTACAACTATTAAAGCCAGGTCCTTGACAGTGCCACCCAATGTCATGGGCCATTGTAAACCCATACTAGCCACCAGTAATCTACAACCAGCTTGGTGGGTACACACTAGTCATTTTTACAGCATTATTTCCCTGGAATAAACTTTAGTAAGTACATCCATCATGAACACCACAAAATCATACATATTTGTGACCATTAACCTCCCTAGCGGTCTGATTATGTCCATATTTCTGTGCTCAAAGCGGTACATTTTTTGGCATGGAAATATGTATTTTTTTTATTGTAGGCCTGTAATTTTTAGGAATAATTCACTGAAATCTGTCCAAACAAGAGTCTAGTAAACATTCCAGGTAGGATAAAATTTGAAGCACAAAATCATAAATTATGATTTAATAAATAATCATAAAAAATAATATAATAATACATTTATTTCAATAATATAATCAAACCAAAAACACTGAAATTTGAAATATAGCGCCAAGTTTGCACATCACTGAGCAAAGTCGCAAAATCGTTTTCAGTGTCTGATGTCGAATTTCCCCACAAATCATTATCACTCATTTCTGCAAGTGGTTCTAATTTTCTATCGCTGTTCTCTAGCTGGTCTAATACAGGTTTTGACCTAAAGGGGAACTTTTTGGACGCCATGGACGTTTCTCAGTTTCCAGGCAGAAAGAACAGTAAAAATACAGGCAGGGCACAGGACAAAGCACTCGGAACAAAATGTATGTGAAATGCTTTGATACAGTAATGTTTTACTATGTGATTTTAGTGTATTGAGTGAATGTCACTTTTTGTCATTTTCAAATTTCCCGCCGTTCCATCCCCCGTATGTCCCGACGCTCGCAGGGGATGGAACCTAGATGACAGATGCCGGCATCAACCGGATTACATTGCCGGGGACACTGCAGGAGGGACATCGCGGGAGCGCAGGACAAGCTGTGGAGTGTAGCTCGGGGTTACAGCTTTTGGTACTGAAACTTTACCCCGAGCTACACTTGGGAATACTGTCAGGAAGGCTACGGTTAAACTACCCTTCCAAACATTATCAACGATCTTACTTTTTTGGCCCCATCAAGAACCTGCCGATGCTGTGACAAAAGTACAGTATGCCCCACCAGTCCGCCATCCTCTTCCCATACAACAGTTCTCCAAATGTATACACTTTCATATAATGCCATATTCACAAATTTACCAAGGGGGTGAGCCAAATTGCCACTTCAGCCAGTAGATGGCAGTGTTTATACGTTTATAGCTGCATCTATGGTATACTCTCTGTCTTTTCTCTCAATAAAGTTTCCTGTTTCCTTGTTGCAGTGAAGCAGAAAAGCACAAGTGGATTGTGCACTGTCTGTTCTGTAGGGCTACATACAGAATTTCTAACAAAGTGTTTTTGATTTGTGCTCCTCAAATGCAGTGTAGTTCCAATCGTAGGCTAAATGATATTAGCTTGATAGCTGCATACAATTTTCTGGAAAAAGACTGATGACACATTTCTATCACACTGTCCTGGAGTTTAGTGAGAGAAGAATTTCATATACTGTTTCAGCAAACTTTTCATCCCAAACTGCAATGTAATTGAATCTTTTAACTTCCTGCTTCCCTACTGAGTCCTGAAAATTGAAAACTATAAGCAATGTAAAAATGGTGCTAAGTGAAAGGGGGATTATCGACCATTAAAATTATTCCTCTTGAAGTGGAACAGTTGGAAAAAATATATAATCACAACTGCGTTTGGATGTGTCTATTTTAGGATAAGACCACACTATCTGCAAGGATCTAAGATACATACGGTATAGACAATAGAAAACAATCAATGGATCCTGCTACTACTTTCATATAATACTTTTGTTAATACACAATGAGAATAAAAGACGAATGATCGTGCATTTTTTTTTCATGCTAGTCTCATAGAAAATGAGGTTACTAAAGTTACGAAAATTCTTGTACAACAAAATACAACTTTGGAAGTGATGTAATATATTGTATTGTAATGTATTCTTTCATTCTGAGCATGCGTGATCTTGGTCACTTAATTTTTTCCAGACAAATACTGTGCTGATTAAACGAAAATAGTTCGTTCTGGTATGGTAGAAGAAAAATTTACATAATTGTCACTTTGGATAATTTTGCATGAACTGTAGTGATCGGCTCTCGAAAGCTGTGTACTAACGATCAGATTATCAGACGATCGCTCCAAAAGTAGTATTTTTTGTCCAATTTTCTGAACGCGTGTAGGAGGCATAATGCTCTGTTCTATGTGATGAATACAATTGACTGTAATGTAATTATTTGTAATTGGAAATGTGATGGTTTAGCCACTTCAGTATGGGGCACTGTTACCCCTGTCCTGCCCGGGCCAAGTTTCAATGCTCTCACAGTTTGAATGACAATTGCGTGGTCGTGCAGCACTGTACCCAAACTAAATATTTATAATTTTGTTCACACAACTAAAGCATTCTTTTGGTGGTATTTAATCACCACTGTGTTTTTAATTTTTTATTAAATAAATTAAAAAAGACAGAACATTTTGAAAGAAAAAACAAAAAGTTATAGAGTCCACAAACTATGGTATATACAGTTGTGTTCAAAATAATAGCAGTCAGACATCACTAACCTGATCAATCACTGTTTTTGGTAGAAATGATATTTCTACATGGCAAATAATTTACTAGCAGGTGTAGCAGAGTAATAGAAATCCAACAGACCCAACAGTCATGACATGCATGCTGCTGATTCTGTGTAATTGAATCACTAATTGAAAGGGGCATGTTCAAAATAATAGCAGTGTGGAGTTCTATTAGTGAGGTCATTCTTTGAATGAATGTGGCAATTATTGCCCTTATTTAAGGAAGGAAGGCAGAAAATGTTGTACATGCTGGTTACAGTGCATTTCTCTCTGAAATGCTGAGGAAAATGGGTCGTTCCAGACATTGTTTAGAAGAACAAAGTACCTTGATTAAAAAGTTGATTGGAGAGGGGAATACATATAAAGAAGTGCAGAAAATGATAGGCTGCTCGGCTAAAATGAACGCAGATGCTTTAAAATGGCAACCAAAACCTGAAAGACGTGGAAGAAAGCTAAAAATTACCATTCGAATGGAGAGAAGAATAGCCAAAATGGCAAGGACTCAGCCAACAATCAGCTCCAGGAAGATGAAAGAAGGTGTAAAGTTCCCTGTGAGTACTGTTACAATTGTAAGACACCTATGTGAAGCCAAGCTATCTGCAAGAAGCCCCCGCAAAGTCCCACTGTTGAAAAAAAGATGTGCTGAAGAGGTTACAATTTGCCAAAGAGCACATTGACTGGCCTAAAGAGAAATGGTGCAACATTTTGTGTACTGATGAAAGTAAGATTGTTCTTTTTGGGTCTAGTGGCCGGAGACAGTTTGTCAGACGACCCCCAAACACTGAATTCAAGCCACAGTACACTGTGAAGACAGTGAAGCATCGTTGCGCAAGCATCATGATATGGGGATGTTTCTCATACTACGGTGTTGGGCCTATTTATCGCATACCAGGGATCATGGATCAGTTTGAATACATCAGAATATTTGAAGAGGTCATGTTGCCTGAAGAGGAAATGCCCTTGAAATGGGTGTTCCAACAAGATAACGACCCCAAACACACCAGTAAAGGTGCAGCATCTTGGTTCCAGACCAACAAGATTGACGTTATGGAGTGGCCAGCCCAATCCCCGGATCTTAATCCAATAGAAAACTTGTGGGGTGGCATCAAAAATGCCGTTTCTGAGGCAAAACCAAGAAATAGAAAAGAACTGTGGAATGTAGTCCAATCATCCTGGGCTGGAATACCTGTTCATAGGTGCCAGAAGTTGGTTAACTCCATGCAACACAGATGTACAGCAGTTCTCAGAAACAGTGCTTATACAACTAAATACAGCCAGGTCCATAAATATTGGAACATCGACACAATTCTAACATTTTTGGCTCTATACACCACCACAATGGATTTGAAATGAAACGAACAAGATGTGCTTTAACTGCAGACTGGCAGCTTTAATTTGAGGGTATTTACATCCAAATCAGGTGAACGGTGTAGGAATTACAACAGTTTGCATATGTGCCTCCCACTTGTTAAGGGACCAAAAGTAATGGAACAGAATAATAATCATAAATCAAACTTTCACTTTTTAATACTTGGTTGCAAATCCTTTGCAGTCAATTACAGCCTGAAGTCTGGAACGTATAGACATCACCAGACGCTGGGTTTCATCCCTGGTGATGCTCTGCCAGGCCTCTACTGCAACTGTCTTAAGTTCCTGCTTGTTCTTGGGGCATTTTCCCTTCAGTTTTGTCTTCAGCAAGTGAAATGCATGCTCAATCGGATTCAGGTCAGGTGATTGACTTGGCCATTGCATAACATTCCACTTCTTTCCCTTAAAAACTCTTTGGTTGCTTTTGCAGTATGCTTTGGGTCATTGTCCATCTGCACTGTGAAGCGGCGTCCAATGAGTTCTGAAGCATTTGGCTGAATATGAGCAGATAATATTGCCCGAAACACTTCAGAATTCATCCTGCTGCTTTTGTCAGCAGTCACATCATCAATAAATACAAGAAAACCAGTTCCATTGGCAGCCATACATGCCCACGCCATGACACTATCACCACCATGCTTCACTGATGAGGTGGTATGCTTAGGATCATGAGCAGTTCCTTTCCTTCTCCATACTATTCTCTTCCCATCGCTCTGGTACAAGTTGATCTTGGTCTCATCTGTCCATAGGATGTTGTTCCAGAACTGTGAAGGCTTTTTTAGATGTCGTTTGGCAAACTCTAATCTGGCCTTCCTGTTTTTGAGGCTCACCAATGGTTTACATCTTGTGGTGAACCCTCTGTATTCACTCTGGTGAAGTCTTCTCTTGATTGTTGACTTTGACACACATACAACTACCTCCTGGAGAGTGTTCTTGATCTGGCCAACTGTTGTGAAGGGTGTTTTCTTCACCAGGGAAAGAATTCTTCGGTCATCCACCACAGTTGTTTTCCGTGGTCTTCCGGGTCTTTTGGTGTTGCTGAGCTCACGGTGCGTTCCTTCTTTTTAAGAATGTTCCAAACAGTTGTTTTGGCCACGTCTAATGTTTTTGCTATCACTCTGATGGGTTTGTTTTGTTTTTTCCGCCTAATGATGGCTTGCTTCACTGATAATGACAGCTCTTTGGATCTCATCTTGAGAGTTGACAGCAACAGATTCCAAATGCAAATAGCACACTTGAAATGAACTCTGGACTTTTTATCTGCTCATTGTAATTGGGATAATGAGGGAATAACCCACACCTGGCCATGGAACAGCTGAGAAGCCAATTGTCCCATTACTTTTGGTCCCTTAACAAGTGGGAGGCACATATGCAAACTGTTGTAATTCCTACACTGTTCACCTGATTTGGATGTAAATACCCTCAAATTAAAGCTGCCAGTCTGCAGTTAAAGCACATCTTGTTCGTTTCATTTCAAATCCATTGTGGTGGTGTATAGAGCCAAAAATGTTAGAATTGTGTCGATGTCCCAATATTTATGGACCTGACTGTATTAATTAAGTGATTCAAAGGAAAGCAAAAGCTTCACACATTTTTCAGTTTATATAATGAGTGTTTGAGTTTGTAAAGCAGAATACAAACACTGCTAATATTCACTTTTCTTCAATTTTTTAGAGGAACAACACAAATTTGATATATTTTTCTTCATGTTTTGATTTGGAATAGAATGTGTAGTGTTCCCAATGCATTTGTGTGTATGGAAATAAAAGCTATTACAAGGATTTTGAGCTTTATTCACTTTTTTCAACACACTGCTATTATTTTGAACACAACTGTATGTGAAAATTGATCAATCCTGATGTACTGATGGTCAGTCTCATTTCTTGAGGCCAAAAAATGTCAGGACAGTACAGATATCCCCCAAATTACCCCTTTTTGGAAAGTATATCGCCTGTGGTATTTAGTAAAAGTTTTTTGAAGTTTTATTATGTTGTCATAATTTTTTGTAAAATAAAGAAAAGAGAAAAAAATTTTTTCAGTTTTTTTTACATATTGTCACCAGTGCAGTACAGCATCAAATAACTGGTGTGGCAGTGATCAGCCTGAAAAGTTGTGAATAGGCACGATTTTGATAATCCTTAATATGTGTATGAAAAATTGTCCAAACTGCAGATAATAATACAATTTATGAATTTTAATGTCTAAATTTCCAAATTGAATGCTTGCTGCTAATCTAGTCATCTCTAGTCAGGAATTGCAAGCAGTAAAACTTGTAGTTAAAGTTACTCATAAATTCTAATTATGTAATCTGTGGGATCATGTTTCCTCTGGAGACAGAGATCAGTGCTTTCTTTGTGATAAAAAGAGAGATGAAATGGCTTTGGGGAAATTTTTAAACTTTCTTAAATTGCTACTTAATATTTTATAGCATAAATATTCTTTGTTATACAGTACAAAGTAACCAAGTAAAGTAATCATGTACTAGGTAACAAATGATTCTCAGAGCACTATGGGTTATCTAAAGAGACAGCACAGTAGTAGTTGTTTCATTTAAGATATGTTGCCTGTGATTGAAACCTCAGATGAGCCCATATAGGGAGAGAGAGAGATTAGGAGAAGCCAAAATGTAATTGTAATAATACCTTTTGGTGGTATTTAATCACCGCTGGGTGTTTTATTTTTTGTACTATAAACAAAAAAAGAGCAAAAAATTTGAAAAAAAGGTTTTCTTTGTTTCTATGATACATTTTTGCAAACTGTTAATTTTTCTCCTTCTCTGATGTGTGTTGATGAGGCTGCACGGATAGGCAGCAGTGATGAGGTGGCACTGATAGGCAGCACTGATGAGCTGGCACTGATGATGCACTGATATGCAACAATGATGGGCACTGATAGGTGGCATTGATGGGCAGTACTGATGGGCACTGACTGGTGGCACTGCTAGGCACTGACTGGTGGCACTGCTGGGCACTGATGGATGGCACTGCTGGGTGGCACTGATGGGGAGCACTGCTGGACACTGGTGGGTGGCACTTTTGAATGGCACTGCTGGGCACAGGTGGGTGGCACTTATGGGCACTGATGGGCACATGTGGGTGTCACTGCTGGGTACTTTTGGGTGGCACTGCTGGGCACTGATCATCAGGGTACTAATCATCAGGGCCGATCCATCCTCTAACAATTGACCGGTTATTGGTAGTACGCTGTGACAGCGTGAGGAAAGTGCAGCCGATAACCGGCAACTGCACATACCGGTGATCTGCTGTGTCATTGGACACAGCTGATCATGTGGTTAAAGGTTGCTGTGATAGGCCTTTTACCACATCACGTGACCAGCTGTGTCCATAAGATCATGGAGATCACCGGGTGCGCGCCTGTGTGGGAGGGGGCGTTCTGGGAGGTTTTCATATGACACTCTCCCAGAACTGGACAACCGCACTGTAGCCGTCATTCTGCTATAGCGTGGTTGGCAAGTGGTTAACCACTCAAACTCCAGTGATGCACCAGTATGTTGCTGGTCCTTGTTGGGTATATATACTATGCTCTTTTTTTTGTATGCAGCCTGTGGGCTGAATGAAACAAAGGGAAGAAATCTCTGCCAGAAAAGGTGTGTTGTATGCCCACCATTAGTGTTAGGAATTCCCCCTTTCCTGGAATCCTTATATTCTTAGCTCGCGATTCTACACTGTAATAGACCTTTCCAATGCTTTCTTTAGCATTCCGGTTGAAGTAATTGCCCAGAACATGTTTTCTTTTCAATGGGACGGTGGTCAGTTGACCTGGTCTTGTCTTCCTCAAGGCTATGGGGATAGTCCTGCTGCTTTCTCAATGGTATTGAAAGCATCTTTAGACAGTTGGGAGCCAAAGAGGGGATCCACCTTACTCCAATACGCAGACGACCTAATGGTCAGCCATGAAGACTGTGAGGTAGACTCAAGACACTTGCTAGATTACCTAGCCGGAAAGGGCCATTTGGCCTCAAGAAAGAAGATACAATGGGTACAGGAACAGGTGGAATACCTGGGTTGCCTGATTTCAGGAGGAGAAAGGTCTGTCTCCCCAGCCAGGGTAAAAGCCCTAATGTCCCTCACACTACCAACAACCAAGGCTGCAATGATGTCCTTCCTTGGGTCAATAGTGTATTGCAGGCAGTGGATACCTGACTGTTCCCACAATGATTCGATCCTCAGGGATACAACAAAACAAGAGGCCCCACAACAGATAGAGTGGACCCCGGAGAGGAAGGAAGCTTTTGGTAGACTGATCAGATCACTGACTAATGCCCCAGCCTTAGCACTGCCGGACTATGAGAAAGAGTTTCAGCTTTACGGTGTAGTGTCAGCGGACGCATTTGCAGCCGTACTCACACAGGAACACGGTGGGAAAAATAGACCAGTGGCTTACCTTTCCAAGAAGTTGCCTTGTGTGGTTTTGGGCATGCCTCATTGCCTTCCAAGCGATGGCTGCTTGTGCTATGGCTGTAAAGGATGCAAGCAAACTGACACAGGGATCACCGACTGTGTTATACACTACACATTCAATAGCAGTGCTATTGCACGATATGATGACGCAGCACATGACAGCACAGAGACTGAGTGGATATGAAGTGATCTTACTCAGCACTGCCAACTTTCAGTTTAAGACTTGTCCGGAAACGGACAAATTTGGGTGAGACGGGAGGAGAAATGGTGACTATACCCACTCTACATTCTAGGAGCGTGAACAGAACCCCTCCATCATAAAACACTAAACTACACTATTCTAGGAGCGAGAACAGAACCCCTCCTTTACAAAACACTAAACTACTTTCAGTTTCACTATACATGAGACGTCACCGTATCCAGAGCAGGCAATATCATAATATATCAAGGGTTTATTGAAACGATATTACTCACCCGGATTAGCGGGACCCCACTTCTGGTACCAGCTGTTAGGAATTCCCCCTTTCCTGGAATCCTTATATTCTTATTTCTATATTATCTCTGTGCTGCGCAGCGTCTGGGTGTGGCACGGGCTCGATCGCGATCGGGCAATCAACATAACCAACACTCAAGTAGGATACAGGAAGATTGCAAAGTTTATTACGTACATTACAGCTTATAAAGGCAAAAACCACAAACCCAAATTATCCAATAGTAAGACAAACTTAAATTATCCAATAGTAAAGCGTACCTTTAACTTCTACCCAGATACTAGACAAGGTGCACCTTTTCTTAAACTGTTAAAATGTTAACCTCAGTCAGTACATCCTGCCATTTTTGGCTGTGTTCCCAGATCTCTTATCTGAACATCTATGTTTTGTACGATGTTTTGCAGACACCTGCAGTCTAGGCGTCCACCCTGTAACTTTGTGTTACTTTGTGGTTGTACTTGTGACATACATATACCATTTTCCATATTTTCCATATAAGCTCGAAAATAATGCTGGCATGTCTTATAACATTTACTTAAGACATAATAATTTCATCTATTTAAAGCATCACTCTAACTCTTGTCACAATGCAAGCATAATGAATACAGAAATGGTATACCTGAATCAATAGCCCTAGCTCATATTTCCCCACAATTAGAATATTCCACTCTGCAGCTACCCATTTCTAATGTTGGGCAAGCATGAAAAGTTCTTTTTAAAAAAAGAAAAGAACCTAACAGATACCTCTATTCACATCGATCGATGTGGATGAAGAAATCTCTGCCATTTTTTTTTTAAATTAGTGCCGAAACATAAGAATGATCCACCCGCTGACCACCCCAGGCCCCCATGTTTGGGCATATATATATTTTTTTTTCTTTGACTTTTTTCTTATAGACTGTCTGTGCTATACCCTATACTAATACTCCGCTAGTGTGTGGTAGTGACAGAAGGAGTCCTTGAGGCAGAGACCAGGTTGGCCAGGACAGGAGGGACAAAAAAAGCGGTTGTCATGCCTAATTCCATGTCTGCTACAGACACAACATCTTTTTTGGAGTGAGTTTTGAGTTGGGGTATCTGCAAAGGCATCAGAAAAATGCCTCTCATGCAGTCAGCTAACTGCATCCGGGTTGGGGCCACAGCACCTTCTGGTTACTAAAGGGCAATGATGATGTCTTCCTGGAATTTTAGGAAGGATCCACTTCGTCCAGATGCTTTGTAAAGCACAAACGCATTATATAGTGCCAATTGAAATAAATATACAGACACTGTTTTTTCCCAGCATCTGGCTTTAACCACTTCAAGTCCAGACACTTTTACCCCCTTCTTGTCCAAGCCAATTTTCAGCTTTCAGCGCTATCACACTTTGAATGACAATTGCGCGGTCATGCAACACTCTACCCATATGAATTTTTTTGCATTTTTTTGAGACAGATAAAGCTTGATTTTGGTGGTATTTATTCACCATTGGGATTTTTATTTTTTTTGCTATATAAATTAAAAAGTCCAAACATTTTGAAAAAAGTGTTTTTCTTATAAAATTTTGCAAATAAATAATATTTCATCATAAATCTTGGCCACGCTGTGTCTGAAGGATACAGGGGGCACCGGATCGCGGTGCTGCGCACTCAGTCCAAAATGGCGGGCGCAGTTTATATACAGCGGCCAGGCGGCAAGTGGTTAAGGGAAACTAGTATGGCTTCATCATCTGGTCATTGAAGTCCACGCCTCCCATGTTAAAGATATAGTCATAGACAGGGTCCCCGATAGGGGGGTATCACTGAGCCTCCTGTAGGAAACCCGGGCACACAGGGGGGCCCAGACAGTAAGGGGATCTGTGCAGCGGGGTGGACGGATGATTACAGAATGATGCACTGTGTCTGGGTCTCTCCCTCCAGCAGCTAAAAGCCGGTTTCTCCCTCCCGCCAGCTTTTAGCAGCTACAGAAACACAGACTTGTCCATCATTCAGTGATCATCCCTCCACCGCTCTACACAGATCCCCTTCACTGTGCTGATCATGTCTGATTCCTCTCCCTCCCCGTGTGACAGACCCAGCCCGTCCCCTTGCAGCGCTGGCTCTAAAGTTTGGTGTGCTGAATGTCTGTTACCTCTGTAAGTTTGTTTTTCTGCACACTCTGATCTTTCCCCTTCTCAGTCCTGTTGATTGTGCCTCATTTAATCTCCCTGTAGTCCTTCCTTCCTGCGCTCCTTGTCCCATCTCATCTTCCCTGTCTCTCTTATCCCCGCGCTCCAACTGCTCATCGGTTCACAGCTGATCAGTAAATGGAATTTTCTGCCACACTGTCCCATTGCTTCCTTTTATCTTGTCCCAGTGCAGCTTAATGTGCTTTATGTATCTGGGCTTCTCACTCCTCTTCCCCAGACAGCTTTCTTTCAGTTCACCAATATAAACCTGTCATTCCTCTGACCCATGTAACGTTGCTTCTTCTCCCCTACACTACCAGTTCCATCTGCAAATCCATGTATCAACTCCTTCTGTTTAACCATTTACTACCTTTTCTGGTTAAAGCAATATTAAACTCTGGTTACCCACAGATAAACCTATAAAAAGGCTTCCCTGTAGGTACAATGAATATCTAACTGCTTAGGAGTTATTTACATGTGTAGCAGCCGGTAATGTCGCCAGCACTCCATGGACAGCATGTCGCCCATTGAGAGAGCTGTGACTACTGTGGTAGTGACACCATTGTAGTTTGGCCATCCAAACATCTGGAGCCCAAGAACCCAGAAGGAAGAATAAACGAAGATGGAATTGCTGTCAGTGGTGACAGTGCACCACTGGACTGATCCGTTATTTAGGTAAGTCTGTCATAATGATATTTCAGCATAGCCCATCCTCCCTTCCCAACAGACTTGTTAAACAAATGGTAAAAAATAGAATTAAAGGCTCATTTACACAGCTGCAGGTCCTAGTTTGACAAGTGTGCAGGTGTGGGTGAGTGGACCCAAATGCAGACTGTGTTCAGGCCGTTCACCTGCATCAACACACCTGACAAATTAGGCTTGCAGTACATGCAGTTGTGTTTGTACAGCTCCAGGTGATTCCAGCCACATAAACGAACCACTAATTTCACACTGTACAGGCCATAGCACCCATATGAATGAACGCAAGACCTCATCCACAAAGAGCTTTTTTTATTAACTCTATACAGTTTTATCTTTTAGATTTAGCAGGGATTTTGTAAGTTATACTGTGTTTGTCTCTGCTAATAATGATTTTATTGTATTTTTACCAAATATCACTTTAATCGCTTCTTGAGGGGGGGGCCTGTAAGGTAGCCTGTATGGGGCCCCGCGATTTCTATCAGCAGCCATGGTCGTGGACACAGAGGGGTCTCTCAAAAACACCAGCTGTGGTGGAAATTTGGATGGTCGTGTCTGCTTGAATGGAAGATAGGACGAAAACATCCCGTTTGTCCTTCCACTTCACTGCAAGCAATTCATCATTTTTCAAGCAGGCTTTCTCCCCCTTTCTAAGTTGGGTATTTACAAGCCATTGGGGGAAGGCCCGGTTATTAGGTCACACAGTGCCACATGTGCCAAATCCAAGATTGTACAAATAGGGGCAAGCTATAAGTGGTACCCCATATGAAGAAAGGGTGACACTAAGTCCCAAACTGTCTTTCCACTGCTCCCCATGTAGACTGGGCATCCTGGGGGCTCCATGTGACTATATTGTCCCTTGTAAATCTGAAAATTACATGTATAGCCTGTTGCCCTCTCACAGGTTTTAAAGATATGACCTTCCCTTCACTGGAATTAAGGGGCAAAGCCCAACCCCTGAAGAACAACCCTACACCATAATCCCCCCTCCACCAAACATTACACTTGGCACAATGCAGTCAGGCAAATACTGTGCTCCTGGCAACCGCCAAATCCAGACACGTCCATCGGATTGCCAGACAGAGAAGCGTGATTGGTCATTCCAGAGAACATGTCTCCACTGCTCTAGAGTCCAGTGGTGGCGTGCTTTACACCACTGCATCCAACGCTTTGCATTGCACTTGGTGATGTAAGGCTTGGATGCAGCTGCTCGGCCATGGAAACCCATTCCATGAAGCTCTACATGCTGTTGTTGTGCTAATCTGAAGGCCACATGAAATTTTGAGGTCTTCAGCCATTGACTCTGCAGATAGTTGGCGACTTCTGCGCACTGTGCACAGCATGTGCTGACCCCGCTCTGTCATTTTACGTGGCCTACCACTTCCTAGCTGAGATGCTGTTGTTCCCAGTTGCTTCCACTTTGTTATAATACCACTAACAGTTGACCATGGAATATTCACAGATGGACTTATTGCACAGGTGACAATCTATCACGGTACCACGCTTGAATTCACTGAGCTCCTGAGAGCGGCCCATTCTTTCACAAATGTTTGTAGAAGCAGTCTGCATCCCTAGGTGCTTGATTTTATACACCTGTGGCCATGGAGGTGATTGGAACACCTGAATCCAATGATTTAGAGGGGTGTCCCAATACTTTCGGCAATATAGTGTATGTCGACAGCACACCAACAAGTTTGTTTCAAAATGCAAAGCTCTTTATTCTATATGTAGCACCCTATAAGATAGGTGCTAGGTTTAGATAGATAGATTTAGAATGTGTTTTGATAGGTAAATTTAGTAGCCTCACTGTAGTCAGCATGGCTGTGATTGTTTGTTAGGTAAAAGCATAGTTTGCTGGCTGTACTCATTCTGCTAATTAGGTCTGCTCAGTGTGTTCAGATGCCGCCAGTCTGATAGCTCCCTCTGCATCCAGAGAGTTTGAGAAGTTTCTGGATTATAGGTGTGGCGTTATGCAGATTGCAGCATGAATATTGATACAGCCCCAACCTATCCCAGAGAAGCAGACTGCTATGGCATGCTGGGAGACTGCACACTGAGGGGTCTTTTCCTGGGTAGGACTAGTCCAGCCTAGAGGGGACAAGCTGCCCTTTCAGGCAATGCTGCTATGTCTGCTGTCGTGGGGCCTCAGATGGGTGACCTGAGGGTTGGTATGCTGAGGTCCTGGAACTAAAGAGAGCTGTCTGAGGGGGGGGTCTGTCCGCTGAAGATCTGGTCTGGTATCACCCGAGTAAGGTGTTGCATGGAAGTTGGAAGGAAGCAACCAGCTGTCATTCGGCCTTGAGTGATTAAAGATGCTTCTAAAAGACATAAGGATCTTTGTGCTTTTGTCATACCTGTATTGCTAGAGAGTCAGCTGTGGATCTAGTTAAAGGGGACACCAGCTGGTGTCCTGATGAGCTTTGTCCAGATAATCTTTTACTCAAAGGGACTCTGCTCTCGTGGCTCTAAAAAAGGAAGTTAAAGTTCACTATTACTACTACTTTAAAGCTGAAGTCTAATGTTTGCTACAAGCACAGACTCTATTATAGCTTGCCCTGAAGAATACCTAAGTCCTCAAGTGTACATAGCCCTTGTCTTTGGAGTATCCCACTCATCTCCCTCATCCCTATACAAGTTCTCCAAAAAGAAAAACAAGACCCCTAGACTGGTCATTGGAAAAAACTGTGAATGAGCCTGCTGCCTGGCTGCGGGGTGAAGATTGTGGGGAAACCTGGACAGTATTCCTGTGGCTCCTATGGGAGTAGCACAACATATAATTACATAGAAAAGCAACATTTTAAGGATACGTCTGGGAGCATTGCTTTTCTCTGTGATCATGCAATAAAGAGCTTTGCCATTTGATACAGGCTTATTGGTTTGCTGGTGACAAATCGTGTACTAAATATAGATATAGCTCTAGCTAGTTCTCTCTAACATTATTAATATTTTCATTCTTTTCTAACATTTTACTCAGAGCTGAAGAGTAAATGATACAAATAATTACAAAAACTAAATAAGAAATATCTTGATAGAAACACTTAAAAAACAAGATACAGGAGGTGAAAGAGGACCTGCAGAAATAAACTTTTATTCTAAGAGACCTAAATTGGATAAAATAGGCAAAGGAAATAACAGTAGCTACCACTGATTAATTTGTAAAAATTCTGTCAGGGTTTTAAAGCAGTAGTGAACCCAAAAGCAAACATTTATTATATTGCAGCTTACTGATTCTTAGACGTGATAGCTTTATTAGTTTTCTTTTTTTTATGCATTCTTTCTTCTATATTCACCTGGTGATCCAGACAGTAACCTTGTTGTTTTTCAAAAGAACAAGCTCTCTTCCAGATATATCAGTTTACATAGATGGAGCAAACTATTTAACAGTGGTGTGTACATCTAACATTCCCCTCCCCCTAGACTGACAGAACTGCTGTCCAAATGTGCTCCTGTGCTCATTCATCCAGACTGGGGCCACTCTAATACAGGGGGTGTGTTACTGGCCAAATCACCAGGTGAAAACAGAGGGAAAAATTCAAAAAAGGCAACTAATGCAGCCACCACATCTAAGGATCGGTAAACTGCAATATATAACATTTTTGGTTTTGGGTTTAATACCACTTTAACATTTCAGTAAGGAGTGTGAAAATGTTATCCTAACTGCTGCTATGGTCTTATATAATAGGAATAGAAGAAAATCTCCTTTAAACTATCTGAAAAACTGAAAACATTTGCAATACGCTTGGCTAAAGCATAACTGTACTTTAGGCTTCATGCACACTGGGAGCCAAAAAAAAATGCTGGAAAAATGTTACATAAAAAACACTCAGTATGAGCATTTTTTTCCAGGATTTTTTCCTTTTTGTGCCAGCATTTTGCTGGTGTTTAGCAGTTTAGCTGGTTGTTAACCGCTTGCCGCCCTGCCACTGTGTATATACGTGTGCAGGGCGGCAGTGGAGCGCAAAACCACGTTTTAAAACGGGTTCCGCGCTCCCGACACTTTCGCTGGCAGGGGGCGCGCGCTCCCGCCGACCCGCGGGTGACACTATTTGATCCAGGAGGGATCAATCATTAGATTTCAGCCAGTGATTTCTGGCTGAAATCACATGATCGGTCCCTGTCCTATCCTGTCCTGTGTTGACATACACAGGGCAGGATATGATGTCATTCTTCTCTGCCTGGACACATTCCGTTCCAGACAGAGAAGAAGACATCCAAAAAGTGAGTACACAAGCACTACACTACAGTTAGAACACTCTAGGACACATTTAACCCCCTGATCGCCCCCCCCCCAGTTAACCCCTTCACTGCCCTGTCACCAGTGTTACTGATCAGTGAAGCGATTTTTACTGATCAGTGTCGCTGTCGACTTCCGATAGAGTTAGCGCCCCTCCCAGATAGCGCCAGATTGCCCGCCAGTACACCAGTAATCCCGTTTAACCCCTTGATCGCCCCCCCCCTCCAGTTAACCCCTTCACTGCCCTGTCACTGATCAGTGAACCAATTTTTACTGATCACTGTATCAGTGTCGCTGGCGACTTCCGATAGAGTTAGCGCCCCTCCCAGATAGTGCCAGATTGCCCGCCAGTACACCAGTAATCCCGTTTAACCCCTTGATCGCCCCCCCAGTTAACCCCTTCACTGCCCTGTCACCAGTGTCACTGATCAGTGAACCAATTTTTACTGATCACTGTATCAGTGTCGCTGGCGACTTCCGATAGTGTTAGCGCCCCTCCCAGATAGGGCCAGTTTGCCCGCCAGTACACCAGTAATCCCGTTTAACCCCTTGATCACCCCCCCCCCCAGTTAACCCCTTCACTGCCCTGTCACCAGTGTCACTGATCAGTGAACCAATTTTTACTGATCACTGTATCAGTGTCGCTGGCGACTTCCGATAGTGTTAGCGCCCCTCCCAGATAGAGCCAGATTGCCCGCTAGTACACCAGTAATCCCATTTAACCCCTTAATCTCCCCCCCAGTTAACCCATTCACTGCCCTGTCACCAGTGTCACTGATCAGTGAACCGATTTTTACTGATCACTGTATCAGTGTCGCTGGCGACTTCCGATAGTGTTAGCGCCCCTCCCAGATAGCGCCAGATTGCCCGCCAGTACACCAGTAATCCCGTTTAACCCCTTGATCACCCCCCCCTCCAGTTAACCCCTTCACTGCCCTGTCACCAGTGTCACTGATCAGTGAATCAATTTTTACTGATCACTGTATCAGTGTCACTGGCGACTTCCGATAGTGTTAGCGCCCCTCCCAGATAGTGCCAGTTTGCCCGCTAGTGCACCAGAAATCCCATTTAACCCCTTGATCGCCCCCCTCCCCCCCCCAGTTAACCCCTTCACTGCCCTGTCACCAGTGTCATTGATTACAGTGAACAGATTTTTACTGATCACTGTATTAGTGTCACTGGTGACTTCCGATAGTGTTAGCGCCCCTCCTAGATAGCGCCAGTTTGCCCGCTAATGCACGGGATTTTTTTTACCAAAAACATGTAGCAGAATACATTTTGGCTTAAATTTATGACTAACTTTGAGTTTACGATATATTTTTTATAGCTGAAAGTAGAAAATATTGTTTTTTTTCAAAATTTTTGTGGTTTTTTTGTTTATAGCGCAAAAAATAAAAAGCGCACAGGTGATCAAATACCACCAAAAGAAAGCTCTATTTGTGTGAAAAAAAGGACGTAATTTTCGTTTGGATGCAGCATTGCATGACCGCGCAATTATCATTTGAGTTAGTGCAGTGCTGTATAGCAAAAAAAGGCATAAATTACAGTATCTATACCATAGTTTGTAGACGCTATAACTTTCACACAAAGCAATCAATATACACTTATTGGGATTTTTTTTACCAAAAACATGTAGCAGAATACATTTTGGCTTAAATTTATGACTAACTTTGAGTTTACGATATATTTTTTATAGCTGAAAGTAGAAAATATTGTTTTTTTTCAAAATTTTCGTGGTTTTTTTGTTTATAGCGCAAAAAATAAAAAGCGCACAGGTGATCAAATACCACCAAAAGAAAGCTCTATTTGTGTGAAAAAAAGGACGTAAATTTTGTTTGGGTACAGCATTGCATGACCGCGCAATTATCATTTGAATTAGTGCAGCGCCAAACAGCAAAAAAAGGCCTGGTCATTAAGGGGGGTAAATCCTCTGGGGCTCAAGTGGTTAAGGGGCATGTTGGCAAGCCGTCCTCTGCGTCCTTAACAGCTGGTTACCCGCTGACAGCTGAATGTACACAAAAGAAATGCCGTCAATTAAAATCTGAGAAAAAAAATGGTGTGGGGTCTCCCAAATCCGTACCAGACCCTTAGGTGTGGTATAGATTTTGAATTAAAATAGTGGCATGGGGTCCCCCCAAAGTTCTTTACCAGATCCTTATTTGAGCATGAAGCCTAGCAGACCAGGAAAGGGAGAGGATGATCAAGCACCCCCTGAATCATACAACATGTGAATGAGTAGACATACATTGTACACCTACACATTCACCTAAGAAGTGTTAACAGTGAGCACAAACACAGAAAAGTGAGTAAAAGCCAAGAAAAAACAAAAAAATAAATGTCTCCCAAAGAAGACCGAAGTAGACCCCGCTGACAGCTGATGAGTCATCTGTTGTTACGGAAGCAGTGGCTGCCTTGCCGACTCGCTCCTTAACAACCAGTTATTCACTGGTTGTTAAGATTGCCAGCAGCTGCTCGCTAAGGAATCTTTTTCTGTTTTTCTGTGCGTTTGCTGTGATGATCAGTGCCCAGCAGTGCTGCCCACCTGTGCCCATCAGTGTCACCCATCTGTGCCCAGTAGTGCCAACTACCTGTGCCCTGCAGTGCCACACAGCAGTACCACCCACCTCTGCCCTACAGTTCCACCCACCTGTACCCATCAGTGCTGCCCATCAGTGCCACCCATCAGTACCCATCAGTGCTGGCCATCATTGCCAGTTCATCAATGCAGCCTATCAATGCCGCCTATCAGTGCCTCCTACCAGTGCCCATCAGTGCTGCCTATCCGTGCCACCTCATCATTGCCCATCAGTGCTGCCTATCAGTGCAGCCTCATCAACGCACATCAGTGAAAAAGAAAAATAGCACCAAAAGAAAGCTATATTTGTGTGAAAAAAATGATAAAAATTTCATACGGGTACAATGTTGCATGATCGTGCAATTGTCATTCAAAGTGCAACAGCGCTGAAAGCTGAAATTGGCCTGGGCAGGAAGGGGTAGAAGTGCCCTGTAGTCAAGTGGTTAAGCGGTACTTACCCAAGTACTTGCAGAGACTGCCATGTTTCTTCAGCGATTACTTGAGTTTAAAACAATCTAGAGTTAATCGTGGGCATTAGGTTTGATTTACTAAAGAAGAGGAACTTTCAGTTGGCCCAGTGGAGTTCATTTTTATTCATGTGGCAGAAAAACTTTCCTTCCATGTGTACACAGTCTGGGGCCAGGAGTTATATTTGCAAAGCAGCTTAGAGTCCTGGGATGTATTAAAAGTGCTAATGTCTTTCAGAAGTGCATTTATTTTTCAAATCCCCCCAGCCGGCATCCTACGTATAATCCATAGTTTGTTCCCAAAAGGAAAATTAGGTATATTTTTTTTCTCCCTGAGCACAGTAACTAAAGAAAATATATCATCTCCACGGTGGCAAAACAATTTCCATAGCAAACAACACAGCTTAGACTTGTAGTATATTCCTCCAGTCCTGAATCCTAGGCAGGCAGAGAACGGAAATACATAATACTAGACAACAATTGCACACTTGCATGGTTCTAATATGCACATAATTGCACCAGACACCTGTAAGGTTTTGTACAATTAGAGCGCGTGTGCAGGAGAAGGCGCTTATTCACTCCTGATGTCATTTAACACTTGCAATTTTTTTAATTCTTCACTAACATGTTAAAATCAGCATTTTTACTAAAAAATTACTTAGAACCCGCAAACATTATATATTTTTGAAAGCAGAGGCCCTGTACAATAAAATGATGGATGTTGCAATTTTTTTATGTTTGTGCACCAATTTACCAAATGCAATTTTTCAGGAAAAAATACACTAAAATTAATTTTAATGCACACAAACACAATATAATACCCACTTTTCTGGTAAAATAGAAAAGGTGAGGTTACGTTGAGTAAATAGATACCAAATATGTCAAGGCTCAAAATTGCATGCACTCGAGAAATGGAAACAACAATGTATTTAACATTTTTTCATTGGCAACACTTGTAGAGTGAATCAGCAACAATTTAGAGTTGCTCATGAAAAATGACCTTAGGCTTCATGTACACGAGCCTACCCTGACCACTGTCCGAGGAAAAACTCTAATTGCAGAAAAAACGCAGTACTGCGGTTGCTGTGTTTTTGCCATGTTTTGCGGTTTCCCACGGTCGGAGGTCAAAACGTTTCTATCCTGAACAGGAATCTTCCGCGTTCAGGAAAGGGAGGTTTAACCTCACCTAAGCACGGCAGCTCCTAAACTCTGCTAAAAGCCTATTTGTACATGGACACAGGCTTTCATGGAGTTGAGTTTAGGGGCTTTGGCAGAAAAAAAATGCCAAAAGCTCCTCGAGTTTAGGAGCTGATCGTATACATGAAGCCTTAGAATTATGGCTCTTACATTGATGTTCATGGGCTCACCTTACATGTGTGACGCATTACATACATGTGCAGTTCTATGAATGCCTTTGCGTGTTTGAATGAGGGGCAGGGCTGCTTTTAAATTTTTTAACTATTTTTATTTATTTTATTAACATGGATTTTTCTACACCAAGTTTCTTTTGTCATTTGTCTTTATGGCAAGGGGCTAATATACATGTGGCTTTAAGCAAGAGGTTAAATCCTGTGCAGTTATTGCATGTAATATTATCCCCAGCAATAAAGTGAATTCTGATTAGTTGCACCTATCTCTTAGCTCTTTGCTATTTGAAATGTTTATTGAATATGGGTTGCTAATCATATCCATGTTCACTGAATGGTTAAACCATATTGATAACTGTTATATTTCACACCCTATTTATAAGCTCATACAGATGTTACTCAACACCTTTGGATATAATATAGAAAAAAAATACTTTTATTAACAGCAAGAACACAGCATGTGTGTGTTATTGCAATCAGAACAGAAGCAGAAAACATCTGGGGGTCTATTTATAAAAAAAAAATCATTTCACGACCGTCACAAGCAATCACCCAGCTGCCACAAATGTTGACTGTACATTGCTTAATATGTTACAATGCGACAAAAACCTTACGCGCTACTATGAATCAAAAATTAAAACAAGACAATTAAATATCGCCCCAAAAAAGTGATATAAGTAGCTGCCACAGCACAAAACCCTTGTTTCATATATTTATTTATTTCAGGTACTTCTATAGCGCTGTCAATTTACGCAGCGCTTTACATATATATTGTACATTCACATCAGTCCCTAACCCTCAAGGGGCGTACAATCTAAGGTCCCTAACTCACATTCATACATACACATACTGGGGACAATTCAGACAGGAGCCAATTAGCCTGCCAGCATGTCTTTGGAGTGTGGGAGGAAACCCATGCAGGCACAGGGAGAACATGCAAACTCCAGGCAGGTGGTGCTGTGGTTGGGATTCGAATCCACGACCCTAGTACTGCCAGGCGGAAGTGCTAACCATTTGGCCACTGTGCTGCCCTATATGAGCAAACTCAAAATATAAAGCTATATAAATATATATATATATATCTGTGCAACGCTACACACCCATTTTAAGTGTATCAATTATGTGAATATATCAAACAAACATGAAAGAAAACAAGAAAAAGTCCCAATATATTTATTCTGAAAAAATCTTTCTTCCTGTGACCACCGGTGCTGCTAATACAGAAATTTTGCACAATTCCTCCACCAGATATCTGCTCACCTCCAGCAATGTGACCTCACATCATATAATGAATGGTCTAACCGCACTTTTGGTCCCAATAATTTTACTCTGAAGATCAACTTGATAAGTAGTAACTCCAAATGACTCACTCCAAAAATCCCCTTTGGTCAGCAGTAATCCTCATGAACAAAAAACTTAACATAGTGTTTACCCTTTAAAAGCTTTATTAATCACAAAGCTTTCCACATATGCGCTCACATGTAACAGGTGCCAGACCACACCAAGTATGACAAGCATCCACTAAGAATCTCCACAGACCCAAGAAACCTGTGCTCATCCTAGTCAGCTGACACCAGTAACTAAGATATATGCTCCAGCCAATCACAAGATCATCAAATACAATAGCAACTGCGGGCCCTATGATAGTTAGCAAATTGCCTCACGATCTGTAGAGTCCTGGAGTGATGTATACTCCTGCTGTATTGAAAGCCGACCTTCTGTTGCATCATGACGTCATCCGCAAGCTCCTGCCCAACGCATTTTGTCACCGATCACAAGACTTTATCAAGGGGACCAGATTGGACCATCCAATGTTCATCCACCTTATATATAGAAACCGGCGCCATTTTATAGAAAACCAAATCAGAGCACACAGTGAACAGGATAACATCCCGGCTTCGGCGCCATTTTGTTGTAGATTGAATTGAACAACTAAAATAGAGGAGATAGCATTCCACCTCTAACCTAATAGAGACTTATGGAGTGATACAAAGGTACCTCTGAAAAGCAATAGCAATAGTGGAATGACCGTCACTGACAGCACGGATTCTCAGCGAATAGGAAACTAATCAGATCGGATGCTTATCACACATACATCTTATTTAATCCTAACCAACATGTTATGCAGCAGTGAAGGTGGATGCAATAAGGTGGATGAACATCGGACGGTCCAATCAGGTCGCCATGATAAAGTCACATGATTAGTGACGAAATGTGTTGGGGAGGAGCTTTCAGATGACATCACGACGCAATGGAAGGTCGGCTTTCAATACAGCAAGTGTATACATCGCTCCAGGACTCTCCAGATCATGAGGCAATTTTGCTAACTATCATAGGGCCCGCAGTTGCTATTGTATTTGATGATCTTGTGATTGTCTGGAGCATATACCTTAGTTACTGGTGTCAGCTGACTAGGATGAACACAGGTTTCTTGGGTCTGTGGAGATTCTCAGTAGATGCTTGTCATACTTGGTGTGGTCTGTCACCTGTCACATGTGAGTGCATATGTAGAAAGCTTTGTGATTAATAAAGCTGTCAAAGGGTAAACACTACATTAAGTTTTTTGTTCATGAGGATTACTGCTGACCAAATGGGTTTCTTGGAGTCAGCCATTTAGAGTTACTACTTATCAAGTTGATCTTCAGAGTCCAACTATTGGGACCAAAAGTGCGGTTAGACCATTCATTATCTTATGTGAGGTCACACTGCTGGAGGTGAGCAGATATCTGGTGGAGGAATTGTGCACTATCTCTGTGTTAGCAGCACTGGTGGTCACAAGACGAAAGATTTTTTCAGAAGAAATATATTGGGACTTTTTCTTGTTTTCTTTCATGTTTGTTTGGTATATTCACATAATTTATACACTTAAAATTGATGTGTAGCGCTACACACAGACACACACTTATTATAGCTTTATATTTTGCTTAATATGTTGATCTCTTTTAATTGTCATCTCCATCTGCTGGCCATAATCAGGTATTTTTCCTGAAATACCTTAATCCGGAAAATACCACATTATGGCCACTAGATGAAGCTGACAATTATATTAAATTACTGTGTTAAGGAAAAATACGGTCAGAATTTGTGACAGCTGGATGAATAGTGTGACATTTGTAAAAATTTTTAATTAAATAGACTCATTAGTGTTATTTAGATCCACAAATCTTCACTATATTAGCTGAAACATAGCAAAAGTCATTTCTTAGCTACAAAAGGGTGATTATTGACTTCCCAGTGTTTACTTTCATAGAGCAGGGCAAATAGCACTGTATTAATCAAGTGTCACAGATTTTATTACCTTTTCTAAATGAATTCATTGACATTCACGTAGGTATTTGACTCATGTTCTACCTGAAATATAGTTGAATCATGTACTGATATGCTTCATTAACTGTGTTGCATTCCACCCCCTCTGTAGATGCAGGTTTTAGGTTATCTTAAGTGGCTGAAAAGCCAATGCATTTTTCACATGGCTAGCCAAAAAAGAACTCTTTTTATATTCATGATGTGAAATAGACAGTTGCGTTTTTTTTTTTTTTGTTTTTTGTTTTAAATATACTGTATGAAGGATTCAGAAACGAATGAAGGAAGGAAGTTTGCGCATTTGAAGGCATAATTTTGAAATTAGAAGATAACATTTTAACTTTTAGAATCAGTCAGCAGTATGTGCTAGGAGGTAAATGAGATTTAGAGTGGGAGACATAATGAGTAGACAGCCCCTTGTGTATACAAAGAGTTTGGGTTGCTCCTTGATGCTTATCATTGTTAAATGTATTTCCATGCCTTCTTGCCACTGTGACTCCTTGCCATCTGGTCTCTCTTTCAGGAACTCACAGAGAACCTGCAATATGTTATGTCTTAAAACCACCTACCAGCAACTATAGCTTCAATCCCTGCCTTATATCACTGATGACTGATTTGATAACGGGCATTAACAGTTCCACTTCCCTTTCTGCCATTAACGGCACCATCTCTGTTCAAAACAACTAAACCCTAATAGACCTATATATGTCTGAAGGGCCCTTTTTTCTTTTGAGGATCTTGTGCTGCACCAAAACCGTCACCACACAAGCCGACCATAGACATTTTGAATATTTGCTGGTTCACCAGAAACCAGCCGAGATTCAAACCATGAATGGGCAAGCTGAATGTACCCAAGTTAATTGATCTTTACATGTGATTATCGCTAGCAGCTACTTTAGCCACTAGCAATAATCAAGGGCTTCTCCTGGTGTGGATGGCCCCCCCCCCCCCCCCCGGGAGAACAAAATGGCTCTGGCAGGAGGAATTCCCCTGTCAATACTGTCTGTGTTGATGGGGGAATCAAATGAATTTCTTTCTTGCAACACGTGGTTGCAGAAAAGAAACTTGCACCATTTATGGCCTGCCTTAGGCTTATGTAGTGGGGATCTTCCTGTGTACAGTCAGTTTTAACACCCCCACAATGCAAGCTGATAGGTAGTCGTACCTGTATGCTGATCTAGTTCAAGCAGGGAAAACATCTGTTTTCATAAACTGTATTGTTGATTTAAAAAAAAAAATCACTTACTTGATATTAAGGCAGTATTAGGTGAGCATGGTTCCATTTTACACACATCAATAGCTCAAAAAAAACCCTTAAAAGACTTTCAGGGGAATTCATAAAGAGTGTGTATGACACTCTTTAGAATTTAATTGTGCCTCCACATAACAAATTATGGTGCGGGTGGCAAAATCATGTAACCAGGAAAGAACCTGACAACACACGGGGCCCCTGGGCAATAGGAGATCATGGGGTCCCCTGTGTCCCTGCCCACACTTAAGCCCCACCCCCCGACATGCACTGTGTTGACAGATCCTCCGGGGACCAAAACTGGGTGATTCACATTAGGCTGAGGAAGGAAAGGTGAAGCTGAGGAGGCCGAGTGTCCAGAGACATTAGCTGATGGTCAGATTGGGTCCCTGCTCAGCCAACTCATGCAGAGTAGTGCAGGAAGCAGCTACAATGAGACCTCTCATGGTGCCCTTCTCCCTGCCGGCCCCCCCCTTCCCTCCCGTTCACCCCAAGTGCTTGTATGTGACATCACCTGGGACGGTTGTGGAGAGAGGAGGGGTCAGCAGAGAGGAGCTTGCCACAAGAGGTCTCATTACAGCCGATTCCCGCTCTACTCTGCATGTTAAGGAAACTGCAGCTACAGTATTATACCCTGCTGTGAGTCCTAATGTGAACCCATAATGTTCCCTGTGCCTTGCTGTCAGCCCCATGATGTGCCCTGCGTCCTGCTGTTTGCCCCATAACAGTTTGACCCAATATATAGTGAAACTCTTCATTCTGCTTTAAACTGTTCTGCACTCAGTTAAGCACCCTATAACTCTCTGCTGCTATATTGTTCTTTATTTTTTTTATGGCAATTGGAATTCAATAAAGTCATATAACCTTAGCTTGATAAACCACAACCTTTTTTCTACACAGCAAATAAGAAAACCTAGCAAAACATTTAACAAGGAACCAAGAGTGCCACCTGTTGGCTGGAAATATTTTATATGTAAGTAAAAATAATATTTTGTCATTTTATTTTTAATCTTTAACATATTTTAAACATAACAAATAAATAGAGCAAATTATTTACAGTACAATTATTTGCTATACATTTTAAGTCTGATAAAGACATAATATATTAGTTATGCAAGTTAATTTATGTCTAAAATTACATTTAAGCCTGCTGCAGGCTCAAGAGTCAGATATGCAGGCAAAATGCAAACACTCTCTATATTTGTAGCTTTGACACTACATTCAAACTGTGAGGTACTCATCCACATGTAACACATGGAACAGGGCTCATTCGTAGTTTTCAGGTTAAAATAATATCATAAATGGAGTTCTCAAGTGGAGTTGGGAACTGGGACGTTTGCTTGAAGATAGCACATAACAGTGATCAAAAGTGCTTTAGTGCATTCTTGGTGTCCACAGTTTCTCTCCGTTCTCATCTCTTCTCATAGCTTCTTTGTATAAGTATTGGCGCTACAAGCTTGGCAAGACTGTGTAGATAGACAATGGGGAAGGTTTGCCCCGGAGCAGCAGTGTTTCTATATACTTGATGAAAGCAGTAGCAACGGACAAGATGTATCAACTCATCCAATTGATGTTCCCTCTAAGAAAAAAAACTTGATGTAGCCAGGAGGGGGTCACATACATTTTAGATTGTGATCCCCATCTGCCATGTAATTTCCATGAGCAACTTCATAATTTAAAAGTGGTATAATGTATTCTTCCCAGGTATTTTCAAGTCATTGTACCATGACAATATCATTCCTCATATACTATATGAGGTATTATTTTCTGAACAATTTCTAGACTGAAACTATAGCCAAGAAATGTTTTTAATATATAATAGAGTGGGGAAGCCTCTGTCATGTATTTTTATTGCTGTTATCCCAGGGGAGATTCTCCTTACTTCCTGTCTCTGCAGCATGACAGGAAATGAGGAAATATCTCCCTCAGCAATACAATTCTGAAACTGGTTGGAATTTGTCCCTATGCCACCCAAAAAATGTTTTGTTTGCAGTTTTAGTGAGTAGTGAAAACAGTTATAAGGCAAGGCTGTTTTTGCTTTATAATCCGTTAACCTTGATTCACACCTATGCATTTTATAGTGCATTTTGCAGAAGCGCACTACAGCCCATTTAACATGGTTACCTATGGAACTAGTTTATATCTGAGTGATCTGAGTCAGTGCATTTTTTGGAAAAGGACTTTTTTCCCTGAAGCAGATTGCTGTTTGCATGTAAGAGGCTTCAATGGAACTGTACCAAAAATACAAGTGCTGTGGTTTTGATGCATCTCTCTTTTTTTTGAATAGGAAAGTATGATAGTTTTGGGTTAGAGTTAGCGGTAATCATTTGGGTTAGCAGCAATTGTTAGGGATAGAATGCTAACCCTAACAATTACTGCTAACCCTAACCCTGACCCTAACTCCAACCCTAACCCTTAGGGTTAGAGTTAAAGTTAAGGTTATGGTTAGCGATAATTCTTAAGGTCAGCAGTAAATGTTAGGCTTAGTGTTCTAACCCTAATTATTGCTGCCAACCCTTATGATTACAGCTAACCCCAACCCAAAACTGTCAGACTTTCCTATTAGCAAAAAAAAGCTTCAAAAACGCACCGGAAAGAACCGCAACCTGCATAGATATGAACCTAGGCTTAGATGTGAACATTAGTCATGTTCTGAGGTGGTGAAGGACAGTTTAGCCTATCACTCCTAGCCCCACAGATTATCTTTTAGTCATGTTGTCAACCCATTACCTGCTTTGACCCCTAAAAACCCCCACAATTGCCCATTGCACTTTGTGTCAGGGTAGTTGCAGTGCAGTGAATGGGTTGCGTTTGGCGGGTGGTACTGCTCATGAACGTGACAGAGGGGATCATTTTTGCACCCACAGCATGTGTACACTCATGAAAACACTAGTCCACTCGGATTGATAAAGCAGTGCCACATCCCTTATGTATAATGAAAATATTCATAGCATTAGTTGGGATTTTTTTAGGCACTTAAAGACATGTAGCGACAACTGTTAAAACAGTACAAAGATTCATTCATCATGATTAAAAACCACAGAGTTATAGCATGGAACCCATCTAGGAACGAATACAATGTACAGGAAGCACAACCACCATGCTCAGCAGTCAATGGGCAGGTGTATCTGTCTGTTTCTTAAAAATCGAGCCCCAACGCTTTTCAATCTATTCAGTCTTCATCAGGGGACAAAGCGTGGTGGTTAATCAAGGGGACAAAGCTTGGTGGTTAATTCTGAAATATAAACACGGGTATAATATAATTACATCCAGAGCAAAAATTGCTCCAAACTGCTTAACAGAAATTTAGCATCTTAATCATCAATGCATTCATGATTGCTTTACATTGCATGAAAACAACATGTTGATCACTTACATAAATCTACAATGAACATAGTTTACTAGTGTGTTGCCACAAGAAGTCTGCTGGATGTTTAGCTGGAGATCACACGAGGCTCCGAAAGTACATACTTCACCCAGAGGATATAGAGATATATGTGCACTAACATACAAAGACCTAAATTATATTTAATGGTACACAAACAGATTATGGTTTCAAAATCCCCAGTTTCCTCCTTCTTCCTCTTATCTGTCCCCCTCCTACAGCCCATCTTTTTCATTCCTCTCAGGTATTGATTCCAACTGAGTGCCTTACCCTTCATCACCCCAGTTTGTCTTAGCTGGACATTATTTACTGGTTAGGCTATGAGGCCTGTCTTCGCCTACGTTTTCAGATTGCTACTCTAGCACCATTGTTAATTGTAGTCTTATGTTTGCTACATCCAGCTAGTATTGTAATTGAATGATGTTTGCCTATTTTCTCACCCCTTCTCTAAGTCGGTGTATGACTATGTCCAGCTATGTACTATCTACTGTACCTATAACTTTCCCAAGAGCAAGTTATCTCAGTAACAAAATTGGACCAGTTCAGTGAGGTGAAGATAAGCAAAAAAAAAAATATATATATATATATATATATATATACTGTATATATATCTCAAACTCTCGACAACAATTGCCTCAAGATAAATTGCCCCCTCCAAAACCCCCCGTTAAAAAAAAAGTAGTCAGAAAGAGACTGAATCAATACTTGAACAGAAAGTACTGCTTGTGGTTAGCATTGACTTCCAGGATTAAGAACAGAGAACCTTTAAAATGAAACACCATAATCCAACCAGAAAAGCTACAATTTCTGGGGAAATTGTGTGAAGTGTTCTTGCCTCCACCAGTAGTCTACAACTGGAGTGGGTGGAGTGGCTTGTCACTCTGCTGCCTGCTCACACACCTGGGTTCCTATGGCAACTCACTCTACAGCAAGGGCAGAGAAGAGCGGTTAAAAACAAACTGCTCCAACTTGCTCACTTCACTGGCAGTTGGCATCTTCAAACGGTTGTAGTTTAAAAATTATAAATCCTACACCAAAGAGCTTTACATTGTGAGAATCACAAGACCCAGACCTACATTTTGATACATAGTATGTCTCAGAAATATTAAAAATGAAGGCACAGTCGCAGTTTAGAAATTGCCGTTCAAATGTGACTGTGGCTAGAGTGGAGTTTCAATGAATGTCAATGGGCGGCGTGAGATGCAAACAAATGGTCATATTGTGAAAACTATCAGGACTATGGCTTAGCCGTGGCAGCAGGGATAGCTGAACGTTTTGATATAAGATTTTTGTAGGTGGGCTTGAAAATGAGGGAGTGATGGCAGTTTAGAAATCATGTCATGACTTTTCAGCTCACACTCTAGCTTTTGTCAGCTCCCACTCTAGTTTTGAACATTCCGCCATTCATTCCTATGGGACCAATTTCACCACAAAAACGCCGATATTTCGGTGAACCATTCGGCGAGACGTTCCACAAAGTAATAGCACACCAATCGGGAACAATCCGCACGTTCCGGTATATTACTGTCTATGTAGTGTAAAACTGTGGGAGGAGTTAGGGTGGTAAATTTGGCTATAATAATAAGAATATATATGTGAGATAACAGTAAGTGGTCTTGCCATGCACGAACACTTAAATAGAAGCCATTGCTCATTTACAAGGTGCATGAATAAAACAAAAATGTTATCAACACTCACTTGAACATTGACTGCTCCCTCCTCTCCCTTACAGGCCTTAACTAAATAATTCTCTAAAATATAGGCATACAAGGATATGTTGTTCCAAGCATGTGTACCCCCATTCCACTGCCTTTGCAGTTTAAGGGGGAGCAGTTTAATGGCGTAGTAAAAGCATACTGTAGCTTAACCGCCAATGTTTTTACCGACTCTCAACTGCAAGTGTAAATGAGGTCTTAGCCCCCAGTCACATCGGGTGCGACTTGGCATGCGATTTGCATGCCAGACGACTTGCAAATCATATGCCAAGTCACACCCTATTGTCCACTATTAGAGCGATCATATCAATGCGGTTCTGACTTGGTTGGAGCTGCACCGATTTCTAAAGTAGTACATGCACTAATTTTGTTGCGATATGCATAGACATCTGTGTCAGATGACTTGCAAATCGCAATGAAATCAGCAGGTAACTTGATTTTGAAATCGTGCGACTTCACTGTAAGTCGTACGATTTCAAAATTGGCTTTGATGTGACTGGGGTATTAAAGTAGAACTAAAGGCAAAACTTTTTTTTTCCTTTTAGATAGGGGAAGTTTTAACCCCTGTCAAATTCTTTTTGTCATCTTTGTCCCTTTGGGGAGATTTACCTTCACTTCCTGTCCAATACCCAAAATAGGAAGTGAGAGGAAAACCCTGCAAATTAAGGGAATCCCTTGGGGCCCCGAGGTCCCCAGAACTAGTGTCCATATTGAAAGATTTCCTCTCTATCACTTTTCTGGGGACAACCCAAAATTTTGGATTTTCTTTTACTTTCACTTTTACTTTCAATAATAATGGTAAACAGGAGAAATAGAGAAGGTGAAACCCAATAAAGGGGGCACAGACAGCAATAAAAACCTGACAGGTGTTCTAATCCCTCTCCACTCTGTCCAAAAAAAAATTGCCTTTAGAAATACTTTAATTTTCACATTATCTTGTTATCTTTTGCCAATGATAACAGGCAAACAACACACAGGCACACTGGACTGTGGTAGCCCTTAGCCCTGGTTCACACATATGCGGTGCGGGAAGCACCCTGATTCCTGTGTGATTTACATGCAAGTTGCAGTTTAAACCAGACATTTCCACATTAAGCTAAACATTTTCATTTTAGAAACTATGCACAGCCTTCACTTCTGTTATTCTTTCTATTTAATACTTAAACTAATAAAAAAAACATTTTTATGCTAATCAGCAGTCAACTGTGAAAACTGCACATAATAGAAAAGTGCACATTAAACTTTACTTCAAAGCTATTCATTTCCTCCTTTGCATGCAATCGTGTATCAGGTAGCATACATTTTCATTGCTCTGGCACACAATCAAACAGCAGATTGTACCATATACATATTTCCTAATTTATGCCGAGTAATCACCTGAAAACATCACACACAAAAAAATGACACCTGTTATGTCCGCTGATCATAGAACAGATGAAGCATAGTACAGATGAATCTACAAATATACTAAAAGTACCAAAAGACAATCACTTGAAAAGGATTTGTATTTAAAGTGTGAAATGTATCAAAACTGGAGCAGACAGAACCTGGATCAGCTTCAAGCAATCTACAGCTATCTTCAGTTAAACTTTGAAAATGAAAGATACAGTATAAACTAATTGGTTGCCATGCACATGTGCGCCAAATTCTGTCTGCTGCAATTTTGATTAATTCCTCTCAAAGTATTTGAATTCTGCAGTGTGTACCAGCAGCAGTATGCAGGCAGTTTGTGTGCACTCTATTATGATGACACTCGGGATCTGTGATTGTGACCTCAGACTGAAAAAAATACACAAACTGTCACCTGGGGGTGGCCTGGATATATGCAGATTCTGACTTTTAGTGAAATCAGTAATTGTATGGCATGTTCACAGGCTGTGGGAGTGGGTCAAGATCAGGCTCGGACTGGGACAAAAAATAGGCCCAGGCATTTTGGACTGAGCAGTCCCAAACCTGGGGACCCTTTCCTTGGAGCCCGGTGATGGAACACCAAGGCTCGGTCGCAAGAGCAACCTTTGCAACCCTGATAGTTCCGCCACTAGTGTCGGTAGGTTTTTATTTAATGTTTTACAACTTTATATTTCATTATTTTTTTTACATTTTTTGTAGGAGCAAAAGAAAGAAATAGGGAAGAAAGGAAAGAAAGAGAGGGTGAGAGAGAGAGAAAGAAAGAAAGAAAGAGAAGAAAAACATGAGACAGATAGAGAGAAAGAAAGAGGGAGAGAGAGAGAAAGAAGAAGGGGGGGGGGAGAAGACACAAGGCTGGTGGGGAGTGTGGGAAAGGAGAGATTCAGGAGAAAGAAAGAAAGCAAGCTGGCATGGAGTGTGGGAAAGGAGAGAAACAGGAGGCAGAGAGAAAGAAAGAAGGAGAAAAAGAAAGAAAGAGAGAACAAGATAAATAAATAAAGGAGTAAAAGAAAGAAAGAGGGAGAGAGAAAGAAATAAAGAAAGAGAGAAAGAAAGGGGGAAAGAGAAGACACAAGGCTGGCGGGGAGTGTGGGAAAGGAGAGAAACAGGAGACAGAAAATAAAAGAGAAAGGAGAGAAAGAAAGAAAGAGAGAAAGGAAGAAGGGGGGAGAGAAGACACAAGGCTGTCGTGGAGTGTTGGAAAGGAGGCAGAAAGAAAGAAAAAGAAAGAAGGGAGGAGAGAAGACACAAGGCTGGCGGAGAGTGTGGACAGGGCAAACACAGGAGGAGAGGGTGGGAGAAGGAGAGCAGTACCAGCTTTCTCTCTCCTCTCCCATTTGTGGTGGGCAGAGAACTGTCAGCACTGGGGAAAGAATATGCTGACAGATGCTCCGCAGCAGATGCAGGGAGGGGGGAACCAGGCGAAGATGAGGGGAGGAGGTGGCTGCAGGGGGGGGGGAGCATACAGGAGCCCAGAGCATGCAGGAGATAGATGGGGGGACATCGGGGTGGCACATAGTTGGCCCACCGGGCAACTGCACAGTGGGCCCTATGGCCAGTCCGGGCCTGGTCAGGATGACACCTGCTGTATGCAACCTCATTACAAGTTTATGTTAATTTCCAGCATCAGCCCTTTTTTATTTAGTTCTTGATATAGCAGGAAATGGTTAAAGCCTCAGGTTAAGATTGCTGTGTGTTTCCCTTCCCTGGTGAAGTTGGAAGTGATGGAAAATCTCTTTGATAGGGACAAGGACAACAAAGATAAACACTTTGAGTGAGGAAGGGTTAGAATGTTTGACAATGTTTTATTGCTATCACTACCTGTCTGACCCAGTGACATCTGCATAGATTTATACTCAAGAAAGTCAAAAAAAATGGCAGACTTGGTAGATCACTTGGTCTTTTTCTGCTGTCCATCTTCTATGATTCTTTGTTTCTATGTTTCAATCTCTAGTTTTTGTACAAGTGTGGGAAAATCTTTCAATGGGGTTACAGACATACGGATACACTATATTGCCAAAAGTATTGGGACCTTTACACGCACATGAACTTTAATGGCATCCCAGTCCTAGTCTGTAGTGTTCAATATTGAGTTGGCCTGCCCTTTGCTGCTATAACAGCTTCAACTCTTCTGGGAAGGCTGTCTGCAAGGTTTAGGAATGTTTGACCATTCTTTCAGAAGCGCATTTGTGAGGTCAGGCACTGATGTCGGACGAGAAGGCCTGGTTCGCAGTCTCTGCTCTAATTCATCCCATAGGTGTTCTATCGGGTTGAGGCCAGGGCTCTATGCAGGCCAGTCAAGTTTTTCCACCCCAAACTCCCTCGTCCATGTCTTTATGGACCTTGCTATGTGCACTGGTGCGCAGTCATGTTGAAACAGGAAGGGGCCAACCCCTGTTTATAACGCTCCTCAAACGTTTATGAAAATTATACACATGGCAGCACACAGTGCTATTCACACTGAAATGTTAGCATCATGGCAAAATTGACGCCTCATGTCTATGGTGACGCTCCTCATTTGAGGGGCGTTTGCGAGACGTTTGCAAGGCACTTGCGGGGCATTAATACCATTAACTTCATTATAGGTGTTTGTGGTGTGGTTTTAACGCTTGGAAAACGCCTACAAAACGCGCATAGGGCGTTTGGGGAGTATCATGTTTCACATGACTGTCATATTGACTGTCATATGCCTTTAAGTGTTTTCTATATTTTGTCTCTGCTCCTCCTTTTCCTTTGGTTTAGTTAATTTTGTATAGCTAGCCCACCTTTTTTCCCAGAAATGAATTGCACCTCTAGCCTCATGTCATGAAATAAGTCACATTATGATCTTTTGACCTATCAGATGTTCATTGTTGTAAGATTCTCTCAGTTTATGGAATAAATTTCACAAGATCTACAAGATATCATCTCGATTGAGTCACTGACAGTGGTATCCAATTGAGATTGGAGTTTTCGCTATCTCATCACAACTGTAAGTTACAGAGATCACACTTTCAGATGTAGAGACAGAACAGGAAGCATTTGAGGAGCATTAAAAACGTTTCCAAAACATCGGTCTAACGCCTGTCGAACGCTATAGGGGCATTTGGGAAGAGTTAGAAATTAGTCAAGTGTGAATGAGCCCTAAGACATGACACACACTGGAACATTTTCATTGTTCCCTAAACCTTTTTTTTCTCTGTGAGCAATTCATCACTATCCACTTTCAGGGCATGTCTAAAAGCCATTGATAACCCCTTGATTATATCTTTACTCAACAAATTTCTGCTTCACTTTTCTCTGTTGCTCAAAGACATCTCTATTAGTACAAATCTAGTGTCCTTTAAAAACTGTTCCTTTGGTAAAGGTGTAAAGCAGGCTTTAAAGTAGCAACTGTTAGTGGAGGCAAACCCATTAAAGTCTGTCAAAACTGTTCACCTCTGTCTGGCTACAAATTGTGGAAAACTCCAAACTTCAATCTGTATTATCCAGGTTCCCAAAAAGTCTTCCTCAGAAACCCCAATCCCCTGTGACAGTTTTTTTTTATTCCCCCCAGCGGATAATCTGTGAATGACAGTGCAATATCCGTTGTAGATGCAAAAATATACCTTTTAATGAAAGGTTGCTCCCAGAAAGAACTTTTAGGTGATGCTATATGGTTTTTTAGGGGTAACATATGCTTTTTTTCTATGCATTTTATTACAACATTACAACATAGACAGTATGCATGTTGATTGGATACTTGTTGGATTTTTGGATTGGGCAACTGAGGGACTGCATGGTTTCATATTTGGTTTTTAACCCTTGAGCACATGTCCTAATGGGAGTTCACCTGTCTTCTGGTTGAAACAAACACGTATCTCCTCACAGGAGCCCTGAGATATGGCCAGGTCTCACTTATAACAAGTGTGCACACCCTCACACAACCAGCAGGTCTCCAGTAAGACCTGGATACAGGATTGGAGAACTCTTCCCACCCAAATCTCTTTGAAGTCTCCAAGCTCCAGACCCCAATCTGGGATTACAAAACTCACAGCAGCAATACGTACCTAGTAGCAGCTATAGAGAGTGATAGAATGTTGTGGTACATTTAAACTAAATGTGTCACAAACCTAAGCAATAAAGCCTAAGAATAAAAACAATTATATATATATATATATATATATATATGTATATATATGAAAACAAATTGTAAGAATAGGTACCCTTCAGTGAAATCTACAGTCAAAGTGATGCAGTGATATAGAAAGCTGATTAGATCAATTTGTACTGTATCTTGGGAGGCGGATGGTGATTCCAAACGTAACTGTTACTAGAAATGTTGTGATAACGTTTGCAATTTACAGTATATTTCTGTATCTACTCATAATTTTGATGTGTGGATTTTACTGAGGAAAACCTCTGCTGATGCAACTTTCATCATATGCTCAGTTTGAATTGTTTCAAGTTTGTAATAGTTTTACTTTGCTATACTAATCTTTAAAACTGAATTCCAGGTTTGATTTAACTTTGAACAAAGCTGTTCCAAATAAACTATTTGCTTCAGTAAGATATGTGCCCACTGGGAACATCAGATAAAATGGATGTAGCATCAGCTACTTAGAGTGTACAGCAATGTGTCCTTACCCGTTTCTGGAACAAAATTGAGTTGTGCTATTCATAGGAAGCTTTGTGTTTTTATGAATGAATACAATGTTTCCTCTGATGGGCTGAGATAGAGAGGTGGGTGGATGATGTCAAAGTCTTCACTTCAACCAATAAGAGGAAGTCTTGTATCCATTCATAAAAATGCATAGATTCTGGTGAATGGCTGAACAGCACTTAGCCAAATTAAGTTTTGTGTGTGTGTAGAAGGAGAATGCTGGAGGATTTTTAGCAAAGTGAGGGTGTGTGCGTTCACAATGAGTAGATAGAGAAAACTTTGGAAAGCAGTGATTTATGATGTATATGCTGTATATAGTTCATATATATGATCATAACACGTTGTATTTTCTAGATAAGCCATTCACTCTTGTCTCCATGAAATAAGGTCCTGAAGAAGCTATTTTGTGAAATGCGTTGCCCTCTTGACTAACTAAAGGAGTGATGTGAATGCTATATTTCTGTACACATGCCACTTCAAGTGATGCAATATATTGGGAATTGACTTTGCTATATGTTTTTACCAATGTTTTTTAGTATGTCATAAACTGTTTGTAAAGTTTAATGAAAAGTGGACCAGTAAAGTCCGTATTTCCCCTTTATGGGTAAACTATACTGTATCTCATCACAACCCTGACTGATGAATTTAAGTGGTTCACATTGCAGAGATATTTCTAGTTATTCCGTGTTTATTGGCTATTCATTCATTTCTGATTTAGAAATATCTTGAAAACCTTCTAATCTTGATTTAAAGTGAATTAAACTGTAAAACTTGTAACCATATTTTAGCTTATTTAAGAAACTATTCAGGAAAACTGATAAAGTCTTTATAATTGTAATTGAGGGGAGCCTACATTTGCCAGAACTATGGATCATAATGAAGAACATTCTTATTCATAGTAGCAAAAGCAAAAGAGTTTCAAATTTAAAATTAAACTCCGGTCAAAACATTTCCTTTAGTTTGAATGGAATTGGAAAGGGTTACCTTACTCTTGTATATGGAGACAGCAGTTTTCATAGAAATGAGGTGTCCCTCACAAGGTTTTAAAGTGTCTGTCAAGCCAAAAAATTCCCACTCATACTACACCCCCTTAAATTACCTCCTGCTGCCCCCTAAATTCCCACTCCCAACACAAATCCCACTCCCTATAATCTCCTCCCAGCTCCCCCACCTCACATAATATCACAGTGCCCAGGGAAACTGTCCCTCCTGCCCACTCCTTGGCATGGCCCTGCCTTGGCCCCACATGTTTGCACATGGTTTAAAGTGAGCACCCACATTTGTTAAAGTTTGTGATATATCTAGTGCTCCAGCAAACCCTCCCCATGGAACATCTTTATGGGGTGTCCTGCCTTTACTAAAATACATGGGTGAGATCCACCTGGGCTATTGCCCTAAAGACAAGCAGAAACTCTGCAAGCTCTAAAGCCAAAGTAGAGTATGCATTTTAGTTTATGAACCAGCAAACACAAATGCTCCTGCACTTGGGGATGGACTCGATGCAGGCTACAACCACATTAAGAATGTCCTGGAACATGCACACCTTGCTGCCCTCAAATGGACCGGGGGAATCCAAATATACTGAATGGGGAAAGAACAAAGAGAGGGCGCACAGGCCTAGTGCATTACCATAAAAAATGTTTAATAAAAAATAAAGTAGGTGTTGTACTCACAAACGACAATATAGTCAAGGCACATCATAAAAGAACAGCTGGGTCAACACCGCGCTGAGTAACAGTCCGCAATAGGGAGTTTAGACATCCAAAATGCTGACGCGTTTCGAGGACTTGCCTCTTCCTCAGAGCCCTTTTGGATGTCTAAACTCCCTATTGCAGACTGTTACTCAGCGCGGTGTTGACCCAGCTGTTCTTTTATGATGTGCCTTGACTATATTGTCGTTTTTAAGTACAACACCTACTTTATTTTTTATTAAACATTTTTTATGGTAATGCACTAGGCCTGTGCGCCCTCTCTTTGTTCTTTCCCCATTTTAGTTTATGACACTGGGCATGGGGTGGATTACAGTCAGCAACTGTACAATACAGGTATCTGTAGTTCACATGGATGTTATACAATAGACAATCCATTTGAATTGTACTATCTTCTTTATTTTGTGTTTCATTGTTTTTGAAAGTTATTTGTGCACTTAGATTAGAGTGTACTGTGGGAATTTATAACTCATGTGATGTGGAATTAGATGTTCTGCCATATTACATAGAATCATGGTTGGCTAGCTTCAATAGGAAAAAAAATCTTTCTGATTATGGTCAAGTGTAAAGCCAGCTATAATAAACTATAAGGCAGCTTCCAATCCAGTCTCAGAAGGAAAAAATATTATTTTCTGATTCCATAACTTCTAAATGAGTCAAATCAATTTCCTGGTCCAGTTAACCTAGTCCAGCTGTTTGTTATTTACAGCTGCAGATACCATTAGGAAAAGAAATACTTCTAATTAAGTTAAAAATTACTCATCAAATTCACCACTTTTCTTTGTGCAGATTTATAGCTTGATATACACAATATATACTGTATACATATTTTCTCTACTTCTCTCCTGACCTGTTCAGAGACATCAGGGGTAGTGCTTCATTGAACAGCATTTATATAATGTCTTCTGAACACCATGCCATGCAATAGGACTCTGAGCCAAGGCTGCATAGTTTTGCTGCCATATGCGGCAGGTCCATGACAGCTTGGGATCAGGGAAAGTAGGTTGAATGATGCTGGCCTTCATTTAACTCAGAACACTAAAGATATCTAATGATAGACAAGAAGTACTGCAGGGCAGTTTTGAAGAACAGCCTAATTCCAGATTTAATTTAACTTTGAATTATTATTTAAATTTAACTTTAAATAGTTCATTTGGATAAAGCTGTTCCAAAACTATTTCCTTCACTAGTACATGTCCCCATGGAACACTGGGAGCACTGTATAAACTAAATGTAGCATACATCCCATCCCATTCCCAGAACAAAATCAGGTTGGGCTAAGTGCTGTTCAGCCATTCACCAGAATCTATGCATTTTTATGAATAGATACATGACTTCCTCTTATTGGTTGCAGTGAAGAGTTTGACATCATCCACCCACCTCTCAATCTCAGCCCATCAGAGGAAACATTGAATTCATTCATAAAAACACAAAGCTTCTTATGAATAGCTCAACTCAATTTTGTTCCAGAAACGGTGATTGACAGTGGGCACAGTGGGCACATATTTGACAGTGGGCACATATCTTGCTGAAGCAAATAGTTTGTTTGGAACAGCTTGGTCCAAAGTTAAATCAAACCTGGAATTCAATTTTAAAGATTAGTATAGCAAAGTAAACCTATACAAACTTGAACAATTCAAATTGAGCATGTAATAAAAGTTGCCTCAGCGGAGGTTTTCCTCAGTAAAATCCACACATCAAAATTATGAGTTGATACAGAAATTTACTGTAAATTGCAAAAGTTATCGCAACATTTCTAGTAACAGTTACGTTTGGAATCACCGTCCGCCTCCCAAGGCTGCCTATTGGGCATTCATTTTACAGATACAGTACAAATTGATATAATTTCAGCTTTCTACATCTCTGCATCACTTTGACATGTAGATTTTACTGAAGGGTACCTCTCCTTTCAAATTTTTATCATATATATATATAATTTATGTTTTGATTCTTAGGCTATATTGCTCAGGTTTGTGACACGTTTAGTTTAAATGTACCACAAAATTCTATCACTCTCTATAACTGCTACTATGCACGGACTGCTGCTGCTAAAAATATTATATACAAGTATCCTTAAAATATGAAAGATAAGATTGACTACTGTGAAAGTGCTATGAGTTTTGTAATCCCAGATTGGGGTCTGGAGCTTGGAGACTTCAAAGAGATTACAGTGAAGGAAATAAGTATTTGATCTCCTGCTGATTTTGCATTTTTGCCTACTCACAAAGAAATGATCAGTCTACAAATCGAATGGTAGGTGTATTGTAACACTGAGAGACAGAATAGCAACAAAAAATTCTAAAGAAATGAATGTCTAACAAATTATGCACTGATTTGCATGTTCATGAGGGAAATAAGTATTTGATCCCCTTCACAAAACATGACTTCGTACTTGGTGGCAAATCCCCTGTTGGCAATCACAGAGGTCAGACGTTTCCTGTAGTTGGCCACCAGGTTTGCACACATCTCAGAAGGGATTTTGGTCCACTACTCTTGGCAGATCCTCTGCAAGTCATTAAGGTTTGGTGGCTGACAATTGCCAACTCAAACTTTCAGCTCCCTCTACAGATTTTCAATTGGATTAAGCTCTGGAGACTGGCTAGGCCACTCTAGGACCTCAATGCGCTTCTTCTTGAACCACTCATTTGTTGCCTTGGTCGTGTGCTTTGGGTCATTGTCATGCTGGAACACCCATCCACGACCCATCTTCAATGCTCTGGCTGAGGGAAGAAGGTTTGAATTTTTTGTTACTATTCTGTCTCTCAGTATTACAATACACCTACCATTCGATTTTTAGACTGATTATTTCTTTGTGAGTGGGCAAACATTCAAAATCAGCAGGGGATCAAATACTTATTTCCTTCACTGTATATATGTATGTTTCCTCCAGACATGACGCTTGGCAATCAGGCCAAAGAGTTCAATCTTTGTTTCATCAGACCAGAGAGTTTTGTTTCTCATGGTCTGAAAGTCCCTCAGCTGCCTTTTGGCAAACTCCAGGTGGGCTGCCATTTGCCTTTTACTGAGGAGTGGCTTCCATCTGGCCACTCTACCATACAGGCTTGATTGGTGGAGTGCTGCAGAGATGCTTGTTCTTCTGGAAGGTTCTCCTCTCTCCACAGAAAAGTGCTGGAGTTCTTTCAGAGTGACCATCGGGTGCTTGGTTCCTTCCCTGGCTAAGGCCCTTCTCCCTCGATTACTCATTTTGGCCGGGCAGCCCACTCTAGGAAGATTTCAGGTTGTTCCAAACTTCTTCCATTTACGGATGATGGAGGCCACTGTGCTCGTTGGGACCTTCAATGCTGCAGAAATGTTTCTGTACCCTTCCCCAGATCTGCGCCTTCATACAATCATGTCTCAGAGGTCTACAGACAATTCCTTGGACTTCATGGCTTGGTTTGTGCTCTAACATGCACTGTTAATATATAGACAGGTTTATGCCTTTCCTAATCATGACTAATCAACTTAATTTCCCAAAGGTGGACTCCAATCAAGTTGTGGAAACATCTCAAGGATGATCAGTGGAAACAGGATGTACCAGAGCTAAATATTGAGTGTCATGGCAAAGGCTGTGAATACTTATGTACATGTGTTTTTTTTGTTTTTTATTTTTAATTAATTGCAAAGATTTCAAAATGAACTTCTTTCACATTGTCATTATGGGGTGTTGTGTTTATAATTTATGTTTTTATTCTTAGGGTTAGGATATTGTTCAGGTTTGAGACAAGTTTACTTTAAATGTACCACAAACTTCTATCACTCTCTATAGCTGCTACTAGGCACGGACTGCTGCTGCTAAAAATATCATATACAAGTATCCCTAAAATAGGAAAAGTAAGATTGACTACTGTGATAGTGCTATGAGTTTTGTAATCCCAGATCAAGTTCTAGAGCTTGGAGACTTCAAAGAGATTTGGGTGGGAAGAGTTCTCCAATCCTGTATCCAGGTCTTACTGGAGACCTGCTGGTTGTGTAAGGGTGCAAGTGTGGAAAACTTGTTATAAGTGAGGCCTGGACATATCTCAGGGCTGCTGTGAGGAGGCAGGTGTTTTTTTCATCAAGAAGTCAGGTGAACTGCCATTAGGAGAGGTGCCCTACTCAGGAGACAGCACTCTATGTTGGAGGAGAGATTACTTATCCACAGAACTGAGAAAGTCGGGACAGCTAAATGACTAGGAGACCTAAAGCAACTAGATGAGTCCAGGGGAATTGGGGAGACTGTAAATCTCAGAGGGTATATGGAGATCCCCTAATGAGAGACTTACAGGCTACAGGCTAACTAGTGGCTGAGTAAGTCTGAAAGTCCAAAGAGCCAGGAGAGTTGAGTGAAATAGTCTCAGAAATCAATAACAAGAGCAGCGGTGCTGTTAAAGAGAGAACCAGGTGACTTGATATTTTTTGTCCCTTTTTTTTAGCTGGTAAAAATCCCCTGCGAGGGCAAATTTTTTGTGAAACTTTGATTTCATGCTTAATAAAAGTTGGCTAGCAAACCTTAAAAACCATAGTTCAGACTGGTGTGGACTCACTACAAAATGCTTCTACCACTGTGCTGAATAATTCCCAAGATCACAAGTGGTGGAGGTTGTGGACTTAGCAACCGGTTGAATTGTCCAGATCCTCATGCAAGACTCTTAGCTTCTACTGCTGAGCTGAATTCCCCAATATCACACATTTTGAGTAAGTTACTATATGGTGCACTTTGGTGTTCATTGATGGATGCTATATTGTAAAATATTTCTAGGGGTTGCCATGATTAGGACACATTTCATAAAACATGACACTAAATGGTCACCAGAAAGAAAACATATAACATAATGGCTTTATTGTAACAACACATTTATTTATTTATGAGTTTGTTTATCATGCCAGTTTTGTGAAAAAACAAAGATTATATGCAGCAGTGATGGAATTACCAGTCCACAAAGGTCGCACTTACGATCAGGCCCTGCCATTCCTCCACTGTGGGGGGCCCCAAGAGCCTGTGACTCCCCAGCAGGGTTGCTGGCTTCAGAATCCTGAACTGAGCACCAAGCCAACACTGACAGCTCCCTCCCCCTCGCACAGAAGGGAGAGAAGAGAGAGAGCTGATCTGATCCTCCTCCTGCCCCTCTCCTCCTGGGTGTGCAATGCCCAAACTCCAATCCCTGACTGCGCTGTGCCTCAGAAAAGAGGATGTATGGGTGGAAAGTTTGAAGCCCAGCTGCCAGAAGAGGAAAAGTGCCAATGCCTGAATGAGCTCACCATTCATTATTATTATTATTATTATTATACAGTATTTATAAAGCGCCAATAGTTCGCTCAGCGCTGTACATTATAAAGGGGGACAGAATATGTGACAGAACAATACCAATACAATGCAAAACATGAGGGGATCGAGGGCCCTGCTCTTTCAAGCTTACAATCTAGGAGGGAGGGGATGGTGGCACAGGAGGAGATAGCTGTGGGGGATGGAGTGGTAGGAAGAGTGGAGGAGGTCGGCAAGTTAGCAGGGGGCGGGGTAGGCTTCCCTGAAGAGATGGGTTTTCAGGGTGCGCCTAAAGGAGAGGAGAGTAGGTGATAATCTGATGGGTTGGGGCAGGGAGTTCCAGAGGATGGGTGACACCCTGGAGAAGTCCTGGAGGCGGGCATGGGAGGAGGAGACCAGGGAACTAGAGAGAAGGAGGTCTTGTGAGGAGCGGAGTGTGCGTGTTGGGCGGTACTTGGATATTAGGTCAGAGATGTAGTTCGGGGCAGTATGGTGGACAGCTTTGTACGTCAGCGTTAGGATTTTGAATTTGATCCGTTGCGCAATCGGAAGCCAGTGGAGGGATTGGCAGAGGGGGGTGGCGGAAACGGAGCGGTTGGAAAGGTGAATGAGTCTGGCAGCCGTATTCAGGATGGACTGAAGCGGGGATAGCCAGCGGCGAGGCAGGCCAGTGAGGAGGGAGTTGCAGTAGTCGAGTCGTGATATGATGAGGGAGTGGATGAGCTGTTTAGTGGTTTCTGGAGTTAGGAACGTGCGGATCTTGGCGATGTTGCGGAGGTGGAGTCTGCACGAGTTTGTTAAAGAGTGGACTTGGGGCTGGAAGGATAGGTTGGAGTCCAAAATGACACCAAGTACTCTGGCCTGCGGGGCGGGTTTGATGGTGGCGTTGTTGGACATGATGGAGAAGTCAATGGGGGGTGGTGTCCGGGCTGGAGGGAAGACAAGAAACTCGGTTTTGGAGAGGTTCAGTTTAAGGAAGTGGAGCGACATCCAGTCTGATATGTCGCTCAACAGGTGTGTGATTCGGGTGGAGACCGAGGGGGTGAGGTGAGGGGTTGAGAGATAGATTTGTGTGTCGTCGGCATAGAGGTGGTAGTTGAAGCCGTGAGAGTGTATGAGTTGGCCAAGGGAGGAGGTGTAGATGGAGAAGAGAAGGGGCCCGAGGACAGAGCCTTGAGGGACCCCAACAGAGAGGGGGAGTGAGAGGGAGGTGGTGGCATTATAGGTAACGCTGAAAGAGCGTTGTGTCAGGTAGGATGAGAGCCAGGAGAGAGCAGAATCTCTGAGGCCGAGGGAGTGTAGTTTTTTGAGGAGGAGGGGGTGGTCGACTGTGTCGAAGGCCGCAGAGAGGTCAAGGAGTAGGAGCACTGAATAGTGGCCATTAGCTTTGGCGGTTAGCAGGTCGTTGGAGAGTTTGAGTAAGGCAGTTTCGGTGGAGTGTAGGGGATGGAAGCCGGACTGTAGGGGATCGAGGAGGTTGTTGTCATCCACTGAGAGCAAAGTCTCTCCCCTCCCTCACTGTAAACGGGACTCAGATATAAGGGATGATCTGTGGACTCTGATGTAAAGGGGGTCTTTGTTAAGCAAAAACCCCCTTACATCAGAGTTCCTCTTTATACCATAGTTCACAGCATACCCCTTAAACCAGAGAAGCCACTTAAATCAGGGTTCCCAGAGCACACCTTACATCAGAGTTCTTCTTTACATTTAAGAGTCCACACAGATCCCACTTACAGTGTAAGGGGAAATTCTGTGGACTCTGATGTAAGGGGGCTCTGCAGCCTCTGATTTAAGGGAAAACTATGCGAACTCTGATGTAAGGCGGCTCTGCGAACTTTGATGTAAGGGGGGCTCAGCAGACACTGATGTAAGGGCGATCTGCGGACTCTGATGTAAGGTAGAACTCTGAAAACTCTGATGTAAAGGGGGCTCTGAGGACTCTGATATAAGGTGGGCTTTGCAGACTCTGATGTAAGGGGGGCTCTTCGGACTCTGATGTAAGGGAGAACTTTGTGAACTCTGATGTAAGAGGGGCCCTAAGAACCTTGATTAAAGAGGAATGCTGGGAGCTCTAATGTAGGTTCGGGCACTGTTTACCAGAGACCCCTTTATATCAGAGTTTTCCTTTGCACCAGAGTCTGCAGCATTCCCCCTTAAATCAGAGTTCCTTACGTATATCAGAGTTCTCAGCGTTCTCACTTAAATTAGAGTCCCTAGAGTCCTCCGCTAAATCAGAGTGGGCAGCGTCTCCCCTTATAGTTGGAAGGGGAACTCTGTGGATTAAGATGTAAAGGGGAAGTCTACAGATTCAGATGTAAAGGGGAAGCTTTGTGGACTCTGATGTTACATAGTTACATAGTCTGGCTGAAAAAAAACAAAAGTCCATCCAGTTCAACCAAAAAATAAAAAAAGAAGTTATAATCCTATGCCCACAGTTGATACAGAGGAAGGCAAAAAACCCAGCAAAGAATGATCCAATTTGCTCCTGCAGGGCAATAAGTCCTTCCTGATCCCCTGAGAGGCAATCGGATATTCCCTGGATCAACCTTACCTTTAAATGTTAGTAGAAAAAAATCCCAGTATATATACCGCCATTTGTAAACACTATAACTTTCACGCAAACCAATTAATTTACACGTATTGGGATTTTTTTTGGCACAGGTAGCAGAATATATTTTGACCTAAATTTATGACAAAATTTGATTGTTACATTTTTTTACTGGACATGTTTAATAGCAAAAGTCCAAAATATTGTTTTTTCTCAAAATTGTCTGTCTTTTTTGCTTATAGCACAAAAAAAATGCACAGGTGATCAAATACCATTGAAAGAAAGCTCAATTTGTGGGGAAAAAAAGGACATAAATTTCATTTGGGTGCAGCGTTGCATGACCGCGCAATTGTCAGTTAAAGTAACGCAGCGCCTTAAAGCAAAAAATGGCCTGGTCATGGAGGGTAAATCCTCAGGAGGGCAAGTGGTTAAAAGAGAATCTGGAAGTGATGTGAAGGGGGCAGAGGACACTGGTTTGGGGGGTACAGGACACTACTGGGGGGAAGGGGACAGAGGATACGACAGTGGGGGGATGTGGTGTGAGGGAGGCAGAGGACAGTGCTTTTGGGGAACAGGACACTACAGTGGGGGGTTATGTAAAGGGGGACAGAGGACACTACTGTGGTGGGGTGATTTTTTTTTTTAAGGGTGCTGCCTAAACCCCCCAGGGGATCTTTGCTTTACTCCATGTTGTCCATGTAGACCTCAACCTCTGAAAGGTTGCCTATCCCTGCTGTAGACTTCACCTTACACATGTGTGGGGAACTGCGTCAAATGCTTTTGCAAAATCTAAGTATACAGCATCCGCAGCCACCCCTCTGTCCAAGGTTTTGCTCACCTTCTCATAAAAAGAAATCAGATTTGTTTTTGACAACTTCTCTCTTTCATGAATCCATGCTGTCTGTTGTTTAAAATATAAGAACTCATCTGTGGTCTTTTATTAAACTCTCCAGTATCTTTCCAACTATAGAAGTTAAACTAACAGGTCTATAATTGCGTAGTAAAGATTTTGATCCCTTTTTAAATATAGGTACCACATTGGCCTTACACCAATCCAGTAGTACTATGTCACTGATTAAAGAGTCCCTAAAAATAAAAAAAACAATGGCTTTGAAATGACAGCGCTCAAATCTTTAACCACTTCCATACAGAGCACTTTTACCCCCTTCCTGCCCAGGCCAGTTTTCAGGTTTCAGTGCTGTCACGCTTTGAATGACAATTGCGCGGTCATATAACACTGTACCCAAACTAAAATTTTAACATTTTCTTCACACAACTAGAGCTTTCTTTTGGTGGTATTTATTCACCACTGGGGTTTTTATTTTTTGGTAAATTAACAAAAAAAATACCCAAAATTGTGAAAAAAAACACGTTTTTCTTTGTTTCTGTTATAAAAGTTTGCAAATAAACAATTGTTTTTCATACATTTAAGCCAAGATGTATTCTGCTACATGTCTTTGCTGAAATTAACCCAAATTAGTATTTATTATTTAGTCTGTAGGAAAGTTATAGTGTTCACAAACGATGGGATATATCTGAAAATTGATCAATCCTGAAGTACTGCCAGCCAATCTAATTTCTTGAGACCCAAAAATGTCAGAACATTACAGATATCCCCCAAATTACCCCTTTTTGCAAAGTAGACAGTCTGACGTATTTCATAACAGGCATGGTCAGTTTTTTGAAGTTATAATTTTTTGGTCATTTTTTGGAAAATGAAGAAATTAAAAAAAATTATTTTTTACATACTGTCACCAGTGCAGTACAGCATCATCATATAACTGGAATGGCGGTGATCAGGGATACTGACTGGTGACCGTACGAAAAAAAAATTGATAATCTTTTAAAAAATTTTTCAATTTTTTATCATTTAAATTTTTTATTAAATTTTTTAAGATTTTTTTTTCATATTGCACTATGATTGACTACCATAGTAACACTGTACTACTTTGGGGAACTGATCAGTATTTTTTTTTTTTTTTACACAATTTGCTTATAGCAAAGAATTTCTTTGCTATAAGCAAGCATTTACCTGAATGAAATTGATTCATTCAGGGTTATTTTTTTTGTGATTAGCTGTGATTTTGCTACGGCTAATCACATGACAGAGCTCCTTTGTGACCCCATACCACATGAAATCATGGCATAGATTGAACTGTTGCTATGTGGCCTGCAGGTAGAATATGCAATATCAACTTAAAATGACAGACATTGTTGATAGCTGCATGCTGGGATGTCACAGGTTATAGAAATGACAATTAAAAAAGAACGTTGAAATAACGAATCCTTCATATTGCCAAGAAGCCGACTTTATGAAACTTGAAAGGAGATCTCGTGAATACCAGCTGTGTGTGTGTGGATCACAGTCCAACTCAATAATCCGTCCTAATTCAATGAATATTTTCAAAGGCACGTATTAGCAATAATTTATTCTGGTGTGGCCAAAAGGTTAACTGTTTGCTATTATTTCTGAAATCTGGGAAGATATCCAAATTGTGATTATCGTTTCAGTATCCATAGAATTGTGTTCATGCTGTATGTCAACAGCATAAGTAATTATGTTTAACAGTGAATGGAAATTAGATTCTTTTTATATTAATATCCATTAAGCAGTTTGTCAAGGCCTTCAGTGTTGCAAAATACATGAAGTCATTATAAGATGGCACAAAGAAAGATTATTTTCAAATAAAACTCTGCTGTTAAAATTATACCCTTACTTGAAGAGTAGGTGGTGGGTCTTGTAATTAATAGTTACTGTTTAACTTAAAGTGGCATTCGACCCAATACCAAAAAAATATATATATTGTAGCTTACCAAATTTTAAATGTGGTGGCTTCATTAGTATTCCTTTTTAGGCTTTTTGTGCTTTATTTTCACACGGTAAATGGCCAGTGTGACGATCGTGGCGTCAGACCCCCAGCCCTTCTCACCGACTCATGACCGAAGGACTAGCCAATCTAAAACTGCACTGTCACGTATGTAACAATACCATGCTCAGCTGTACCCTGCACAAAGAGTTTCCAGCGAATGGACCACAATCGATGTTCCTGCAGCCTGAGAGCGATTGTTACTGGGTCAGATTAATTACGCAATTAACCCTTCACACTACCACCACCTCCTTTTTGTACAGAGAAGGAGGAAACTCGCCAATATTATCAATAACACTATGATGTTTGAATAATCATCTGTATACCACTGTCACCGCAGGCAGAGATATATAGAGGTTTAAACACACAGCAACGCTCTTCAGAGACACGGATTCTTAGTTTGCAGTAAAGAGCGTTAGAAACAGTTCAACACTTTTCAGATAATAGGATGTATTACTAAAAAGGTCAAAAGGGTGCAATAACAATATTTACAGAAAAAGATGTAGCCAATATATATATATATAAGTACAGAGAGCAATAACACAGCAAAGAGATAACAGAAAACAGAAAGACGTTTAGAGAGGTAGAATACTTGCTGTCATCCTTGGTTTAAGCAGATCAAGTTTCAGAGCAAAGGGATCCATTATGCCCAGAGGTTCACCTTGGGGTGATCTGGTACAACTGCACTGCGGTAGCACCAGGTTCCTTCTGAGAAGGGTGCTGTTCTCCCCAGCAACACTGTTGTGCCAACCAAGTGAGTTGTCAGGGGTGAGCAGGCGAATTCTGGAACTCACCTTCCAGATGTGTCTACAGGTACCTTCGTCCAAGATGAACAGTCCTCTTTACCTGCTAGCATCCAGGACACCATTTCCATCAGTTTCCTGTCTGCTAGCTCAGTCACAGGTTCAGCTGAGCCATGATAGTCGCACCCAGGCATCTTACCGTAGCCAGCTGTCCCCAAGACTGACGTAACCTGCTTTTTGGCCTGGGGAGTAGGCCAGGCCGTAACTGCCTCAGTCTCCGCATTGCCAGACATCTGGGGGTCTCTTCCTACTGGTGGTTCCCAGTGCTGAACCACTGACACACCCCTCTGACAGTTACCAATTTTGACTGTCAGACTAGGCACGGGCAGTTTGTTCCTGACTAGGGACAGGGGTCCAAGTTGCTCTTCCCAGACAGGGACGAACACTGCAAGGCCCCTAAAGTGGGCAACTGCACACAGTTCCATTCTACATTGTAGGTCATTCCTGACCCCTGGGGAGGTGGTAGGTGCAATCTCAACCCCAACTATCTTTCCCGTGAATTCAGGCAAGCCACATGGGGTGGTGAAGGCTGACTCGTCCTGAGCTTCCTGGGTGAGAGATGGTGGCCCATACCCTCTGTTCAGGTCCATGATGGTTACACAGCGGGCACCTGCTGGATGTTTCATTACCTCATGGCTCCTGGGCATGGGGTAGGCCACAACCACAGGGCTGGCGCTCAGTTTTCCAAGGTCCTTACAAAGCCTGGTCACCTGATCCTGTTTGGGGACCGAGACTACCGGTGATGCCCAGACCCTGCGGGACCTCTGGATCCCTGACTGCGATATTCCCTCTGTCTCTTTGGCCCATTCAGTCTGCACCTCCTGTGAGATGAGGTGGGCCGAAGGCATGAGGGAAGGATACACCCTGCCGTCCAACTCATGAACAGCAGGGTGAGCTCTCCCAGGGTTCCCCTGGACCCAGACACTGTCTACCATAGGCCTTGCCAGCAGCTTCTGTACCTGAAGGGAAAGGAAAGGTGATTGGAGCTGAAGGCCACAGCTCCCTCTCTGAGGGCTGGCTATCAACTCCAGTGGGGCCCCTTGCACTTCCAATCCAGGTGTACTGTCACTGTCTATGACATACGTTTGTCTGCCTGGTGTTTGGGGAGTAAATCTAAGACAGAAATAGTTGGAGGTGACTTCCTCCCTAGCTTCAGATTTTCCCCACACACTTTGACAGGCTAGATCAGGTTCCCCTATTGCCCGGGGGCCGCATGAGTTGTCAGTCCGCCCTTGGCATGGCCCCAAGTACTGCAGGTGTTGGGTGAGGGGGAGCTTGACTCGCCGGCGTAGGAGGGGTGGCTATGGGTGATTTCCCATACCCATCCTGCGAGGCCATCTCTGAGTCCCTGGGATCGGAGGTAGCGGGAACCCCTTCATGGTCAAGTTCCCCCGAGTTCTGGTCTGCTCGGATATCATGCTCCAGTAGGTCACGCATCAAATCTTCACGAGTTTTGCAACCGACGTCAATTCCTTGTGAGGTACATTCAGTACTCAAATCACTTTTGCTCATTTTCCTGTATTCTTCTGAACCAGGCATAATTGCAAGCAAAGGTAGAATAGAAAGCAGAAAAAGGAAGGAGCTGTTGCTATATATCTCTCTCTATATATAAAAAAATATGCACCGCTTGTCTCTAAGGACTGTTTCCACAAAGGTTACAATCCTTCAGTTCAGAGCTAATTCCTAACATTCCTAACAATTCCTGGCTAATGTCAGTCCGGGGGAGAGGGTAGTTTAAGTCTAGGGGGGGGTAGTGTTAGACTAGCAGATTTAAGCTGGCCATGGTTCAAATCTTGGCAGCATGGACCAGTCAAGATTCAAACCATGTATGGGCAGGCGGAATGTACCCAAGTTGATCAATCGACCAACTTGGGTACAACCAGCCTGTTGGATTTCACATGTGATTATGGCTAGTGGCTATTATAGCCTCTAGCAGTAATCACTGTGTTCTCCCGGCGTGGATAGCTCCCCCCCCAGAAGAACATAATGAACACAATGGCTCCACTGGAGGATTCCACACTGACTGTGATAATGGGGGAATCAAAGGATTTTCTTTCTTGCAACTCATGGTTGTACCTCCCAGCCAGCACTATCTCAGTCCTGATATAAGTCACTTATCACCACCATTACAGGGCTGCTGCATTTAACTGGGTCTTCCCTAAGCTCTACAGATCCAGGCAACATCTATTTTCCATACTTTCTCTCAGTAAAACTTTCACTTGTTTTTGTTGTTTATATTAGGGGTTAATAACTTGTATGGGTCTAGGGGTGTATGGGATGCCCAAGGAACTGTAAAAGCTGGTCAACTTCTTAGCAAACGGTACAAAATGTGGACCAAATTCAGTAACAGTCTTTAGCAAGGAGCACTGAGTTCCCTTTTGGTGTACCTCTTCGGACCCCAAATATTACTTATCATACATTATTTTTGAGCTAATCTCCGGAAAGTGTTAAATAAAGGAAATTCCCTTCCACTCCACACATGCCTAGCTAATTACAATTTTTACTTTTTATTTTAGAAAGTTTAACCAAAGATCACATATAAATACCCGAAATGTACGTAAGAAGCTGGGAGTACATCTTTCATGTGCTGCTCTGCGGCATGGAAGGGCCCTTTTTTCAATGCACACATTGCTTCCTGGTGACTTGGACTATTGCCTAAAGATAGTGTTCATCACATGGGCCCCTACTTGGGCCCTCCTTTAGTCTCAAAGGCCCAGTGTCATTATGTCAAAAGGAGGCAGTAACAAGACAGCTTAAGAGAACAGTGGGGACCTGCAATCATCGATCCCCACCACATAAAGAGGCACTGTGAAGGGTCATGTGATATCAGACCAAGGCTCAACAAAATACACTATACATTCCCTTTGCATGAAGGAGAAGACAAACATGGAACTTTAATGCCACTGAAAGTCATTATACTCCATATATAAATATATATATATATATACACAGTTGTGTTCAAAATAATAGCAGTCAGACATCACTAACCTGATCAATCACTGTTTTTGGTAGAAATGATATTTCTACATGGCAAATAATTTACTAGCAGGTGTAGCAGAGTAATAGAAATCCAACAGACCCAACAGTCATGACATGCATGCTTCTGATTCTGTGTAATTGAATCACTAATTGAAAGGGGCATGTTCAAAATAATAGCAGTGTGGAGTTCTATTAGTGAGGTCATTCATTCTTTGAAAAACAGGTGGGAATTATTGCCCTTATTTAAGGAAGGAAGGCAGCAAATGTTGTACATGCTGGTTACAGTGCATTTCTCTCTGAAATTCTGAGGAAAATGGGTCGTTCCAGACGTTGTTCAGAAGAACAGCGTACCTTGATTAAAAAGTTGATTGGAGAGGGGAAAACATATAAAGAAGTGCAGAAAATGATAGGCTGCTCAGCCTAATTGATCGCAAATACTTTAAAATGGCAACCAAAACCTGAAAGATGTGGAAGAAAGCGAAAAAATACCATTTGAATGGTTAGAAGAATAACCAAAATGGCAAGGACTCAGCCAACAATCGGCTCCAGGAAGATCAAAGAAGGTCTAAAGTTACCTGTGAGTACTGTTACAATTAGAAGACGCCTATGTGAAGCCAAGCTATCTGCAAGAAGCCCCTGCAAAGTCCCACTGTTGAAAAAAAGACATGTGCTGAAGAGGTTACAATTTGCCAAAGACTACATTGACTGGCCTAAAGAGAAATGGCGCAACATTTTGTGGACTGATGAAAGTAAGATTGTTCTTTTTGGGTCTAGTGGCCGGAGACAGTTTGTCAGACGACCCCCAAACACTGAATTCAAGCCACAGTACACTGTGAAGACAGTGAAGCATGGTTGCGCAAGCATCATGCTATGGGGATGTTTCTCATACTACGGTGTTGGGCCTGTTTATTGCATACCAGGGATCATGGATCAGTTTGAATACATCAGAATACTTGAAGAGGTCATGCTGCCTTATGCTGAAGAGGAAATGCCCTTGAAATGGGTGTTCCAACAAGACAACGACCCCAAAGACACCAGTAAACGTGCAACATCTTGGTTCCAGACCAACAAGATTGACGTTATGGAGTGGCCAGCCCAATCCCCGGATCTTAATCCAATAGAAAACTTGCGGGGTGACATCAAAAATGCTGTTTCTAAGGCAAAACCAATAAATACAGAAGAACTGTGGAATGTAGTCCAATCATCTTGGGCTGGAATACCTGTTCACAGGTGCCAGAAGTTGGTTGACTCCATGCAACACAGATGTACAGCAGTTCTCAGAAACAGTGCTTATACAACTAAATATTAATTAAGTGATTCAAAGAAAAGAAAAATCTTCAAACATTTTTCAGTTTATATAGTGAATGTTTGAGTTTGTAAAGAAGAATACAAACACTGCTATTTTTTTGAACAGTCTAATATTCACTTTTCTTCAATTTAGAGGAACAACACAAATGTGATATATTTTTCTTCATGTTTTGATTTGGAATAGAATGTGTAGTGTTCCCAATGCATTTATTCACTTTTTTCAACACACTGCTATTATTTTGAACACAACTGTATATATATATATATATATATATATATATATATTTATTAAATCTGCACTTTAAAATGCTAACTATTCTATGGTGTACTCACATTCCAGTAGTTGACTCCATTGCCCCTTTTCTTCTTTCCATTGCTGGCACAAAATTACTAGTATGAAATCAGTCCATTGGAACTTTACTACAATTTTAAACACAGCCAAATGCTTTGGTTCAATTACATTTTAATGTTATAAGGAATAACATGTATCTATGTTTATTGGGCCACAAGGCTGAATCAACTTCTTTCATTTTTGCTATCAGGGAAGGTGTGATAAATGGGCACTCAATGTTCCTTTTCATCCCCTGTGTATAATTTCTTATAGAAGAATTTAACTGTAACCACAAGTCAAAAACGCTATTTAATTCATTTTTAATATTCTAAGCAAACTCACCAAACCATTCATGTCTCCATGCTTTCCTTTGTTAAAATCACTTTGAAACCCATCCCCCTGGCATTTCTAGCAGTGGCTATGTTAAAGAATATGTAAACCCAACATTTCATATTCCTGATATGTGCCTGCTGTACCATGTACTTGTATGAAAAAATATCCTGTTCTCTTTGTATTGCTTCCTTTATGTGAAACCCCTGGTGTTCCTGACCGTCCCTCTGCTTTCCTATTAAAAACTGACTACACTAGGCATGAGAGTACAGCATGGTCAGTTCCCTAGCTGTGTTCTCCTCCAATGGTCAGACTTCTGCTGACACCCCCTGCAAAATCTTTTACTGGGAAGACAAGTGTGCTGCTATTTCTCTTCCCCCAGCTCTTATGAAGCTGAAAACACTTTAAAAAGGGGAAAAGGGTATATATATAATATTTTTTTTATATCTATACACAAATGTTTTGCCTTTCATTTCTATTTTACACTGTATTGGTTGTTTTACAAGATGAGGGTTCACATACTGTTTCTTGCCACTGAACAATACAGTTCATAATCTAGTTTTTAAATACTGCAATGACACAGCTAGTGAGAGCCCATACAGCAGCCTCCGGGTTCAAATCGGCCACAACCAGCTTTATTGAGCATCCAATGTCAGATACAACATAAGCAGCAAAAAAAAAAACCCAAAACAAAACATAAAAACAAAAAAAGAAAAGTGTAGTGACATGTATGAATGATTTCATTATATTCTTGTAAATTGGTTTATTTTCAATACATGATTTGTAAGATAGCTTAAGTTTTGAAAACAGTTCATTGCATTTCAAATACATAAATAGTCACTCTGTTCCAATCACCTTGGCTTCACCTGTAAATTAAAAAAAGTATATTCAAAGCTCAAACTTTTTTCAACTTTAATAGAATAAGTATTAGTTGCAAAGTGAGAGTTTTTTTTAAAATTTTTGCTACTCTAGGTCATATTACCTATATAGTATATAGGGGGTTTTACCCTCTTCTATGGCTGCAGACATCTAAACCTGGGGTGGGACCATTCGGTGCAGAACTTTACTTTCTTGGTTATCTTGACATCAACTTGGTTCTTTTACCATTTAATATATTTGTATGCCCTTGGTAAGACAATCCTTTATGGTGATTCATGGATTATCTTTTGTCTATATGTGTTTTTGTTATATACATGGATTTATCTGTTTGTTGGTTTTTTGAATAGTGTTGTTTTTTTTCATGTTTAGTGGTATTTCTTGCAGTATTCTTAACCAATTCAATACCGGGCAATTTTACACCTTCCTGCCCAGACCATTTTTCAGGTTTCAGCGCTCTCACACTTTGAATGACAATTGCGCAGTCATACAACATTGTACCCAAACTAAAATTTTATCATTTTCTTCACACAACTAGAGCCTTCTTTTGGTGGTATTTAATCATCACTGGGGTTTTTATTTTTTGCTAAATTAACAAAAAAGCCCAAAAATTTTCAAAAATCCCCACGTTTTTCTTTGTTTCTGTTATAAAAGTTTGCAAATAAATAATTGTTCTTCATAAATTTAGGCCGAGATGTATTCTGCTACATGTCTTTGGTGAAAATAACCCAAATTAGGATGTATTTTTTAGTTTGTAGGAAAGTTATAGAGTTCACAAATTATGGTATAGATCTGAATATTGATCAATCCTGAAGTACTGACAGCCAATTTATTTTCTTGAGGCCCAAGAATGTCAGAACAGTACAGATATTCCCCAAATGACCCCTTTTTGCAGAGTAGACAGTCCGACGTACTTCATAAGAGGCATGGCGAGTTTTTTGAAGTTGTATTTTTTTTGTCATAATTTTTCGGAAAATAAAATAATAAAAAAAATTATTTTCATTATTTTTTTTTTTTACACACTGTCACCAGTGCAGTACAGCATCATCATATAACTGGCATGGCAGTGATCAGGGACACTGACTGGTGACAGTGTGAAAAAAAAAATATATATAGATTTTTTTTTTTAATTTTTTATTAAATTTTTTTCATTTTTTTAAGATTTTTTTTTCATATTTCACTATGTCCAAAGTAGTACAATGTTACCATAGTAACATTGTACTACTTTGGGGAAGTGATCAGTATTTTTTTTTTTTTTACACAATTTGCTTATTGCAAAGAATTACTTTGCTATAAGCAAGCATTTACCTGAATGACATGGATTCATTCAGGGTTTTTTTTTTTTTGTGCTTAGCTGTGATTTGGCCACAGCTAATCACATGACATGTGCATGTGATTAGCTGTGACCATTCACAGCTAGACACTAGTATACAATGGATGGCATGAATGAAGCCATCCATTGTATACAACTCTCATGTGACCTGCTGTGATTGGTCACAGCAGGTCACATGGTAGCGGCAACGGGGGCCGGTACTCAGATCTGTCATCGGCCCGAGGTACACAGCCGGTGACATATCGCGCCGCTGCGCGGCTCTGCAAGCGCGTAAACTGCGCATATGGCATCCTCCCGGAAAGGTAATACATTTTTGCGGACGCTATTTGGCCATAGGCCAGGCGTCAAATGGTTAAGTCTCCTGAGGAAGACAAAATTGTGGTGAAACATGTAGAGCTGAGCCATACTGCACAGAGTTTCAAGCCACATTTAAATGTTGTGCTGGTTTTATATTTAATACTGTGATAATGTTGTTTTAACGTTTTGTAAACATTTTTTTTATCATAAAATACCGCTGTGAGCTTTGGCATCTTAAAAGTCCCCCTTTCTTTGCAACAAATATGTATTTTCAAAGGGATGTGGTTCCCTTTATCCTCTGACACTCTGGTATTTCTTGCACTTTTTGAGAGAATAAGGTTGGGCTAAAACCCCTGTCAATGTTTGTTACTACATACTATATGTCCTATTTGGGAGATGAAAGGGAGGCCACTAGAACTGAAATGGGGGGATCTTCCAATGGGGAGACGTGTTGCAGTCACAAGTGTCAAAGAGGAGATTTCTTCACTTTGCAAATATTTAATCTCCTCTGATGTGTCTATAGAGCAGTAGGTGAGAAAAATCTTCCCAATGGGAATCAAACAGCAGAAAAAGCACACAGGTGTTGACCCCTCCCTACTTTAGATATACCTTAACCTCCTTACTGTGGTGGGTGTACCCCCACGTCTTTGTGTTTACCTTAAGCATGTGTCTGGGTTCGCACAAAGCTGCTTCTCCCTCTGTCATAAGACAACAGAGAGCAACAGCTAAGGGCACATGTGATGTGTGTGATGATGCCACGTGATCTCTGTAATGACCAATCACAGCAATCAACAATGTAAACAGTATAGTATTGTTTACACTGGTGAGTCCTCCCTATCTTCACATAACAGAGGAAGGCCCCTTTCACATGAATCTTCCGAATGGATCCACCTGTCCGTTTTTCATGTAGAACCTTCATTCTCCTCTATGGAGCGGTTGGTATAAACGGACATGTGTCTGTTTACATCCTCCTACGTCCAATCCAATCCTAGCCACCAAAAACAGTCGGGTGGGGATCTGTTCCCCTTCCATCCAGTGGATCAGATAGCAGTTGGGTGTAAACGGACAGTAGGTCCATTTACATCTGAATGCCCTCAGAGGAGAGCAGGCTGTGCCCTTGTCTGCTCTGCAAAAATGGAGTGGACACAGACCTGCCATTTACCATTTTCCATTTGTGGATTGGAACCGGAGTCTGCCCCATGTGAAAGGGGCCAAGCGGAAAACGGATGGTTTAACATATCCTTCTGTTGCTTCGATCTGCAATTGAAGGTGGGTGGGGTGGGTGTGACTAATGTCACTGGATTGTTTTGGGAGAATTTCAAATGCCAGCAACCTCCAATGATGAGTAAGGGTTTAATTGTCACTGACCATTAATGAATGTTGGATTGTTTTAGAGTGGTTTTAAAGTGTTTTGGGTTTATCCATGACATCTAGCCTTTGTACATGCTGAAGTTTCAATTTCAGCTTTTCAAACTAATAATGGAAGATGTGCACTTAGCTTCAGTGGGCAACCTTTAAAGGCTAAGTACACCATAAAGTTTTACTAAACCCAGGACCCTGCATTCATTATATCTGGCCTTCCACAGAACATGGAAATGCAATTATTTTAGTAAACATAACTGCTAAATACTTTTTCTCATTAGCAGTATATAGCAGTCTTGTGACTTCTATCAGTGTCTGGCTGAGCACTGGTTAACCTTGTATAAGGAGTTTTCATTCTCCTCTGACTGTCCTATGAGGCTGCCTGACCCCTGACCCTCTGTCCAGACAGCACTGATTGGCCCTGTGCCCTATGGCAGATGGATTGGGGATAGTAAAAGAAGGGAAGGATCAGAGATGACAGGATCAAGCAGCCTTTTTATACAATGCGGAGGATTAACCCCTTGTGAGTATAAAAAGCCTGCTTTATTTCATATACAGACTGATTTTACTGTTGTGGGTTCAGTAACACTTTAATTTATTTTTAATCACATACCAGCATTTTTGTTCATTTACAAAAAATTGTGGCAAAAAATAGAGATTGCCTTGGGGTGCCACCTTTCCAAAATGGGAACATTTTGGAGGTGTTCGTACTGTCCTGACATTTTTTAATTGATACGTGTTATAACAGAAAGTAAAGGAAACAACATTAAAAATGTCTTCCTTTTTTCCTTTATATAATAAAAAATGGAAAGTGGTAATTAAATACCACCAAAAGAAAGCTCTATCTGTCTCACAAATGATCTAAATTTCATTTAGGTACAGTGCTGCTTGACGGAGTAATTGTCAGTCAAACTATCACAACACCAAAAAGAGAAAAATGGCCTGCACAGAAAGGGGGTGTAACATGCCAATTCTGAAGTGTATATAGAAAAAAATATTTAAAAGAAACTAGTACTGGGGGAGTAGTCGCACCCTACAGAAAGAGAGGGAGCAGCATTGACAGGTCTTTATTACAGGAAGCTCCTCTACCAGGCAAAAGTTCACACTGGATTAAAACACAGATCTAGAAGAAATACACAAAGCACACCAAGATTCCTGTCCGAATACACATACCTTCTATATTTAATATTTGCTTATCCTGGATTTAAGCTTTAATACTTTCTGAGTCACTGACCTGGAACATGTATACAGCAGTTCTGACACACATTCTCTAATCTGCATGCGTTTTCTAGGTCAGTATCTCAAAAAGTACTAAAGCCAGACACAGCCAGGCAGCTAGTATTCTTAGACGGAGATCCACAATGGCAGCCCTTGTAGTCTTCTCAGCACAGGTTTCCTTTATTCTGCTTCCAGGAGAAAGACATGCAGCAATTCACTGGTTTCATACTGCTGAGTCGGTAAGTGTAACAATTTATTTCATAGTATAGTTGTAAATCCCAGCTGGGTGCAGCCATTTGGAATAATTACCCCAGTGACCAGACATAAAGCAGTGTTGAAAGCTTCTGGCTGTGTACAATTTTCTATTCTTGTGTCATAAATTGAAACTGATGGTGCCAAAAACCTCTTATTTTCCACCAATAAATACTGAACAAAGGCAGCACGCATGCAAAAGGTTAAAGCAATGCCTATGCTGTTTCAAATGATCAAGCTGGACAAGCGGCAGACTCACTCTGTTAAAAGAACTACTTAAAATGTAAAATATATATGTGCATGCACACAGATAATAGTGTGTTACGTGGCATAAACACTCTCTGCTTTTTCCTATTTACAGAGTACATAGCTTCATACAAAATGATGGTCTACAACTTTCTATATTTTTTTAAAAGGCAAACTCCAAGAAATGTAAAATTATTTCTTGCAGTGGGGTTCCTCATTTAGGTCTAGGGAATATATTCTCTGCTCCTCTGTGCTGCTTTACCAGTCCCTGCGGCATTTTTTTCCCATGTTTAGGTAGTCTAAGGTCCTAACATCATCAAGAGCATAACATTGCATTGGACATGATGACACTAAGAAGGGACAGTGCAGTGATCGGAGCACGGTGGAGCGCCATCTGCCTGGGGGTGGGGTGGAGGATTACCTAAATTGAAGTGGTTCTAAAGGCTCAAGGATTTTTATCTGCATGCATTGTATGTATGGAGGTAAAAAACCTTCTGTGTATAGCAGCCCCCCCAACTCTTACTTGAGCCCAATCCAGCAATGTCCATGAGAGCCTTGCTTCTCCGGGGACTCTCACTTCTGCTTGGCTGAGGCGATCACAGACAGTGAACCAATCAGAAGAGGGAGGGACGGGCCCAAGCTACAGCTCTGTGTGTAAATGGGCATGCAGAGCCATAGCTCTCGAGTGCCCTCATAGCAAGCTGCTTGCTATGGGGGCAACAGACAGGAGGAAGGGGCCAGGAGTGCTGGTGGGGGACCCAAGAAGAGGAGAATCTGGGCTTCTCTGTGCAAAACCACTGCACACAGCAGGTAAGTATGACATGTTTGTTATTTAAAAAACAGAAAAAAAAAATACAAGACAAGTATCACTTTAAAGCGTTTCTGCTCTACCCTAGACCAAATGAGCAGTCAAAGCCTGCAATGTGGGATCAGCCCCACTGCAAAGGATCATTTTGAATTTAATGGAGTTGGACTTGAAGTACAACTGAAATCCAACTGTATGCATATTGTTGCAGCAAATAAACAACATACACTGAGGTATGGACCTTCAGTTATGGGGCTGGAGGAAGGGCGACATGCATTATAATTCCAGTGATGTCACCACCCTGGTGCTGATGGGCTCTACTTAGTCCCTGTGCCTTGGTAGCAGATGGGTAGTATTTGCGTCACAGCTGTGTGGTATAGCTTAAATAACAACCACCTACAATATCATAAAGCTTGTAATTCAGGTGAGAGGTGAGAGGGGGCATTTTGGATTTTGGAATAGTGTACACGAAGCTTTAAGCTTGGGTTCACATATGTGCGGTGAGGTATAACGCATGTGATTCACACAGGAACCGCACCGCATTCCTGTGCAAATCACATGCGATTTGTGTGCAGTGCGATTGGAGCATACATTTTGTATGGCTCTAATCGCATAGCACCCACACCAAAAACATGCAGGGCCCTTTTTTGGGTATTCACACCTATGCGATCTGATTCTGCACATCGCACTTCGTTTTGCGGACCACTTTGGAGGTGTTGTTAACTTAACATACACCCCCGCAGTGGTTCATGAATGAGGTGCGGAATTTGCACTGAAAACGCTGCAAATTCCGCACCGTATCAGTGAACCAGGGATAAACCACTGTGCAAAACAAAAGTCCAAACAGATTTTCTGAAAAGTTCCCAGTTAGTTATGAAAATATGACTCACTAACACATTTGTTTTTATGTTAAAATCTTTCATTAAGATTTTAAAGCTGATCTCCATGTTTAGTGTCCCTTTAACCAGTTCTCCCCCGGGCCAATTCTGACATATCTCTCTCACATGCAAAAATCTGTTTTTTTTTTGCTGTAAAAAATGACATAGAACCCCAAACATTATATTTGTTTTTTGCAGGGGTCCTAGAGAATAAAATGCTGGGTGTTGCAATTATTTATGTCACACAGTATTTGTGCAGCGTTTTTTCAAACACAATTTTTTGGGGAAAATTACACTTAAATGAATTTTATTTTACACAAACACTATAGAATACCTATTTTTGCTAAACAATAAAACATGATGTTACAATGAGTAAATAGATACCTAACGTGTCATACTTTAAAACTGCATATTCCAATGGAACGGCGCCAAACTATGATACCCATAAATCTCCATAGGCGACACTAAAAGCCTTTACAGGTTACTTGTTTAGAGTTACATGGGAGGTCTGGAGCCAAAATTATTGTTCCTGCTCTGAGTGTGAGACTTACATTCACATTTGTGAATATGCACGAGGTCGGGGGGGGGGGGTGCTTTGAAAATTCTTTTTTTTAAACTTATTTTATTTCCAACTTTTTTTACAGTGTTTTTAATTTGCATTTCTTTCACAAAGTATGAACAACATCCCTTGAGAAAACAGGGTTGTGACAGGTCTTCTTTAAGGAGAGATTTGGGGTCTATTAGATTCCAAATCTCTTCTCTGGTCTCCAATGCAGCTGGTCAGACACAACAAAGAATAACCAAAACTGAAAGATACAAAATCATTGTTTCTTACATTTTCCGGGGTCACACAGAGAGAGGAACAACATCAGTTCCTTTTTCTCTGTGTAGTTTCAGGGGTTCCGGGCTCTGTGATCAGACGGAAGAGCCTGGGAAAGGTGGCGGCGGCATGACCAGCCACTCAACTTCTGCTAAAGAGGGAATCGGGAACAGAAAATTTTGATACCAGGATTTTGATACCAGGATGATACCAGGATGAGACACCTGATGTAAGGGGGCACTCTGATGGGGGCCCTGATGTAAGGGGGCACTCTGATTGGGGCACTTGATGTAAGAGGGCACTTTGATGGGGACCCTGATGTAAGGGGGCACTTTCAATCAGAGTGCCCCCTTACATCAGGGTCCCCATCAGAGTGCCACCTTGCATTAGGTGTCCCAATCAGAGTGCTGCTTTACATCAGGGTCCTCATTAGAGTGCTTTCTTACATCAGGTGTCTCCACTTACATCAATTTTCCACAACAGAGTGTCCCCTTACATATAATCAGTTATCCCCATCAGAGTGCCCCCTTACATCGTGTCCCCATCAGAGTGTCCCCTTACATATGACCAGTTACCTCCATCAGAGTGCCCCCTTACATCAGATGTCCCCATCAGAATTCACCCCTTATATGGATTGTCCCCATCAGGGTGCCTCCTTACATCAATTGCCTGCATCAGGCTGGCCAATGCACTCTCAGAGACATGGGGGAGGGACAGCTACTCACTGACCAGAAACAAATATGATGATAAAGACTTCTGAGTTTCCCAATATGCATACTTGTTCTGGCTCAGCAATTCCATCAATGCTAAAGTTCGTGGATCAGAATAACCTTCAAGAAATTGTCAGTTTAGGAAGTAGTGCTCACTGACCTCTATATCTGCAAGCACCATGGAGCAATTCAGCCTTGAAAGCAAAGAACAGAAGCACCAATGTTTTTTCCTCATAAGGTCCCCCCTCCCAAAAGTGACTGAGTAGCCTTCCAGCCTTCTAATCAGCTTAGCTGATGAAAGAACAATTTTAATTACAAAGTTCAGTTTTTCTAATACTATCTACATGGAGTGTAAAAAAACTTGGAGTGTGACATAACTGTTTATTGTAAAGTATATAAAGAACAATTCCCTGCATCAATATGTTATACATAGTTATATTGGTCCAGTTTGGACCAAGATACCTATTTATAAATCAATACTGGGCGTTGACCCTGGAAGCTGGAAATCACTGAAGTACACACCACTACTCCAGTGATCTCCACTTGCTACTGGGTCTGCTGCTGAGCATCCGGCCTGATGCATTATGAACACAGAAAATCAGCCACTCAGCACGGGCACCATTTAGAGAATACATTTTCTGAATGACTGCAAAGCTTTCTCTTATTGGACGAGGTGGAGAGCATGGTGTCACCACCCTGCCTTTTCACCTTGTCCAATCAGTGAATGTTTTGCATTCATTCAGAAGATGCAGGAAGCAAGTTGAGATCACTGGAGTAGGATGTCTATGTCAGTGATTTCCAGGTTCTGGGGGCATCGGCCAAGTATGGTATACATATTGTAGTTACATTGTTCCTAGCTGGACCAGTATAATATACCGATGCCTGGAATTATAATTTAATGATGTGGTTATAGTCTGGATTTTACTCTCAAAGGCTATTGCCTGTGAACATCTAGTCTACATGAATGAGAATTTTGATAGAAAGAGGCTTGAAATAAATAAACAACTAATAGCAAAAAAAGACAAAATATTGTTGATAATAACTTAGTGATATAATTTAATGTTGGATCATGTCGTTTAATTTTGAATTTTCTTAAAGGTTTTTTTTATGAACTGCTTTTGTTATGTTCATTGTGTGTTGTGTTAAGCTGTCCATGTTATGTTGTAGTTATGTATTATATACAGGTGAAACTCAAAAAATTAGAATATCGTGCAAAAGTTCATTTATTTCAGTAATGCAACTTAAAAGGTGAAACTAATATATGAGATAGACTCATTACATGCAAAGCAAGATAGTTCAAGTCGTGATTTGTCATAATTGTGATGATTATGGCTTACAGCTCATGAAAACCACAAATCCACAATCTCAGAAAATTAGAATATTACATGCAATCAATAAAACAAGGATTGTAAATAGAACAATATTGGACCTCTGAAAAGTATAAGCATGCATATGTACTCAGTACTTGATTTGGGCCCCTTTTGCAGCAATTACTGCCTCAATGCGGCATGGCATGGAAGCTATCAGCCTGTGGCACTGCTGAGGTGTTATGGATGACCAGGATGCTTCAATAGCAGCCTTCAGCTCTTCTGCATTGTTCGGTCTCATGTCTCTCATCTTTCTCTTGGCAATGCCCCATAGATTCTCTATGAGGTTCAGGTCAGGCGAGTTTGCTGGCCAATCAAGCACAGTAATCCTACGGTCATTGAACCAGGTTTTGGTGCTTTTGGCAGTGTGGGCAGGTGCCAAGTCCTGCTGGAAAATGAAGTCCGCATTCCCATAAAGCTCGTCTGCGGAAGGAAGCATGAAGTGCTCCAAAATCTCCTGGTAGACGGCTGCGTTGACCCTGGACTTAATGAAGCACAGTGGACCAACACCAGCAGATGACATGGCTCCCCAAATCAACACAGACTGTGGAAACTTCACACTGGACTTCAAGCATCTTGAAGTGTGTGCCTCTCCATTCTTCCTCCATACTCTGGGTCCTTGGTTTCCAAATGAGATACAAAAGTTGCTCTCATCAGAAAAGAGGACTTTGGACCACTGAGCAACAGACCAGGTCTGTTTTTCTTTAGCCCAGGTAAGACACTTCTGACGTTTGTTGTTTAGGAGTGGCTTGACCAATGGAATATGAAATTTGAAGCCCATGTCCAGTATCCATCTGTGTGTGGTGGCTCTTGATGCACTGACTCCAGCCTCAGTCCACTCCTTGTGAAAGTCCCCAATACTTTTGAATGGCCTTTTCCGGACAATTCTCTCCAGGCTGCGGTCATCCCTGCTGCTTGTGCACCTTTTTCTTCCACAATTTTCCCTTCCACATAACTTTCTATTAATGTGCTTTGATACAGCACGTTGGGAACATCCAACTTCTTTTGCAATTACCTTTTGAGGCTTTCCCTCCTTATGGAGGGTGTCCATGATGGTTTTCTGCACAACTGTCAGGTCAGCAGTCTTTTCCATGATTGTGATTCCTACTGAACCAGACTGAGAGACCATATAAAGGTCTCAGGAACCCTTTGCAGGTGTTATGGCTTAATTAGCTGATTAGAGTGGGACACTTTGAGCCTAGATTATTGCACCTTTTCACAATATTCTAATTTTCTGAGATTGTGGATTTGGGGTTTTCATGAGCTGTAAGCCATAATCATCACAATTATAACAAATCACGGCTTGAACTATCTTGCTTTGCATGTAATGAGTCTATCTCATATATTAGTTTCACCCTTTAAGTTGCATTACTGAAATAAATGAACTTTTGTACGATATTCTAATTTTTCGACTTTCACCTGTATGTATGTAATTTGCATTTTCTGGGTGAACTCATTTGAAACTTGAAAAATAATAATAGTTGTCACCAACATAATGCATAGAAAGAACTCACAAGAATGTCTTACTAACCACCAAAATATGAAACACACCTAAATTGATGTAACCATTTTGCAAGTGAAAACAATAATGTGTTTTTTTCCACAACATTTTTGTACAATGCAAATTATGCACAAGCAGCAAAATCCACAATTTAGTCACATTTCTGCAAAGTGATTTATAACGATCAGTATAAATATGTTACTTCAGCCTAATGCAGTCAACCTCTTCTGTAGCTGGAACAGCACTTGTCTTGATTTCTATCTCTCCACTACATTTACTTCCATTGTAGGTGGATCTCCATTTCAGAAGCATGATCTTCTTAAAATATTTCATGGTATTGTTTTTGACAGTCACAAAGCACATTGTGTTAATCATGCTGTTACTCATTGCAATACACTCTACAATGTAAAAAGCAGACAGATAATGCTTTTCTCTAATAAAAACTGTAGGAAAAAAATCCCGAACAATCATGAATCCATAAAATGGAGCCCAGCATAGGACATAAGCTATGAGGATACACATAAGCACCAAGACTGTCTTTCTCCGGCATCGAAGGCGTTTCCGTATTTGTTCTGTCTGAAACCCAGGCACCGTTTTGAACCAAAGCTCTCTGGAGATCCTGGCATAGCATAACGTCATTGTAACAACTGGTCCAACAAACTCAATGCAGAAAATAAAGAGGAAGTAGGATTTATAATAGATCTGCTGGTCAACTGGCCAAATTTGACCACAAAATATCTTCTCTTGGTTTTTCACAATAAAGAGCACTGATTCTGTAGCAAAATATGCTGAAGGTATGGCTATAAGCAGAGCAATAATCCAAACCAGGGCAATCAAGAATGAAGCAGTCTGATAATTCATGCGAGGCTTCAGTGGATGTACAATTGCCAAGTACCTACAAAACAAAAATGGTTTCATGAAATAAAACGACAAACTTTTTCAGAATACTATCATTGCATACAGGATTCACACAGGTTACAATCACAACCAAATCATGGGGATGGCTCATACTTACCTTCTTTAACTCACAGTTTATATTTACATTACCATTGCCATAAGAGTCTCACATGTAAGACCACAACCAAATCATGGGGATGGCTCATACCTACCTTCTTTAACTCACAATTTATATGTACATTATCATTGCCATAAGAGTCTCACATGTAAGACCACAACCAAATCATGGGGATGGCTCATACTTACCTTCTTTAACTCACAGTTTATATTTACATTATCATTGCCATAAGAGTCTCACATGTAAGACCACAACCAAATCATGGGGATGGCTCATACTTACCTTCTTTAACTCACAATTTATATGTACATTATCATTGCCATAAGAGTCTCACATGTAAGACCACAACCAAATCATGGGGATGGCTCATACTTACCTTCTTTAACTCACAGTTTATATTTACATTATCATTGCCATAAGAGTCTCACATGTAAGACCACAACCAAATCATGGGGATGGCTCATACTTACCTTCTTTAACTCACACTTTATATCACCATTATCATTACCATAATAGTCTTACATGTAAGACCACAACCATATCATGGGGATGACTCATACTTACCTTCTTTAACTCGCAATTTATATTTACATTATCATTGCTATAAGAGTCTCACATGTAAAACCACAACCAAACCATGGGGATGGCTTGTACTTATGCTTAGCTTCACAATAACTAAACACGGGGCACCCCTATGATCAACAAAACACCTGCGAGTGGAATAGTAGGTAAAGTAGCAAAGTAGGTAAACTATATGTGCTGAGGGCATCACTGGAGCCTCATTAAGGGCTTATGTACACTGCAGCTGCTCAACTCATGTTTAGGAGCTCTTCAGCATTTTTTTTAGCAGCCCCTGAACTCACCCTAATGTTTTCCTATTTGTCCATGTACACATCTTTGTTTACAGTCATTTACAGGCATTTGAGTTTACAGTCATTTTTTTGAATGCAGAAAACTTGCGTTCAGCAGTCGATTTTATCAGCGTTTCAAACGCTACACGCAGCAAATTGCGCTTATAAGTGTTGCGTCTGAAAATGTTTTTTAACTCTTCCAGTTCCCAATGCTGTCCAGAGGCTTTTTTCATCATGAAGAATGCATGAAAAGTGTTTTCAAGGTACTCAGATGGACAAAACACGTAACACAGGATGTTCCTACCAAGCTTGTCACACATTGGAAACAAAAGATATGTTAATGACCATTCACACCTGAAATTCCTCATGAAGACCCCCTACCAGGTGACCTAAATGACTCACTCCACCAGACACCTTCCCACCCTTGAAAACAAAAGAAATGTTAATGAGCAACTCACACCTAATTATCTAAACACATACTGCTGTCTCTGCTTCTATTCTCTGTATTTCTCTGAAACAGTCTGAAATAGTTAATAATTTACCACTTTTCAGTGCATTCTGGGCATTTGGGAGGTTCTCCTGTGCTTATCTTTAAACACGCTTCTAAACACAAACGCACATAAACGCATTATGCAAACACGGCTAAACAGATGTTTTTAACCTACGTTTTCCAGCGGTCAGTTTTCATCGTTCAGAAGTGTCTCGTGTACATGGGACCTAAGACTGCATTAATATCTACATACTGCATGTGTTGCAGTAACAATGACCGTGTGCACCATTAGATGCATTGGCGTAATGTGGTGCCATTCACTTTGACAATCCAATGCATCCTGACAATGCACCTTTTTAAATAAAGTTATTGAAACATGCTGAAAAAAGTCTATTGAAGTCTATTACACCATATGATCCCTACAGGCAGTAATCTGTCCTTTACTCAATTTTTTATTGTCTTTTCTAGCTGTTTTTACATTTGTGGCCAACCCACAACACATTGTTTTCATTAGCTGTTCTCCACACCTTTCTCACCTGCTCATTGCCATGCCCACCACACAATATGAGTCCCATTCAGGCAGCCCAATGCTCAGTCTTAACCACCTCCAACAGCACATTTATTTTATGGCAACATTTTCAGTATTTATTCTGCACCACACCACAGCTAGCTTGGCACCAGCCACCTCTTGCTGAGCCTTAACGCCAAGTAGCTGCATATATGCGGCCCTGTTAAAACTACTTACCGTGCTGAGAGCGAGCTTCCTGCTGGTGGGGATCTGTAAGCTCCCGATGCATACTTGCGATTAGGAGCTTTCCAATCATTTGATCGCTGTGACAGTCGATCACAGCAGTCACATGACCCAAATCCCTGCCTCCACCTCCCAGCTTTTAGAACCCTTACAGAGCTGGGAGGTGGTTGGCTCCAAGGGGTTAAAAACCAAATAAAACTGATACATCCCAACTGCCGCAATCTGTTATCTCAGCTGACTGGCCACAATTTTGCAGGTGATAGATGAATACTGGCTCACCAGATACATCAAGGGCTACAACAAAATGGCACCCGTCCACAGATTGCCTGGGCATATAGTAAGCTTCTCTTAGGACCCTCATGGGTAGGAGACCAAGCTGAAGTAATTTTTTACTAACAGGAGCTCACTATATGCCAAGGCAGTGTGCAAATAGGCGCCATTTTGTTGTACAACTAACTTATTGTAACTGTGTGCACAGCAGACACTCCAGTCAGTGAATGCCTTACCTTTCTCTAATACCTCTCCCCGCTATCGCATCACAAATCAACTCAATGCCTTTCATGCCATTCTTACCATCCACGTTTCTATTATCCTCTTTTCAAAATAATTTTCCAACTGTTCTTCCACACTCACTCTGTCACTTTTATCTGGACTCTCTGATCCCACTTTTGTGTCTTGCCAAGTCTCGATTCTCTGTGCATACTCCTGCCTTTACCCAAGTTATCCTACCATAGCTCCCTCCCCTCAGCATACCAGACCCCACTCAGTTTTAATCTATTGGGATTGTTTTATTTTTGTTTTTTTATTATATCTTGTATTGGAATTTTCCATTACAAAAAGAAAAACAACCTTATACCCATACAGTTCACATATACACAAATTCCACTTAAATTATCCTATTCCCCTACCCCTCCACCATCCCCGCATCCAGTTACCCCTGTCCATATCCTTACATTGTACTTTAACCTAGAGATTTTTCCCCACAAGGCCATAAGATTTACACTACCAAGCATTAGCTTCCCTCCATAAATTGTACCCTAATGGATTTTAGCCTCATGTATTTCAGACATTCATCACATACAACTTTATTTGTTTTGATAAGTCCTGCCAGCATTGGTGGTCAGTGGCAGGGAAATTTAACCCCCTCCATTGATGATCAGTGGCAGTCATTTTTAGCACCCTCCCATTGATGATCAGTAGCAGTAACATTTAATCCCCTCCATTGGTGGTCAGTGGCAGTATTATTTAACCTCATCCATTAATGGTTATTTGGCAGTAAATATCAAAAGCTATGTTTTAATTTATCCACCATGCTACTTTTATGGAAAAGATTGAAATTGATTTGTAAATTATGCTACATTTCCCTAGGTTTTAACTTTTAAAACATTTTTCAAGGTACTGTATGCTTTGTGAGTACATACACAGAACAAACATATAGCAGTGTTTTCTCAAATTTGACCACAAAAATGGAAATACACTTAAGGCTTGGTTCACACTTATGCGTTTATTGGTGCTTTTTGCAGAAACCCACTATAGTCCATTTAACATGGTTTCATATGGAACACGTTCACTTACGCTTTTGCAGCTGCTGCATTTTTGGAAAGAGTCAGGGACTTTTTCAAATGCAAAATGGTGCATTTTTGGTTCAATAGAATTCAATGGAGATGATGCAGAAAAGCCTTTTGGATGTGTCTTTGACACCTTTTGCATTTCTTAATCTACCCAACAAATAGGCCAAAAAAAAGCATAAAAATGCAAAATGTGCGGAAAAATGTGTGTACAAAACCCTGGCTGGTCAGGCACAAACTAAACGTATTCCAGTATCTCACTATCTGTTTGGTAGTCTAGACCCAGTCAACTCCAAAAACATAAGTTTCCAACAATCTTACTCACTTAGTCCTTCCTTTGCCCCTTCCCCTATATCTCTGCTAACAGCTGCAGTAGCAATTAGAGACCAGTTAAAAACAAACCCTGGCCACTATCAGAACCAAACCAAATGATACAAGGATATATTTACAAGCCTGCCTAAAAATTTTACTTTTATTTTCTCCATCAACTCATTCCCTCACAGTCATTATATTTGTATCTCTTGCCCTCCCTTTTAGATTGTAAGTTCTAACGAGCAGAGTACTCTTCTCTTGGGTTGTTTAGTAACTGCACTGTCTCCCTTGATTTTGTAAAGTGCTTCATAAGCTGTTTGTACTACATACATTTTGTAACTCTTTTTTTTTTCAGATGGTCTCCTTTATATATCCTTTATAAATAAATAGCTCCTCTTAATAAATAAAATACATGTCAAGGATATTTTAGAAGATGGTAAATGTATCTTCCCAATGTTATATTTGTCCTTTCTGTACCAGTATAACTACATCTCAGTGAGATCCACTGTAATGTGGGATTCTGTGGAGATTTAGTTAGATAAAAAATATATTGTGCCAACAATAGTAGTTGACATGAAACTAGGGTAAGTATCAGAATTTGCATACATGTTGTATTCTGCCCATAGCATAGTTTTTATTTCTCCCTCCTGTAGCAAAATGTATTACCTGTTGTTCCTGTCAATAGGGCAGCACTGTTCGCTCTGTATATGAAATAATTTATCATTGTTGTCAACCTGTGATCAGGGTAATCTTGAGAGATATGTCATTTTATTTGAACTTAAAGTAAGTGAAAAAAAAAACAAGTGACCAACCTACTTCCAAGTAGCGGTTACAGCAACAGGTATTAAACCAACTTAAAGCTAACCATTGTTAGCACCTCCCTGTAATTGCCACTTTTGCTGTACACATGAATGATAAACAAGTATGCAGCGCTAAAAGTAGATAAAAATAAACTATGAATAGTGATAAATACAAATGCCAAATAGCATATAAATGTCCACAAAAGATGATATTGTGCCTGTTAGTCCACAACTGACAGTGTTGCAACCGTCAACGGACTGGGTGATGCATAATAACACTCGATGTTCTGTGATAAATAATCTCAGGTGTGAAGTTTGTGGTACAATAATGCACTTACCAGAAGTACATACAATCTGAGCGTTGTATGTATATATGATCCGTAGTGGCAGGTCTGGTCATTGGTTGTAGCGACATCCGGGGCTGTGGCAGACTCACAGGGATGGTGTGATTCACACTTGGGGGTCACCTCAAATCCATCGGTAGGTCCAACATCATCCAGACTCCTGATGATGCTCTGCAGGGTGCTCCACCTTGAAAGGCTCGCAAAATAACGAGCCAGGGGGCAAAGTGGCACCAATAGTTTGCGAGCCTTTCAAGGTGGAGCACCCTGCAGAGCATCATCAGGAGTCTGGATGATGTTGGACCTACCGGTGGATTTGAGGTGACCCCCAAGTGTGAATCACACCATCCCTGTGAGTCTGCCACAGCACTGGATGTTGGTACAACCAATGACCAGACCTGCCACTACAGATCATATATACATACAACGCTCAGATTGTATGTACTTCTGGTAAGTGCATTATTGTACCACAAACTTCACACCTGAGATTATTTATCACAGAACATCGAGTGTTATGCATCACCCAGTCCATTGACGGTTGCAACACTGTCAGTTGTGGACTAACAGGCACAATATCATCTTTTGTGGACATTTATATGCTATTTGGCATTTGTATTTATCACTATTCATAGTTTATTTTTATCTACTTTTAGCGCTGCATACTTATTTATCATTTGTTGCTGAGGTGCTGAGGATTGCCTTTTTATGCTAGCAGCTCCCCCATTGTTCCTATTTAATTTTGTCGTTCATATTGGGTTGCGCTCGTTTATTCATTTATCCTATTTATCCTATGTACACATGAATGTTGAGAAATTCTAAATGAAAGTCTGTGAAATGACAGAAGAAATTCTTATGCTGAAAATTATCATTACAGGTAATTACCACATACAGTTAGCAGAATAAAATGATTTTTTTTTTCTTCGCTATAGTGGGTCATGAATCACTCCTGGAATGGAAACACATTCTATATTGAAACATATTTCTTCCTCATTCAGATTGCCAGAAACATCTAAATTATGAAAAAGTGTTAATTTTGAAAAGACTCATTCTTTTGGACTCCATAACTGAGCATTTGGTAGTGCGCAGTTTTCCATAACAGATGATTTACATTTTAGATACCAGCAATTTAGTGAAAAGGGACTAAAACGCATTTTATTGAGAATGCTATGGATAATTGAAGAGCACACATTGCTCTTTGTCCTATAAAATAAACATCTAGCTGTAGGCTTGGAGAACCTTGGCCTCATGCTCAGGTAAAAAAATGTCCTTTAAATTGCCTGCCACATGGATGTGCTTATGACAAAATGACAAAATGTTATTTTGAAAAAAACAGTCCACCAATATTAAAGCTTCAGTTTTAAAGCACCTGTTTATTGCTTAGTTAGTTTTGGCTAGGTGAGAGGGATTAGAATACCTGTCAGTTTTTATTTCTGTGTGTGCTCCTGTTAGGGAGATTAACCCTCTCTATTTGTCCTGTTTACCATTATCATTGAAAGTGAAAGAAAATCGTACTCTATCCAAAATTAACAAAAAAAGTGTTGCCTGTAGTTCTACCTTTAGTTTAAAATAGAAATGCAAAGTTAAATGTGTGTGTGTGTATATACAATCACTGGCCACTTTATTAGGTATATCTGTTCAATTGCTTGGTAACACAAATTGCTAATCAACCAATCACATGGCAGCAACTCAATGCATTCAGGCATCTAGACGTAATGAAGACGACTTACTGAAGTTAAAACCGAGCATCAGAATAGGGAAGAAAGGGGATTTAAGTGGCTTTGAATGTGGCATGGTTGCTGGTGCCAGACAGGCTGGTCTGAGTATTTCAAAAACTGCTGATCTACTGGGAGTTTCACACACAACCATCTCTAGGGTCTACAGAGAATGGTCCGAAAATGAGAAAATATCCAGTGAGCAGCAGTTGAGTACACAAAAATGCTTTGTTGATGCCAGAGGTCAGAGGAGAATGGGCAGACTGGTACAAGATGATAGAAAGGCAACAAAATGTTACAACACCTTGTTGAATCTATGCCACGAAGAATGAAGGCAGTTCTGAAGGCAAAAGTGGTCCAACTCTGTACTAGAACGGTGTACCTAATAAAGTGACCGATAAGTGTATATATATATATATATATATATATATGTATGTGTGTGTGTATATATATATATATATCTATCGCACACTATATTGCCAAAAGTATTGGAAAACCCCTCTAAATCATTGGATTCAGGTATTCCAATCACCTCTGTGGCCACAAGTGTATAAAATCAAGCACCTAGGCATGCAGACTGCTGCTATAAACATTTTTTAATCCAAGCGTGGTACCATGATAGGTTGCCACCTGTGCAATAAGTCCTTCCGTGACATTTCCTGGCTACTAAACATTCCACGGTCAACTGTTAGTGGGATAACAAAGTGGAAGCAACTGGGAACAACAGCAACTTAGCCATGAAGTGGTAGGCCACGTAAAATGAGAGAGCGGGATCAGTACAAACTGACTCGCACAGTGCGCAGAGTTGCCAACTGTCTGCAAAGTCAATAGCTAAAGACCTCCAAACTTCCTGCGGCCTTCAGATTAGCACAACAACAGTGCATAGAGAGCTTCATGGAATGGGTTTCCATGGCCAAACAGCTGCATCCACGCCTTACATCACCAAGTGCAATGCAAAGCGTCAGATGCAGTGGTGTAAAGCATGCCACCACTGGACTCTAGAGAAGCTAAGATGTGTTCTCTGGAGTGATGAATCATGCTTCTCTGTCTGGCAATCCGCTTGACGTGTCTGGGTTTGGCAGTTGCCAGGAGAATGGTATTTGCCTGACTGCATTATGTCAAGTGTAAAGTTTGGTGGAGGGGGGATTATGGTGTGGGTTTTTTTTTCAGGGATTGGGCTTAGCCCTTTAGTTCCAGTGAAAAGAACTCTTAAGGTGTCAGCAAATCAAGACATTTTGAACAATTTCATGCTCCCATCTTTGTGGGAACATTTTGGGGATGGTCCCTTCCTGCTCCAACATGACTGCGCACCAGTGCACAAAGAAAGGTTCATAAAGACATGGATGAGCAAGTTTGGGGTGGAGGAACTTGACTGGCCTGCACAGAGTCCTGACCTCAACCCGACAGAACACCTTTGGGATGACTTGGAGCGGAGACTGTGAGCCAGGCCTTCTTGTCCGACATCAGTGCCTGACCTCACAAATGTGCTTCTGGAAGAATGGTCAAACATTCCCATAGGCACACTCCTAAACCTTGTGGACAGCCGTCCCAGAAGAGCTGAAGCTTTTATAGCTGCAAAGGGTGGACCAACTCAGTATTGAACCCTATGGACTAAGACTGGGATGCCATTATTATTATACAAGATTTATATAGCGCCAACTGTTTGCTCAGCGCTTTACAGTATAACGGGAGACAATACAGCAACAATACAGTTCAAATACAAGAGGGATAGGAGGGCCCTGCTTTGGGGGATGGACTGGTTGGAAGAGTAGAAGATTCCATTATTAGCTAAGGGCAGGATAGGCTTCCCTGAAGAGATAGATTTTCAGAGATCGCCTAAAAGTGAGCAGAGTAGGCGATAGTCTGATAAATTGGGGTAGGGAGTTCCAGAGGATGGGGGAAGCTCTGGAGAAGTCCTAGAGACAAGCACGGGAGGAGGAGACAAGGGAGCTAGAGAGTAGGAGGTCTTGCGAGGAGCGGAGAGTACGGTTTGGGTGATATTTGGAGACAAGTTCGGTGATATAATTTGGGGCAGAGTTATAAATGGCTTTATATGTTATTGTTAATGTTTTGAATTTTATCCGTTGGGCAATAGGAAGCCAGTGGAGGGATTGGCAGAGAGGGGTGGCAGATACGGAACGGTTAGCAAGGTGGATGAGTCTGGCAGCAGCATTCATGACAGACTGAAGAGGGGATAGCCTGCGATTAGGTAGGCCAATGAGGAGGGAGTTACAATAGTCAAGGCGAGATATAACAAGGGAGTGAATAAGTTGCTTTGTGGTTTCCGAGGTTATGAACGGGTGTATCTTGGAGATGTTGCGGAGGTGAAGTCTACAAGATTTGGACAGTGAATGGATTTGGGACTGAAAGGACAGATGGGAGTTCATGTGTGTGTAAAGGCAGGTGCCCCAATACTTTTGGCAATATAGTGTATATGTAGTGCTACTCCAGTAGCAGCCGTTGGAATGACCATGACTTCCACCAAAACTTTGCCTCTCAACCAGGCACATGGGCTCACTCATGCGGTTCTTCAATGACCAGTCTAGGGGTGTTGATTTTGTTGTTTTTATTTTTGGTGAACTTGGATAGGGTTGAGGGAGATGAGTGAGGTACTCCAAAAATAGAAACAATGTACACTTGTGGACTTTATCTAATCTTCAGAGCAAGCCATATTGGAGGCCATGCTTGAATCAAACAGTGGCCTTCAGCTTTAAGTAGTAATACAAGTAGCAGTAGTAGTAGTATTAGTAGTAGTAGTAGTAGCAGCAGCAGTGGTAGTAGTAATTTCTTCCTTAGAGCCCCAGAGCAATGTCCCTTTAAGTAGTAGGACAGGTGGCCAAAGCTCTTGGGAACACCAGCCAGTGTTCCCTTTACAGAACCCGCAGCTGACTTCCTAGCACCAGAGCTAGGGTTAAGCAGCAAAGTCTCTAAGGTCCTTTAGGGGGTGTCTGTACTCACAAGACCTAAGAGCAGCTGGATGATTTCCTCCATAATACCAGACCAGATCTGCAGTAGGCAGCCCCTTAGTCAACATAGCAGAACCTGGGTCTCAGCATTCAGGCACTCAGGTGGCCCACCTGAGGCCGCATGGCAGTACTTGTCCAATAGGGCAATGTGCCCTCTCCCAGGCTGGACCAGTCCTGAATGGAAAAGACCCAGATCCCAGTGTGCTTTCTGAATATATACAGTTACCCAGCATGCCATCAGAAGCAGTCTCTCTGGGATAGGTTGGGGCTGTATCAATATTCATGCTTCCATCTGCATAGCTCCACACCTATGATCTAGAAACTTCTCAAGCTTTCTGGATGCAGAGGGAGCTATCACCATGGCAGCAGCTGATCGCACAGAACAGACCTAACTAGCAGAACAAGCCATCACTGATACAGTGTGCCAGTTATGCTTTTACCTAGCACCTAATTACAATCACACTGACTACAGTGTGATAACTAAATCTACCTATCAAAATCCAATCTACAGATAACTCTACATAAACCTAGCACCTATCTAGGAGGGTGAGATATATATATACATATATATATATATATATATATATATATATATATATATATATATTTACCTTTTTTAAATATAAGTGATCACATGACCTCTGTCCTCAGCTGCATGAGGGGCTTAGAGAGCTTGGGGTGGAGTCTTCAAGGAGCATGTCAGCAGGAGGCCAAGAAACAGGAATACACTGATCTTCCCAGTGAAGAGCTGTCGAATTAGATGGGGGGAGGAGGCCTGGCAGGATCATCACAAAACACAAAGGATTTTACCCAAAGGAAGCAATCGAAAGAGAACAGGATACTTTTCAAGAGAAGTACATCATAACACTGGAACATATCAGAAATACAACATATGAAATATGGGGTAACATACAAGGTATGTAAAACTATTTATATTTATTTGATAAATGTATGTATAATTTCATATTACTGTCCACTAAGTTGGAAAGCACACATTATAGTGTTGCTTAATGCTCATATTTCTTCATGGCTTCAATTATCCTGCTAGCTCTTACAGAAAACACACATGAATGGAAGATTAAGTAAATGCTGCAGCTTGTAGAAATATAAGAAAGTAGATGAAAGCTACAACATACAATGCAGGTTACCTGACTTCTCTGAATGAAGATGATGTAGATTCTTTAGAACGTTGCTAAGGGCTGCTTTAGGTTGATTACATTTTTGCAGCAGATAGAACACAGTTCCTGCACTACTCTTTTTTTTTAAGCCTTTATATGTCTGAAATTGGCAGAAAACAAATCTCCGTAGGCTTATGAAAAATATTAACTCTTTCTGTTAAACAAAATACACAAAGGAGTCATCAAGTTATTCTGTTACAAATAATCTGTCATACACATACCTGCAGTGAACTCCAAATCCTTCCAGTCTGAAGGCTGCAAAGTATGCACTAATAGTAAAGTGTATGAACAAAATCACCAGGAAAGAAACAATCAATTCTCACTGGACGGCATAAAAATTTTCATTACTGTAATACTTGTGCTGTTTTCAAAAATTGCAAAAAAAAAAATTAAATCTTTCCAAAGCTTGAGTTTTCAATCTACTGATTTAGCTGCTATGAGGTATCCCTTTAACTAAGTACATTCTACTTATTTCCTTAGGGGATTGCTGGAAATATGCTGGCTGTCGTTCTCCACTCATTTTCCACCATGCCCTGCAGGGAATCTTATCTAATTGCCTAATAAAGGGAAGTACCACCTTCAAAATAATGTTGCTAATCAACTGATCGTGTGCTTTCTCATGGATGGCTGCACATACTGCGGAGAAGGGTCTCAAAAAATTCAGCAGTGAAGATGAGTATTTAGGCATGTTTCATTTATTTCTTAGAGGTACTTATACAGTTTCAAGAAAAAGTATGTGAACCCCTTGGGATTACGTGGAGTTTTGCATGAATTGGGCATAAAATGTGCTCTGAACGTCATCTAAATCACAACAATAGAAGAACACAGTCTGCTGAACATAATACTACACAAACATTAGATGTTACCATGGTTTAATTGCACATAACATGTAAACATTCACAGTGCAGGGAGGAAAAAGTATGTGAACCTTTGGACTTAATAACAGGTTGACCCTCCTTTGGCAGCAATAACCTCAACCAAACGTTTCCTGTAGTTGCAGATCAGACCTGCACAACGATCTGGAGTAATTTTGGACGACTCCTCTTCACAAAACTGTTTCAGTGTAGCAATATTCTTGGAATGTCTGGTGTGAATCGCTCTCTTAAGGTCATGCCACAGCATTTCAATTGGGTTGAGGTCAGGACTCTGACTGGGCCACTCCAGAAGGCGTATTCTGTGCTGTTGCAGCCATTGTTTTGCTGAATTACTTGTATGCTTTGGGTCATTGTCCTGTTGCATCACCCATCCTGTGCGGAGCTTCAGTTGGTGGACAGATGGTTGTACGTTTTTCTGCAAAATGTCTTGATAAACTCTGGAATTCATTTTCTCATCAATGACAACAATCCGTCCAGGCCCTGGGGCAGCAAAGCAGCCCCAAATCATGATGCTCCCTCCGCCATGTTTTACAGTGGGGATGAGGTTTTGCTGTTGGTGTGCTGTGCCTTTTTTTCTCAACACATAGTGCTGTGTGTTCTTCCCAAACAACTCAATCTTGGTTTCATCTGTCCACAGTATATTTTGCCAGTAGTGCTGTGGAACATCCAGGTGCTCTTTTGCAAACTTCAAACGTGCTGCAATGTTCTTTTTGGACAGCAATGGGTTCCTCTGTGGCGTCCTCCCAAGTACTCCATTCTTGTTTAATGTTTTCCTTATTGTAGATGTGTCAACAAAAATGTTAGCATGTGCCAGAGATTTCTGTAGGTCTTTAGCTGACACTCTGGGATTCTTCTTTACCTCATGCAGCATTCTGCGCTGTGCTCTTGCAGTCATTTTTACAGGACAACCACGCCTAGGGAGAGTAGCAACAGTGCTAAACTTTCTCCATTTGTAGACAGTCTGTCTTACCGTGGACACATGAACATCAAGGCTTTTGGAGATACTTTTGTAACCCTTTCCAGCTTCATGCCAGTCAACAATTCTTGATCGTAGGTCTTCTGAGAGCTCCTTTCTGCGAGGCATGGTTCACATTAGACAGTGCTTCTTGAAACCAGTAAACCCAAAAAAGGTGTGTGTTTTTTAAGGGCAGGACAGCTGTCAGCAACACATCCAATATCATCACACTGATTGGAGTCAAGGTTGGCTCACTCCTTGCTCCAATTAGCTCTGGGAAAAGTCATTAAGCTAGGGCCTCACATACTTTTTCCTCCCTGCGCTGTGAATGTTCACATGTTATGTGCAATTAAACCATGGCAACATCTAATGTTTGTTTAGTATTATGTTCAGCAGACTGTGTTCTTCTATTGATGTGACTTAGATGACATTCAGAGCACATTTTATGCCCAATTCATGCAAAACTCCACGTAATCCCAAGGGGTTCACATACTTTTTCTTGCAACTGTATAGCGCTGTCAATTAACCCAGCGCTTTACATGTACTGTATATAACACATTCACATTAGTCCCTGCCCTCAAGGAGCTTGCAGTCTAAGGTCTCACATTCTTACACATACTGTACTAGGGCCAATTTAGACAGGAGCCAATTAACCTACCAGCATGTCTTTGGAGCATGGGTGCAAACCGGAGTACCCGGAAGAAACCCACACAGGCACAGGCAGAACATGCAAACTCCAGGCAGGTAGTGCCGTGGTAGAGATTGAGGTATATACACTATATTGCCAAAAGTATTGGGACGCCTGCCTTTACACACACGTGAACTTTAATGGCATCCCAGTCTTAGTCCGTAAATTTCAATATTGAGTTGGCCCCGCCCTTTGCAGCTATAACAGCTTTAACTCTTCTGGGAAGGCTGTCCACAAGGTTTAGGGGTGTGTCTATGGGAATGTTTGACCATTCTTCCAGAAGCACATTTGTGAGGTCAGGCACTGATGTCAGTCGAGAAGACCTGGCTCACAGTCTTCGCTCTAATTCTAATTCATCCCAAGGTGTTCTATTGGTTTGTGGTCAGGACTCTGCAGGCCAGTCAAGTTCCTCCACCCCAAACTCACTCGTCCATGTCTTTATGGACCTTCCTTTGTGCACTGGTGCGCAGTCATGTTGGAACAGGAAGGGGCCATCCCCAAACTGTTCCCACAAAGTTGGGAGCATGAAATTGTCCAAAATGTCTTGGTTTGCTGACGCCTTAAGAGTTCCCTTCGTTGGAACTAAGGGGCCAAGGTCAACCCTTGAAAAACAAGCCAACACCATATTCCCCCCTCCACCAAACTTTACACTTGGCACAATTCAGTCAGGCAAGTACTGTTCTCCTGGCAACTGCCAAATGCAGACACATCCATCAGATTACCAGCATGATTTGTCACTCCAGAGAACACATTTCCACTAATCTAGAGTACAGTGGCGGCGTGCTTTACACCCCTGAATCCAATGCTTTGCATTGTACTTGGTGATATAAGGCTTGGATGCAGCTGCTCGGCCATGGAAACCAATTCCATGAAGCTCTCTAAGCACTGTTGTTGTGCTAATCTGAGCGCCACATGAAGTTTGCAGGTCATTAGCTATTGCAGAGAATTGGCGACTTCTGCGCACTGTGCACTTCAGCATGCGCTGACCTGGCTTTGTCATTTTGCGTGGTCTACCACTTGATGGCTGAGTTTCTGCTGTTCCCAGTTGCTTCCATTTTGTTATAATACCACTAACAGTTGACCGTGGAATATTTAGTAGCATGGAAATTTCACAAATGGACTTATTGTACAGTTGGCAACCTATCACAGTAACACGCTTGTATTCACTGAGCTCCTGAGAGCGACCCATTCTTTCACAAATGTTTTTTAGAAGCAGTCTGCATGCCTAGGTGCTTGACTTTAAACACCTGTGGTCATGGAGGTAATTGGAACACCTGAATCCAATGAATTGGAGGGGTGTCCCAATACTTTCGGCAATATAGTGTATTTTGTAATGTAACAAAATGTCTTGTTTATTTATATATAATATGTTTAACATTTATCAATTAAATGGAGCAAATACTAAGTAGGAAAGCATAATGAACAAAAGTACCAAGAAAGAATCAATTCCTACTGGTTGGCACAAAAAAAAAATCAAATACTGTAGGGACTTTGCTGTGTTCAGACATTGCCTAACAACATCTCCAACATTCCTACAGATGTCCAAAGTCATCTAATATTTTATTAGGTTAAGCTGAAAAAGTTGCTACTTCTACATTGTTCAATATGATTTTCTACTATGGAAACTATTACATGCTTATTTTACAGTTCAAAGTTTTGAAATACTGCCGGTCCAAAGACATGCCAAGGACAGGATTACCATAGGAAGTCAACTGCTTTTACTGAACCCATTATTTGTGAGATAATTTATGCAGGGGATTTGGGGAAGTCAAACTTTGTTATGAAAAGAATTTGCTCTAAAGCTGGGTATAGATGCTTTGTTTTTTTCACTTAGCTAGTGGGCTGAATGGAAAAATGGTCAATGGGCTCAATTCACAAAAGGAACTCGCATGCTGTATTTAGGTGTCTGGACACAATTTCCCTAAATATTGCGATCCTGAAACTGCCAATTCACTATACCATTGTGCTGTATTTACCACAAAACGCTCAGCAAATACTGCATGAAAAGGTGTTAAAGTCAATTCACAGAAGGAAACAAACAATTAAATGCATGAGGTAATTAAGTAGTGGTCCAGGCATGTGGTATTTTAGAAATGTAAAAATATAATGAGCAATTTTAAGTTGTTTCTGCCTTTTTGGATCAGTTCTCTCAACAGTAATTCATAGAAACCTTACTATGGAAATATGATTTTAATCCAGTTACTAAGTCCTTAATAAGATCATCTATGAATTTACCAGTTGTTTCTAATGGGCCCTTTACTGCTGACACTATAGGACACCCTGGTGGTTGGGATGGATTTTTGTGTATTTTTGGAATCACATAAAAAGGAGGAATATTATAAATATCCACATTGAGCATATCATACTCTTTTTTAGTTAAAAGATTTGCTTCATAGGCCCAATTTTTCTTTCTATTCAGAATATTCACTATTTTAGGGAATGGGTTTTCATGCAAACGATGATATGTGTTCAAATCTCTTTGAAAAAGAGAATCCATTGGCCCAACATTTCAAAGATATACATCATGTAAAAACTGATGGTTTAAAAGTAAAGGGAATTTTGATAAAATACTTTTACAAAAAGAAAAGTTTTGGATATATACATTAATAACTTTACTACCACATGGATTAAATACTGAATTACATTTTAAAGTATTTTTGCATTACATCTTTAGTGGGTTATTCTAAATAAGATTTGACAAATTACAATTTTTTGAAAAAATGATAATTTTAAATATAATTTAATATATTTATATTGTTATCTGATGGTATCGTATAAAGAAGAACACTATCTGAAATTTATTTTAAATTATTTGGCCATTTATCTGTGTTCTTTTTCAATCATATACTTTTTTATTTAATTTTGGACTGACAATGTAGTGATGACATTTCAACACAAGAGGGCCACATAATGATAAAAGGATTCAATTAATGCACTATATAAGGTAATGGATGAGTTGTCCCCTCCCAGTTTTGATGAAGTCCGCGATGATTGGCGGACGAAACGCGTCAACGTGGTGACATCATCACGCTTTGTGTCCCTCCATGCTGCGGTATCCACGAGGGGAAAGAAGCAAGTGATGCATCTCCATCTTGGATAATGGACATGAAGCAAGACGGAAAACCACTATGCAATTACTCCCGGGAGTTTTTTGGAAATCTTAAGTGGCTTAGTTCACTTCCTCCGGTGGCAAATACCTATTGAATTGAGCTGAGTCACACTTTACCGATATTTTTGATATGGGATTGTTATATCCTATGCCGCAATTGGGTATTCAGTGAGAGAAATTTTTGGGCCTACAGTTGCAAGAAAAAGTATGTGAACCCCTTGGGATTACGTGGAGTTTTGCATGAATTGGGCATAAAATGTGCTCTGAACGTCATCTAAGTCACAACAATAGAAGAACACAGTCTGCTGAACATAATACTACACAAACATTAGATGTTGCCATGGTTTAATTGCACATAACATGTAAACATTCACAGTGCAGGGAGGAAAAAGTATGTGAGGCCGTAGCTTAATGACTTCTCCCAGAGCTATTTGGAGCCAGGAGTGAGCCAACCTTGACTCCAATCAGTGTGATGATATTGGATGTGTTGCTGACAGCTGTCCTGCCCTTAAAAAACACACACCTGTTTTGGGTTTACTGGTTTCAAGAAGCACTGTCTGATGTGAACCATGCCTCGCAGAAAAGAGCTCTCAGAAGACCTACGATCAAGAATTGTTGACTTGCATGAAGCTGGAAAGGGTTACAAAAGTATCTCCAAAAGCCTTGATGTTCATGTGTCCACGGTAAGACAGACTGTCTACAAATGGAGAAAGTTTAGCACTGTTGCTACTCTCCCTAGGCATGGTCGTCCTGTAAGAATGACTGCAAGAGCACAGCGCAGAATGCTGCATGAGGTAAAGAAGAATCCCAGAGTGTCAGCTAAAGACCTACAGAAATCTCTGGCACATGCTAACATTTTTGTTGACACATCTACAATAAGGAAAACATTAAACAAGAATGGAGTACATGGGAGGACACCACGGAGGAAGCCATTGCTGTCCAAAAAGAATATTGCAGCACAGTTGAAGTTTACAAAAGAGCACCTGGATGTTCCACAGCACTACTGGCAAAATATACTGTGGACAGATGAAACCAAGATTGAGTTGTTTGAGAAGAACACACAACACTATGTGTGGAGAAAAAAAGGCACAGCACACCAACATCAAAACCTCATCCCCACTGTGAAACATGGCGGAGGGAGCATCATGGTTTGGGGCTGCTTTGCTGCCTCAGGGCCTGGACGGATTGTTGTCATTGATGGGAAAATGAATTCCAGAGTTTATCAAGACATTTTGCAGGAAAACGTACGACCATCTGTCCGCCAACTGAAGCTCCGCAGAGGATGGGTGATGCAACAGGACAATGACCCAAAGCATACAAGTCATTCAACAAAACAATGGCTGCAACAGCACAGAATACGCCTTCTGGAGTGGCTCAGTCAGAGTCCTGACCTCAACCCGATTGAAATGCTGTGGCATGACCTTAAGAGAGCGATTCACACCAGACATCCCAAGAATATTGCTACACTGAAACAGTTTTGTGAAGAGGAATGGTCCAAAATGACTCCAGATCGTTGTGCAGGTCTGATCTGCAACTACAGGAAACGTTTGGTTGAGGTTATTGCTGCCAAAGGAGGGTCAACCAGTTATTAAGTCCAAAGGTTCACATACTTTTTCCTCCCTGCACTGTGAATGTTTACATGTTATGTGCAATTAAACCATGGCAACATCTAATGTTTGTGTAGTATTATGTTCACCAGACTGTGTTCTTCTATTGTTGTGACTTAGATGACGTTAAGAGCACATTTTATGCCCAATTCATGCAAAACTCCACGTAATCCCAAGGGGTTCACATACTTTTTCTTGCAACTGTATTTAGGTTTATTGAGAATCATCTCATTAGTATTTTTATGATATACGGGACATTAGTCCAATGAATCCCTAAAGGAACCACACTTGCTCTCATTTTAAGAGGAATTTTTGGATCCCATATTTGGGCACACTATAAGGAAGCTTGAGTGCCTGAATGCACAATAAGAGACTTTCATATTACAAACAACAATTTCTGGACTTTATGGAGAAGTTATCTCTTTATTCTACTGCCACATGCATACTTATGCCAATTTTTTCATCAGTGGGAAAACCCTGGTTTCAATTATGGTGATTATATTTCATTCATCCATCATATTGATATATTTAAATCATCATTTTATTAATTTATTTCATTTATTGTAGAATCCTTACCACTGTAAATGTTTGGATACTGGCCCACTGATCTTGGCCATATACTGGGGAACCACAGCCTATCACTCACATGATGTTGTACATCCGCAAAGAAGGTAATAAGATGCAGCTTTGTTAATTTATTGGCCTCTACTCAAGCATCCATTTAGTAAAAGGTTTAATAACAGTGTCTTAGCCTATTTCATATCTTCATGTATTCATTGTGAATTATTCATTCAGTTTCCAGGAATTTTATTATACATACTTTGACTACTCATAATAAGGAACTGATAAAAAAGAATATGTACTTATATCTGGTTTCTTTATGTGAACCTTTCATCTGATGAATACAGAGGAAGTCTTTGTCTCCTTTATCTGATTCACTATCATGCATGCAGCTAAGTGGAAGACGCAGAACATTTTTTTGTTTTTATATTTTTTTTATTTTATTTTTATGATTGCACACTGTTCACCATGATAAAATGTCTACCTTTTTCCTGATCTATGTGATCTAATAAATACAATTTTGCATTCACTAATTTAGTGATTATTACTCTGCATATGATTTATAAAAAAAACACTTTCTGGCAGGTCTGCACTAGTTAGCTGCATTTTGTTTTCATAAGATTTTTGGTTTAAAAATCCACACTCTATATATGAAGTGAGACGGGGATATTGAAAGATCAGTTGATTACACCTAATTATGATAGCAATTTTTAACTTTATATTAACCCCCATCAGTGTCACCCATCAGTGCCCAGCAGTTCCGCTAGTCAGTGCCACCCACCAGTGCCCATCAGTGCTGCCCATCAGTGCCAATCATTGCTGCATATCAGTGCAGCAGCATCAGTGCCAGCTCATCAGTGCTGCCTATCAGTGCCACCTCATCAGTGTCGCCTATCAGTGTCGCCTATCAGTGTCCATCAGTGTTGCCTATCAGTACCCATCAGTGCTGTTTATCAGTACCCATCAGTGCTGCCTATCAGTGTAGCCTCATCAATGCACATCAGTGAAGGAGAAAAATTACCTGTTTGAAAAATGTTATAATAGAAACACAGAATAACTTTTTTTTCCAATTTTTTTGCTTTTTTTTGTTTATAGCGCAAAAAATAAAACACCCAGTGGCAATTAAATACCACCAAAAGAAAGCTCTATTTGTGTGAAAAAATAACAATTTCATATGGGTACAATGTTGCATGAAAGCGCAATTGTCATTCAAAGTGCGACAGTGCTGAAAGCTGAAAATTGGCCTGGGCAGGAAGGGGGTATAAGTGCCCAGTAGGCAACTGGTTAATCACCACTGGATTTTTTTTTTTTTTGCTAAATAAACAAAAAAAGATCAAAAATTTTGAAAAAAAATACCAACACATTTTTCTTCATCTCTGTTGTTAAATTTTGCAAAAAAAAAAACCTTTCTTCAAAAATTTAGGTCAAAATGTATTGGTGAAAATAATCCAAATCCACAAACCATGGTATATATATCTGACAATCGATCAATTCGGTTGTACTGACATTTCTTGAGGCACAAAAATGCCAGGATGGTACAAATGACCCCCCAAATGATCCCTTTTTGGAAAACAGACAGCCTACGGTATTTAGTAAGAGAAATGGCGAGTTTTGTAAGGTCATCATTATTTGTCACAATTTTTAGAAAATTAAGAAATTAAATAAAAAATGTACACAATTTTTTTTTACATATTGCCACCAGTCTAGTACAGCGCTATCATATAACTGGTGTGGCGGTGATCAGGGACACTGACTGGTGACAGTATGAAAAAAAATAATAATAAGTTTTCATTTTTATTCAGTTATTTTTAATATTTTTATCATTTTTTCTATTTTATGAATTTTTTTAACACACTGTGACCAGAGCAATACAATGTTACCATAGTAACACTGTACTACTCTGGGGAAGTGATCAGGATTTTTTTTTACCACATCATAATTGCTTATACCAATGTATTTAATTGATATAAGAAACCATTTTTACTGAATGAAACTGATTCATTCAGTGCCTTTTGTTGTGATTAGCTGTGATTGGCCAAAGCTAATTATATGGTACAGATTGGTTGTGGTTGGCCATGTCTGTACCATGTTATCGTTGTGAGCATTCACAGCTAACAACACAATTGTATCCAATGGATGGCATGAAAGGAAACTATCCGTTGTTTACATTTGCCATGTGATCTATTGTGATTGGTCACAGCGATCACATGACACTGGCAGCGGGTCGGTGTAATGATTAGTCATTGACTTTGTGCGGCGGACACAGCCAGTGACAGATTACACCACTGCACCACCCTGTGGCCGTGTGTGAGGGGCGCCTTCTGAGAGGACGTCATATGACACTCACTCAGAAGGAGGAAAGTCCTGCCCGGCTGTCAATCTGCTATAGGCCAGGCGGGAAAGTGTTAAAGTGATTGTAAATCTCAGACATGAAATACGAATATGGCATATCCCACTATAGTGTGTACTTGTCTCAATCCAGAGCACTAAATGTAATTTCTGTCTGCGACTTCATTCCTCTGCTATCTGCATGAATCACTTCTGACAAGTTTTCCTGACAACAGAAGCAAAATAGGGATGGGGAGGGACCTCCAGCAGATTGACAGCCTCAGCTCTGTTCCTGTATGCTGTGTGAAAGGGGGTGGATATCTTCCCTCCAATCAGCTCTCAGAGCTCTCCTCACTGAGCTCTGCTGAGTGTAACTTCAGCTCCCTGTCCATGTCTTTCTGAACTCTCAGAGAGGCTTTATAAATACAGCATTTTGCACAGATGTAGAGAAGGGAAACTGCAGATAAACAGGTACAACTTATGTAGGGGGATTTGTTTCATCTCTGTGTATAACCTGGGGCCAGTCATTTCACTGAGTATATGGAGGATTTACAACCACTCCAATTTCAACATGCTGCAGAGAAGGACCCTTTGCTAAGCAGTAGTCTTAATGCAGAGATCTGACACTTTCCTGTTGACTCTGACTTAAAATTTTGCAATCTACAATGGCAATCATTTCACTGATTGGAAAGTTCCAGCTCTGACTCAGCAGGCTTTTCTACTCAGGCTGCATCTGTTTGTAAAGAAAAGGAACTGCAGGACTTTGCACAATATTCGTTTTGATACGACATGAACGTATTTAGCTGATTTCTCTTTTGCTTTTTCCCTCTCGAAGGATTAGGAACTTTTTTTTCCCCGCTGCAGCAAATTGGATCATGCTTTATTAGGGTTTTTTTTTTTGCATTCCCCTGGATCAGCTGTGGGTATAGGATTGTGTACATAGAGGTTTTCTATGTGTGTGTGTATGTGTTTTTTTCTTTCTAGGTTGAACTAGATGGACTTATGTATTTTTTCAGCCAGAATACCTAAAGCTGGGGTTTAAATAACTCTATGCCCTGTCTTAAACTGTGTCTTGTTGGCCAAGTAAGTTGCATGAGTCTACCAATCCTTAGTTTTCTGATGAACAGCTATTTCTCCAACCAGACTGCCGGGAAACTAACTTGATTTTTGAATAGCATATCCCCTGTCACTGTAGAGAGTGCATGACACCTTTAAAGTCCTATAGATCTTTTTCTCTTAGGTTTCATATTTATTTATATCTCATTTGTGATGTTGGTACCACGTATGTTATGTATGTTACGTATGGTACCACGTACGTTGGAATAAGTATATGGATCTGCCCATTTACTTTTTGATCACTTTAACCACTAGCCTACAGGGCACTTATACCCCCTTCCTGTCCAGGCCAATTTTCAGCTTTCAGCGCTGTCACACTTTGAATGACAATTGGGCGGTCATGCAACACTGTACCCATATGAAATTTTTATAATTTTTTTGAGACAGATAGAGCTTTCCTTTGGTGGTATTTAATCACCTCTGGGATCTTTATTTTTTCTTAAACAAACCAAAAACCACTGAAAATTTTGAAAAAAAAAATGTTTTTTCTTAGTTTTTTTTATACAATTTTGTTAATAAATGATTTTTCTCCTTCACTGATGTGCGCTAATAAGGCTGCAGTGATGGGCATTGGTAGGCTGCACTGATGGACACTGATAGGTGGCACTGATGGGCACTGATGAGGAGGCACTGATAGGTTGCACTGATGGGCATTGACATGCATCACTGATGGGCACTGAAAGGCAGCACTGATACATGACACTGATAGGCAGCACTGACTGGCACTGTTAGGCGGCACCGACTGGCACTGATAGGTGGCACTGACTGCCACTGATAGGTGGCACTGATTGGCATTGATAGGTGGCACTGACTGGCACTGATGGGTGACATTGAAAGGCAGCTCAGATGGGTACTGATATGTGGCATTGATGTGCACTGGTAGGCACTGATATGTGGCATTGATGGGCACTGGCACGTGGCACTGATGGGCACTGGCACGTGGCACTGAGGAGCACTGATAGGTGGCACTTCTGGGGCCACACTGATCATCAGTGCCCTGATGATCAGTGTACATGTCCCCTCCGCGGAAAGCCGATTACCGGCTCTCCTCTCCTCTGGAGCTGTCAGCGTGACAGCACGAGAGGAGAGAAATGCCGATAACCGGCATTTCCGTGTTTACATGTGATCAGCTGTGATTGGACACAGCTGATCACATGACCGAGCCGACATCTTTGGCTCTTTCCGTGATCCGCTGTGTCCGAGGGACACAGCGCACCAGCGATCGCTGCGCTGCCTGCTCCCTGAGCCGCGCATGTGCAATGAGAATGGGGGGACATCATATGATGTCCTATCAGAACGAGAAAACCACCTTGCGCCCGTCATTGTACTATAGGGCGGGAGGAAGGTGGTTAAGGGCTTGTTCACATCTGCCTCAATAGCCTGTGTTTATGTGTCATTTATTTAGCAATTTTAACGCCTCATAACCGACCTTCAGTGCCTGCCATGAGTATTACAATGGCACCACACAGTGCTGTTCATACAGGACTGGTACCGTTGTGTTGTAAAAAATGAAGCAGCATGTCGCTTTCTTCAGGCATCGATGCTCGTCAGCTGCCTCTATTGATTTCAGTGGAGATGCTCTACCGTACCTTAACAGCACCTATAGCATTTATGGTATATTAGTGAAGCATTTAAAAGTGTTAGCTGGGCATTGGGAGAGACAGTGGAGGACATTGGGAGAGAACTAGGACAGAGCAGCTCCAGCCACTGCCTGGTAGTACAGAACAGCTGTGTGATAACTCCATTTGCTTCTGTGTGCCAGGAAAAGCATTGAGACATCAATACTGACAGTGACAGGCAGGAGCTGATACATTGAGCATTATTGCCAGTGGCAAAGCTTTTTGATTCAGCAAAGCTGATCTGGATCAAGCCAAGTGTCAAAGAGATCCAAATATACAAATTCATCTTGCAGAGAATTCACAAAAATGTCTGATATCTTACCACATCCTAACCATGCCTTAAATTAGATCATTTCCTCTACAGCACTTCTCTTTTAAGCACTTAACAATAGAAAGCAACACTTTCATGGGCATTTGTCAAGCATTCTTGAAGCTTTTTCAATACTTCATAAACACAATGAAAATACATCATAAATATATCATAAATGCTATAGGAGTGGTAATGAGCATTGCTTTGATCTCCATAATCAGCACATGTGGGAACAAGAACTAAAGAAGGTCTCAGCTATAGGGTGCCCTAAAAAGTATGACAGAGTCTGGCCGAATTCTGGCCATATTATTTAGCAGAATCCTCAACAGCTACTGACATCTGACCTCTCTGCATTATTTGTGCCCACCCTGGAGCCTCATTTCTGGATGCTTGGGGGGGGTGGCTTGGGTACTGGAGATGTCTAATTGTCTTAAATTATTGGTCACAGACAAGCAGCAACTATTTTATGTTTCTTTTTTTTGTTTTACTGTACGTTGTTATGATTGTAGGCCTGACTGCCAACTTGCTATGTTTTTCACTAAGATACTCCTGTGTGGGTTAGTGCCTGAGGATGTACATGCTCATGTTCAGTGTATTTTTCTTGGAAAAACAATAAAAAGGATTAAGAAAAAAAAGAAGGTCTCAGTTGAATGGGGGCATTGAAGAGAGGAGTCCGACTCTAGCAATGCTCTCTCACTGTTATTTTCAACTTCTTGGTGAAAGAGAAAAACTCCTTTTTTTAAAGTGGAGCTCCTGGCTTCTCCCAAATAATTAAAAGTCAGCAGCTACTAATACTGTAGCTGCTGATATTTAATATAAGGGCTCTTACCTGTCAAGAGATCCAGACATGTGCTCACCCGAGCCAATTCTACAATCAGCTTCAGGGGCAGGCGATCTTAAGTAAGTGAAACCAACAGTGAAGCTTTGCAGCTTCACAGCTGGCTTCGTACTGTGCATTGTGAAGTGCTCTGAACTCTGTGAATGGTCCCGCAGTCTTCTGGGACCTGTGAAGTGTCCCTTCCAGAAAGCTTTGGGGGAAGGAGGGAGGCCGAAATTCCAGCTCAGATTGCGGCAGCACATCTGATTGGAAGTGGGAGCAGGTACGTGTCAAAACCAGGTACCCACTCCCACATCCCCCGCAGTGCAAAATGTGGCAATGAAGGAGGGGAGGGGGGTGCAAACAAGTAGAACTCCCCCTTTTGGGTGAAGTTCTGCTTTAAATTGTGTATTTTTCCAGTCTCCCTTCAGCATCGGTATTTATCACTGTTACTTACTGATTGTTTCTATATTGCCTGAGCTGCAGCAGAATGTTGTACAATGTCAGCAATCGATAAAAGCAGAAATGTCAAAGTTAAAATTACACCACTTACCAGCCAAATCAACAGACTGAGAATGTAATTGTTAAAAATGACCCCTGAAATCTATCCATAGCTTGAGTTTTCAGTCTACGGAGATAGCTGCTATGAGGTATCACTCTAACCAGGTACATTCTGCTTATTTCCTTTGGGAATTGCTGGAGTTCTCCGCTACCTTTCCACCATGTCTATGAGAGAATCTTATCTAGTCATCAGATAAGGGCCTTTGATATGACCTTGCTAAATAACTGATCAGGTGCTTTCTCATGAATGGCTGCACATACAGAGGACAAGGGTCCACAACAAATTCAGCAGTGAGTTGGATATTTACATGTATATTTTTAATGTAACAAAATCACTTGTAATATTATATGTAACATTTTTAAGCTTAATCAATTAATTGGATTGGACATCCATGTTAAATCCATCCTCTTTTTTTCTATATACATCATCTGCTGCTCTTGTGACAAGTGAATGATGTGAAAATCTGGAAATGGTCATGCAATTCCTCATCAAATGTTGCTTTCAGTGTTGTGTGATCTCTCATCATATAGGATTCAGTCCAATAAATATTTCAAAATTTCAAACGTATATTGCCAATAACTCTGATAAATCCATAGAGGTTTTTCATAGAAATGTCACACAGGTATTGAAAATTACCAGTCTAAGCCATGGTTCATTATTTATCAGCTTCTGGTGGTTTATCCAATCTGCAAAATGTCAGAAGCACAACCAACATGATAATAATTAACTGACGGTGACATTGATGTTTGGTTGACCATAGTTGGATGTCTTATTGTGAATGGTAGGCAGTAACACACCTAACTCTTATTAGATCCTGCTACAATTTTCTTTCTATGACTAGGCCAACAAATGAATGTAGTGCTTGTTCTCCATAGAATGGGAAGGGAATGATCATACAGATTTTATGAGTTACTCCTGTAGACCTTTACTGGCACCCTTGAATCCTGCCCAATATACAGTACTATATTGTTTACCTTTGCTTTTTCTGAATAGCTTCCAGGACACAGCAGAGCTTGAAAACTCAATACTCAGCATCATGGCAGAAAACTTCTCTTCTCTTTTTCAAAAGTGGTGCATAGGTAGTGCATGCTTTTTTTCCCTATCTCGGCAACATCTCAGCTGTTGGAGAGAGCACCAAGCATGCAACAAGGAAAGACAGCAAGCACTGCACATACACCACTTTTGAAAAGAGAAGCGTGTTGCCGTGATGCTGAGTACAGATGTCCAAGCCCTGCTATGTCCCAGAAACTATTAGGGGAAAGTGAAGGTAAACAAAATGGAAGTATATTGGGCAAGCTTTGGTGGTGCCAGCAGAGACCCACTGGTGGACCAATCACTTTATACTGTATTTTGCAAAAAAGGCACAGTGCATTATAATACTGGATACTTTTCTATGTAGTGCTACTTGTGTAGGAGCCGCAGGACTACCGTCCAGGTTTCCCCAAAATCTTCGCCTTGCAGTCAGGCACACAGCACATTCACTCATTTTCTTCCATGACCAGTCTAGGGGTGTTGTTTTTGTTGTTTTTATTTTTGGAGAACCTAGATAATGATGAGGAAAATGAGTGGGATTCTCCAAAGATAGGAACTATGTACACTTGAGGACTTTATCTAATCTTCAGGGCAAGCTATAACAGAGTCCATGCTTGAATCAAACAGTGGACTTCAGCTTTAAGGCAGTAGTATAAGTATGAGGGGCGTTCAAGTCAAACCGGGACTTTTAATTTTACAGGTATAAAAAGTGGTGGTACAACATTTAGTAGTAAATGGCAAGTGTGTACTTTTACTGATAGGCAGCGCATATGCCGCGGCCATTCCAGAGACCATTAATCAAGATGGCAGACGTCAGTGTTAGTGGAACAGTGTGTGGTGATGAAGCTTCTTGTGAACGAAGGCATAAAACCCAATGATATCTATTTCAAGCACAGAATGGTTATGAGATGCTCAGCTGCAGTAAGACATTTGAATGGTGTAAGCATTTCAAAAATGGCCATGACATCAGTGACAATCCTGGCCGTGGCGTTTCCCATTCCCAGCTGGTACTGATAAATCCTTCTATGTCGAAGCTTGCCAGGTTTTAGTTAAATGCTGGGATAAGTGTATAAATGTTGCAGGGGAGAATAAATGCAGTTTCCACTCCTTGAAATGTGTTCTTTTATTATATAAACTCAAAAGTCCCAGTTTGACTTGAAGGCCACTCATAATAGTAGTGGCAGTAATTTGTTTATAGCCCCAAAGCAGTGTCCCTTTAAGTAGTAGGACAGGTGGACAAAGCTCTTCGGAACACCAGCTGGTGACTCGCAGCTGACTTCCTAGCACCAGATGGAGTTAAGTAGTACAAAGTCTCTAAGATCCTTTTGGGATGTCTGTATTCACAAGGCCCAAGAGCAGCTGGATGCATTCCTCCATGATACCAGACCAGATCTTCAGTAGACAGCCCCTCAGTCAGCAAGGCAGAACCTGCGTCTCAGCATTCAGACCCTCAGGTTGCCCACCTGAGCCCTACAGCAACAGATGCCTGGGAAAGCAGGCTGGAATAATCCTGGACAGGAAAGACCTAAATCTCAGTGTGCTCTCTGAATATAAATAGTTACCCAGCATGCCATCAGAGTCAGTCTGTCTGGGATAGACTGGGGCTGTATCAATATTCATGATGTCATCTGCAAAGCTCTACACCCTCCATCCTGAAACTTTTCAAACCTTCTAGATGCAGAGGGGGCTATCAGCTTACTAGCAGCAATGCAAACAACAAAAACAACACCCGTAGACTAGTCATTGAAAGAAACAAGCGAATGTGCTGTGTGCCTGGACAAAGATTGTGGGGAAGCCAGGACAGTATACCAGCGGATCCTACGGGAGTAGCGATACATTTGTAAGCCTATCTACCAATGGAGACACCTGTTTCAACGACAACTGTCTAAGAAAGGATTTCCCCTCACTTTGCTGTAATTTATTTTCATTTCCTGTTTTTCCAAACAACAAAAAATTACTGGCACGGATTTTAACTTTCCCTTACTCTCTGCAAAACATAAAACAAACAAACCAAAATTTTGACTATAGAACTTCAAAGGCTTTTGTGGCTAAATTGTAGCAATAAACCTTTATAGGTGTTTATACAGTATATAAATATACAGTTTATTGCATAATACTGTATATATTTAGCCAACGATGTCCTGTTATTTCCAAGCTGAAATCTCTTTTCGCACCAAGTCATTATGTATTTCTGCTGCACAACACCATCTGCCTAAATTGTAGTGTTCTTATATATGCACTTCATTAAGGCTGGTAGTATTCTCATAACAAATGGTGGGTAGGATGGCTGGAACAGTTTGCTCTAAACTACAAATCTCAAAAGAATCCAATATTAGTTCTTTGAATACGCTGTATCTGTATATGCTAATAGATATGGGAAAACAACATTAGCTGCGCGTTTACAATGACAGAGAACAGCAGTAAAGGATATCACTTATGCATTGTTTGCTAATAATGTCACCCAAAGAGCAACTTATCTATTTGTCAGAGAGCAGAAAATGAGCAGAAAACCAATACAGGCATACCTCGATTTATGACTTTTCACATAGCGAAAAATTCGTAAACCAAAACGCTGTTTCCCTTAGGAATGCATTGAAAACCAACAAATCTGTTCTGGAGGTCAGAAAAAAGTAAACGCTACTAAAATACCACATGAGTTATTTTATCAAGTCATGCGGTATTTTAGTAGTGACAACCATGTGTTAATGTCTGAGCTGTCAGTGGGGTTCCCCACTGACAGCTAAATGTAATGTAAAAGAATTGCAGGCAATTAAAAAAATAATTTAAAAAACGGCGTGGGGTCCCTTCTCCCATCCATACCAAGCCCTTCAGGTCTGGTATGGATTTTGAGGGGAACTCCCACACCAAAATTAAAAAGAAAAATGGTGTGGGGGTCCCGACCCCCAAAATCCAAACCAGACCCTTATCTGAGCATGCAGCCCGGTAGGTCAGGAAAGGGGGGGTATGAGCGAGAGCCTCCCCCCTCCTGAACCATACCAGGCCACATGCCCTCAACATGGGGGGATGCTTTGGGGTAGGGGGGCTCCCCCCCACAAAGCACCTTGTCCCCATGTTGATGGGGCCAAGGGCCTCTTCCTCACAACCCTGACAAGTGGTTTTGGGTGTCTGCGGGCATGTGAATGAGTATGGGCTATCTGGTCCTGATACTCATTCACAAAAAACAAAAAGTGTAGTGTGAAAAAAGAGAGAGCACAGCAGAAGCTGTCTCTGAACGGAACTGCCTACAGAGGTGCTAACAGAAAGTGGGGGGATGTGAATGCTAAATTTAGCTTGAGCTGCTAAGCTCTGTAAACAAGTGGCTTTTTTTCCCAAAAGGAGTTAACTAGAAAATATAAAAAAAAAGTCTAAAGCTCAATCTACTTGCTGCACAGGAAAACACAAACTATGCCTATGGAATAGTTTATGTACTGACTAAAATATTATTTTTTATTTTATTTTCAGTTCTGACCATAGTAAATGAAGAAAAATATATATTTCCGTATATACTTATATATATATATATATATATATATATATATATATATATATATATATACACACAGTATATATAAACCACTATAGGTTATCTTTAAAAGTAGTCATTTGTGTCATATCTCTCATTTCTATAAATTATTCCTGGTACTGGTTGTAGAGAGGAATAGGATTTTTTCAGATGAGCATTCTGGAGAAACATGGAATCTCTGTTGTTTTTTTTTTAACTTGACAGATAAGGACTTGGGGGTTATTAAGTGGATAAGGATCTCTGGTTAACACATTATCTCCTCTCTAGGAACATCATTGATTACTCAGAGGCTAGGTGTTACTGGAGAATCATGACACTATATAGAAAAATGCTAGCTTGATACCAGGTTGCTCAAAATAGAAAATTCTTTGCCCATCTAAAACGTGGGGTCTAGTGAGCTACTATGGTGTAAGAAAATATTCTTAATGTATTAAATCAATATTGTGAATAATGCTAATACAAATAAAAATAAAACAATAAAAATGTGAATGAAATTGAAATAATTGGGTTGCCTACACTCAACACACTCATATCAGTGTGTCATAGTGAACCAAAAAAATCATAAACAGTGTCACGCTCCATTAACATTTACAAAAAAGAGTGAAGAAAAGTTTTTGCATAAATTAATTGAAATTAAAATAAATTAAATACAGTCCAGCAACAAATTAAGGCTACGTTCACACTAGCCTCGTTTTTACCGCTTCCCAAACGCCTCTGCCAATTCTGCACATTACAGCACATGGTGCTGTTCTAACGGGAGAGTTTGCGTTGCGTCACGGCAAAACGGACGCCTCCTATTCTCGTCTATGGTGCCGCTCCGCAAACGCCCGGCCGGCATTTGCGGTGCGGTTGCGACGCGGTTGCGGGGCGGACCAACGCTTGCCAAACGCTATAGGGGCGTTTGGCAAGCGTTGGTAAAACAGCCAAGTGTGAACGAGCCCTTATATGATAATGCAATCACACTTCTGCTGTATAAATGTCCTTAATCAATCTGTGACTTTGACATTCCTTCTGGTGATGTGATAAGAAATTATTTGCGTGCAATTCACCAATCATAAAATTCTGTACACCTTCACCTGTTGTGCTCTCACATGGCATATATTTGCACTAAACAAAAAAAAGTTCAAACTATTTGAAAAATCTTTGTTTTAATTATAAAATTTTGCAAACAGGTAATTTTTCTCCTTCACTTATGTGCGTTGATGAGGCTGCACTGATAGGCAGCACTAATGGGCACTGATAGGCAGCACTGATGGGCACTGATAGGCGGCATGGATAGGCACCACTGATGACCTGGCACTGATGATGTTGCACTGATAGGCGGCACTGCTGGGCACTGATGGGTGGCACTGATGGGCAGCACAGATGGGTGGCAGTGCTAGTTGGCGCTGATAGGCAGCACTAATGGGCACTGATGGGTGGCACTGCTGGGCAGCACTGATGGGTGGCACTGCTGGGCACAGGTGGGTGGCACTGATGGACACAGGTGGGTGGCACTGCAGGACACAGGTGGGTGGCACTGCAGGGAACAGGTGGGTGGCACTGATGGGTACAGGTGGGTGGCACTGATGGGTACAGGTGGGTGGCACTCCATATTAATACTTTTAACAGACTGCAATATTTCTTGACTAAGGGAACTATAATACAAGGATTTGTCCACTGTATATCACAATTAAAGCATACATAGACACACAAGATTGCTTTTCTAAAGCAGTAGGGAAGTAAATGTTCATTTTGCAAAGTAAATGTTCACTTAGCTTAGTAAATAATGGGAAGCTGTGTTTACTTTGAATAACCAATCATCTGCAACTGAAATTAAGCAAATTAATTTTTGCTTGCATTTGATTGGAGGAGTGTAGTGAACATAGATTCAACACTAATCACTGTACTAAATGACCACACTATACCCTTTTAGTAAATGTCTACTATAATATCACTGTCGCTAAAACTATTGATAAGTTGAAAAAAAAAGTGATAAAATGTAAATACTACTGTGACAGTATATTGTGCGTATACAGACTAATAAAATATTTTAATTTTAGATTATGAAAATAGGGTGTTAAATGTTTTTAATAATTTGGTAAAACAAAGATGCTGGTTTGTATATATCCACCGTGTAGGCGCTGTATATATAAGGTCATAACACTTTTTTACTTTAGTGAGAGTAGTGATGCATCTGGGTGTTTTTCAATTGAGTAAATATGGTATTTCTAAAAAATTACATCAAATGCATACTGCATAATGCATATGTTTTCTGTCTGTATATTCTATAGTATGGCTATGGCTTCAATGTACAGGTAAATTTTAGGTGAGGGATAAACTTTTATGATAATAAGGTGTATATGGTAACTTTTAAACTGTGAAAATTGGTAGGTTCTGGGCTATTACCAGTGGCTGGATATAATAAAATGCCATATGCAAAACCGTGTAACATTTTGCATAGTGTTTTTCACTATAGCATTTTTTCAATAAGCATTTTTTTTATATTATTACAAAACCTGAAGAAAGAGCTTTAAGACTTTTAACGTTTTTTTTTTTCATTTTTGGTTAGCATCTAAAAGATCTCACTTCTAAAACATGTTGTTGCCTTGTCTACTGAGTATTTGCCTGTAGAATGTATTCCTTTATTCCTGGCTAACAAAATACACCTTTGCTTTGTTTAATGTTAGCCCGATACTAACAATTCTTGTAGACCTTCTACAGTTGGGCTTCAGCTTGTATATGTGTACAGCAAGTGTTTCCAAAGCATTTACAAGGCTTTCAGCCAGCCAGCTTTGCTGAAGACTTTCAGCTCCAGTTTGAAGATGTGAAACAAATAACAGCATGCTATCACTTTAAACAAGTTATTAGCAAGCTTCCGTAAGTTTGGCACTACTTGACATTTGATTAAGGAATCTTTCTTAGAAGTCCAGTATGCTGCAGTGCATTTAATGCACACAATTTAAAGTACCTTATGTTGCAATTTATATTCCATTATTTTTTCTTAGAAAAAAGAATCAGAGAATACAGACATGGCATTCGAATATAGAACATAACACCAGTAGTAAACAAATAAGAAAACATAGCAATGTCTCGAGGGCAGACCAGGAACAATATGACAATTTGTCTGATCAACCAAATTAAACATACAAGTAATCCTAAGCAGGGAAGCACATAAAAATCAAAGAAGATAGTCTTCCCCCTATATCCAGGTGCCCAAAAATGTTCAGAGTCAGAGCTACTAGAGCCCTAAAACCAATGTAAAATAATCAGGAAAAACCCAGCAGAAAAAGAAAAAACAGAAAAAGAGATAAGGAAAATCAGAGAATAGGAAGGTAGAGAGAGGGTCAATCTGGGGCCCATCAGGGAATTGAGATATATCGAATCCAAGGATCCCAAGTGTGGTCAAATTTTTGTGTAGTATTGTTAAGGATATACTGTAGGTGAGCCTGTCATTAACCATGATCTAGTTAAGTTTATTCTTGACATAGTCAAAAGGGACCATTGACTGCTTCCAATACTTGGCAATAGTAAGTCTTGCTGCCAGAAGTAAACATGTAATTCGTTTTGTTGATCTCTGAAAAGCAGTTTTGGGAGTCCTATGGGTATTTATTCCCATCACAGAGTAGATCAGATTAAAGATCCAATTTATGTCGCATTTTAATGTGTGTTGCATAATGGCAGCCCATTTATAAGAATGGAATGCTTAATGTGTCACAATAGGCCAAAAATGAGCCAAAAATCGATCCTGTAACATTTTTAGCAGCACAGTGCACTGCAATGTATAGTAATGTATTACCGCACCATCATATGCTGCATTGCACTTACACTAGAAAGTAGCATTGGTGTGCTATTCAAACTTAATGGCAATGCGCCAAAGTCTGTAGTGGTAAAGCATATTTTAATGCATGCATGGACCATAGGGAATGCTAGAACCTGCTGAGGGCTGCTTTTAAGCTTCCACCCTGCTGCCCAAAGCTTGCTTGTATGGGCTCACTCCTGAGTCCATAGACACAGACAGCAGGGCTTTGCCCTTTCCCCTGCTCCCTCATCATAGGATTTGATTGCCAGCAGCAGGAGTCAATGGCTCCAATTTGGCCTGTGAAGAGGAAGTGAGCGGAGAGAGTCGCTGCTCTAGTGCACATTGCTGGATCGAGATCGGGCTCAGATAGGTTTAAGGAGTGGTTGTGGGGGGATCCTGGGCACAGAGAATACATTAAGGTAAAAAAAAAACGTTAAGGCCATAGAACTACTTTAAAGCTAAACATCTGGCCAAATTTACAGTACACTTTATGAAAATAAGCCATTCTATGATTGGACAAGGGATGGTCCTGTTGTTCATTCACCCCTCCTCTCCCCTTTCCAATTATAGAATACCTTATTTTCTGTGAATAGAATACAAGACATTTTATCATTGTGAAGTGATAGAGGGAAAGCTGTACTGTACAAGACTCAAGTTACAGCAGATCCCAGAAAATCAAAGCTGACAGTAAATCTTTCATGAAGACAACAAAGATTTTTAGCACCCCCAGCAGCCCTTTGAATGTAGTATATGCTCATTTACAGATAACTAAGCTTGTACAATATAAAGCAAAAAAATATTTTTTCTCCCTAGAGTTTGCTTTAGAATCTTTATTAAACCTGTCAGAAAGCAAAACAATTATGTAAACAGTATTGGAGTGAAGTAATGTTCGTTCCTGGACACATATTCTACATACAATTCAACAATATAACAATAATTCTCTGACAATTAAGAGCTTCAATAAACGTGGTAATTACTGGATTACAGGTATCATTATCTTGGAAAAGCAAATGAACTATTATAACTTTATTCTACTTAGAGACCTGTAGACAATAATATACAGTACATCAATAAACACGACCTTACCTGTCAACAGCTATGGCAAGTAGAGCATTTGTAGAGACATAAAGTGATACAGTTCTGAGATAATTGACGGATGCACAGAGGATATGTCCATGTTCCCAAGACAGCTGTTTCACAACATAATAGTCCATCTCAAAAGGACAGCAAACTATGGCTACGATAAAATCGGAAATGGCCAGATTGGCAATTAGCAGGTTGGTCAAATTCCTGAGCTTTTTGTATCTGGCAAGTGCTGCAATGAAAATAAAGTTCCCAATGCCACAAATGAGCATAATACAAACAAGAGCCACTCCAATGACGATCTTTGCAGCGTAAAATGTCCTTGTTTTGGTTACATCTTCGTCATCACTAAATTCATAATCACTGTAGGTATAGTTTAAGGGAAAATTATAGTTTCTTGAGAAGAATTCTTCACTTTGGATGTAATTCGCAGCCACTTTGTCGTAGTTCATGTTGGGAGACCAGTTGAACTGCTTATAAAAGAACTTGTTGAAGGGACACAAGGACTTGTCTGTTCTGACCAGTGATACCTAGTCAATAGTTGACTCTTGAAAAGCCAAGTCAATTCTCAGTTAATATAATTTGAGAAGGAATAAAATTGGTTTCTGATCCATTTCTGATCTGTAACAGAGTATTGTAAATGATCAGATAATTACATCCATCACCTCAAGTCACAATTGTATTAGAAAGTTTACAATAATAGTGCATGACAATGAATACTCAGTGAATAAACGCTACACCATTCCTCAAATATATTGTGGTAGTTAAAAGAAATTTAGTTCAGGCAATATCTAAAATATCCTGCATTTGAGAAAGAATAAAATTGGTTTCTGATCCAGTTCTGATTTGTAACAGAGTATTGAAAATGATCAGATAATTACATCCATCACCTCAAGTCACAATTGTATTAGAAAGTTTACAATGATAGTCCATAGCAATGAATAATCAGTGAATAAACGATACACCATTCCTCAAATGTATTGTGGTAATTAAAATAAATTTAGTTAATAACAATAACTAAAATATACTCCATTTTCTGTATTTAAAGACTGAAAAAAATAATTTTTCAATTTAGATTGCATAAAATGTTATTATTATTGAGTGGCTAGCTAAAACTCACAACAATTCTGTAAACTTATAGAAAGAACGGGAAAGTATACGGGCTTACAGGAGAGAACTCAGGTTGGAAATTAAAAGTAGAATGATTCAGCAATAGTCCAAAGAGCAGGCAGCAGACATAGCAGGGAGATACCCTGATATTCACCATCAGGGCAATAGATCTAGACTCAGGGCCTTTACAGTCAAAAACAAGTTTAAAATAAGTTCATCTACATATCCTTGATTACCAGCCTAACCTATGGGCTAACAGTGTACCCTTCCCCCAACCAAACCTTAAAACGTAACCTAATCCTAATGTAAACTCTTTCAGTTTTTGGTTACAAAGGAGAAAAATTACTTCTGTCTGTGTTTCTACTAGGGCTTTTTATCTACACTGTTTATCCTGGCAACCATTGTGGGCAAACTAAAAATATTACAATTGTTACCAAAACTGGAGGTGAGAGAAAATCTTCCTGTTCTAGTGACAACTATACAAAAGGGGATTCCCCACACTTTTGAGAGATGTATTCTCACTGGGGCCCAAACCCCCCCCAAAAAAAAACACTGGGGCACAAAAAACCCTAATGCATGTTGTAAGCACATCCTACTCTAGCCATAGCTAAAATGGTTTTGGATTTAAATTTTTAAGTTTTATCCTTTCCTTGAAAGTGAACCCAAAATACTAACCTTACCCCTTAACACATTGGGGTGGATTTACTAAAGGAATATAGACTGTGCACTTTGCAAGTGCAGTGGCACCCTGCAAGTGCAGTTGTTCCAGAACTTACTACATGGGGGAAAGCTCTGCTGACTTCCATCATCCAATCATGTGCAAGCAAAAATATTGTTTTTTTAAATTTCCTGTGCATGTGATTGGGTATTCTTTGTAAAGTGAAGTTTTATCTCATTCACTAGGTTCTGGAGCAACTGCACATGCAAAGTGCACAGTCTTTTTGCCTTTAGTAAATCAAACCCACTATCTCAGCTTTATTAATAGGTAATATTAACTCTTGACATTTACCCATAACTTCAAAAATGTTAACATAAAAAATTTAATATTTAACTTCTAAACCCCTGATCTTTAGTCCTAACCTCAGTGATTGTAAAGGATCAATTTATTTTTTTTTTAAATAACAAACATGTTATACTTAACTGGTTTTGCACAGAGCAGCCCACCCTCTTCTATGGACCCCTGCTGGTGCTCCTGCCCATTTTTTTTTTACCTTAATGCATTCAATGCACTAAGATAAAAAAACCTTCTGCATGCAGCCCCCCCCCCCTTATACTTTCATTAAGATAAAAAAACCTTCTGCAAAACACCTTCTGCATGCAACCCCCCCCCCCCTTTCCTTATACTTACCTGAGCCTAATCTCGATTCACCAATGTGCACAAGAGCAGAGGCTCTTTTGACTCTCTCCTCTCTCATTGGTTCAGAGACAGCAGCGGAAGGCGGGGGGGCTGCATGTAGAAGGTTTTTTATCTTAATGCATAGAATGCATTGAGGTATAAAAAAAACCTTTTGTCTTTAGAACCACTTTATTCTAACGTTTAGTAATTAACCCCTGGAAACCTATACTTACCTTGTTGGGTGCAAAATCATTCAACATAAAAAGGACCTTCTGCTGCTCTGAGGTTTTGGCAACAAAAATAACTATTTTAGGGATATGAGTTTGGCAAAGTTGTCTGCTCTGAAATTTGTCTCTATACCTTTTTTGCAGTCACGAAGCAGAGTGAAAAACAACAGAATGTACATTACTTCAGATTATTAAAAAAGTTTAATTAATGTTGATTGTACATATCTGGAGTTGTACTTTCCTCATAAAAAAGAATATAAAACCATAACATTTCTGCTACACTTAACTAGTAAAACGTGCACAAAAATTTCACTATGAAATGCAGGGAAAAGAACTCCATTGAGATCCTATCACAAAAAGTCATAGTCAACTTAAGCCTTGGCTGTGCAATACTGCACTCAACACATTTTTAAAAGATCACATTTTTACACCTTTCAGTTTAAATCGAAAATGTAATGGGTCTTTTATTCTAGCTGCTGGAAAACCTTTTATCTGCCATTTGAGGATCCTAACAAGTGAATCTATAAGGGCAGCCATGGAAGTCCCCAGCTAATGGCCTGTTACCTACATGTGACTTATAGCTGCCGTCGATGTTGCTTGTCATTGAATGTCAGAAGGTGCTCAGTACCCATCAGTAAGAAGACACACTGCTTTATGCTCTTTGTACCTGGAGGGCTCACTACCTCCTTTTTGGAATGTGGCATAATTGTAGTTTGCAGACAGCTAGAATTCATCTTTCCCTTTTTCACTGTGGTAAAATGATACTTGATTTGTTAATATAAATAACTGCTCTTTACACAGACTGCTTTTTGTTTTTATTCATGCAGCAAGATTGCCAAAGGGTTACCTACAAAATTAAAGCTAAAGATACCTATGGACTTTAGATGACAGCTAGTTGCATGTCTGATCTGGCCGTTGAACGGTCTTTGCAATTAGATTTTTGTTATGCACAAAAATGCATGTTTGACATTGTAACATCCATACTCTTTCCTATATAGGAAGGTGGGGGGGGGGGGGGGGCACTTAAGCTGTAAGCGATCTTATGGATGAAACAATTAACTTTGCCCTCAAGGGAGCTTGCAAATGCATAAAAATGTACCTCAATCTGGATTTTTATAGTGCCAACAGTTTGTGCAGTGCTGTACAATATAAAGGGGGACAGTACAATTACAATACAGTTCAATACAGAAGGAATAGGAGGGCCCTGCTCATGGAGCTTACAACCTAAAGGGAAGGGGAGATGGTACAAAAAGTAATAGCTGTATGGGATGATTTTATGGAAGAAACTCAATTATGGCTTTTTAGGTGGAGGTGGGGTAGGATTCCATGAATAAATGGGTTTTCAAGGATTGCCTAAAGGCGGACAGGGTAGGAGTTGACCTGACATACTGGGGTAGGGATTTCCAGAGGATGGGAGAAGTTCTGGAAAAGTCCTGGAAGCAAGCATGGGAGGAGGTAACAAGGGAGCTAGAGAGCAGGAGGTCTTGGAAGGAGCAGAGAGGACAATTTGGGTGATATCTGCAGATGAGGTTGGTGATATAGTTGGGGGCAATGTTTTGGATGGCTTTATACGTTGTGGTTACTATTCTGAATTGTACACATTGGGCTATTGGAAGCCAGTGAAGAAAATGGATGCATGCATTCCATTACCTTTAAACATGAATGATGGTAGTAAAAGATCTTACCACTATGATTGTCCTGAAAATCTAGCCACTGTGTGACTGAATGCATTATTTGGTTTCACCAAAAAGGTTCAGTCACAGTTAGGTATTGCTGTATGTATTACTAATGCTCAGGAGCCCTTGTTCTTGCTGTCTTGTAGTCCACAACATAGTCTTTGCCTATCACTCTAGTTCAGTGAAGGAACCTGCAATATTTGTTACAGTTTCTGACTGGGTTTGCTAAAGCAAAAATAAACTGGACCCTGTGGGATAAGTGACAACTGCATGTCGACAGTTTAAATGAGACTTAGCTGATCACCCCTTCAACTTAATAATGTGAACTCTTAATAATATTTTCAATCATTTTTACATCCTATGATGTGGATAATGTTTTTCAGAGCAAAGTGTAAATCTGCCGAAAGTGAGAGGGAAAAAAAACAAACAAAAACAATTTGTTGTAGTAACCTGGGAAATACATTTGCTCTTGGCACAAACAATAGCATTGTAAAGAAAGCTCCTGAGAAGATTATTACTTGTGCTGTTGTTCCCAGAAGCAGAAATACTGCACCAGTCAAACATCATCCCCAACCTTTTCTATATCATAAACCTATAATGACCAGTTTGTACCTCGTAAGAAATTCAATATCTATATCGCTTCTATCTAAAAACACTTTAAAAGAATAAACCAAAAACTAAAAAAAACCCTAAATAAATACATACAATAGGTAAATATCATGGGGTATGATATAAGATTTGTAGACCTGTATATTATTCTATAGCAAGTCAATTGCAGCATATTTATGGATTTAGTTACTAAAAATCAAACACAAAATTTCTGCAGCAAACTGAAATATACCATTTATTGAAAAAAGAAAGTTTTTTTTCCAATAGCCAAACAGTATTCACGCTTAATATGAAATCTATACCGCTCTTCTGTGGGTTCAGTGTAATTTATAACATGGCAACTAGTCAAATTACATTTCATATTCTGAGAATAGGGTAGAGAATAAAGGCTAAAATCTGATTGGTTGCTATGGGGCAACAATCCATTTTTCATAATTATACCTCAAATAATGCCGAAAGAGGCCATAATAATTAGATCTTAATTATGTCTTTTTTTTCCCAGTGCAATTAGAAAGGGGATAGAGTTGATAATTCACAAAATCTACTCAAACAAGTTCAGGTACCTACAATAATGTATAAAAAATTGATACAAAAACATCTTTGTGTAGCAGACATTTGCTATAAATAATTTGTGTACTGTGATACTAACAAAGCCTCAGCTTTGATTCGATAGATGTTAAGTACAATGTTCTGGACAACATAATGACATTTCTTCCAAGAACTGCAGCAGTTACTAAACTATGAACAACTTAGACCGCAGGCTATGTATTTTATAATGAGAACAAAATAATCATGCTGAGTATTACCTTCACGCGTCATCGCCTTTCTGCAGTTATTAAGTTATCTTGTTTACTATCAATATTCAAATATATTATATCTTTTAATAACCTATAACTTTAAAAGGTAATACTTTGTAATTTTTTTTTTATTAACATATTTCTAAAAGTGGGGACTTCTGGCATTATTCTGATCACAGGCGGTTGTACTAGAAGTACCCACTAATAAATTGTATTTCATGTTTAGCATTGACAGCCTACATTTTAAATGTATACATTTAGCCAGTTCATTATACTACTAAAAAAAAAATCAATCTATTTCCGCTATCTCAAATGATTGTTAATTATTATAGACACACTCTTAGTCAAATTGTTTGAAATACATTTAGAGGAAGAAAAACAAGATCCTCTCTTTTTTATAACCTGTCAGTTGTATTCTGTTGAATGTTGACGCTTTAAAGACGAACTGGTACTCATGCAGTTTTCAATACAGTTCAATAAAAAAGGAACAAACTAGAATCACTCAATATATTTCTCTTGATCTATCTATCTATCTATCTATCTATCTATCTATCTATCTATCTATCTATTATTGCTCAGTCTATCTATCTATCTATCTATCTATCTATCTATCTATCTATCTATCATTGCTCAGTCTATCTATCTATCTATCTATCTATCTATCTATCTATCTATCTATCTATCTATCTATTATTGCTCAGCCTAGCTATCTATCTATTATTGCTCAGCCTATCTATCTATCTATTATTGCTCAGTCTATCTATCTATCTATCTATCTATCTATCTATCTATCTATCTATTTATCTATTATTGCTCAGCCTATCTATCTATCTATCTATCTATCTATCTATCTATCTATCTATCTATCTATCTATCATTGCTCAGTCTTTTTATCTATTATTGCTCAGTCTATCTATCTATCTATCTATCTATCTATCTATCTATCTATCTATCTATTATTGCTCAGTCTATCTATCTATCTATCTATCTATCTATCTATCTATTATTGCTCAGCCTATCTATCTATCTATCTATCTATCTATCTATCTATCTATCTATCCTCATTAAATACTTTGCGAAATGATTTTTTGTTTATAAATGCTGTGCAAAATGTATAATACTTTTAAATAATGATAATAATGGAACCATTTCTATTTATAAAGCTAAACAATAACTAAAGCAAAGTCAGAAAACATAAGGGAAACTAAAAAAAAAAACCCCCAAAGCGTAAATCATTAAAAGGAAAATCATTACCTGTGCTGTGCTGCTTTGCCTGAACCAAATGCTTCATTCTGTAGAAGGAAAATCAAACTCTTTCACTGGTAAGTAATAGTGTTTTGATCTGATCCTTTTTTAGGCTGCCTTACCAGTGATCATATGTGCATTTCCAAATTCTGCTTCTGTGTATTGAGAAACCCCAAGGACCTCCTATACAGGTCTGTCTTTGCAGCTTGCTATTAATTGCATGTACTGCTGCCCCCTAATGTTCTTTTTCCAAACTGCAGCACAGTTTGGCTGTGCTGTTCTTCTAATTAATAACAATGGCTCATGCAGATAAAAACATGGTTTATGGATCGATACACAGGAGGGGTGCATTTCCTTTATGAGCTACTGTGCAGCACTTGCTGCCTAGGGACATCTCACTATTATTTATAATTGTGATTAATATCAATAAGAAGAAAATAATGTCAAGTTCCCAGGGTCTGCATGCTCATCATATCGCATAATACATTTTGTAGAATCAAACAAAAAATTCATTGACTACAGAAAACCACAAATGCTATAAAATTCAGTTCATAGTGAGTGTGATAAATTGCTATTACAATAATGCTGTTATCATTAAAATGGAGCTATCATACATAATGTGATAATATTCTCCCATTAAAGAAGAACTACAGGGAAGAGGGTATCAACATCTAAATCGATTACATAACAACTATGTTATTTCAACATAGGTTTTAAACCTTTCCTACTCGACCCAAAACAAAACAGCTACACCTAAAGCACAACTAAAGGCAAAACTTTTTTTTAATTTTTTATTGTTGGGCAGAGTGAAGAGAGATTAGAACACCTATTCATTTTTTTTTTGCTGTCTGTGCCTCCATTAGGGAGATTTCCCCTCTCTGTTTGTCCTATTTACCATCATCATTGAAAGGGAATGTAAAAGAAAATTCCAAATTTTGGGTTGTCCCCACAAAAGTAATAGAGGGGAAGTCTTCCAATGGGGACACTAGTTATGGAGACCCGGGGGTCCCCAAGGAATTCCCTTAATTTTCCAGGAATTTCCTCTCTCTTCCTATTTGGCTATGGGACATAAAGTGAAGGGAAATCTCTGCAATGGGATACAGATGGCGGGGAAAAAAATCTGACAGGTTTTAACCACTTTCTGTCTGGTCTATGTATATAAACGGCCTGACGGGAGCAGTGCAGGAGCGAGTTGCCGTTCATAAACGGCGCCTGTTATTTTAACCTGTGCCCGCTCCAGGTCCCGATCATGTGATCACTGATTGGCCAATCAGTGATCACATGAATAGTAGTAAGCAAAATGTCACTTCTGACATCATTGCTTACTACGTGTAAAATCTGTGAATGATCACAGAGATCACATGGTACAAGACTATTCACAAAAGCCTTGTACCATGTGACAAGCTGTGACCAATCACAGCTCACACAGTATTTCTCAATGGCTGCAAGAAAGCAGCCGGAGAGAAGGAGAAATGATTGCTTTTACAGCCTTTACCGTGTAAAAGCAATCAGTATGAAAAAAAAAATCTTCATCACCCCCCACAAGTAGTATAGTGTCACTATGGTGACACTGTACTGCTAGGGTGACAGTATGTTAAAAAGAAAAAAAAACATAAATAATTATATAAAAAACTAAAATAAAAATGTCAAATTATTTTTTTGGTTATAAACTAATTTGGGTTATTTTTTTTTACTAAAAAGATAACTGAATACATTTTGGCCAAGATTTATGAAGAAAGATTTTATAAGAAAAACACTTTTTTTCAAAATTGTTGGACTTTTTCATTTATATAGCAGAAAAAAAAATCTCAGTGGTGACTAAATACCACCAAAATAAAGCTTTATCTGTCTCAAAAAAATGCAAAAAAAATTCATATGGGTACAGTGTTGCATGACCGCGCAATTGTCATTCAAAGTGTGATAGCGCTGAAAGCTGAAAATTGGCCTGGACAGGAAGGGGGTAAAAGTGTTTAGACTTGAAGTGGTTAAAACCCTCTCTTGCTCTATCTAAAATGAAAAAACAAAAATGTTTTGCCTATAGTTCTACTTTGAACATCAGAGTTATTTCATAACGTTCCAGTAAAAATCAGATGTAAACTGGAATTCATGGCTACTGTCATAAATACCTTATAGGAGAGATTTCAGTAATCATATTCCTCTCTACTTCACTTTGTATATAAGCCATGTTGTGACATGTGTCAGAGAGTTGTATATAACCATGAACAGACAGTCAGGAACCTTTTATGAAAATTCTAGATATGTTCATGAAGCAGCATTACCCTTTTCAACAGTAGATGGGCCGTTCACGCTCATATGAATGTTCATGAAAATTCACAAATAGTAAAATTATGACAATCTGATGCAGTCATGCTAAAAGGTCAAGACCAGAAAAAATACACAACTCTACTATATAGAAGCTCTGTGTTATGTCTGTTCGGAGATTGCAGTGATGTGTGAGCTGAACATTCATCATGGTCTAATAAGCAATCAATCCATTCTGTTAGCTGGTAAAAGGGCCCTTTGGACCCCTTACTGGTTATCTTTTGCATTGTGAGGACTGTGAATAGACCCCTTGCATACCTTCATTCCTTTCAGGAGCATGGGTCCTCTGACAACCCTTACTCACATATGGGCCTATAATATTGTAATGGTGTGGTGCATCCAAAAGGGGTAATTGCTCTTATTTAGACTTTCTTGTCGGCCATTACAGTGAATGTGAGGAGAATCCTTGGCTGGTTTTGCATAGCCCTGACCCTGGAGAAGTCCTGTCCCTATTTATGGCTTCCAGAGACCCCCCGTAAGGATCAGCATTAACGCTATTATACAAGTAGCGTTCTGGTGAGTGCACATCCATATAAGATGGTGGATTCCCATGTTGGATCATGAGCACTCACAAGCATCCCATCTGGTATTGCTGCACCTTGTAGTTCCACGATCACTGGGCATTGCTGTGACCTGTAGTGCCACAGACTATGTATAATTACTAATATTGCTAAAAAGCGCACACGTATCACTTGACACTTCTGTGCCATGAACTATTTATATTCACTATTTATGTTTAGATATTTGCATTTTTTTTATGATTCTATGATTTTATATGATCTGAAACATTTTTATTGTATGAACACTTCTATTCATATAAGCACTCTATGATTGCATTTGTTACTTATGCGTTAGTGCTGCACTTACATTTGAATTGACTATAGAGTTATCAACTACATCATGATGCAGCACACCTATGAGGCTTAGTTCCAAGCTATATTATATTGATCTTTCAATGACTGATCCATACCTATGTCTTATGAGAATTACGTTACATGCTTTACTAAATTCAGTGGTATACCTGCTTCACAGCATATTTAGTAAAGAAAATTCTAATTCTCTTATCTCTGATTTGGAAAAATGACAGTTTTATGCTATATACTGTATATATATATCTCAAAATACCTGAAAAATAATGGATCATAACTTCCAGATGTGTACTATTATGAATATCATTATCATTATAAATTGTTTCTTGCATGGCAGATATCTTACTTATTCAGGTAGAATCTTGAATAAAACACAAGGCATGTGTTCCAACTTATGTTGGACTCATGTTTGGACCCAAGCTATATCTTACGCATTGACAGTAAATCTTTTAAGGTTTCGAAAGCTATGAAGAAATTATTTTCTCATAATATATCTGATCCATGTATTCTGTGATAGGAGAAGATCTGCCTACAAGCACTCTGTGATCTCAAGGATATACAGTATACAGTATCTGGTCTAAACAAGAAACATATTACCTGAAACATTCATGCAACACAAACACTTATTTTTAAATGTTCTCAAGAGTTGCAGATTGATCATTTTCCATCCCTTACTGAGTATTAAAGGTATTTGAAGCGAAGCCATGAACTGTGGACAGACTTTCAACTTGCAGGAATATTATGAACATAGCACACTTTATATTATTTCCTAGAGAAAAATAAAATATCCTAAAAGGATATGATTTTGAAATAAATATAAAATCCATCCTGTACACAAATAAATTGAGAAGGTACAATTTCTGAACTGGATGAATGAGTGAGGTGTAGCCCTGCAGGTACTGAGTACCATGTTTTAGACTAACTGTTACTAATTCCTAACAGTGAGGGTTATTTACTAAAGGTGGAAAGTGCAATATCTGGAGCACCTCTACATAGCAACCAATCATCTTCCAGGTTTTATTGCCAAAGCTTTAATGAACAGGTTGAGGTTGGAAGCTGATTGGTTATCACGCACAGTCGCACCAGATTGTGAGTGCTCCAGTTTTAGTAACTGGAGCTCCCCTTGTGTGTGTGTTTGATGGCTTTTCAATGGGTTTATTGGGGTCTGGCTGTATCTGCACTGAAGAGAAATGGGTTTCTTAGGTTGGGCTGCATCACATTAGGGAAAATTGGCCATTTTTCAACTTACCGGTCCTTAGGTATCTCCTTTTAATTCCACCAAGTAATTCTTGGAATAACACATTTCCTGTCCTTTCATGGCTACATTCACTTCATTTCTGGCAAGATTAACAGGTAGTCTCTGTACTTGTTAAAAATATTCTTAGCCTGAAAGAGGAAAACTAACACAGCCACTATATCGCAGGTAAGCCTCACTATATCACATTTTTGTTTTGGGGTTTAGATAAGCTTTAAGGCAGGCAACTATTATAAGTGAAGCTAGCAGTTTGGATATGTGTACCATGCAGTCACTAGAATTGTGCTCCTTGCGTTGGCACAACACCTAACACAGATCCAAAAGCCACATTCCTGGACTCTTACAAAAGTGAGTGGATATATACGCTTTCCAGCAGTTAAAGCATGTACTGAGAATGTGACATGAGAGTCTAATATCATGCAATTTTTAGATGTCACATTTTGACTTGGTTTTCTTTTTTTATATATCTTACATTTCAATTAGTTCAAGAAAAAGCATGCAACAAATATTATCATAAAGTATGGGGTGTAAAATTGAAAGCTCACAGGCTCTCTATTTTAACAGTCAGAAAACGAATTGCCTTAAACGATATTAAAAAAAAAAACTGGAAGAAAAAAAATTCTAGGAAAAATAAAGAGAATCTGGGAAAGGAAAAAAAGCTACCTTCAAGAATATGATAAGAAAATGAAATGGGGTTGATTTACTAAAACTGGAAAGTGCAAAATTGGGTGCACTTCTGCATAGAACCAATCCGTTTCCAGATTTTATTGCCAAAGCTTAACTGAACAAGCTGAGGTTAGAAACTGATTGGTTTCTTAGGAGAAGTGAGCCTGATTTTGCACTATCCAGCTTTAGTAAATAAATTCCACAGTGTAAATGGTACCACCTTGGATTGGGCTTTCATCAGTTGTGAGCAAATCACTTTGCACAGATTAAGAAATTATTAAAGTAGAACTAAAGGCAAAACTTTTTTTTTTTCATTTTGGATAGAGCATAGGAGGGATATAACCCCTGTCAGTTTTTTTTCGCCATCTGTTTCCCATTGCAGAGATTTCCCTTCATTTCCTGTCCCATAGCCAAACATGAAATGAGAGGAAATCCCTGCAAATTAAGGGAATCTCTTGGGAACCCCCAGGTGAACAGAACTCGTGTCCCCATTGGAAGATTTCCCCCTATTACTTTTCCCCAAAGTTTGGATTTTCTTTTACATTACTTTCAATGATAATGGGGAACAGGACAAATAGAGAGGGTGAATCTCCTTAATGGGGGCATAGACAGCAATGAAAACTGACAAGAATTATAGTCCCTCTGCGTTCTATCCAAAACTAAAAAAACATGTTTGCCTTTAGTTATACTTTAACTTTGTAAACTGGTAAAAGAGTCCTATGGCTCCCTCACCAGTGCACCACCAGGGCAGAAACAGCCCAACATTGGGTGGAACCTTTAGCCCTGGTTCACACTGATGTGGTGCAGAATTCGCAGCGTTTTCAGTGTGAATTCCGCACTGTATCACAATCGCACCCCGTTCATACGAACTGATGCGGGTATGTAGGTTAAGTTAACAACACCCTGACATCGGTCCGCAAAACGCGGTGCGATGTGCAGAATCGGATCACATAGGTGTGAATACCTATGCGCTTCGATTCTAGTGAGGACCAAAAAAGTGTCCTTCATGTTTTTGGCGAAGGTGCGGTGCGAATAGAGCCATACAAAATGGATGGCTCTGATCGCACCGCATACAAATCACATGTGATTTATACAGGAATGCGGTGCGGTTCCTGTGCGAATCACATAGGATTTACCACACCGCTGTAGTGTGAACCCAGGCTTAAACAATAAAACCTATCTGAAGGCAGAGGAATGACATCGATAATCTACTTCATAAAGGATATGAAAACAATATTATGAATACAATATAAAAGCATATTATGTATTACAACATAAACAATGTTAAGTGGGTAATAGCCTAATTGCTCTCTGTTTGGACATCATACACTTAAATTATCTGTTGTCTCAAGAGAAACTGACATGATTTATGCTGGTATTGTAAAACATTTACAAGTAAATTGCTATGGGCTCCAAAACTACAAAGATGTGCAGCCATCCCATTGACAGCTCATTAAACTTTTTGATCAGTGGCACTGTAGCTCCTTAAAGATTATGTAACATCTACTTTAGATTACTCCCTTGGCATCATTCCCCCTTACAGTGTTACAATGAATATTTTGGCTTTCCATAAACTTCACCTAATGAGTCACATTACATTTTAAAAAGCAATTTCAGGCTAGGAGTAAATCAATCAGTTAAGTACTAATGCTGCCCAGGAAACCCTGCCAGTTGAGTTTTATATAATATTTATGAGTTCAGAAGAGCAAAGGTTTTCAGCATCATTCTGATTGGCATGACAGTTTGTCAGTCCTTCTGAGCCATGCTTCAACAAGACATCAGTGGGGCAGATTGATGATGACAATAGGCTTGCATAATTAGAGGGGGGCAGCGCTGGGTGCTTAGGCTCAAGATTAGATTACTGACTATAGGATGATTCTACACAGCTGAGTTGCCTGTTCTACTCAAGCAATGCACTGATGAAGAGGAAAACAGTCAGCATTTCTTGCTTTCTACATTTAAAATGTGATCAAATAAGGGAGCTATAAAATGCTGCACTGTGCCAAACTACTAATTGGGAATCACAGCATGTGGGGAAATATGGCTAACCAATGCACATATGTAATTAGAGGGAAATTATAATGATTTTAGTGAATTCAAGTTGAACTCCAAGTAAATACAGAACACCAATTCATGCAGGTATGTGTTCATAAAAAAAATTGTTTATATTTGCTAATGTAAGTACCTGACTGTGACTTGGTATCAGCTTCCTGCAGATCATCCAGAAGAAATAACACTGGAAGCCAACCAGGTGTGTTGCACTTATTAAACAAGGAGCATGATACCAGGAGGAGAGAGCAGAGTGACAGAGATATGAGCTCAAAGGTCCAGTCTGGTGCTTTCACTGTCTATTCAAAAGCTGGGGAAAGGGGCAAGTCGTAATTGTATTACTTAACATGTATGTAAATCCCAATACTGGACTTCTATTTTTTTCTCCTTTTCATCTGTTAAATATAAAATTAAAAGTCCTCTGTTATATTTGTCCTATACATATATATACATACCTGCTGAACCTGCCAAAAATCCAATGAGTTTGCAAATTACTGTGTTTTTAGTATTTACAGCTTCTGTCCATTTTACCTTTGTGGACTATGTAACCCCACTCCCCATGTTATGGAGGGGATCTGTAGTCCTAGGATGACAACATTGCTCCTCCAAAGATACAATACAGTGGATACTGTATGTTTTGCCACCCTAGAACAGTAAGTGTATTACTGTTATCAACAATAAAAAAAATAAGGGAATAAAAGCCATAAAACAAAGAAAAGTAAAGCGGATGCCATATTTGAGGATGGCAAGCTGTGGTACATTCAATATTTGCACTCAAGCTTAGATACATTTTAACTTCAGTTATAAATGTCAGGTCTCTAGGATGGGCTAAATTGTCTATAAACACAATATAAATTTCAGGTAACAGCATTATTATGATTAGCTTTATTACTTTTAGGGTCATTTCACACTGCCGATACTTAGGATCTGACTTGTGAGACCCCAACTCGCATGACATCTGAAATCCCATGTTAGTCAATGAGAGCGGTCCTAATTAGCATTACTGAAGTCACTCCGACTTTAGAAAAGGTTCCTGTACTACTTCAAGGTGATTTCTATCTTCTGCCCATAGGCTTTAATAGATGTTGCCTCCAAATCGGATCCTCATTTAGATTGATGTCCAACGGATCAAATTCAAAATCCTAACACTGATGTACAAAGCTGTCCATCAAACTGCCCAAACTACATCACATACCTAATATCCAAGTAGCACCCAACACACACTCTCCACTCCTCACAAGACCTCCTTCTCTCTAGTTCCCTGGTCTCCTCCTCCCATGCCCACCTCCAGGACTTCTCCAGGGCGTCACCCATCCTCTGGAACTCCCTACCCCAACCCATCAGGTTATCACCTACTCTCCTCTCCTTTAGGCGCACCCTGAAAACCCACCTCTTCAGGGAAGCCTATCCCACAAAGAATAAGAGAGGGTAGAGGTTCATAAATATGCTGTATCACCCAATATATGGTTTCTGCCCGGTACTTTCTGGAAGTTTCCTCTGTCTAGATTACCAGGTATCTGACGTATGACGTCATACGTCAGATACGTCACTTCCGGTTACATGCATTAACGCCATACACGCTGACCAGCAGGGAAGCGACCATATTTGTGCACAGGCACCAAGGGGAGAAGTCACAGTCCTGATGGTAGCGGCTGTTCCCGGGAATATACCTGGTAATCTAGACAGAGGAAACTTCCAGAAAGTATCACCTATGGCTCGAGTGGTGAGTGAACTGACACACAGCTAGATGAAAAGGCGTTTATTCGCCACTCTACACATACATCAGAAAGAATTTATTGATTGACTGTCCATTTGTCATCAATTTATTGCAGGATGGGGACAATATGATTCGCTATCCAGGTGCAAGGCACCAATTATATATTATAAGAGACGGAGGACCCAGCAGGCTTCATATTATCATCTATATTAAGGTGGTCTATAGCCCGCACGTTGCGGTGAAGAAACCCCTTGAAGCAGGGCCCTGCCATCTTTATCATCTTTATCTCACTAAGGATACCAACAGTGATTCTTTCATGAATAACTCTGCATCTTTACATATGGGCATGTCCACTGTGAATCTGTACATGTTCACCACTCACTCGTACCCTACATACGGGTTGCATTGCCATCATCCTGTTTAGAGATGAGCGAATCGAACCAGGCGAACCGGAATTCGATACGAATTTCAGGAAAAATCCGAATATTTGCCTACTTCGGGTGCGCGAATCGGATTTTTCCCGATCAGCCGGCAAAAGTGTCCCTGCAGAGAGCTCCGCTATTTCTGACATTTCTCTGACAGTTCCTTCACATGTACAGCGGTTGAAACATTGTATCTATTAGTTTCCATTTAGGATACAGATGTTTCAACCGCTGTACATGTGAAGGAGCTGTCAGAGAACTGTCAGAAATAGAGGAACTCTGCACATACACTTTTTGCCGGTTTGGAATTCTTATTTTCATCCTACTTCTTCTTCTTCTTCTTCTTCATCCTCATCCTCAGAAGAAGAAGAAGAGGATGAGGATGAAGAAGAAGAAGTAGGATGAAAATAAGAATAATTCCAAGCCGGCAAAAAGTGTATCTGCAGAGCTCCTCTATTCTGCAGATACACTTAGAGGAGCTCTGCAGATACACTTTTTGCCGGCTTGGAATTAATCTTATTTTCATCCTACTTCTTCTTCTTCTTCTTCTTCATCCTCATCCTCATCCTCAGAAGAAGAAGAAGAGGATGAGGATGAAGAAGAAGAAGAAGTAGGATGAAAATAAGAATAATTCCAAGCCGGCAAAAAGTGTATCTGCAGAGCTCCTCTATTCTGCAGATACACTTAGAGGAGCTCTGCAGATACACTTTTTGCCGGCTTGGAATTAATCTTATTTTCATCCTACTTCTTCTTCTTCTTCATCCTCATCCTCATCCTCAGAAGAAGAAGAAGAGGATGAGGATGAAGAAGAAGTAGGATGAAAATAAGAATAATTCCAAGCCAGCAAAAAGTGTATCTGCAGAGCTCCTCTAAGTGTATCTGCAGAATGTCATTTATGGAAACAAATAGATACAATGTTTCAACCACTGTATGGAGTGAATGTCCCAGAACTGTCAGAAATAGGCTATTTCTGACAGTTCTGTGACATTCCCTCCATACAGCGGTTGAAACCGCTGTATGGAGTGAATGTCACAGAACTGTCAGAAATAGACAGAAACTGTCACAGAACTGTCCTTCTTCTCATCCTTCTGCTTCTTCTCATCCTTCTTCTCATCCTTCTTCTCATCCTTCTCCTTCTTCTCATCCTTCTCCTTCTCCTTCTTCTCATCCTTCTCCTTCTTCTCATCCTTCTCCTTCTCCTTCTTCTCATCCTTCTCCTTCTCCATCTTCTCATCCTTCTCCTTCTCCTTCTTCTCATCCTTCTCCTTCTTCTCATCCTTCTCCTTCTTCTCATCCTTCTCCTTCTCCTTCTTCTCATCCTTCTCCTTCTTCTCATCCTTCTCCTTCTCCTTTTCCTTCCTCATCTCCAAGGGCATTTAAATTAAAGGTACAGTGTTCTGCACTAATTTAAAGGCTCTCTGAAGCCTAGAAACCCTTTTTATAAGTTAACTTCGTAGCGAATAAATTCGCATCGAATCGAATTTCTTCCTGAAATTCGCCGAATCAGCCGAATCGAATTTTTGAATAATTCGCTCATCTCTAATCCTGTTACTATAGGAGCATCCGTACCCCCATTTATATTTTAAATTTTATTCACCCACATTGCCTTGATTGGGTTATGGGTAATTTCATTAGTATATGGTGCCTGTTATCAGCCATCACTGCATAGCGCTGTACAGTATTATACCTGATGGTACAATTTTTTGACACACACCCTGCTGGTGGTGTAACCAATGTGTTGGTGCTACAAATGCATTAGACAGGTTTCTGTCATTGCTTATGCAGCACATTAATAATAAGACCGGTCTTGATGTTGTTTCTATGTGATTTTAGGTCTGTGTGTATTATCTCATACTGAGGTGATGGTGAACCAGGGTATTTACCCTATTGTCAATAATTATTGTGTAATAAAGCATAATTTTTGGGAATTATTCTGAGTATCGCATTCTGTCCATGATGTAACCACTTTTCTGTGAATCTCTTTTTCACAACCCCTCTTTTTTGTAAGCCTACCCCACCCCCTGCTAATTTCCGACCTCCTCCACTCTTCCTACCACTCCATCCCCCACAGCTATTTCCTCCTGTACCACTATCTATCCCCTCCCTCCTAGATTGTAAGCTCCAAAGAGCAGGGCCCTCAAACCCCTCGTGTATCGCATTGTATTGTTATTGTACTGTCGCATGTTCTGTCTCCCATTGTAATGTACAGCGCTGAGCGAACTGTTGGAGCTTTATAAATACTGTATAATAATAATGTGATTTGGATGCGACATTACAGGATGATTACCCAGGCAGTCCCTGAAAGTTGCTTCAAGGTCGCTTCAAGGTAATACTCAAGTTGCCTGGAAAAGGCGCACTGTAAGTCGTGTTACTTTCAGGTTGCAGTAGTGTGAACTGAGACTTAATTGGTTACTTTAAATTACTTTTAATTGTTGTTCAATGCTTATCAACAAAGTCAGAGCAGCACTGCTATGGTATTATGTGGCTTTGTTCATCAACTTAAGGTTAGTAATAGGGTTGAGATTATTATTAGATCTTGTTCACATGGGGCGTATTATTGAGTATGCGGATGTGAGGCTGTATGGCTACATAGGAGTGTTCTGTGCGACCCTGTGAAGGCAGTTCTATTGATCTCAACTGGGACGCAAAGGCTGCATGCACATTGCATCTATTCCCAATTTGACATCCATGCGGCAGCACGGTCCTGAATGCACACTGTGTGAATTCAGGGCCATGCGTCTGCACACAACCACCTGGATGTCAAATTGGGAGGAGGGGTTGTGTCCGCTCAGAGTCCTAGTTGACATCAATTGGACTGCCTGCACGGGTTAATGATGATCTCAACCCTAATGCTAATGCAGTGCTTCAATGGTTTTGTTGATAAACTATGGCTTATAAGCAATCAATGGGACTGTCTGCATGGGGATGCATGGAACACAGGCACATGCACTGATATGCCCCATGCAAGAAAGACCTTGGAGTTATGGTTGGCTTTGTTAATCAATGGATTCAGCAAAGCAGTTTGTTAGAAAAGCTGTCCACATGGATAGTTTTGACTGAGTGGTCGAAATAGCAAATGTCAAGTTTACTGAAATCACTTGACTTATCCCTGGCCCAAGCCATTAAATATATTGCTTGCCTTCAGATCATGACTGCTGTCACTGCTTATGTGCTGCATTCACCTGTCAGTCCTGTCTAAGAAGAACATCATGATGGATTGCAGTGGTATGGCAGGTGAATCAGGACAGCAAAATGTCTCACTGCCCACCATTCCCACTGAGACATTTGCCTGTGTAAGGCCATCCATAGTGATCATCAACCCATCAGGACAGCAGATGTCTCACTGCCCACCATTCCCACTGAGACATTTGCCTGTGTAAGGCCATCCATAGCGATCATCAACCCAAAAATAGATTACTGAAGAATACAAGTGCAATTCACACTTCCACCACACATGCTCCATACCATACTTACATTGATCTTATTATGGATATTAAAATATTATAATTTCAATATATGAATTCATATCTGTTAATGGACACTGCTTATATTTCTGTGTTTGGTATGATATTAAAGAAACTTGAGACTCACTTACTACCTAATATACTTATAGATTGCTTTAGTTCTATTTCCTCTCTTTTATAAGTGAGCGCAAAGCAAATTGGAATTACAATAATGTATTGTGCTAGAAGATCTATTGTAGTCAAATGGGGCAATGAGTTTCTTATTGAACAGCCTAGCTGTGACTCTAATAGGCTAAGCAAACACAAACATGGTCAAGAGGCTAATAGTGAAACATCCCACCAGCAGTATTAATAGTCAGCCAGCTGTTCCCTTTTTTGCTCTGCCTTATTAAGCAGCAAAAATGCATCTTGAAATATATTGAAAAGTATTTGGCGTGATGACATAATTTTTGCTTTTCGTTACTTTGCTTTAATATTTAATTCAAATTACAACTTAAAGCCCAATTGAACTTTTCAGTTTAAGTCTTCATGCACACTTGATGTTTTTACAGCGGCTGTTTTTGGCTTTTTCCTTTTTTTTCTACAGCTAGCAAACCCCCCAGCATGTTATCCTATGTGTCCATGCACACATAGACTGTAATTAACGTTTTTTGGCTGGGACATTTTTTGGCTGGAAAAAAAATCCAGGACTAGTGGGTTTCTAGAGGAGTTTTTTAGCTGTAAAAATGCTCTAACACTAAAAAAAGCACTAAAACGGGTGGACTTTTTTTGACCAAAAAAAATTTTTTTTTAGTTAAATAAACTCAAACTCTGGATAACGCTGCTAATCGCGGCAAAACACTGCTAAATGCTAATGCAAAAATGCTAAAAAAAGCTGAAAAACTCTTTTTTAACCTGACTTTACACAGCTAATGTTACCAGCGTTATCAAAACGTCCGTGTGCATGAGGGCTAAATCAGCTAAATACATCCCAGGTGCATTACAAAAAAGAGTTCCGGGCCCACAGTTTGGAAAGCAGCCACACCCTGATTTAAAAAGCCTGTCCTTATGCAGGCCATACATAATTCAAATTCTGAACAATTTTTTGTCTGAAAATCGAAAACGCTGTTCACTCGGTAATCCGATGGTGCCATCAATGATTTTGAAAATTGGCCGACCAAGTCTTAAAGTTCATCCCATATAACAGGCAAAACTTCTGTTCCTTCCAGGTCACGGCTCATGCGCATATTGTTTTTGAAAAAATTATCACACGATTTGACCATCATTGAGTCGAAAATCGGTTGTTTTTCACAAATATTCCAACATGCCCGATCACCAAAAAGGGGAGGAACCATGAAAATTGGCCAGTGCCATGGACCCACTAACCGATTATTCTTAGGTCCGATTTTTGGTTGAAAAATCGGTCAAATTTCGACCCATGTATGGCCGGCCTTAGCAACATGTGAAGAAGGACCTTTGTTCTCTATGTGGAAGTAGTGAGCTCCTTGCAAAGGTCTGACGTGCCCAATCGCTGAGAATTGCAATCAAAATTCATGTTTCCTGCTGGCTGGACAGCTCTAGCTCTGTGCCCGCAGGGGGTGGCGAGAGAGCCCTTACATGGTGAGTATAAGTGGGTTGGGGGTCTTTGCAAAAAATTGTCACTCTGTCCTGAATAGGCAAGGTGACAGTCTCTCTTCACATCCAGAATATTACTGCAAAGAATATAGCAAAGCATCTAGGGCTTTATTCACTGTTTGCTTGTACTGTACATAGTAAGGCAATATTGACAATATTGACTTATTTTCAGCAAGTGCTATAATAACAGGTATTTGCCATCCTATTCTCTGTTCAATGCATGCTTTACAGTTTGACAGGCATCTTGACACTGTGTTGCTTTTTCTTTTTTTTTCAGGCTTTCATTTTTTAATAGCAAATGAAAAAAAGAAGGGCCCAGTAACATCTTTTGAACACACTGAAACACATACACAAGTTATCCATTGTTTTAATTGGATCTAGTTCATAGCGATACAATGTGTCAATGTAGATGATCCATTTCGATAAGTCAGTGTGCATTACAAAAGGCAATGGCATTGCATGATTGTGGATAATACCAGGGTGGATAAAAAAATCTATGATTTAAAAAAAAAAAAATTAAAAATCCGATTTTTTTAATTTAAATCAGATTTTTTTAATTTAAATTGGATTTTTTTCATTTTTATCAAATTTATTTTAATAAAATGCTTTTGCAGTAAAAATATATCTAAAGATAGATTTTTATTTAAGATGCATTAATAATTGAGTTTATTCAGCATGAAATGGAGCTTAGTTATATAGCATGAGGCTGCATATTCTGCAATGTTTACATTTTTTGTAAACCCATTCATTGATTGATGCATTCACACAATTTCATAGTAACCATGAGAAAAAACATGAATAAAAGAATTTATGTAGTTCTCTAGCTATGTGTGATTAACCTATTAACCTAAAATTGGTTCTGATATCACTGTTTTACTAACCTGACAGCTTATTATTCTAAAAAGGAAACCTTCATTTGGTTTGCAAATATTAAAGATTCTAACTACCAGCAAGAATGAGTTGGATTCCTTACATTTAAAGAGCACCTGTTGTAACAGCGTATACCCAGAGATGGATGCGGTTCAACCATTTTGGCTTCAACCTCCATCTTGGCAAAGGGGTTAACCATCCTGACAAACATATTTTTCCCTCATTCTTCCCCCCTCTCTCTCTGAGAGGCCCAGCAACATTTGGCCAGTATGTGTGTGAGTTAGGAATGTCACAGGAGGGTCATAGGAGCTATAAAGCCCCCCAAGGGAGCTGGGGCCTAGCTGTCTGAAGAACCTGTAAAATGTAACACCTCGTATAAGATAAGGCAAGCTTTCCCAGGAGTTGAAAAATATTCCAATCTAATAAACCTAACTCAGGTTATGTGACAGAATCAGATAACCACTTTTCAAAATCCATTTTTCCCCTATGTCTCATATCTTGGAATATGAGAGACTTACATAAAAACCGGACATATTGTCAGATTGGCCACGAGAAGGCAAACAGTTTGGTAGGTCACTCGCATGGTCTCGAATACATAGGAAAGCCGAAAAATAGATCTCATGAACTGTTCAGTGTATAATTTCATAATTCATATCTAATCAATCTTCAGACGTGTCTGCCTAATAATCTACCCGCAGGCGAAATGTCACTTGTGCATAGGAAAAGTTACGGGCCAAAATATGAGTTAGGGGAAATTTTGGCTCTAGTTGAGGTATCCTCTCATACCTACATGCCCTAAACGGGGTATTGGTCCTTGACTTCAGAGACACCCCCTGCTGGGGACCACAAAATAGGCTGTCAGGCCTAAGAGTGTGAGTTGAAGACGTCTCCCTTTTTAACGTCAGTACCACCTGGGGAGAGCCGTGCTCTTTCGCTCTGAAACTTGGATCTGCTAGCCCAGGACTTTGGCAAGTACCTTAACCCTTTCACCTATCTCTGATATCTCTTTGCTGTGCTGTTGGTCTCTGTATATTTATATATATATCTTAGTTACATCTTTTTCTGTAAATATTTTTATTGCACCCATTTGACCTTTTAGTAATAAATCTTTCCTTCTGAAAGTGTTGAACTGTTTCTATAGCACTTTATTGCAATTTACGAATTCCTGCCTCTAAAGAGAACTCTACTGTGTTTGTTTAACTCTCTGCATAATCGGCCTGCGGTGACCGTATTATGCAGACGATTATCTCAACCATTATAGTGTTTTAGCTTATATTGCCGAGTTTCCTCTTTCTCTGTACAAAAAGGAGGTGGTGGCAGTGTGAAGGGTTAATTGCGTAATTAACCTGACCCAGTAACAATTGCTCAGGCTGCCGGTAAATTGATTGTGGTCCAATTAGCTGGAAAATTGTTGTGCAAAGGGCAGCTGGGTGTGGCATTGTTACGCACGTGACATCGCGGTTTCAGATCGGCTAGTCCTTCTGTCACGAGTTTGGTGAGAAGGTCTGGGGTCTGACGCCGCGATCGTGACACCTGTAATTTTAGATCCATCCTTGCAGTGCCTGTTAGCGGGCATCCACTCACCTGCTGCCGCCACGTCACTCACCTTGTTGTGTCACTGCCGCATCACCAGCCGTCCCATTAAAGTGTGTCAACAGCAGGTAAGAGGAGGAGCCACTGAGGGACAGAGATGACAGTTGCTCTTTAAAAATTATGATTTAAATCGAGCCTTTTCACTAGTGATTTACTGTTCCCTGCTCTCTACTCCTCCCTTGACCCTGTGCGAGAGCCCTTTCCTTTTCCTCCACCTCCCATCTATTCTGCACCCCTCACTGGTCACCCTACAGGACCCTCCTCCCCTCACCAATCGTCCTTTACAACACTGCACCCCTTACTATACCAACGCCTCCCACCCCATAGAACGCAACACTCCTCACCCCATACTGATCACCCTGTACAACACTGCACTCCTCAGTGATATACTCTACACAACCCTCTACCCACCGCCACCCCCACTCCATAGAACACTGCACCCTCCACCCCATACTAATCTACTCTACAGAGCACTGCACCCTCCACCTCATACTCATCTACTCTACACAACCCTGCACCCACCCTGACCCACTCTGTACAACACTGCACCCCACTACTCCATACTGATCACTCTACAGAAAACTGCACCCCATCCCATACTGATCACTCTGTACAAATCTGCACCCTACCCTATACTGATCTACCCCCATACTGATCACTCTACAGAACCCTGCACCCATCACCCCATACTGATCACCCTGTACAACACTGCACCCCCACCCCACTCCACAAACCCTGCACCCCTTACCCCATACTGATCACCCTGTACAAATCTGCACCCCCCCCACCCCATACTGATCACCCTGTACAAATCTGCACCCCCCCCACCCCATACTGATCACCCTGTACAAATCTGCACCCCCCACCCTACCCCACAAAACCCTGCACCTCTTATTCCATGCTGATCACCCTGTACAAATCTGTAATACAAAACCTTGCACCTCCACCCCTTACCGATTCTCTTTACAGAACACTGCACCTACTATTGGGCGCAATTTAAAATACATTTTTAAAATAAATGTTTTGTTGTTTTATTTTTTCTACTGTTTTTAAAAAGTAGGAAGTTTTTTTTTCCGGGGGGTGGGGCAAGATAGCTGGTCTTCCCTAGGATGCAAAATAGTCTAACACCAACCCTGCCCACATGCCTACACTGGACCCGGCTTGTCTAATGTAACTATTTAAAAACTGACACACCTGGAGTCCAGCTATAGGAAAACTGTATGCAATGAAGTTTAATATATACTGAATTAGATTTAGAGCTTACATACACTTGTGATGAAACTATGGAAACTGTGAAACTAATAGGCACGTTTGATTAAATGTGCCTCCTGTCCAACTCAACATACCAAGTTAAAAATGTCACACTGTGAGGCTTAGGAACTGCTTCAATATGAACAGACCCAAGCTGCCACCATGTGCGCTTGGAGGTGGCAAGCTGGGTGGGTGGCTAAAAAATGTGGATCACATGCCTCTTTCTACAACCCTTCTGCTACCAATGTGAACTCCAAAAATGTGAAATCCAAAAGTGTAGTACCCAAAGTGGATGCAATTATCCCTCCAATGGCTACCTGGTTGTGGACTGGCTTCTTTGATTGGCCTTGTGAGCTCTCAGATGCAAAACCCCCATACTGAATATTTGGCATCTTTGCTCTGGACCAAATTATAATTGGTATTTATTTATTTCTGCATTATGTGTTCAAAATAAACAGGATTTGTTTGAAGAGAGAAGACAATTGGCACAGCACTTTAAGAGATTTACACAAAGAGTATTTAGCAATCCCTTAACCAAATTAATTTCCCATTGAAATAAATAACTAGTTTTCTCCTCTTTGTGTTGTTTGGTACACTCTGTCTTTCCTGGTAAAGCTGACTGCAGGTTAATAATTGTAAATCGTCCTGAAATCTACTGTAGCAGAAACAATGATAGCAATAAGGGATGGTGAATGTCAGACTTTATTTTGTGTTCCTGAATGACTGGTAAATTAACAGGGAAAGTTTGCCAAGGACATTCTCTTGAAAATGTCAAGAACATTCTGGCAAGTTTGTTTTTTATACTTTGTACATTTTCCGTCAACACAATTCCCCAGTCTTCAGCCATGATTTGCTGTTGTGAGAAATTGACAATTCATTATAAAAAACCTGTGTTGAGAGAAATACTAAGGCATCCGATAGTAAGCTTTCCTTCTGCAAATTCTATTTTCCTCGTAGTAATTATGATTTTCTGACTTCAGGGCTTTATGAATGATGCCAATCAGGCGTTCTGACTGCACTTGGTTTTTGGCATGCTTGTTTTAGTTCATTGACCTACAATGTACTGAAGCAAGAAAATCAGCATGACTGTCAGATAACAAGCATTTTCAGTGGACAATCAAAGCTCCCTTAGGTCACCTGGGGCCACATAACATAAAAGTCGGGTGTATTTTCCTGCCCACAAGCCACAGGTGCTCTGCACAGCCACCCATGACAATTAGCAGCAGTGAACGAGTATATGTTGATACTTGCATACAGGCATATGATCCTGGACGCAAAAGGAGTTCATTTACTAAAACTGGACAGTGCAAAATCTAGTGTAGCTGTGCATGGTAGCCAATCAGCTTCTAACTTCAGATTGTTCAATTAATCTTTGACAAAAAAACCTGGAAACAGACTGGTTTCTATGCTCAGCTGCACCAGATTTTGCACTCTCCAGTTTTAGTAAATCAACCCCAAACTGCCTATGTTCAGAGGTGTACATTCTTGTGGGGTGTTTACGCAAGTACCATAGTATACCAATATATGACCGCATACAGCCGTTGATTTCTATAGGTGGCTATGCACAGCATCTGTGGTTCAACTGGGAAATATGGCCACATTTTATAATGTATATCCCCAGGCACCCTTGTGCATGAGGTCTCACTATTACAGAGGCGCTAAACTCAGTGATACTTACCTCTCCTTCAATGACTTGACACCCCTTTGCATCTTCTACCTGGCTTTTTTCTAGGTGGTGGATGTCACGGTCGCCCGATTGCCACCCTCAACATGCGACAATCGCACGACCGCGACCAACAATAATACGTCACGCCCGTGGCGACAGACCCCAGACCTTCTCACCAAACTCGTAACCAAAGGACCGGCCGATCTAAAACCGCGGTGTGACGCACGTAACAAGGCCACACCCAGCTGCACCCTGCACAGCGATTGTCCAGCTAATGGGCTACAATCGGTGCCTGCAGCCTGAATGCGCTTGTTACTGGGTTGGGTTAATTACGCAACTAACCCTCTACTGCCACCACCACTTTTGTCGGAGACTGGGAAATTCCCGTTATCAAATATACACTATAATGATTGAAATATTGATCTATATAACACGGTCCGCAGGCCTGTTATACAGAGATTATAACAAACAGTAGTGTCTCTTCAAAGGCAGGAATGCGTGAATTGCAAGTAAGCACTTAAAAACAGTTTAACACTTTCAGAAAAAAAGATTTATTACTAAAAGAGTCAAACAGGTGCAATAAAATATTTACAGAAAAAGATGTAACTAAGATATATATTTATATATAGATAAAGACGCACAACACAGCAAAGAGATAATAGGAAGGAAGTTAAAGGGTTAAGTTACTTGCCAATACGCCTTGGTTTGTAAGCAGATCCAAGTTGCAGAGCAGAAAGGGTCTTTGATCTACTGCTGTTACGATGTTAAGATCAGGAGATGTGTTTTGCTTAACTTTTAGGCTTGCCAGCCTGTCTTTTTTAAAATCCCCCTGCAAGGGGGGGTGGCTCTGAGATTGGCCAATACCCTGTTTTGGGCGGGATGTCGGCGGACTCTGAATTAAAACCAACAGCTTCATAATCCATGATATGAAACATAGGTGACAGCTGACCTGAGGAATGTTCAATTAACTTCTGTCACCTGGCTGGTAGGTTTTATGAGGTTCCGACTTCTTTCAAGTCCGGAAAAAGCTGCCTTATCTTGATTAGGAGGGGTGAGTTTTCCCAGGCCTTGAGACTGAGAGTCTGCTGCTCATGGGGGGGCTTTGTAGGGCTGGGCCCCCTGCTGTTCTAGCCTGCCAGCAACTTTTAACACACATTTGTCCCTGTGCCTCTCAGGGGGGGGGGGGGGGTAGGGAAGGAAGGATTGAGTAAAACTTTTAATAAAAAGGGGGAACTCCGCATCCAACTCTGCTGAGCAAGTTTGCTACAGTGGACTGTGGCCATTTTCATTGGCCAGAGCAGGATGGAGTCACTTCTGGGCATGCACAGAAGTGCAGTCATCCCAGCACATAGGCACTGTGCAAAAATGTAAAGTGAGCTGCACTTGAGCAGCTCAATGTCCATTCCAAAGAAGACTGCATGTCTCTTCTGCAATAAAAAGCCTACCTGCTCACGGTATCTAAAATTTTAGGTTTAGTTCTACTTTAATACAAGTTTCCCCTATGGCCTATGGTCACAGCATACACTTTCCTTTCCTAAAATCAGCATTGTAATAGCAATACAAACAATAATTATTTTTTAACAATCCAATATAAGCTTACTTGAAAATTCTCCTGTCATGTTGTGAGTTCTGTCTGCCTGTTCACCATCTCTTTTCACAACCTCCTGAATTTCCTGCATGCTTTGCAGCTTCTCCTCTGCGGTTAACTTTCAGTTTCTAAGGACTACACATCCCATGGTACCTTGCTCCCTGCATGCAGTGATTCCTGTACTGACTCCACCTCCTGAAATTCCACTTATCAGTACCTCTATAGATCAGAAGGCAGGCTCTGTGAAATGTGTGACACAACCAGGGGCGGACTGACAACTCATGGGGCCCCTGGGCAATAGGGGATCATGCGGCCCCTGTGTCCTTGCCCAAACTCGAAAAAGCCTATGAAAAAGGTACCAGGGACATCTCATGGGGCCCCCTACTGACCCCGGGGCTCGGGCAGTGCCTGAGTTTCCAAATGGTCAGTCCGCCCCTGGACACAACTTATGTTAATATTCCCATCGAACATGTGGGTCAAGCTCAAGATTTGTGGGTACTGTAGCAACATCCAGCAGGGAACTGGAACCATCACAGATCAACGTACGTATTTGCCAGCACAATATGGATCATCAAAGTCACCCGAAGAAACTTTTTAATTGAAGAACATTTCTGAGCTGCATAGGACCGCTGTCACATTGTTGCACCTTGCTCTTTGTGATTTGATCACTCTTCAATAAAAAAAGGTTTCTTCGGACGATTTTGATGATCTGTGGTGTGCTGGCAAATACATACGTGAATATGTGTGAAACAGCAGCACCTACTCACACAGCATAGTGAATACATGTTGCAGAATGCAATGTAAATGTGTGGGGATCTTCACAAAGTAAGTTTGTAAACGTCAAGATTGTTCAGAGTGATAGGAAGAGGCTAGAAGTCATTAAAATGCAATCTGAAAATTAATGTAATGATTTTACATTTCTACCATAGATACAGTTTAACTTATACAGCATTGGGCAATAGAGTAATTGAATCTCAATACATTCACTGTAAGTAGTGATAGGCCGAACACCCTCTTGTTCAGTTCACGGTTGAACGTTCCAACCTAACAAACGTTCGACCGCGAACTTCGAACAGAGGGGACAATTCACTAAGCAGTTTCTTACCGCATCGGAGTAAGATACAGCACAGCTACTAAAATACCACATAATATTATTAAGTCATGAGATATTTTAGTAGTGAAAACATTCTTTCATGTTTCAGCTGTCAGTGGGGTTCCCCGCTGACAGCTGAATGTAAAAAGAATTGACAGCGTTACCCAGCAGTTACATTTTTTTATTTAAAGTTTGGGGTCCATCTATGTTGATGGGGACAAGGGCCTTGTGAGCAGGGGCTTATCGGAATCTGATGGCCCCCTTTAACAAAGGGGCCCCCAGATCCCACCCCCATCCCCATATGAATGAGTATGGTGTACATGGTACCGCTATTCATTCACAAAAAAAAGTGGACTGAAGACAGTCTTTGACAAGTGCTTTAATAAAAACAAAAATAAAAAAATGTCCCCTAAGTAGATCCAATGTTAATCACGATGCTTGCCGCAAATACCGACCCCCACCCCCCCAAAAAAAGGCGCCACTCTCGACACTGGCTCCCACTGTCTAACAGCTGCACTGGGATGACAGTTCTTGAATATTGTCATGACATCACAAGGGGAGGGATCACCCACACCCCCTTGTGATGTCATTGCTTTGGACAATCACAATGCACTGTCAGGGAGCAGTGCATTGTGGGGCGTGTCGGGCGAACAGCCCTTACTGTTTGTGTGTTCGCTAAACACACGAACGGCCAATGTTCAAGTCGAACTTATGCTTATCACTAACTGTAAACATAACTACTGAACGACAAGCCAAAACTCATTTTAAGTAAACCTTTCATGAAATAATTGATTTCACAATTCTTAATTTTACCCCGTGCTTGGTGGTTGATTAAAGCCACCATTACTTACCCAGTCGTAAAGTGTATTATAGCCCAAACTTTTTGGTTAGTTTTAGATTAAAGTGAGGAAGGATTAGAACCCTTGACAAGTGTAGAATAGATGGCCCCAATTTTAACCCAAGCCTGCTAGGCCATCCCCCCAAACCCAACTTATACAATAAATAAACCACAGCAAGGTTTGGAGTCAAAATGGCCACCACAGCCTTTTATTAACAAAATAAAGTTAAATAACATAACATAACATTCCTTATAACAGAAACAAAGACAGAAAGCTGGTCTTTGAAGGCAACAAACACAACCCATAATTCACCGCCGAAAACATTTGCTTAAACTATGCCTCCGGTCACAACACACCAACTCGGAGACAACCCCCACTATTTGCAGTGACCTCCATTTTACATATTCGGAGTTAGCCCCTCATGAACTGGAATGTACCAGGACACCATACCACCTTTGAATCCTAAACCATTCTATTATCGTGCATTTTACCTCCTCCAAAGAGCAACAACCACCAGACTGCCAGGACAACCACAGAATGACAATGACAACCACAACCAATTCTTTCAATGTCAACACCTGTACCTGTGGCATCAGTTTAAGAGGAGAGGGGGGTTTCCTACCCTTGCTAGAGATGTCCCCCTTTTTTTGTTGTATCTTCAGCACAGTAAGGGAAGAAAAATCATACCAAAAGGACACATATAGCAAAATAATTAACTTGAAGAGCTTTAACCATTCCCTACTCTATCCTAAAAGAAAAAGAAAACATGTTTTGGCTATATATTCACTTTAAATATCCATTTTGGGCAGAGTTAGTCTTTAAATCTTAAATGAACTTCAGTTTAAAGTGTTATTATTGTGTTATAAATCCCTGCAAATTAACCTGTTGCTGCCCGGCCTATAGCCAGATGGTGGCCGGGCGAACAGCTTATCCCTCCGGGTGGATGCCATATGGCGTCCTTTCAGGCATGCGCATTGCGCCTGCCCGCAGAGCCGCGCAGCGGCATGATCTCTCACCGGCCATGTATCTCGGACACGGCCGCTGACAGATCTGTGTACCGGCCCCGTTGCCAGTACCTTGTGCCCTGCTGTGACCAATCACAGCAGGTCACATGACAGTTGTATACAATGGATGGCTTTCTTTCATGCCATCCATTGTATACAAGTTATTATTATTATACAGTATTCATATAGCGCCAAAAAGTTTGCTCAGCGCTGTACAGAGTAGTGGGGGACAGAACATGAGACAATACAGTAACAAAACAGTATACGAGGGGTTCGAGGGCCCTGCTCTTTTGCGCTTACAAGTGTGTTTAGCTGTGAATGGTCACAGCGATCACATGCACAGGCTGGGCCAATCACAGCCCAGCTGTGTTATGTGATTAGCTGTGGTCATAGTGAAATATGAAACAAAATCTTAAAAAAGAGAAAAAAAATGTAATAAAAAATAAAAAAACAAAAAAATATAAAAAAAAAAAATCAATTTTTTTTTCCGTACTGTCACGTCAGTATCCCTGATCACCGCCATGCCAGTTATATGATGACGCTGTACTGCACTGGTGACAGTGTGTAAAAAAAAAAAATAGTGAAAATCATTATTTTAATTTCTTAATTTCCGAAAAATTATGACAAAAAAATTACAACTTCAAAAAACTCGCCATGCCTATTATGAAATACGTCAGACTGTCTACTTGGCAAACAGGGGTCATGGGGGAATATCTGTAATGTTCTGACATTCTTGAACCTCAAGAAATTAGATTGGCTGGCAGTACTTCAGGATTGATCAATTTTCAGATCTATACCATAGTTTGTGAACTCTATAACTTTCCTACAAACTAAAAAATACATCCTGATTTGGGTTATTTTCACCAAAGACATGTAGCAGAATACATTTTGGCCTAAATTTATGAAGAACAATTATTTATTTGCAAACTTTTAGAACAGAAACAAAGAAAACCGTGTTTTTTTTTTCAAACTTTTTGGTCTTTTTTTGTTAATTTAGCAACATATAAAAACCCCAGCAGTGATTAAATACCGCCAAAAGAAAGCTCTAGTTGTGTGAAGAAAATTATAAACTTTTAGTTTGGGTACAGTGTTGCATGACCGCGCAATTGTCATTCAAAGTGTGAGAGCGCTGAAACCTGGAAAATGGCCTGGGCAGGAAGGAGGTAAAAGTGCCTGGTATGGAAGCGGTTAAGGGTTCCCATTGGAAGATGTCCCCTCTATTACAGAAATGCCCGTAGCGAAATAAAGAAGAAATAGCGCAGGGCATACATGACTAGGCCCAGAGTGGGGGAAGGAAGAGCAGAAAGGGTTAAGGTAGCTCCAGGGGGATTTGTTATTGTTAGTGGGGGGTAGCTGATTGGTAGAGGTTTGTGTAGGTGGGGTTTTCCTGCACCTTAGGGTGGGAGGTTCTGTGAGGGGGCGTCAGTTAGCTGGACGGCAAGAGTGTGAGCTTGGTGTCCGTTTCGCACACCTTGCTTCAGGCCACCTTTAGCCCTGCCATGGACGGCCTTTTGTTTCGGCTGCGGGAGGCAGCAGAGGACAGGGGGATGGACTGGCTGCTGAGCCGTGGCTCGGATCTCTTGCAGGATCCGGGCTCATCACCTGCAGCAAGGGGGCGGGAGCGCCTACGTGCTCGGAGGTCTAGGCCTCCGGAGCGCTTTAGCCCGGCTCCCCCCACCCTCCCAGAGCTCTGCACAACCTCGGGCCCCTCCGGCTCCGCTTGCGGGGCACTCCTTTGCCTCTGCTAGCGGGGAGGCCGGGAGGAATCCCCGCCATCGGCGGTGGGCGGGGCCTCGCGCGGGGTAGCCCCGCCCCTCCTGGAGCTCTGCACAACCCTGGGAGCCACGCTCGGGCCCCTCCGGCTCCGCTTGCAGGGCACTCCTTTGCCTCTGCTTGCGGGGAAGCCGGGAGGACTCCCCGCCATCGGCGGAGCTCGGTGGGCGGAGCCTCACGCGGGGGTAGCCCCTCCCCCCGCCCCTCCTGGAACTCTGGACAACCATGGGAGCCCCGCTCGGGCCCTTCCGGCTCCGCTTGCAGGGCACTCCTTTGCCTCTGCTTGCGGGAAAGCCGGGAGGAATCCCCGCCATCGGCGGAGCTCGGTGGGCGGGGCCTCGCGCGGGGGTAGCCCCGCCCCTCCCAGAGCTCTGCACAACCATGGGAGCCCCGCTCGGGCCCCTCCGGCTCCGCTTGCAGGGCGCTCCTTTGCCTCTGCTGGCGGGGAAGCCAGGGGGAATCCCCGCCATCGGCGGAGCTCGGTGGGCGGGGCCTCGCGTGGGGGAAGCCCCTCCCCCCGCCCGCACAGAATGGAGTCAGACTTGGAATCTGCGGCTCCTCCACTGACAAGGTGCCGGTCAGGGAGGGAGCCCTGCGTGGGGGGCGCACAGCTGCGGCTGCCGGGCTGTCTTCTGCTGCGGCCAGCGGGCCCCCTGAGAAGTCTGGGGCTCTGGCTCCGGTGAGGCGGCAGAGTGGGATTGGCACTGGACGGAGTGCAGCGGGAGTTCTGCGGCTGCTGGGCTGTCTACTGCTGCGGCCGGCGGGGCCCCCTGGACGGTCTGGTGCTCTGGCTCCGCAGCAGCATCAGCGGAAGACTGGAGCTGGGCGGAGGACAGCTGGAAGTGCTGCAGGTCGGAGCCCAGGGACGGCGGTGAGCGTGTCTGGTGCCGGGAGGCGGAGTCGTGTGCGGCACAGACCAGCAGGACCCATGGCTCCTGGGACCGGGAGGCCATCTGAACATCGTGCGGAGGAAGAGAGGTCGAAGGGCGAGCTGTCGGAACCCGATGCGGGGGCGACGGCTGGCCGCTCTACAACGGTGGATCGTGAGCGCGCGGCTGAAGGGGCATCTCCTGGGCAGCCTGGTGAGTTACCTGTTCTGGGGTCTATCTCTTTTTCTTCTGCGTTACGGGACCTGCTGGGGGGTGGTAGGGCCGCTACGGTGGGCGCGGCCTCTGCGGCGTGCGCTGTCGGCATTCCCTCGTCGGGTATGGGTGGGGGTCTCGGTGATGTATTTCCGGTTTGCGGGACCTGTTGCAGCGTCTTGAGTGGGGCGGTGGTGGGGCGCTTTGGCCTGCTGCTGCGTGGCTCCCGCCGGATGGTGGGGAAGGTTTTGGGGTTCTTGTACAGGACGGCGGGGACGTGCGGCGTCCGGGGGTCTCTTCTCCTCTGGGTCTGGGCTAGGGGTTGTTCCAGCCACGACAGGTGATCGGGGTTCTGCGACCCCCTCCGCGGTGTTGGGTGCGGTTTCGTGGGTGTCCGGGCCTGTCGGCTTGGCGGACTCAGCCTGGGGCGTAGTGTACGGGTGTTTTGTGGGCCTTTTGGGTGCGCACTTACAGTCGGAGGTACGGGAGCAGATTTGGAGTGGGGAGTATGTTGATATATTCTCACTCTTGCCTTTGGAGCGTTTTCCTTTTTGAAGGGTCCCGGGTTGACGAGAGTTGGCGTGTGGAAGCGGAGCTGTGGTGTTTTTCGTTTTCTCCCACGTGCCTTTGCAAGTTGGTTGCAGGCGTTCACGATCTTGGCTAGTGTGATTGGGGAGAAGGCTCCTGAACGTTGCTCGACACTGGTCTGTTACCTTGATGCCATTGGTGAGGCTCACAGGGTTTGTGGGGGTACTGCGTGGCTTCGGTACGATGGCGGTTTAGGCAGCGGAGGGCGGTTCGCCAGTCGTTGCGCTGGGATCATGAGGCCATTGGCCTCTGGATGAGACTCCTGACACCGGCGAAGGCCCCTGGTTTGTTTTTTCAGTGCGGGGGCCGGCGGTTCGTTCTCCCCGGGACAATCGGCCTCCAGGCGTCGGGGGTTCTGCTGGCAGTTCCGAGAGGGGGACGTGTCGATTTGGTGGGTCTTGCCATTTTCGGCACGAATGTTCCAGGTGCGGGGGCTCCCATCCCTTGTCGCGCTGTTTCCAGTGGGGTCGAGGCCTTCCCGGAGAGCATGCTGGTAGGCGGGCCTACTCCGGTGCGAGTGCAAGGGTTGGGGCCTTTCTTACAGAGGTTTCCTGATCGGGCAGCTGCAGTGCTGCTGACGGCGGGTTTTTTCGGGGGGGTTCCGCATCCCGTGTACTTGGACTTTGATTCCTTAGCTCGGCATTTGCGGTCGGCCTTGCGGCATGAGGGGGGGGGTTTCGGCTCAGTTGCGTAAGGAAGTGGGGTTGGGATGCATGGCGGGTCCGTTTGCTTGCGCTTCGTTTTCGGATTTGGTTGTTCCTCCCTTGGGGGTTGTGCCCCAGAAGGAGCCGACTGCGTTTAGGTTAATTCCCCACCTGTCCTTCCCTGAGGGGGGGGGGGGGGTCGGTGAATGCTGCTATTGATTCAGAGTCGTGTTCGGTGTCTTACGCGTCTTTTGATGCGGCTTTTTTCTGGGTCCGTCGGTATGGGCGCGGTGCGCTCATGGCAAAATCGGACGTTGAGTCGGCGTTTTCGGCTGTTGCCAGTCCATCTGGACAGTTTTCGGTTTTTTTCTGGGTTGTCATTGGCAGGGCTAATTTTGCGTTGATGAGTGCCTTCCCATGGGGTGTTCTATATCTTGCGCTTTGTTCGAGAAGTTCAGTTCCTTCGTGAAGTGGGGTGGTGCGGGATGTCTCAGGGGTGATTTTCGGTCTTCCAATATTTGGATGATTTTCTTTGCGTGGGTCTGCCGGATTCCGGAGTATGGGCAGTTTTTGCTGGCCACTTTGCAACACGTTGCGGTACGTTTCGGGATTCCTCTGGCGGTGGATAGAACTGTGGGCCCGGCGACGGTGATGACTTTCTTGGGCCATTGTTTTGGATTCCGGCACGATGGTGTGCCGCTTGCCTGAGGTTCAGCTGGTGGCTCTACGGGGGGACCTCCGTGGGGTGCTGGGGCAAGCGAGAAATTCGGCTGCGGGCCTTACAGTCGTTGTTGGGCATAACTTACTTTGCTTGTCGGATTCTGCCCATGGGTCGGGTGTTCTGCTGCCGGTTGGCGATTACCTCCCCTTTACGTTTTATTCGGTTGACTCGGGATCATCGGGAGGACTTGCATTTGTGGCACGCCTTTTTGGCTTCGTTTCATGGGCGGGTTCTCTGGATGTCTGGCCCTGTTAGCTATTTTGACTTGGAATGGTTCACGGACGCTTCGGCGGGCTATGGGCTTTTTTCCAGGGTCGATGGGGTGCGGCTTTGTGGCCTGCTTCCTGGCGGGAGGAGGGTTTTTCTTCGCGACTTGGTGTTGTTGGAATTTTTTCCGGTGGTGTTGGCGGTTGGGGTTTGGAAAAAGAATTTTTTCGATATCTAACCGTGCGTGGTCACTGTGCCGATTTGGGGGTGGTTCAGGTCATCAATCGGGTCTCAGCTTCTTCACGACCGGTGGTGGCCTTGCTTTGCCATTTGGGGTTGCGTTATCTGCGTCTGAATGTTTTTTCTCCATGCGCTGCGTCTCCGTGGGGGTTGCTTACACCGTGGCTGACGCTTTGTCTCGCTTTCGGTGGGACTAATTCCGAGAGGTGGCGCCGGCGGCAGAGCAACACGGGGTTAATTGTCCCGACGGGCTGTGGGAGATTGCCTTGGAGTCCTTGCGGGCTGGATCCGGCGTTCGGTGAGTGAGGCGACTTGGTCTGCATACTCTAGGGTCTGGCTGGATCGGCTACAGCGGGTTGAGATTGATCCCTGGGGGCCGGAGGTGGTTTTGGTGGTATTGTACTTTGTGACGGAATTTTGAGCGGGGGGTGTCGGCTGCTGCGGTGGGTTGCCGACTGGCGGGTTTGGCATTCTTCTTTCAGTTGCGAGGGTGTCTGGATTTCACTGCTGATTTTTGGGTTCGGCAGGCTCTCCGGGGTTACCGGAGCGCTCTTCGGTGTACGGATTCTCGTCGTCCGGTGTCTTTTCAGTTGTTGGGGTCTTTGTTTGGGCATTTGTGGTCTGTGTGTTCTTCGGACTTTGAGGTGTGCTTATTTCAGGCGGTTTTTGCGGTGGCCTTTTTTTGGGGCGTTGTGTATTGGGGAGCTAGTTAGTCCGTCCAAATCGGTTCTTGGGGGGTTATTGGTGGATAAGGTCCGGTGCTCCGGTGACTGGGTGGGGGTGCTGGTACGTCGGTCTAAGACGAACCACTTGGGACGTGGTGGTCGTTTTTCGTTATTCCGGCTTCGCTGGTGTGCCCAGTGCGGGCAGTTCAGGAATTTTTGTCCAGTGGGGCAGGGGTGTTTTTTCAGGCACGCTGAGCGGGAGCTGGTGCGAGATTGTCAAGCTGGATTTTCTTCAGTTGTGGCGGGCTTATCCGGGGATGGTGGTGGTGTGGTCCGACATTGTCGCCCGTACCTCTTGGCGTTGGGCGCGGTCGGTGGAGAGGCTCAACAAGGCTCGGATCAAGGTTGACAGAGAGGTGGGGCATTTCTTTCGTCACCATGGGGGGTTGGTGGTCCGGCACTTGGAGTTGGAGGTGGATACTTGGCAGTATCTCAGGTGTGATGGGGGTGCATTTTGACTGCGGTTGGGACGGATTTATGGTCCCTGGATCAGCAGGATGGCATACAGCGGGCTGTTCGTTTGTGGCGTGGCACGCATGGGTAAGGGCTTACCTAGCGTGCTGTGGCGGTTGTTGGTCTTTGGAGGCGGTTCTTATTTGGAAGGTAAACAACAATGGTGTGGGACCCATCTGTGGTATGGGATGCCCGGGGACATTCCCAGTTAACCAAGGTTTAACTGGAAGGTGGTGGTGCTGCACTGCGGACGGTATGGTTGTCTCCGAGCTGGTTGGTAGCGGCTGGAGGCCTAGTGTATATGGTTGTCCGCAAGTGCATTTCGGATCATTTTCGGGTGCCTTCGAAGACCAACAACAATTCTGGGGGTTTTTCTGTTATAAGGAATGGTTGGTGTATTGTAACTTGAGTTGTTATTAAAAGGCCATGTTGGCCATTTACTCCAAAATTGGTGTTCTGTCTTTTGTTAGTAGAATTGGTTAAGGGGAAGGGGGTTGGTGCGGAACGGTAATGGTGGTAATGGGGAAGTGGACGAGCCTATCTCTGGTGCAATAGTCAAGAAATGCCCGTAGCGAAATAAAGAAGAAATAGCGCAGGGCATACATGACTAGGCCCAGAGTGGGGGAAGGAAGAGCAGAAAGGGTTAAGGTAGCTCCAGGGGGATTTGTTATTGTTAGTGGGGGGTAGCTGATTGGTAGAGGTTTGTGTAGGTGGGGTTTTCCTGCACCTTAGGGTGGGAGGTTCTGTGAGGGGGCGTCAGTTAGCTGGACGGCAAGAGTGTGAGCTTCCCTCCCGCCCTCCCTGTTTGGGTGAGTTTTGGGTCCCTCCGGGTAGAAGGGGGGGACTATGTTGGTTAATGGACGGTTGTTGGTCTTTAGAGGTGGTTCTTATTTGGACGGTGAACGTCACTGGTGTGGGACCCATCCGTGGTATGGGATGCCCGGGGACATTCCCAGTTAACCGAGGTTTAACTGGAAGGTGGTGGTGCTGCACTGTGGACGGTATGGTTGTCTCCGAGCTGGTTGGTTGCGGCTGGAGGCCTAGTGTATATGGTTGTCCGCAGGTGCATTTTCGGATCGTTTTGGGGTGCCTTCGAGGACCAACAACAATTCTGGGGGTTTCTGTTATACGGTCTGGTTGGTGGCGGTTGTTGGTCTTTGGAGGCGGTTCTTATTTGGAAGGTAAACAACAATGGTGTGGGACCCATCCGTGGTATGGGATGCCCGGGGACATTCCCAGTTAACCAAGGTTTAACTGGAAGGTGGTGGTGCTGCACTGCGGACGGTATGGTTGTCTCCGAGCTGGTTGGTAGCGGCTGGAGGCCTAGTGTATATGGTTGTCCGCAGGTGCATTTCGGATCATTTTCGGGTGCCTTCGAAGACCAACAACAATTCTGGGGGTTTTTCTGTTATAAGGAATGGTTGGTGTATTGTAACTTGAGTTGTTATTAAAAGGCCATGTTGGCCATTTACTCCAAAATTGGTGTTCTGTCTTTTGTTAGTAGAATTGGTTAAGGGGAAGGGGGTTGGTGCGGAACGGTAATGGTGGTAATGGGGAAGTGGACGAGCCTATCTCTGGTGCAATAGTCATGTTATGGGGACAATCCAAAATTTGATATTTTCTTTTTCTTTTACTTTCAATGATAAAAAGGACAAATAAAGAGGGTGAATCTACCTAACAGGGCACAGACAGCAATTAAAACCCGAGAAGGGTTCTAACCTTTCTCTAAAGGTTTTGTCTTTAGTTATACTTTAAATCAGCTAAATAAATTTCAGTTGCATCAAAACAAATGCATGCAAAGTCTTAGGGCCAGTTCACACTAAAGAAATGCACTCCGGATACATTCCGAATACGTTTCTGCTTACAGTTCATACCACATGCAGTTTTGGTGCCGTTTTGATGCAATTTGCCATGTTCCAGTATGCTTCTATGCAGAAAAAATGCAGCATGTTCTACTTTTGTTTTCTGCTCCGGAAACTGACTCGAACTGACTGCACTGGTGTGAACTAGGACCATTGGAATACATAGAAAACACTGTGCATCCATTTTTGATGCAGAAAAAAGTGCACTGAACTGCATTTAGTGTGAACTAGCCCTTAGGGCTGGTTCACACTATGGAAAGGCAGTCCAGATGTTTTCCAGATGCATTTTTGCATGTGCATTTTTTGTCGCTTTCCGGTGCATTTTTCATGCATTTTTCACCCATTCCAGTGCATTTTTTATGCATTCCAGTTTTTTCCCCTCTTTTTTATCAATGTAAATAGAGACACGTGCATTTTTAGTGCGTTTTGGTGCATTCCAGTACATATCTGTGCAGAAAAAATGCAGCCTGTTCTACTTTTTTTCTGCAACTGGAACGCACTGGAACTGCAAGCACTGATGTCAACTATGACATTGACAACCATATAACCTACTTTCTGTGCATTTTGGATGCTGAAAAAACCAACTGAAATGCATGCAGTGTGAACTGGCTCTAAAAGTTAGTTTTCTTACAAAAACAGCCATTTCCTGAGTAGAATATCCTGTCTCCTGCCAGCTTGCAGTGGCGAAGAACCCTTGCTCTTTGTATGGAAGCAATGAGCTCTCTGCAGCAGGCTGACAAGCCCCCTTGCTGAGCCACACCTGCAGCTCTGCAATTAGGGTCTAGCTGTGGCTCAACCCCTTCCCTGCAGAGAGCAAGGGCCCTCCTCAGCAGTATGCTGGCAGGGGACAGGCTTTTCTACTCAAACTGTGGCTGCTTTCTAAAGAAAACCAACTTTGCACATTTGCAGCACTTTAAATTATTTTTTATTTCAGGTACTTATATAGCACCGTCAATTTACACAGCGCTTTACACATATATATTATACATTCACATCAGTCCCTAACCCTCAAGGGGTTTACAATCTAAGGTCTCTAACTTACATTCATACATACACATATTAGGGCCAATTTAGACAGGATCCAATTAACCTACCAGCATGTCTTTGGAGTGTGGGAGGAAACCAGAGGACCCGGAGGAAACCCACACAGGCACAGGGAGAACATGCAAACTCCAGACAGGTGGTGCCGTGGCTGGGATTCGAACCAACGACCCTAGTACTGCCAGGCGGAAGTGCTAACCATTTAGTCACTGTGCTGCCCTGTAAATGTATTTAGCTGATTTAAACTTTAAAATGAAAAAGAATAAAGAGCTGTTGAATTACCAATATACCCATGCATATCTGTCTGAGAACCAAACCATTTAGCAATCCAGATAAATTGCCTAATTTGTATTATTCTTTGCATTGGTGAAATCTCACATACATTTAGGGAACGTTAAATAAGTACAAATTTGAAATAAAATCACCATTTCATCAGGTTTGCAACCCAATTGACTCATCGATAAAAGAGAACATAACTCATCACAGCTTCAGAATCACATTACCATGCAAAGCAATATATGTCATTTTAATTTATACTGACTGGTAGCCAACATCTGATTCATCAGAATGTATATGAATACCAGAAGGGATTATATGTAATTACATTATTAGTATAGGCTTAGAATTAATATTGATCATGGGTATTGTACGTTTCTAATACTATTAATACATCAAGGCTGACATAAATTTTCCTCAGCTAGGGTTTCAGAAGTGTGTGCACTTCTCAAAACTACTTTGTAATTTTCCTATAAAACAACATCTGCTGCATGAGAACATTAGTGGAGGGAAGTGGAGCATGAAATAGCAAAATGCTTGTAGAATACCGGAAGTACTCTTCCTGCTCTCACTTTTTTTTTTTTTACATTAAATTCTTTTTATTGAGTTTGCATATGTAAACACATACAATTTATAATAGAGCAACACAAAACATAACCAGAGGCCTCACAGGACTAGAACTGAAAAATAATAGCTCTAACATAACAACCTTACTAAAGAAGCCCCCACCCCCCTAACCAGGCTACTTCAACCGGCAATAAACCGATCATATGGGATATTGAAGCCTACGTGGGCCTGCTCTCACTTTTTATCCAGACATTTTCATATTTTTCTCCCGGGGAGTAAAGATTATATAAACAAACACAATGACCAATATCTAGAAGGAAAAAAAAATTGTTACACCTGCCTTAATTGCCTGACCCAAATGAGTCTTCTGACCCTCGTCTCTTTTATCTCATGGTTTCAAAGGCACCCATCCTAAACTACCTCAGACCAAAAATTAATTCAGTCCCTGAAAGTATAGGATTCTGTGCTATTAAAATTTACAAACTCCTTTTTGGAAAAACACAACTTTACTTGAACCTTCTCCCAGTCCCGCATTCCAAACATTGGTTCATGCTGGGTATTTCCTGTCTAGATCATATTCTAGAAAATAAAGTAAAATCCTTAAAAAAAAAAAAATTAAAACTGAGTTCCAGCAGCCCATTAGAGTATTAAAAGAGGTATAGACTCCAGAGAGAGATATCATATTACCCCGGTACAAATCATTAGTAAGACCTCATCTGGAATTTTGCAGTTCAGTTTTGGGCACCAATTCACAAAAAGAACATTGGGGAACTAGAGAAAGGGCAGAGGAGGGCAACCAAACTGATAAGAGGCATGGAGGAGCTCAGCTATGGGGAAAGCTTAGAGGAACCAAATTTATTCTCTCTTGAGAAGAGGAGATTAAGGGGGGATATGATCAACATGTATATATACATCAGTGGTTCATATAGTGAACTCAGTGTAGAGCTATTCACCCTGAGGTCAACACAGAGGACAAGGAGGCACTCTTTACGTCTGGAGGAAAAGAAACTTAATCTCCAAAAACGGAAATGTTTCTTCACAGGGGATTCTTTCCTAGATATACAGAATATAACTGGATACTAATATTTATAGGCAAAGTAGAGGGATGAAAGCGGGAGGAATGGCAGGGTGGACTCCTCTTCTGAGTGTACTCGTTGCTGCCGCCGCTGAGCTCACTGCAGGGGGGAGGACAATGGGCATGGAAGGTCTGCACTGAGGGCGGGAGCTGCCCAATTATTCTTGGTAAAAGGCAAGTAACCCGCTTGTTAATATTAAAGGTTGGGCAGCTGCTGTTCCCCCTGTAGATCTTCCGTGCCTTCCACCCTCCTCCCTGCAGTGAGTTCAGCGGCAGCAGCGACGAGTACACTCAGAAGAAGAGTCCACCCTGCCATTCCTCCCGCTTTCTTCCTTACTGTGACTTCAACAGCAGTGGCAGCAGGACAGGTCACACAGAAGAGGAGTCCACCCTGCCATTCCTCCCACCCTCTTTCCTGCTCTGAGTTCAGCGGCGGCAGGAGAGTACATTCAAAAGAGGAGTCCACCCTGCCATGCCTCCCGCCCTCCACAATGCTGGGATTTTTAACAGCTGCAGTGGTAGGAGCAGAGGAGTCCACTCAGGATGCTAAGTGGTACAGTCATGGTCCGGAAAGGACTGTCACTCGGTCCGTATCCAGACTGCGGTCAGCCATTTAGTGACCCTTCCTCTAGGGCAGGGTTGGGCAAACTTTTTTACTTGAGGGCCGCAATGGGTTCATATATTGGACCCGGGGGCCGGACCAAGAGTAGATGAATGATGTGTATGTGTCATCCATAGTAAGTATAGTAATATTCCCCCATAGTAAGCATGGTAATTAATCCCCCATATAGTAATTCATCCCCCATAGTAATTCATCCCCCATATAGTAATTCATCCCCCATATAGTAATTCATCCCCCCTATAGTAATTCATCCCCCATATAGTAATTAATCCCCCATATAGTAATTCATCCCCCATAGTAATTAATCCCCCATATAGTAATTAATCCCCCATATAGTAATTCATCCCCCATAGTAATTCATCCCCCATAGTAATTCGTCCTCCATATAGTAATTCGTCCCCCATAGTAATTCATCCCCCATATAGTAATTCAACCCCCATAGTAATTCATCCCCCATATAATAATTCATCCCCCATAGTAATTCATCCCCCATATAGTAATTCATCCCCCATATAGTAATTCCTCCCCCATATAGTAATTCATCCCCCATATAGTAATTCATCCCCCATAGTAATTCATCCCCCATATAGTAATTCATCCCCCCTATAGTAATTCATCCCCCATAGTAATTAATCCCCCATATAGTAATTCATCCCCCATAGTAATTCATCCCCCATATAGTAATTCATCCCTCATATAGTAATTCATCCCTCATATAGTAATTCATCCCCCATATAGTAATTCATCCCCCATAGTAATTCATCCCCCATAGTAATTCATCCCCCCTATAGTAATTCATCCCCCATATTAATTCATCCCCCATATTAAGTCCCCAAGTCCCCCCTGTGTCAATTCACTTACCTTTGCTCCGCGCGTTCCTCTCGCCGTGTTCCCGCGCCGTTCCGGTGTAGCATGAAAATCTGTCTCCTATGAGGATCTGTCCCCCTCGACGTATCTGCGCATGTGCCAGTTTCAGGCATTAGCAGCCGATTGGCGATCTCCGGCACATGCGCAGATACGTCGAGGGGGACAGATCCTCATAGGAGACAGATTTTCATGCTACACCGGTCTTCAGGGCGGACTGTGAGAGGAGCCTAGCGGGAGCCTAGCTCCGCGGGCCGGATTAAAAGGTCCGCCGGGCCGTATACGGCCCGCGGGCCGTAGTTTGCCCATTGCTGCTCTAGGGTGTCTGCTTTCAGAAAATATATAATGCTTTGGGGTTTTCTGTAATCTGCAGGCCCTAAAATGATTTGCTAAATGAAAACATAAAAAATCAAAATGGCTCTGGCAGTGAAACAGCATAATAGATGTACCTTAAGGCTCATGGAATATCTATTAGGATTTAAAGTCAGCTGCATTAGCAGGTATGAGCTCAGGTGTTTCCAGATCCTAGTCTAAATGCCCCTGAGCTGTCCCGCCAGGGAGGTGTCACTGTACACTGACAATTATAAGTGGGTGAGGCATTCTCTGCCCAACATCCGCACATATACATACCTCTTGTATATGTTTGGCTGACAAGTAGGGAATGCCTCGGCCATTTATGATTGGAAGGGCAATGAGACAGGGAAGGGGTGCCCTGTCAAGCGGGCTGTACAAGGCCCCATGATTTCTATCAGCAAACCTGACTACAGAACCAGTCCCTTCTTTGTTAAGGAGAAAAGAAGAGTGGGTGGTGTTTGTAGTCCTCTCCCAGAGTGCATTGCTGCTTCTCCATAGGTACACCACGGGAATAAATAAAAGAAAAAAGCCAGGAAAAAAAAGAAAATAATGCAGCCACTATATCTAAGGGCTGCAAAATAATATGTTTTTATTCTTGGGTTACGGATATGCTTTAAATTGCAATTTCCTAGTACCAGAGTGAAATGTTCCAAGATTTCTATAACTGAACATCTGGCAAAAATACTAATGATCTGTTAATGGTAATAAATGAGGATATAATAGCTGACATTGTTGGTATGTTACTAATTTCATCTTTACAATTATCTGCACTATTTTGCACAACTGAGGGTTAAACATACTGACAACCATGTTCTGCTTTATATTACAGAAAGGGTCAGCATCCAGAATTACCAGACACTCTTGGATCCAGCTAACAGGAGTAATAACACAAAAAAAATGAGATTTTTGTTCAGGACATGCACACTCTCAGAATTAATAGACAAAGACAAATCAGAGACCATGCTCACAAGGACATCTGTAGGCAATCTGCACTGGAGACATCCTAAAGTTTATTTAACACATTTTTTACATTTAAAGTCAGAATTCTGAGAATAAAAGTTAAAATTATGAGTTTCAAAATCAGAATTCTAGGATTAAAAATCCGAATTTTGGGTTTTAAAGTTATAATTCTGAGATTAAAGGGAGAATTCTGAGTTTCAAAGTTAGAATTCTTAGATTCAATGTCAGATTCTAAGTTTAAGCCCCCAGTCACATCGGGTGCTATATAGCATGCGATTTGCATGCCAGGCGACTTGCAAATCATATGCCAAGTCGCACCTTATTGTCCGCTATTGTCGAGCATATCGGTGTGAGTTCGACTTGATTGGAGCCGCACCGATTTCTAAAGTAGTGCATGCACTACTTCTGTTGCGATTTACATAGACATCTGTGTCAGATATCTTGCAAATCGCAAGGAAATCAACAGGTAACCCGATTTTGAAATCGTGCGACTTCACTGTAAGTCACACGATTTCAGAATCGGGTTTGGATGTGACCGGGGTGTTAAAGTCAGAATTCTGAATTAAAAAATTAAATTCTGAGATTAAAAGTAAGAATTCTGGGGTGAGCAGTCAAAATTCTGAGATTTAAAGTAAAAATTCCAAATTCTGAAGTCAGACTTCTAAGATTCAAAGTCAGAATTCGGAGTTTCGAAGTCAGGATTTGGAGATTTAAAACCATGATTCGTAGTTTCATAATCAGAATTCTGAAATTAAAAGAAAGAATTCTGGGATTAAAAGTCAGAATGCTGAGTTTTGAAGTTTGAAATCTGAGATTAAAAGTAAGAATTCTGAGATCCAAAGTCAGCATTCAGAGTTTCGAAGTCAGGATTTTGAGATTTAAAGTCAGAATTCTGAGTTTCAAAGTAAGAATTCTGAGATTACTAATTTATAGTAGTCAGCATATACAACTATTGTTATGCAAGTGCATGCTCCTTATATCTATATTTTGTTAATAATGTGCCTTTAAATTCATGTAGGTACATATATGCAATTTTAACCGTGACTAATTCAAGCATGAAAGCATAAAAAACTTGAGTATTCAATCATCATTGTTCTCATCTGGTTTATGATTTGTGACCTAACAGTATAAGGCTGTTACTCTGACTGTCACAATCATGCCCACAGGGAGAGGTGCGGTTCTCCATTTTGCTCCAAACTTCTACATTTTAGTATTGCTCTTAAACTCATATGCCATCACCTGAGAGGGGGGGTGTAGTAATCGTGCATACAAGAACCAGGCACGGCTCTCACTGTATTAAGAAGTCTTCATGTATCCCCTCATTCCCCCTCCCTCAGGAATGCGTTCAGTGTAGCTGTCTATGCCATCCTTTCCCAAATAAGGCAATAGGCTTGTCTGTTGTAGGAAGATCCCAGTTGATTTTGTGTAGAAAAAGAATCTGTTATGCTTTATGTGTAGTCAGAGAAATGCGGACCGTCTGCGTTTTAACATCTAGCAAACCGAGAGAAAGGGGAATCGCGCTGTGCCAACGAAACTGAGTGTGAGACCAGAGATCCCTTTTTAGCTCATCAGACTAAGAAACTGCTTAACCCCAGGCATCTTTGAGGGGAAGTACTTATTTACCAAAACTTCTTTCTGTTATCTGTTTGCTGTGCTGTTGTGCTCTGTATATTTATATATATATATATATATATATATATATATATATATATATATATACATATATATATTGGTTACATATTTTTCTGTAAATATTTCTACTGCACCCTTTTGACCTTTTAGTAATAAATCTTACTTTCTGAAAGCGTTGAACTGTTTCTATAGTTCTTTAATGTGACTTACGAATCCCTGCCGCTGAAGAGCCCTACTATGAGTGTTTAACCCTCTGTATAACCGGTCTGTAGAGATAGCGGGATACTGACGGTTAACCAATCATCCTAGTGTATTGCTGAGTTTCCGCTTTCTCTGTATAAAAAGGAGGTGGTGGCAGTGTGAAGGGTTAATTGCGTAATTAACCTGACCCAGTAACAATCGCATTCAGGCTGCCGATGTCAATTGTGGTCCAATTAGCTGGAAAATCGATGTGCAGGGTGCAGTTGGGTGTGGCATTGTTACGCACGTGACATCGCGGTTTTAGATTGGCTAGTCCTTCGGTCACGAGTTTGGTGAGAAGGGCTGGGGTCTGACGCCACGCCTGTCACACTGACTACTAAACTACTCCCTACAAACCGCAATGAAAGATTGACCTTTAAATGGGTTAATTAAGGCAAGGAAATCACTCTTTATGTTCGATTCATTATGATCACAGATACTGTCCTGCTACCTTCTAGTCTTTCAGAATTCCCTTGTGTAGAGGAAACAATTTACCGGTTTTCTGTACACTTCATGCTGTACAGAACTGTGAATGCACATAGAGCTATCACCACCTGCATGTTTTCAGCTTGGTTATTTATGTTGGAGCTCCATGCTTTAGATGGCTTGTGAATGATATGTGTGTGATGTTGCAGATCATGATGCTGCACCTGGGCAGCAGTCTGTTTAATGCCTGCTAAACATAGGACAGAGCAGGAAGCAGTGGCATCCCTAGGCGGGAGCAGGGGGTGCGCGCCGCACCTGGTGACTCCTATCACACGGGGTGACACCGGACCCTCTCCATGAACTCCACGAAAAGGAACGTTTTGCAGCAACCCAAAGATCCCTGCAAGATGGATCAGATCTGTGGATTAAGCATAATGAATCAGAGTCTGATCCATTATGCTCCCCAATCCGCAGATCCGATCCATCTTACAGGGGTCATCGGCTTGCAACCTATACGGGGATAACTGATCTAGGTAAGGCTGTGCAAGATCCGGGACTTGTCTGTAACCAGGAAATGTGGCCGCGATAGCAGGAACCTCCTCCATGTGACATCACTTCTCGAGCATGTGCAGACTGGGTGCAGACCGTGTTGAAAGATCAGTTAACCCCGTAAAGGTTGCAAACTGACGATCTCTGCAAGATGGATCGAATATGTGGAGAATCTGTGGAGATCCTTAGTATGGTGATTGTTCTATCACATCCCCGGACGAAGTCACGTGTTCCTGTGGCACAACGCGTTGGGGAGGGGCTTTGACGTCATCACAGCAACCCGACTTCACGGCAAGTATAGTCTATGTGAGCGAGTGTGTGCGGCCACGCAGGAGACCTGTCACAAACGCATTTAGCGATTTTACTGATTTTAACTCAGCGCTTTTTATACTGAATACTTGTGAGTGCATAAGAAGAAGTTGTGAATAAAATTGTTCTTTTAAAAAATGATAAGGCACCATGTACCTTTTTCTTTTCCACTATACTAACGAGGAATAACACAAGGAGATTTTTTATTGCCCTGAGAAAAAGCTAACCCACAGACCCACAATCACCCATTATCAATCATCTATAGTATCCAAGGGAGTCTCTAAAGATATTCATCAAGGATAAACAGCATAAAGCTGTGTTAGCCCTGCAGTGGGCTTAATGGAAGGTGAGCGTGTGAGATGGGGAAATAGCTCTCATTGTTTGAACACTGTTTGTGTGGAAGTAAATTAATGTTTTGACTGACATTCTGCGGTTTAGTCACAAGATGTCACTGTTTTTCTAACACAGCCTCAGACTGCATAGATATTTGTATATTCATGAAGAGGTGGGGTTTTGCACACAGAGTTGGAGAGAACAGGAAGGAGAGAGACAAGCCATGTTTTGGAGCATGGTGAATAAGGTGCTGTGTGAGCTGAGAATCTGATGACATCCAGGTGTGAAAGCATCCCTCAGTAACCAGAGCTGCAGCTAAGTGAAGCTGATTGTGTCCAAGACCCTGATCCTGTTCAGAGAAAGGAAGATTGCTGCCAGAAATGCTGATGAGAGCAGAGGAACTAAGCAGCATATACTGCGATACCGCATGCTTTTTGGAGAGACATTTGTGCTGTTCAGAGTCACCAGCGGATGAAAAGCAGACCCGGGTCGGTAAGATTGTGCACGCACCTCATTTCAGTGTTGGCGCCTAGAGACTGAGGCCAGGCCTATAGATAGTTAGTGTCTCTGTTTGTGTCAGGCCACAAGTGTTGTTACTGATTATTGGAAGGACTCCACAGCTTAAAGTGACATTTCACATTGGAGAGCTGATAAAATCCCACAGACTCAAGCCAGACTGGCGTTTTGCTCAGAAGGAATACTCAGGCATGTGATACAGGACCAGTTATGGGAGGGGGAATACTGTAGAGTTGTGTGAGATTGTAAGCTGTTGTGCTGCACCGCAGGCTAGCCTATACCATACACCCATACACTGATTCCTGCTCTTTTAGGGTAATAACAGGTAAGGTGTGGCAGCTTAGTTGTGCCCGCCAGTAGGTAAATTACTACACCTTCTACCTTCATCCATCAGGAGGCGCCGTGCTGTGCAGCACAAGGGTCTCAGCCTTTGGGCTGGGTGTATGTAAATTTATTGTATGTTTCCAGCATTTGTGGTTGTGTTTATTTGCCACATCTAAGTAAAATTCTGTTGTGGCAAAAGCTGGTGTTGGGGTTGCTTTCCTCGTTCGTTTCTTCACTGTATCCTGGGGAGCCCACCCTGGTACACGGCTTACAAGCGCATATAAGTATCTATATTCCAGCAAGAATCCATCTGCAATCTTGTTTGACTAATCAACTTTAATCGAACTTATATAGACTTTTTGTGGACACTATTCATTTTTATTACTTATACTATGAAATTTTTTTCATGTTTTTTGTTTTTTTTCATATTCTATTATTGATTTTTTTTGAAGTTGTAATAAGTTGACTTGGATTGTTCATTTTTTCTGGAAGTATTCACATCTCACATTTAGGGCGCAGCAATAATTAATTTACTGTATATTACTACAAAACACATTTATATGAGGATGTGAATAGATGCCTGCTGACCAGGGGTGGACTGACAACTCATGGGGCCCCCGGGCAATAGGGGATCATGGGGCCCCTGTGTCCTTGCCCAAACTCAACAAAGCCTATGAAAAAGGTACCAGGGTCATCTCATGGGGCCCCCTACTGACCCCTGGCCCTCGGGCAGTGCCCTAGTTTCCAAATGGTCAGTCCGCCCCTGCTGCTGACCTATACATTTAATTACTATCTCATACCTCAGTGGCTCGCAAGTAATTATAATATATATTATTTGTAGACACCGGACCCTCTCCATGAGCTCCACGAAAAGGAAAGTTTTACAGCAAGCCGAAGATCCCCGCAAGATGGATCGGATCTGTGGATTAAGCATAATGAATCAGAGTCCGATACATTATGCTCCCCAATCCGCAGATCTGATCCACTTTACGGGAATCGTCGGCTTGCAACCTGTACGGGTTAACTGATCTAGGTAAGGCTGTGCAAGATCCGGGACTTGTTTGTAACCAGGAAATGTGGCCGCGATAGCAGGAACCTCCTCCATGTGACATCACTTCTCGAGCATGTGCAGACCATGTTGAAAGATCAGTTAACCCCGTATATGTTGCAAACTGACGATCTCCGCAAGATGGATTGAATCTGTGGATTGGGGAGCATAATGGATCTAACTCCGATCCATTATGCTCAATCCGCAGGTCCGATCCATCCTGCAGGGATCATCAGAGGGGTGACACCCAGTGTTAGCACACTGGGTGACACCAACCCTAGGGACGCCCTTGGCAGGAAGATATGGCAGCAAAGGTGTTAAATCTGGGTAAGGAGCTATCAATACAGTAAATGAACTAGAGAACCCTGCACAGCCTTGGATCTATATATAATGTGTGTTGGAAGTAATATATATTATATATATATTGTGAGGGATTAGCCCAGTAGCGGGTTGTGCTTGACCCCCTGGATGAGTCAGAGCATGGTGAAAGAGGCTCAGCATGACAGCAGGATCTTGGTGAATAAAGTTGTGCTTTATTTACAAGTCTGGTGAATACACGGTGAATATATCCAAAAACAGCAAAACAAATACAAACAGAAAATAAAGCCTTGCCACACTGGGCATCTAACTGCACACACAGGTTCCTGTCTACCTGTCTGGATACAGCCTATCGCTGTTCAGACACAAGGTGTTCACACAGAACGTCTCACAGTCCAAGATCACACAGATTTACCCTCACCACAGTATTGTTTGCTTGCTCCCCAGTCTGTCCTGCACAGCCCACTGGTTCCAGGTTGGAGCATTCTCCCTATGCAGCTTGGGAGTTTTATAGAGCCCAGGGCCCTTAACTTACTACAGCTGAGCTCATGAAATCATCAGTGAGCCAAACAGGCTCACTACACAGCACCAAAGGAGAAACGGTCAGTGTAAAGCATGAACCTTGGACAAACATACCTCCCATCCTGGACACATCACTTAGTTCTTCCTGACCTCCTGTCACAATATATATATATATATATACTGTATACACACTCACCGGCCACTTTATTAGGTACACCTGTTCAATTGTTTAATTGCTTGGTAACACAAATCGCTAATCAGCCAATCACATAGCAGCAATTCAATGCATTTAGGCATCTAGATGTGGTGAAGACGACTTGCTGAAGTTCAAACCAAGCATCATAATGGGAAAGAAAGGGGATTAAAAGGACTTTGAATGGTTGTTGGTGCCAGACGAGCTGGTCTGAGCATTTCAAAAACTGCTCATCTTAAGAGATTTTCATGCACAACCATCTCTAGGGTGTACAGATAATGGTCCAAAAAAGAGAAAATATCCAGTGAGTGGCAGTTGTGTGGACGAAAATGCCTTATTGATGTCAGAGGTCAGAGGAGAATGGGCATACTGGTTCGAGAGGTAAGAAAGGCAACAGTAACTCAAATAACCACTTGTTACAATCAATGTATGCAGAATACCATCTCTGAACCCACAACATGTTGAACCTTGAAGCATATGGGCTACAGCAGCCGAAGACCACTCTGGGTACCACTCCTGTCAGCTAAGAACAGGAAACGGAGGCTACAGTTTGCACAGGCTCACAAAAATAGGACAACAGATTGGAAAAATGTTGCCTGGTCTGATGAGCCTCGATTTCTGCTGTAACATTAAGGTGGTAGGGTCAGAATTTGGCGTAAACAACATTAAAGCATGGATCCATCCTGCCTTGTATCAACGGTTCAGGGTGGTGGTGTAATGGTGTGGGTGGATATTTTCTTGGCACACTTTGGGCCCCTTAGTACCAATTGATCATCATTTAAATGCCATGGCCTACCTGAGTATTTTTACTGACCGTATCCATCCCTTTATGACTACAGTGTACCCATCTTCTGATGGTTACTTCCAGCAGGATAATGCACCATGTCACAAAGCTCAAATCATCTCAAACTGGTTTCTTGAACATGACAATGAGTTCACTGTACACTAATGGCCTCCACAGTCACCAGATCTCGTGGGATTACTGTGCTTGATTGGCCAGCAAACTCGGCTGACCTGAACCCCATAGAGAATCTATGGGGCATTGCCAAGAGAAAGATGAGAGACATGAGACTGAACAATGCAGAAGAGCTGAAGGCCGCTATTGAAGCATCCTGGTCTTCCATAACACCTCAGCAGTGCCACAGGCTGATAGCTTCCATGTCATGCCGCATTGAGGCAGAAATTGCTGCAAAAGGGGCCCAAACCAAGTACTGAGTACATCAAAATGAACTTTGGGGAACTGGAGAAAGTGCAGAGAAGGGCAACCAAACTGATATGAGGCATGGAGGAGCTCAGCTATGAGGAAAGATTACAGGAACTGAATTTATTCTCTCTTGAGAAGAGGAGATTAAGGGGGGATATGATCAACATGTATAAATACATCAGTGGTTCATATAGTGAACTCGGTGTAGAGTTATTCACCCTGAGGTCATCACAGAGGACAAGGGGGCATTCTTTACGTCTGGAGGAAAAGAGAATGAATCTCCAAATATGGAAAGGTTTCTTCACAGTGAGAGTTATGCAAATGTGGAATAAACTCCCTCAAGTGTTGGTTCTGGCCAGCTCAATGGATTGCTTCAAAAAAGGCCTGGATTATTTCTTAGATACACAGAATATAACTGGATACTAACATTTATAGGTAAAGTTGATCCAGGGAATATCTGATTGCCTCTCGGGGATCAGGAAAGAATTTTTGTCCCTTGCAGGAGCAAATTGCATAATGCTTTGCTGGGGTTTTTTTTTGCCTTCCTCTGGATCAATGGTGGGTATAGGATTATAACTTTTTTTTTTTTTGGTTGAACTGGATGGACTTTTGTCCTTTTTCAGCCAGACTAACTATGTAACTATTTACCATCAGTAAATTTATGGCCGCGTGAATGAAACCTAAGGAGTTTTCTAGGAGTTTCCATGTAATGATCAATAAAATACTTGCATATAGATGTGTTAACTGCATAAAGGTGCAAATGCATACATAATTTGTTTTTATAATAATTTATTTTTTTATCTTTGTTGACTTAATTTATGCACTTATGAACATGTATACATGCTATTATACACATAAGTGTGTAAAGTGCATGTTCTTAGACACAGATTTTTGGATTCTGTGTTATGGATCTGAAAGCAGCTCATATTTATGCACCTCTGTAAACGGCTCCATTGAAAACAATGCAGTTGCGTTCAAATGCATAATTAAAAACACTTGTATATGCATATTTTTACAGCCGTGTGAATGAAGCTTAAAAGTCAGTTGTGTACTATAGATTTCCTTCAGGATGGTCCAAGACTCTTCCATAAAGAAGTCACCTAAATCATTAAGCACTTAAGCTCTGGAAGTTTTATCCTTTTGCGCCTTTTTGGTAAGAAAAAACCTTTGTGTGTACTCAGCACACTTCCTGTACTCGCCGGGAATAGCCAACAACGTAGTGCCGTTAGAGCCCCTCCCTTACGTGTTACGCCACCGGGTCACGTGGCTTCATCAGGGGGATATGATTCATACCAAAAAGGCGCAATTTTATTTTATGAAATGTGAGTGGTATTATGCACCTTGTATGAATATAACACTTAAGAGGATAAGGCACAATGTGTCTTTTTCTTTTTTTCTGATACTACTTATGTGGAGTACTGGAGGGGGCTTAAGGAGGAATTAGACCCCTGGAGGTGAGAAGGAGGAATCCATCCATCCATAACCAATACAGGGATCAGAGCATTGGAGAGACACCAGGTGGAAAATAAAAATATTACGTTATATCATCTGAGAAGGTTTTCTGGCGCAGAAGGTTTTTCATCTGTCCATATAGGACAAAAAGCTATTTTAGCCTAAATATTAATTAGGCTAAAAAGAAGGTGAGCGCATAGAAAAATCATATTTGATCCATTTTTTGAAAGCAAGCTTTTTGAGTTATAATTCAAAGAGGACTATTTATATATTGATGTATGGACACATTTTATATGCAAATTTCCTATGATATTGATTTTTCATTTTTTTTTTGCTTATTGTTATATTTTAATCAGCATTTTGATTAGTATATGAGTTTTGATTTATCATGCACACAAGGATATATATTTTTAATCACATTTATATGTATTATATTATATTATATTTTATTTTATTTTATTTAAAGATTTAGATATATATGGGTAATATATAAATAAAAATCACAGGAGCACGACACTATTTTTATTTATTTTGAGTTATAAGCACTATTTATGAGTTGGTGTTGAGTTTCAGCGAACCAAATGTGCATTCATTTGATTTAATTGATTATATTTAGCACAATTGAAATTCACCATAGTAGCTCACATTTACTATAAACACTTTATTGGATTACAAACGATGACATGTATACTGAAATTTATATTTATTTATTTTTATATTGGTAATAGCGGTGATCAGCGACTTATAGTGGGACTGTGATAGTGCGAATGGCAATCTGACACTAACTGACAGTGGGTGGGAACTAACTAATTGACACTGACATCACCAGTGACACTAATACAGTGACCAGTGATAATAATATGCACTGTCACCATACTAATGACATTTTTTGGGAGGGGGTTAACATCAAGGGCCAATCAGAGTTAACTGTGTGCCTAACAATGTGTAATATGTGCTGCTTTTACTAGCTAAGGAGTTATGGATGTTTTTTCTCCCTGCTTTTGTAGCAAAAAAACAGCCACATCACTGCCCCAACTACATGATCCAGCGCAGAGTGCCCACCCCCAAAACCCATGCAGGTTTAAGACACAGGAGGACAATTGGGAGACAGGGATTGAGTGTTGTCCCCCTATAAGAGGAAGTGTTCAAAGTGCTATCTCTCGTAGACACCTTTCCTTGTGGCACCAGTGTTTTGGCAGAAGAAACTCTTGATACTTGTAAATGCATGCATCACATTTAGGCTTTTTTAGGTGTGTCAAGTGCTTGGGCTTTAATTCCTTTTATTAACCAGAATTACTTATTCTGGCCATTGAAATGAATTATCGCTGAATCGCTAGTGTTACATGCCTTTACATGTGTCAAGTGTCAAAACGCGCCAAAATACAGCTGCTCCTGGACACACTGGCAGTGGGGGGTTTTTTGTCTCTCAACTTCTCTAAATGCATATGTGTGCATGGACACATAGGCTAACATGTAAGGGGGTTTGGAGGCAGAAAAACAACACCAAAGACCCCTAAAAGCCATGCTAAACATGTCCAGTGTGCATGAGGCCTTAAAAATATCGAAAATGACTTGAAATTTCATAACTATGTTAAAGCTTTTATGAAAATTTAGTCATTGGGTTTCCATATATAATAAAGTATATGTAAAACCCTCACCTTGCAAAACAACTTATTCAGTTTAAAATAAAAGGCAACAAATTTGTATATAGATATAAAAACCTAAATACCTTTTTTCCCCTTTTTATAAGTGATCACATTCTGTCTGTTCTCAGCTGCATAAAGATTTTAGATAGCTTTGGAGGGGGGGGGGGTGCCACAGCAGACTGGTCTTCCCAGTGAATGCATGTGCAGAGGGAGGTGAGTCAGTAGTAATTTGATCATTGGAGGAGGGCAGGCTAAGTTCCCAGCACAGCTAGAAAACTGACCACACTGTGCTCTCATGCTTAGTGTAGTCAGTTTTTAATAGGAAAGCAGAGGGACTGGCAGGAACACCAGGGATTTCACCTAAAAGAAGCAATACAAAGAGAACAGGATACTTTTTCATACAAGTACATGGTACAGCAGACACATATCAGGAATCTGAAATGTTGGGTTTACATATTCTTTAACTTACGGTCTTAGCAAGCAGGACTTCACACTCATACATACACTGTAAGCCACTTTCTATAAAACATATAACATACTGCATGTAAATGCTACAAAGCTATTTTGCACTTTAATGTTATAGAAGATTACCTTTTCATTTCAGTCTGCAGCTGCTGTGATTGTCTAAAACTGCTATAAAATTCAAAGTTGTTTCACTGCAGTACAGTAACCTGATGATGTTTGGAATGATTTTCTAAAGGCAGATGAGGATCTTCACTTACAAAATTGTATGAATATTCCCTTCAATCATTCAATCACGTTAAAAGCATCTGCACAGGATTGGGGGTATTCAAAGTGAACAGGAATGTGCTTTACATGTGATTGGATAATTAAAGTGAATAATCATAGAAATTTTAGATACTCAAACCTTTTAGTAAATTGTCCTCATTGGGTACAGTACTCTTATACAGAACTGTCATAAAAATCTTATTTCCTGATTGTGTATTTGGCTCACTGCTTTCCCAGAAGTCTGCACAAAGGTTGAAATCAAATTTTGGACATTTTGGTGAATGCTCATTAGGATTCTTCCACAGCTAAAGGGTTGTTTAGAACTGCGGTTAGGGCGGGCATTAAAAATGAGCCACATATTTTGTGCCTCCCATAAGCTACAAAGGCAGCTTACAGGTGTGTTCATGTGCTGTGAGAGAGAAGGAAGGAAGGAAGGAAGGAAGGAAGGAAGGAAGGAAGGAAGGAAGGAAGGAAGGAAGGAAGGAAGGAAGGAAGGAAGGAAGGAAGGAAGGAAGGAAGGAAGGAAGAAAAAGAAAGGTCAAACGCCCTTGAAAAGCAATCCAGTGTACACATTTGCCAGCACACCATGGATCTTCAAATAGCATCCAAAGGTTTTTATTGAAGAGAGATCACATCACAGTGTTGGCGTGCACACGCAGATCGCTGTTCAGAAGCGTTGCAGTTTGGATGCAAGTCTAATGCCTAGTACACACGATGAGAAAATCGGGTGAAAAATACAGCTTTCTGAGCAATCGTTCGACAATTCGATCATTAGTACACAGCTTTCAAGAGCTGATCACAACAGTTCATGTGAAATTATCAAAAGGTACAAGCACAAAATTTTTTTCCATATGAGACCAGAGCTAACAATTTTATTTAATCAGTACAGTATTTGTCCCCCAAAAAATTGAGTGAGCAAGACCATGAATGCTAAAAAAAACCCCAAAAGAATACAATGCAATATATTACAATAAATTAAATCACTTCTGAAGTTGTATTCTGTCATATGATAATTTTTGTAAGTTTAGTAACCTATTAATTTTTGATATGAGACTAGCATGCAAAAACACCCCAAAAAACAGATGATCATTTGTCTGATATTCTCGTTGTGTGTATGATTCTTAAACTTAGCAAAAGGGATAGCAATATCAGATAACAGATAGAGAAAGAAAGAAAGTTAGAAAGAAAGAAAGAAAGAAAGAAAGAAAGAAAGAAAGAAAGAAAGAAAGAATCATTTTGGGATAGAGGTCAATCCTTCGAACCTCTACTGTGATATAGCATACTGTGCAGTTAGCTTTTATAGTGAACTCTTGTCTGCAGCTGACATGTTTTCTAACAGTGAAAAGCCTGAATCAGTACAAAAAGTGCACATTCTGCTGAGTCGGGATTGTGTGATTAGCTGCTTCATGGCTCTGGAAAGATTGAGTTGCTTTAGAAAACAGTGTCACAAGTGGACATGCCCTGCGATGTCCTGAGCTGGTGCCAAGCTGAGTACAAAAGTATAGCCTTGTTAAATGGACAGCTCGCACAAATGAACACATCATTGTCAGATAAGAGTGGACTTCTCATCTCTGCATGAACTCCCAGTGGTGTCATTAACAATATCAGTTAAAGTGAACCTGTCATCTTCACACGATGGAAGAGTATGGGCTTGTTTAGACTTGTAGTTGGGGGGGTGTTAAGCTGCAAAGGCAGTGGACAGGAGTGTTTACATGTCACGGTCACCATGCTTTGCTTCACTTCATGTCAGAAGCAAAAATGATCGCTCTTGACGTGCTCGGCAGTTGGCTCCACCTCTGAACACAGCCCATTCAAATGAATGGGGTGACGCTTCAAATGCCCTGCACCCACATGCAATGCATTTGGTTGCGGCGCATTGGTATGGCATTTGCAGAGTTAAAACTGGTAGTGAGGAGGCATCATATCAACTCTTGAATGGCTGTCAAACAGCTCCCAAAAGCAATTTGAGTACAGATCTCTTTTGAGTGGTATGTGGTAGGGTGCGGTGCAATACACCTTTCAGGGCATTACATTGCTTACTTTTTATTTATTTTATTTGAAGTGTCACATAATGACACATAAAGTGGTTCTAAAGGCAGAAGGTTTTTTACCTTTTTTTATCTATGCATGAAGGTAAAAAACCTTCTGTGTGCTGGTTCTCCCACAGCCCCCCTAAAACTCACCTTTGCCCCCTTTTGATCCAGCAATGTGCATGAGAGCCTCGGCTGTTCCAAGACTATTGTCTTAGACTTTTTTCTCTTCTGGTCAAATATTTTGGACTATTGTCATAGACTTTTTTTATTTTTTGGTCAAATGTTCTTAAGTAGTGATGAACCGAATTGTACCTGAGTTCAGGTCGAGGGACACTCAGTTTAATAAAAAAAAGTTTTCACCAAACTTCATTGAAGTCTAATTAATTTTACCTATTTTTTTTTTTAAGGAAAAGAAAAAAAGGATTGTCAAACAAAGGGCATGGGGAGCTAGGCACTGCCCAGGGGAACATGTGCCAGTGCCAACATTTTTTTTTTAATTACTGTTCAGCAGGGAGGTTTTTTAAATAGGTTTAAAGGGCAACACTAAAAATGCACAATTCCTTCAAATACCATGCTTGGGGGATGTCCTAAACCTGCCTGTGAAGTGGCACACCTGTACAATGTTCTAAAGTAAAAGTGCATTTACAAATAAAAAAAATGCCCTTTAACCACTTGCCACTCACCCACTGTACATTTACTGCAGATGAGCAGCTACAGGCACCTTGCCGTACCCTTGTGGTGCTTGGCAGATGTGCACTATGGTGACACTGAACTACTCTGATGGCAATATGTAAAAAATAATAATAATAATAAAAAAAAAGTAGTAAATAAAATAATAAAAATTATTAGTGTTGACAGTATTTAAACAAAATTGTGAAAAAAACAAATTTTATTTAATTTCTTAATTTTCAAAAAAATTGTGACAAACAATTACAACTTCCAAATACTTGCCATACCTCTTACTAAATACCGTGGACTGTCTGCTTTCCAAAAAAGGGGTAATTTTTCGGGGGTATTTCTACTGTTTGACATTTTTAGAGCACCAAGAAATGAGGTAGGCAGTCAGTACATCAAGTACATCAGTATATATATCATAGTTTGTAGACTCTATAACTTTCACACAGTCTAAGTAATACACACTAATTTGGGTATTTTTTACCAATAGTAAAATACATTTTTGCCTAAATGTATGAATAAAGATTATTTGTTTGCAAAATTTTATAACAGAAACTAAGAAAAACATTTTTTTTTTAATTTTCATAATTTTTTTTAACTTATATAACAAAAAATAAACAACCCAACCCAAAAAAGCACTATATTTCACACTACTGTGTGAAAAAAAAGATATAATTTTTTTGGGGGGTATAGTGTTGCATGGCTGAACAATTGCCAGTTAAAGTAGCACAATGCTGAATAACAAAAATGGCCTAATCAAGAAGGGGGTAAAATCTTCCGGAGGTCAAGTGTTTAAATTGTTGGTAAATGTCAGTTACCAACTATTTGTAAACACGCAGCTGAGGATTTCCTTCAACATTTATACCACAACCTTATCCTGGGGAGGTCTGCCATAATGGTCTGGTATGGATTGTAAGGGAAACCCCTTACAAAAAATAGCGTAGCTCCCTCCACTTAAAATGCAGATCTTTCAAGCCTGGTATGGATTTTCATAGAATACCGTACCTCATAAAAAAAGAGCTTGAGGTTCACCCAAAATTCATAACCTACCCTTATCTGAGACTACAGACTGGCTACATTCGAAGCATACCAGGTCACATGCCGTCAACATGGGGAGGATGTCTTGGCGCCTGGCAAAGCACCTTGTCCTCATGTTAAGGAAGACAAAGGTGTCTCCCCCACATCCCTGGCCCAGTGAAAGTGGGGGTCTGTGCAGGGGAAACATGAATGAGTAAGATATATATGTAGTACCCCTAGTTACTTATTCACAAAAAAAGTTAAATAATAAACATGCACACACCATGTAAAGTCCTTTATTAAAATAATATTAGTGTTCCAAGACTACCAAAAGATAATGTCCCACAATGTCCAAAATAATCTCCAACAATGTCCAAAAATAGTGTTCCACGATGACCAAAAAATAGTGTTCTGTTCAGGAAATCCAACAATCTTGATCTTGATATTGGATTGCAGAAAATAAAATACATAAAAAAAACTTTTCCCTTTACAACCACTTAAAACCTGTAGAGCTACCCAGATATAGACTTCTATTCATTCATCTGCAGTGCAGCTGAGACTGCAGTGAAAGGAAATAGGGGCGCTATGTCCTCAGTTTCTTTCTCTGTCTCAAAAAAGAGACACCAGGGGGTTTATTTACTAAAGCTGGAGAGTCCAAAATCATACTCACTTCTGCATAGAAACAAATCAGCTTCCAGGTTTCATTGCCAAAGCTTCATTGAACAAGCTGAGGTTAGAAGCTGATTGGTTTCTATGCAGAAGGGAGTCTGATTTTGGACTCTCCAGCTTTAGTAAAGAAACCCCCAGGGGTCTGTTTAGATCCCTGATGTTTCGCCAAAACCCCCCCAAATAAAAAGTTAAACATAAAATAAAAAAATAACAAAAAAAAAAGAAACATAGCAAAGCCTTGTTCAAACAGGGAATACTATAGCACATGTCTGTGCAAGGTCGTGTTTATTCATGTCAAAAATGCACTCTGTCAATAAATTTTCCATGTTTTGTTTTGGCAGTGAAAAAAGATGTGGGGGTTTGGCAACCCTGTTCTTGTTTTTAAAAGCTAAAATGTTAAAAAAGTTGCCACCATTTCTGGTACCTCACGTTCTTGGATAATGTCTTTTACACATCTACTTTCCCGAAACAATGTCTTCCCTGGGTGCCCATTGCCACAGTCTGACCACACTCTTGAATCATTTTGAGCTTGATATAGGTCCACTGAGTGTGCATGAGTGACAACATATACATTAATGTATACATTTATTTATGAGATTTATTTTTTTAAAAAAGAAATCCTATTTATAAAGAAAGCAAATAATGAAAATAATACAGCTACCCGAAATTGGAGGCAATGAGTGAAACGTATCACTATATTAAAGGAAAAAGATTTTTTAAAAAAAACAGTAAGAAATAAAATACAGAGCCTAATACAGAAAAGGGGAAATGTAGGCAAAATGTAGCAGCATTTAAGATTTACGTTCCTGCCTTGTGGAACTTACAAAGCAGGGTTGTTAATTTATAGAGCAAAGCAGAGATGCCTATGGGATTGATTTACTAAAACTGGAGAAGGAAAAATCTGGTTCAGCTGTGCACTGTAGCCAATTGGCTTCTAGCATCAGCTTGTTCAGTTAAGCTTTGACAATAAAACCTGGAAGCTGATTGGTTTCTATGCACAGCCGCACCAGACTTTCCACTCTCCGGTTTTAGTAAATTAACCCGTTTATCCCTTTATTTCATCTTTAGGTTTTTTTATGTGTAACCCATTGAAATATAATTACTTGCAATGCATTAAATTTGACATTAGATGGCAGTGGCCTGCCATTCAGGGTCACTCACATGAACAGAACAGCCCTTTGGAACTTGTAACTTGTACCGCAGGACTCAGCTGGTGAGCAGGGCGGTCAAGGACTACATTTCCCAGGAAGGGTATCAGAGCCCAGGAGATTGGCCAGGAGAGTGTGGGGAGAGTCTGAAGGAGAAGGAGGTGTGCTGACAGCTGAAGTGCTGAACTAGGCTGTGGAGCCAGGGCTGGAGAGGAGAGAGAGAGCGGAAAGTGCTTACTGACCACCTGGTTTGCCATGCTGCCCAGCAGGCCAATATGATAGCAGCATACCAGACGGGATGCCGAATCTGAACTGGAGAGTCTGTGGACTGACCCCATCTGCAGGAAAAGATAGACTGCTACTATCTGCTGGACCACTTTGATTGGGTGAGAGAGACCCATGAACCCATTAACCAAGTGAATACTGAAAGTTTGCCACCTCAGCTATCTACTTGCACATAGCTGTGAACTATACATATAGTTTCCCCAGTTTGTGGCCTAGTTCACACAGCCGCCATTGTTGGGATACACCTGCTTTACAGTTTATCATACAAGTTGACCTCAGGACATACAGATGTAGGCCAGGATACAGCCTTGCCAACTGAAACAAGTTGTCTTCTTCAACAAAGCAGGACTCCTACCACTGTTCATTTGCCTTTGATATCCTGAGGGAGTTGTTCATAAACACTAATACCAATTGCTTCTATTCATTACTTCAAGCCTGCCCTATCTTTAGTGCTTTAAAGGGGACACCCGAATTAATTTGCTACCATCAAGAGGAAAAGTTTTAAATTTTCCCCTTTTTCCCTCACCATTTTCTTGTTGCCATCCTGAGGAATTATATTCCTCACCTCCACTCAACTTGATACCAACTGGGCCCCAACAAGTGTGCAGAAGACACTGTAGTGCTCTTAAAGGGACATTGTTTAATTTCATATGAGCATTATCTTTACGTCACATTTAATCCATGTCATCTAGTTCAGAGGGCCCGCAGTGAGCTTGCCTATTTCTTGATAGTTGCTCGTGATCACTGGGGATTCAGCAGTCCCCTCAGATTGGAGGCAGTGGGTTATTTCTGAAAGCAGGCCTGGTATCAGTTATTTGTTGCTTTAATGTGAATGTCATTACTTTTACTCACAACTGTCAAGAGTGATTATATTTGCTGCATATAACAGAGTTATTTTTTTCTTTTTGACCAAGTTACCTTTAATTCCAATATAAATGTCTTATTGGTTTATACTAACTTGTGTGGGAGTCTATTTTACAGTTGTGATTCATCTTGTTCACAAGAGCACGGTGACAGCAGAGGTTGGGCTTTCAACAAGAGGTCAAGATTGACAGGAAATCTAAAAATTACTAAGCAACACTTAAGGGGGTAGTGCTACATATGTTTGAGTAATACAAATACCAATTGTTCTATTGAAAGATTGAACAAAAGGAGGATAGGGAGCAGCTATGCCATGTCCGCTTCTGACCCCTGAACTTTGTGTCACGAATTACCAACCACTGAACTCTGCATTACCAATTACTGACCCCTGAACTCTGCATTATAAATTACTGTCTGCTAAACCAGGAGATTACTATTTTTTTTACATTGTTGACTGGTGTGCCCTTAGATTGTGCATAATTTTAAAGGGTGCCTTGATGGAAAAAGGTTGAGAAACACTGGTTTAGATAACAATTTTATATCCTGGTTGAGCAAAGCCATCTCTAGCGGATATGAGCCTCACTTACAGTAGCAGGGTAAATATTATTTGTAAGCATGTAAATAACAGTTTTGTCAGCAGGTCCCAGCCAATGATTTATGGCTGAGACCTGCTGATCTGCTGTAGCCAATCGCAGCATGGAGACCTGTGTTTACAAACACACATGGTTCTGTACATAGAGCATCAATCTGTATGTTTCTTTTCCCTGCTGATGAAGAGGCAGATACACCTGGAAACATGTTCATTAACCGTGCATACTCCTCAAGTGACATTGGCACCAGGCAGAGGAGGACACTCTCTGTCATCGTAGCTGCTTCCCAATTGAGCAAATGATTCCCGGATTCTATACAGACAACACCTGGAACCCTACATTATCTCTTTGGCTGTCACTCACCAGCTTCCCTCATGGTCGGCAGCTGAGTCCCAGCTCTGTGAAACTTGGGACTGAAGCCTAACTGTCCCTGTCTTGATTTTGAGGATTAATTACTCCACATTACCTACAGCTTCAGAAGTCAGTTATGGCTTGTTTTAAACCTATTGAACTGCTTGGCAAAACATGTAAACATTTAGGGGGTTATTTACAGAGTGTAAAATCTGGTGAAACTCTGCATAGAAAGTAATCAGCCTCCAGGTTTTATTACTAAAGCTTGATGGAACAAGCTGTCGTTAGAAGCTGGTTGGCTACCGTGCACATCTGCACCAGATTCTGAGTGCACCAGTTTTTGTAAATCTCCCCCTTAATGCCCATAGCTTGTGCACAGGTGCACTTTATAGTAAAACGATTCCATAGAGGTCTACATTTCCTCTACCTTGAACCGGTCTCCTCTTCATTGCAAATGTGTTATCATGATTATGCTACCTTTTAGCTTTTATGTGTATTATAAACTTAAAAAATTAGCATTTATAAAGTAATATCTGAAATAGGTTTATTGCATTTCAGACAATCCGTCTTCATTTGAGCCTAGGATGACAAATATTTGTGGCCGTTGTACTTGCTGTTGTAGCATATTAACTAACAAATAAAGTTCTAAGTGCTTGTTTTATAATCTTTATTGAATGTATTTACTGTGCCCAGGGGAATTAAAGAAACAAGAAGTTCATAAACGCAGAGTGAGCTGTCATAAGAGAATAGAACTTGGAATTAAAACCTAACTCTGGACTAAACTTTTTTTTAGTTTTGGATAGATGGGAAGGTTAGAAAAACTATCTCCTCTTATATTATAGAGAAGAGGAGAGTGGGAGGTGTTTTGTGTTCCAGTACAAGAATGACAACACTGCACCTCTATAGGTACAATATAGTGAGTGAGAGTTCTCACCCTAGGATTTGAAGAATGGAACTGAACAAATCTGGGGGGGGAAAGACAAAAACAAAAACGTTCCATATTCTACAATTTTTTTTATTGCTTTTATTTCTCCATTTGTTCCAAAGCACCTACTGTGATTGCTGTCTGCTGTGTCATACCTCTGCTATCTGCATGACTCTCATCTGACAGTCTATATCAACACCAGACAATCCCAGGAGACAGCCTTGCTCCTCTGCCGCATACAGCAGGTGATTGAAAGCCTACGTTGTGCCTGTTTTTTATGTGTATAGAGGAGTGTTTTTATTCCCTCCACTTAGATCTCAAATTACACTCACCTCTCTGCTCTAAGCTTTGCAGTGTGTGATATAAGATCCCCGCCCCCTGCCTCCTGGAGCTCAGAAATGCTGCATAAACTGTGTTCTGGAGGCTGTAGAGAAGACAGGGCTGCAGGCAAACATGTAGAATCTATGTAGAAGGATTTGTTTTATCTATGTGTATCACCTGGAAAAATCTGTATGTAAATGGATAGAAAACTGGCTAAAAGATCATATTCAGAGAGTAGTAGTTAATGATTCATACTCTGAATGGTCTAGGGTTGTCAGTGTCGTACCCCAAGGTTCAGTGTTGGGACTCTTACTTTTTAATATATTTATAAATTATATAGAGTCTGCCATTAAAAATACCATTGCAGTCTTTGCAGATGACACCAAGCTGTGCAGTGGAATAACGTCCTTACAGAATGTCTTCAACTTACAAGCTGACCTCAATGCGCTGTATAATTGGGCAACTATGTGGCAAATGAGGTTTAATGTTGATAAATGTAAGGTTATGCACTTGGGGGCTAAGAATATGTATGCATCCTACATTCTAGGGGGGTACAACTGGAGGAATCAATGGTGGAGAAGGATCTGGGGGTTCTGGTAGATCACAAGCTTAATAATGGCTTGCAATGCCAAGCGGCGGTTTCTAAAGTGAGCAAAATCCTCTCTTCTATTAATAGAGGTATAGACTCCAGAGAGAGAGAGATATCAATTTACCCCGGTACAAATCAGTAGTAACACCTCATCTAGAATATGCAGTTCAGTTTTGGGCACCAATTCACAAAAAGAACATTGGGGAACTGGAGAAAGTACAGAGAAGGACAACCAAAATGATAAGAGGCACGGAGGAGCTCAGCTATGAGGAAAGATTAGAGGAACTGAATTTATTCTCTCTTGAGAAGAGGAGATTAAGGGCGGATATGATCAACATGAATAAAAATACATCAGTGGCTCATATAGTGAACTCGGTGTAGAGCTATTCACCCTGAGGTCATCACAGAGGACAAGGGGGCACTCTTTACGTCTGGATGAAAAGAAATGTAATCTCTAAACATGGAAAGGTTGGTTCACAGTGAGAGTTGTGAAAATGTGGAATAGACTTCCTCAAGAGTTGGTTCTGGCCAACTCAGTGGATTGCTTCAAAAAAGGCCTGGAATCTTTCCTAGATACACAGAATATAACTGGATACTAACATATATAGGTCAACCACTTTATGGAGTATTTCTACCCAACATACTGTTACTACGCTTACGCTTTTCTTGGCTTGGTATATATAACAGAAATACTGTACCTCTTCTCTACCAACACCATACAGAACTAAGTGGAAATGATGTTTACTCAATCTGTACACATTGATTTTATACCAAAACCTGATTTATTGACATCAGTACCGTTTGAGTAAAGCAGAAAGATTAGCACTAAAAAATTGCCATGTCTAGACCATATCACTGCCATTTCCGCTGACAAGGACGACTAACCAATGACTTTAGATACCCATATTATCAGATACAGTATATTTCTTATAAAAGATAGAATCAGGCCAGAATAATAGGCTAGGGAGCTTTAAAAGTCTGTATAATAAAATTTTTCTCCCACAAGAACTACAACCATAATCCCACAGGCAGAAACTGCTCCTAACTACCTGAAAGGTGTGCAATTAGATTTAATTTAATGTTACACAAGTGATAGATGTAAAACCTAACTGAATGATATTTAGTTTATTAAAGCACACTGTAGCATGACAATTTGCCATGTTTTAAAATATAATACTTACTGTATGTTTTACCTATTTCATCCATTGTTGTGAATCAGCACTGCTGTAAATTCAAGAAGGCCATGGGACTTGCTAAAAATCACCTTATTACGGTGGAACTAAACTCCGTTCATTTGTTTTTTCTCACTTGCCTGTATTGCTGTGGTTTCTCCAAAGCACATATGTACTTGCACAGTCAGGACAATTGTCCCTCTTCCATCCGTTGTTCAGCTGCCACACGGCAGATCCCACATCACTATCTTGGTTCAGTTCAGCTGGCTGCTTATTCTGGGTGTAGGCATTCAGTTCTGTGTCATGCACCAGACCCATCTCCAGCCTGCCCTCTGGACTACCCCCCAGCTTTGTGTGCCAATTTTACAGCCTCCTAGGAGATGTGATGTAAGTATCCCAGGAGGCTGCAGGACAAGGTACATGCCATTCTGGCCTAGCTCAGAATGCCAGTGGAGGGCAGAGATAACAATTAAAAAATGTAAAAAAAAAAAGGGAAAAAAAAACTTTGAAGTTCTGCTTGTGGCGGGAACAAAGGGTGGGCTAGAGGGGCAGCTGCCCTGGGTGCAGCAGAACAAAGGGGAAGAGAATGAATGCAGAGTGGTACACCCATTCTTCAACATGCATTAATAGTGGAGGGGTGGTCCAGTTCCAAATCCTTGCCCTGGGCGCTGGATGAACCTGCCCTGGTTCTGGGCAGAGGGAGTGTTAACCTCCCTGGCGGTATGATTATTTCAGATTTTTGGTGCTGAAAGCGGTACCATTATTTTGCATGGAAATATGTAGTTTTTTTATTGTAGGCCTGTAATATTTAGGAATAACTCACTGAAATCTGTCCGAACAAGAGTCTAGTAAACATCCCGGGTATGATAAAATTTGAAACACAAAATCATAAATTATAATTTAATAAATAATCATAAAAAATAATAATATAATAATAATACATTTAATTCAATAATATTATCAAACCAAAAACACTGAAATTTGAAATATAGCGCCAAGTTCGCACATCACTGAGCAAAGTCGCAAAATTGTTTTCAGTGTCTGATGACGAATTTCTCCATGAATCATTATCACTCAATTCTGCAAGTGGTTCTGATTTACTATCGCTGTTCACTAGCTGATCTAAACCCACTTTTGACCTAAAGGGACGCTTTTTGGACGCCATGGACTTTTCTAAGTTTCCAGGCAGAAAGAACAGTCAAAATGCAGACAGGGGTCAGGACAAAGGAATCGGGATAAAATGTATGTGAAATGGTTTGAAACAGCAGTGTTTTACTATGTAAAATTCGTTTTGAAAAAAATGACATTTTTTTGAAATTTTCAAATTTCCCGCCGCCGGCGGCGCCCGTACGTCCCGACGTCACAGGGACCGGAACACAGAAGCCGGATGCCGGTATCAGCCAGAGGAGATGGCCGGGGACGCTGCAGGGGACACATCGCGGGAGCGCAGGACAAGGTAAGCTCTGCAGGGACTCCCTATGCAGCGCCGCATGGTAAGCCCGAGTGTAGCTCGGGGTTACCGCTTTTGGTACAGAAACTTTACCTCGAGCTACACTCGGGAATACCGCTAGGGAGGTTAAAGTACAACTAACTTCCTTTTGGGAGTTTAGTGCTGCTTAAATAAAAACATTTTATGTTGAAGTTGTCTTTCTTTCCTAGGTGCATGTACACTGTATTGCCAAAAGTATTGGGATGCCTGCTTTTACACACACATGAACTTTAATGACATCCCAGCCTTAGTCCATAGGGTTCAATATTGAGTTGGCCCACCCTTTGCAGCTATAACAGCTTCAACTCTTCTGGGAAGGCTGTCCACAAGGTTTAGGAGTGTAGGAAGAGTATTTGTGAGGTCAGGCACTGATGTCGAACGAGAAGGCCTGACTTGCAGTCTCTGCTCTAATTCATCCCAAAGGTGTTCTATCGGGTTGAGGTCAGGACTTTTTGCAGGCCAGTCAAGTTCCTCCACCTCAAACTCACTCATCCATGTCTTTATGGACCTTGATTTGTGTACTGGTACACAATTATGTTGGAACAGGAAGGGGCCATCTCCAAACTGTTCCCGCAAAATTGGGAGCATGAAATTGTCCGAAATGTCTTGGTATGCTGATGCCTTAAGAGTTCCCTTCACTGGAACTAAGGGGCCAAGCCCGACCACTGAAAAACAACCCCACACCATATTCCCCCCCTCCACCAAACTTTACACTTGGCACAATGCAGTCAGGCAAATATTGTTCTCCTGGCAACCGCCAAACCCAGACACATCCATCAGATTGCCAGATAGAGAAACGTAATTTGTCACTCCAGAGAACACGTCTCCACTGCTCTAGAGTCCAGTGGCGGTGTGCTTTACACCACTGAATCTGACGCTTTGGATTGCACTTGTAAGGCTTGGATGCAGCTGCTCGGCCATGGAAATACATTCCATGAAGCTATCTACGCACTACTGTTGTGCTAATCTGAAGGCCACATGAAGTTTGGAGATCTTTAGCTATTGATTCTGCAGACAGTTGGCGACTTCTGCGCACTGTGCGCTTCAGCATGCGCTGACCCCGCTCTTTCATTTTACGTGGCCTACCACTTTGTGGCTGAGTTGCTGTTGTTCCCAGTTACTTCCACTTTGTTATAATATCACTAGCAGTTGACCGTGGAATATTTAGTAGCAAGGAAATGTCACGGATGGATTTATTGCATAGCTGGCAACCTATCAAGGTACCATGCTTGAATTCACTGAGCTCCTGAGAGCGACCCATTCTTTCACAAATGTTCATAGAAGCAGTCTGCATGCCTAAGTGCTTAATTTTATACACCTGTGGCCATGGAGGTGATTGGGACACCTAAATCCAATGATTTGGAGGGGTGTCCCAATACTTTTGGCAATATAGTGTATACAGTTGCAAGAAAAAGTATGTGAACCCCTTGGGATTACATGGAGTTTAGCATGAATTGGGCATAAAATGTGCTCTGAACGTCATCTAAGTCACAACAATAGAAGAACACAGTCTGCTGAACATAATACTACACAAACATTAGATGTTGCCATGGTTTAATTGCACATAACATGTAAACATTCACAGTGCAGGGAGGAAAAAGTATGTGAAGCCCTAGCTTAATGACTTCTCCCAGAGCTAATTGGAGCCAGGAGTGAGCCAACCTTGACTCCAATCAGTGTGATGATATTGGATGTGTTGCTGACAGCTGTCCTGCCCTTAAAAAACACACACCTGTTTTGGGTTTACTGGTTTCAAGAAGCACTGTCTGATGTGGACCATGCCTCGCAGAAAAGAGCTATCAGAAGACCTACGATCAAGAATTGTTGACTTGCATGAAGCTGGAAAGGGTTACAAAAGTATCTCCAAAAGCCTTGATGTTCATGTGTCCACGGTAAGACAGACTGTCTACAAATGGAGAAAGTTTAGCACTGTTGCTACTCTCCCTAGGCGTGGTCGTCCTGTAAAAATGACTGCAAGAGCACAGCGCAGAATGCTGCATGAGGTAAAGAAGAATCCCAGAGTGTCCGCTAAAGACCTACAGAAATCTCTGGCACATGCTAACATTTTTGTTGACACATCTACAATAAGGAAAACATTAAACAAGAATGGAGTACATGGGAGGACACCACGGAGGAAGCCATTGCTGTCCAAAAAGAATATTGCAGCACGTTTGAAGTTTGCAAAAGAGCACCTGGATGTTCCGCAGCACTACTGGCAAAATATACTGTGGACAGATGAAACCAAGATTGAGTTGTTTGGGAAGAACACACAACACTATGTGTGGAGAAAAAAAGGCACAGCACACCAACATCAAAACCTCATCCCCACTGTGAAACATGGCGGAGGAAGCATCATGGTTTGGGGCTGCTTTGCTGCCTCAGGGCCTGGACGGCTTGTCGTCATTGATGGGAAAATGAATTCCAGAGTTTATCAAGACATTTTGCAGGAAAACGTACGACCATCTGTCCGCCAACTGAAGCTCCGCAGAGGATGGGTGATGCAACAGGACAATGACCCAAAGCATACAAGTAATTCAACAAAACAATGGCTGCAACAGCACAGAATACGCCTTCTGGAGTGGCCCAGTCAGAGTCCTGACCTCAACCCGATTGAAATGCTGTGGCATGACCTTAAGAGAGCGATTCACACCAGACATCCCAAGAATATTGCTACACTGAAACAGTTTTGTGAAGAGGAGCGGTCCAAAATTACTCCAGATCGTTGTGCAGGTCTGATCTGCAACTACAGGAAATGTTTGGTTGAGGTTATTGCTGCCGAAGGAGGGTCAACCAGTTATTAAGTCCAAAGGTTCACATACTTTTTCCTCCCTGCACTGTGAATGTTTACATGTTATGTGCAATTAAACCATGGCAACATCTAATGTTTGTGTAGTATTATGTTCAGCAGACTGTGTTCTTCTATTGTTGTGACTTAGATGACGTTCAGAGCACATTTTATGCCCAATTCATGCAAAACTCCACGTAATCCAAAGGGGTTCACATACTTTTTCTTGCAACTGTATATGCACTTTTTGTGGTTATGTGATTTCTATTATACCTTCCAACTTTGTACCTTTGTGTAGGGCAATAGCACATTTGTCTAAGATTTTGGTGTAACTGCAAGACACACAGAAGAATTTGTCTGGATGAGTGCTGAGGCTTAACAAATTAGCCTATGGCACGTCCTGTATTATAGAGACAGAAATGCCTTCCAATGCCCTGCATGGAGCAGAAGAGTTGTCACCCTCGGACATGCATTTCCACTGCAGTCAGTGCTTTTTATTTGTGAGCTGGCTCCTGCATCAGTACTGCCCACCCCTTCTGTGATTGGCTATAGAAGTGTAGCCCTACCCTCATGAGGGCCACTGGATTTTGATGGTTCCCACTATACTCTGCACAGCCAGGCAACACAAATTTTCCACAATTTTGCTCACAGAGTCAGTAAACAGTCCTTGAGTTTTGTTTTGTTGTTTTATTAGGGGTTAATAACTTGGATGTGGTCTAGGGGTATATGGGATGCCCAAGGAACTGTAAAACTTGAGTACAACTTCACAGCAAACACTGTACACTGTACAAAAATGTGGGCTAAAAAGTAGCAACTGTCTCTTTAAGCAGTGCTGGTGTCCCCTTTGGTGTACCTCCTCAGACCCCAGATGAATCCTTCCTCTTTCACCTGGCTATCCTGAGGGTATTCCTGGGCAAGGAATTCCAAGATCTTCAGTTAAATAGTCCCGAATGAGAACTAGCTGGGTATTGCACCTGACTGCCCTCTCCCTTCTCTGGCTCACAGGGTGCGAAAGTACTCACACTGTCCTGTCAGGATGTCCTCCTTAGGAGATGGTGTCTCCTTCTATCCAGCACCAGCCTATAGGTAGGTTGCTCTCTCTGGGGCCCCTCTCAAGCTCCACACTCCAGCACTTTCCTTCAGTCCATCTTCCCCCTGACTCCAGCACCAACCCCTGCTGCACAGGCTCTCTCACATTTAAGGGTTGTTTTTGGCCACCATGCCCAGCCTGCTGGGGATTGGCCAATTCCCCTAAACATGCAAATCCAGGCTTCCTCCCCTCCTTTGCCCCTCTTCTAGAAAGTTCCTTCAGTTTCTAGAAGGGTAGGAGGGCTCCAGAAGCCCTGACCTGTAGAGCTTCCGAGTCTGCCCTGAGGTAATCTCTCTACCTCCCTCCCAGGCTGATTCATCCCAGGCATCTAGCAAGCCTCTGACTGAAAAAACAAACAAATCCTAACTAGCTAAACCTAGGGGGCACTACAGAAGAAACGTCCACCCATTACTATGATGTTGGTGAGCAAAGAGGAAGGAAAAAAAAATATTCACACAGTGACCCACTCTCTGTTCATCATCAAGTGACACTATGGGATATATGTATAAAAACATATAGATGTGCAAATGCTTGAGGCACAGATTAACCCCATATTTTGTTTAATATGATTATTTCCTGTAAGCTTCGTGTAGCGGCTAGAATGCAATATTTTCCTGAAATACCGAAATCAGGGAAATACCACATTATTGCCACTAGACTGAACTGACAGTCATAGAAAGTAAACATATTATACAAAATATGGGAATTATTTTTGATGACTGTGTGAATGCTTATGGCATTTGTACAGTAACTGTTTCTTTTAATAAATAGCCCCCTATGCTTTTTCTATTGAGGGTTTGCTTATACTTTAATAGTATCTTTTTTCCGTGATAGGAAGTGTGCAGAATTATAAGCTATCCCTATGCTACCCAATTATACAAGCTTCCTTGATAAGGCATGTTAATATAAAAACAGTTGTAGGATAAATACAGCAAATCACAAATGAGAATCCAAGCAAAGGACATTGTATCATCAATGGAAAACTAATTTTCAATGTATCCTAAAGGGCAGAACATAAACAAAACTATCTTGACATTATATTAACAAAAATGAAAAAAAAATTAAAGTAATTTAATCTTCCAAAATTGTTCTTTCAAAGGTCTGTACCTTAGAATCCTTGCTAGACATTTAGAAATCATTTTTGAAGCTCGGTGTTCTATTTTATAAAGCCATGTCCTTTGCTGTCACTTTGGCTTAAGGAAAAAAAAAAGTCACAAAGCTTTGACAACGCCTCTGTTTCTGCTATTAACTGAGAAATAACTGACCCGCATTACAAAGTTAGCCCCTACCAAATCTTTTAAGAGGGACCCAGGTATAAAATTCCCTCTTCAAGACCATAACAATAATTAAAAAGAAATCAAACTTATATTTTTTGCTATACAAACATTATTATTGTCATATCCGTGGAGAGGGAATTTTATACCTGAGGCCCTCTTAAAAGATATGGTGGGGGTTAACTTTGAAATGCCGGTCAGTTATTTCTCAGATAATAGCAGAAACAGAGACTTTGTCAAAGCCTCATGACTTTTTAAAGGATTTGGTAGAGATTAACTTTGAGAAATGTGGAGAGAATGAATTATAGGAAAGAGGAGAGAGTATGGAGTTTATGTAAAGCCATTTTTTGGGGGGAAAGACAATGGAAGGATTAAAACAGGTTTTGTTTTGCTGTCTGTATGCCGCTGAGGAGATTTTCCCTAAAGCAGAACATCACCCAAAAGGGGAAGTTCCACTTTTCCTCCTCCTCCCACTCTCCTCTGCTATATTTGGAGTGTTTTTTTTTTTGGGGGGGGTACCTGATTTTGGCAGATACCCCCTCCTACTTCTGCTCTAGCTACCTAGGTGAATGGAACAGAAGTCACCCCCCCCTCCTGCAGCCTCTTGGAACATGTCAGAGATCAAGAGATTATGTGACCAATCAAGGGGCACAGTGTGGCTCGCACATCCACAGTGGGCTGCAAGGAGTCACAGTCGGCTGCCCACAGTTGAGATGCTGGTGCCTGGACCCGAAGTCAGGACAAAGAGCTGGGTCAGATGAGGGCATCACTGGCTCCTGAGACAGTTAAGGCCTGTTTAACACTGGCTTCAGATTGTATATGAGCAGTGTGAACAGCAAGCTTCGACAAAGCATTTGCAGAGCTTTCAGCAAGCTTTGTTGAAGCTTTCAAAGTACCATTCAGTTGCAGTCTGTAAATGTTGAACACAGATCCTAATGGGGTTCGGATTGCCACTTTAAACAAACTGTTAGCAGGCTTTAGAACTTTTTGAAGCTCATTGAAGCTCAAACCTGCTGAAGCCTGCTGCAGCTTGTTTAAAGTGGCAATCAATACCTCCATTAGCATCTGTGTTCAACAGTTACAAACTGTAGCTGAATTGTTTAAAAGCTTCAGCGAAGCTTGGTAAAGGCTCTGCAAATGTTTGGCAAAGCTTGCTTTTCACACTGCACTTATAAAAATATGAAGCTTGTGTGAAACTGGCCTAGGTGTATGTTTCTTTAAGGTAGAGCTATAGGCAAAACGTATTTTTTTTCATTTTGGATAGAGTAAGGGAAAGTTATAACCCCTGTCAATTTGTTTTTGCCATCTGTGTCCCATTATGAAGATTTCCCATAGCCAAACAGGCATGAGAGGAAATTCCTGTAAACTAAGAGAATTCCTTGGGTACCCGAGGTCACCAGAATTAGTGTCCCATTTGGAAGATTTCCCCTCTATTACCTTTCTGGGGACAACCCAAAATTTGGGGTTTTCTTTTACCTTAACTTGCAATGATAATAGTAAACAGGACTAATAGAGAGGGTGAGTCTCCATAACAGGGTGCACAAACAGCAATTCAAACCTAATAGATGTTCTAATCCCTCTGTACTCCCAAACTTAAAAAAAAGTTTTGCCTTTAGTTAAACCTTAAATTTTAGTTTTTTTTGTATTGTGCTGCAATAAAAAAGTAAAAAGATCAAAAAGATGTGCCATATTTATAACATAAAAAAAACAGTAAAAATAAAAATAAACATAAAATTGTCCCAAGTTTTTCATATGATCTCACAACCTCTTCACTTTGTGCTCCACACTTATTTTTGGCCAATAAATACACCATGTGATGCACACTTCACCACCAGCTGCTCACCTTATATTTTGACCTACAGTATAGTACAGGGGTGGGCAAACTTTTTGACTTGAGAACCGCAATGGGTTCATATATTGGACCCGGGGGCCGGACCAAGAGTAGATGAATGATGTGTATGTGTCATCCATAGTAAGTATAGTAATATTCCCCCATAGTAAGCATAGTAATTCATCCCCCATATAGTAATTCATCCCCCATATAGTAATTCATCCCCCATAGTAATTCATCCCCCATATAGTAATTCATCCCCCATAGTAATTCATCCCCCATATAGTAATTCATCCCCTATAGTAATTCATCCCCCATAGTAATTCATCCCCCATATAGTAATTCATCCCCCATATAGTAATTCATCCCCCATAGTAATTCATCCCCCATAGTAATTCATCCCCCATATAGTAATTCATCCCCCATAGTAATTCATCCCCCATAGTAATTCATCCCCCATATAGTAATTCATCCCCCATAGTAATTCATCCCCCATATAGTAATTCATCCCCCATAGTAATTCATCCCCCATATAGTAATTCATCCCCCATAGTAATTCATCCCCCATAGTAATTCATCCCCCATATAGTAATTCATCCCCCCTATAGTAATTCATTCCCCATATTAATTCATCCCCCATATTAGGTCTCCAAGTCCCCCCTGTGTCAATTCACTTACCTTTGCTCCGCGCGTTCCTCTCGCCGTGTTCCCGCACCGTTCCGGTGTAGCATGAAAATCTGTCTCCTATGAGGATCTGTCCCCCTCGACGTATCTGCGCAGATACGTCGAGGGGGACAGATCCTCATAGGAGACAGATTTTCATGCTACACCGGTCTTCAGGGCGGACTGTGAGAGGAGCCTAGCTCCGCGGGCCGGATTAAAAGGTCCGCCGGGCCGTATACGGCCCGCGGGCCGTAGTTTGCCCATTGCTGGTATAGTAAGTAGGTCAAAATGCACCTGTTTTTTTAAGGGAATAACATAGCCTGGGATGGTATGAAACTTGGATTGATCCTGGAATTACTCCATACCTTCATATGGTTCCATTGATTCATATGATATTATTAACAATCATTAACTTTTCAACAGTGCTCAAAGACAAACATTTAAACCATCATAGTGCTTTCTGTAACATCTAAAGTTTATTTACAAATAATAGAAAAACACTCACATGATGGTGTACACTAACATGGTGCACAACAGGAATATGGCTCACATCTTCTTAATTGTGGGTAGAGACTGTACTCTGTATTCATAAGGTCATCGCTATTACTGTCCCCTTAAGTGCTTCAATATGCTCCTTTGGATGTTGGTGTCAAGAGGAGCTCCCTTCCACCCAACTACATCATTGGCTCCACCTTTCCAGACAGTATTGATGATAGATGGTTACATAAAGTACTATAATGGTTTACAGGGGGTCCACTGCCTTCTGCATTATCCCCCCCCACAGCAGTTTCTCAATGGGATTGGCAAGTGGCACCCTCAGCCAGTTTTACTGGTGTTCAGGTGGCTCAGCATTGGAGAGCTGCTTTGGCAGGAGCCAGCCAGGTACCTGGGGTGGCCGGTGTCCCTGTGTCTACCGGTGGTGCAGTGGGTAAAGAGGCATCCAGCCTGGGGAGGAGTTTGCCTGGCAGTGGGAAAAGGACTTCTGCTTTGAAGGCAGCAGCTGGAAGGAGGCGTGGTCTCCTCCATAATAGGGAGAGAACCCAGTGTGTTAGCAGTGGGGGCAGGCTTGGGCACTGGGTGCTGCTTTTAGCTGATGATGGCAGCATGGCTTGTCTTTTTCACTCTCCACTGTTGGATGCTGTAATTTGGTGGTTTCTTCTTTAGGGGTTGATCCTAAGAGGGAACCTAACAAATTCTGGCTAATTCATCATTTGTCACATCCGAAGGGTGGGTTGGTCAATGAACACATCGACCCTGGAATTGTTTTTGGTTTTGTATTCTTCATTTGATTCAGTGGTGCGTTTGGGTTAGGAATTATGGGCAGGGGGCTCTGCTGGCCGAAACAGATATTGAATCCGCTTTTAGGCTGTTGCCTGTTCATTCCAACAGTTTTTATTTGTTGGTTTGCCAGTGGCAAGGTGATTAATTTGCTGTTTGTCTATGGGGTGTTCCATTTCTTGTTTGTTATTTGAAATTTTTAGTTCTTTCCTTGAATGGGTGGTTTGTGATGTCTCAGGGATTACTTCCGTCATTCTTAATTTCTGGTGCATGGGTCCTGCAGCTTTCAATTGTTGCAGGTTTCTACTGGGTACTGTTCAGCATGTGGTGGATTGCTTTGGAGTTCTGCTAGCTCCTAATTAGATGGATGGCCTCTCTATGGCACTCAGTTTTTTGGGAATCTTGATTGACACCATAGCTATGGTATGTCATCTTCCCGATAACAAGCTACCTGACTTGAAGTCTTCGGTATCGGCAGCTCAGTGAAGTGGCAAAGTGGCTTTGCATCAGCTGCAATTGCTGTTGGGTAAGTTCAACTTTGCATGCTGAATCATGCCCATGGGCAGAGTTTTAATCACCAGTTAGCGTCAGCTACGGCAGGGGTTCAGGTCATCATATTCGGAGCATAAGGCGGATCTGTTGGTTTGGGAAACATTTTTAGAAAGCTGTAATGGGAGGTCCGCTTGTATAGAGGAGGCTATGTGCAGTTGTTATTTGGAGCTTTTGTCACCTCCAGTTATTTGCTTACTTCAGCATTTGGTGTTGTCCTGTTTATGTTTGAATGCTTTTGTTTATGCAGTATATGTTTCTGGTTGTACTAATTCCTTGGCTGATGCTCTTTCTTAGTGTCAGTGGGACAAGCTCTGCCACCTAGCTCCAGGAGCAGTGCGAATGGGAGTTCCTTGCCAAGACTGGCTGTGGAGTGTGGCATTGGTGTGACGGCTGATCTGATTTTGCGTTCTGTAAACCAGGCCCCGTGGTATGTATATTCTCTGGTGTGGGAGGAAAGGTTTGGTTTGGTTGGTGGGCTGGGTGGTGTAGTTTCTGAGTATGAAGAAAGTTTTGTGGTTTTATACTTTATCAGGCATAAAGTGGTAGAGCGTATGTCAGTATCAGTATTGAACCACAACTTGACAGATTTGGCCTTCTTTTTCAAACTGTTAATTGATAGGATTATACTAAGGACTTCTTAGTTTTGCAGGCTGTAAAGGGATATCGAAGGGGTTAGTGTCTTTTGATGTGTTGTGTTCCTTGATTCATGTGCTTCCTCAGATTTTTTTTATCTTCCTGTGAGGTGGTGCTGTTCAGGGGGGCCTTTGCATGGACATTCTTTGGGGCCTTGCGCATTGGTGAACTGATTCGTTTTTCTAAAAAGAGGATGGATGGTTTAGAGTCGACAATATATACAAATCATGTAGCGCCAGTCTAAGATGTAAATAACAATAGATCTAGAACTAGCAATGGGGCACACAGTTATCAGTCCACAAGGTCCATGTCATTAAAAAGTCTATAATCAGTAAAAAACACACAGTAGGCAGCTCCACCAAGAGACTGGAATGTATCACTGTAGAAAACAGAGAAAAATACAAGGGGGCGCCACTAAGTGCAGTATTAAAACAATATTTAATAAGCCATAAGTATTACACTCACATAATACCAGAAGTGAAGAGCATGTATAGATATAGATAGTTCCGGCATAAAGGACCACAACCGCTCCAGTGTTGATGTATTCATGGCAGCATGGGAGAACAAACACTTCAGCTCAAATACATCAGTAAAGACACTCAGAAGGAACTTAGAAATGATCAGCACATTGCATTTACCCTTCTACACAAGTCTGTGCAGATACATATGTCTACACTTCTAATGAAAAATATATCTCATGCTAAGTACACATTTAATGAACATATGTTTGCTTTAAACATCTAGTCATGTAAAAATAAAAGCGGTTTTATTCAAATTACCTTGCACATGAGTGAATGCTTGAAGTGAGCACAGGTTCATTAAACATCACTTCACACTTTAGTCAATCTGGCTTCAGTACCTTGTCATTTCATTACACTTCATCAAACTTCAAATGTTAGTAAATCAGTCCCAGATTTCCTTATTTGTACATAATTCAGCTCTACTGACTGAGCCTTCCCCCCTTCATCACACAAATATAATTGACAGCTGTGTTCACTTACTCATAAGAAAATCAAATGTAATAATAGCTTCCTTCTACTGTAGCCTATTATATAACTTGGCAGCTACAGCAGTTTTCATTGATTAAAGTAGTAAGACAGATAAAATTGGAAGTTACGGAACAGGTTCAGGCAGATGTAAACTTAATCCTTAAAATCTTATATAAGCTTTAATACATATGTAAATAGTAAAAGCGAGCGCTGAGTTATAAAAGCAGCTATTGCAAAACCAAACTCCTTCAGGTAAAATGTATAAAAAAGTGCAGCGCTATAAAATATTATAAAGACAGGTATGCAACTAAGTAAATACACATATATGGATCATAAAATGTTAACTCTTGAATTAATATAAAAGTTCATAAAATCTTCAAAGGGAAACGCACCGTAGGTATACCTGCGTTTATGTCATAAAATATAACAAAATATCAAAAATAAACACAGTTCATCCAAAGTGATCTCCTGATGACGCTATTATTCCCAGTAAACTTGATATATTCAGGTGGTTGTGCAAGAAATTGATAAAGTGCGCACTCACCAGATGCGCTTATAATTAGCGCATTGTATCACATATAGGTGATCTGTCAGGTATCCCTTCTCAAGGTAGGTTTGGATACAGCCTGGGGGTAGTCAGCCCTCCTTTTGGTTACAGGAAAAGACGGTCAGCTGGAATTCCCTTTTAGGAAATGTGTGGGTCACCCTCTTCCAGGCACTGGGATGGTCATCAGGGGATAGTTGGGAAATTAAAGTGCTCGATGCAGAGCAAAATAAGGGGGGATTCCCATAGCGTAGTATTTAAAATTAGAATGCTTTAATAGTAAATATTAAAAGGTCAAAGGTAAACATACACAGTGGTTTGTGCAAGAGAAATTAAGCAATACAGTGAAATTGCTCAGTAAAACACTGACCAGCTGGTACCATAAAATGGCCACCGGACCTCCGTGACCCGGCGGCGTAACGTCTGGAGGAACCCTGCACGCCGAGGTCCACTAAATTTGCTGCTAAATGACGTGTCCCTGCCTGTCTGTAAACAGTAACATTAGCTATAAAAAGTGATATTATATCACAGACATTTTCTTAATTTGGTGATGTTTTAGATATTTTATTTCAGTGGCCAGTAGTAGACAGATGTCCTTATCAATTCAATGGTCAGAGTAGTAGGCAAATATTCATAACTTAAAATTTGTATAAATTGTTTTTGGGTCTGGAGATCAAGGAACTAACAACTAGCTGTCAATGACTCTTTGAGAGGTCCAGTAGGCTTTTGTGCAAATAAGTGGTGGACAACTGCCATCTCAACAACTCTCAAATGGATACTTCAGGTTTGCCAGCTCCAGAATTAGCAGTAGGCCAAGGTTGTCCCATATTGGATGGGCACAAGGGCTTCTTCCCTACATACTTGACCTTGTTGATTGAGGGGTCTTCCAAAATCTGGAAGCCCCCATTTAAATAAAGATACCCCCCATGTGAATGTGTACAGGATACATAGTACTCCTGGTTACATAATCACAAAAAATTTGTAAATAAATACACAACACATTTGAGAAGAAAAAAAAAAGTCCCACAATGTAAATCCATAGTAAATGATATTGTCTGGTGATGAAGATCCTGGTCAATCACGATGAAGTCAGTCATGACCGTATTTAGTCATTGACATCACCTGGGACTTCCCGCTCATTTCTGTATATCCCAAGTTCTCGTGCTGGGAAATGTTTTTTTTTTTTTCTGAAATAATGGACTTTGTCATATATGTTATGCATTTATTGCTACTTAACTGACCGCAATGCGTATATATACACAGCTACCAGCCATAACCCTGGTATTTTTTTTTCAGCCTGCAATTGTCTTTCACATGAAAGCAGTCTGAGTGGCTAACTAGCAGTTGGATCACTTTCAGAAGCAGCAGGAGGAATTGCTGCCCCCCCCCACCTCTCGCCTGTTTCTGGGGCTTACCCCTTTTACTGGAGAGCAACTACCCCTTTTACTGAAGAAATCAATAACAGTACATACGTCAAATGTACAAACAGGTGGTATCATCAAAGGGCTTGATAGGAGTCCTGGTGGAATTGTGCACATATACCTGGGTATATATAGTTATTAATAGAGATACTTCCAGATGAATGTTGCAGAAAAGTCCAGTCGCAGTGGCCTCTGAGGATTAAACCGCATCTATCTTTATGTTGGAGAAATGAAGACAAGATTTGTGGCCATGGGGAGATCCTCTGACTGTTGTCCAACCAGCCTGGAATGCTCAATTCTCACCTGCAAAAACTGTGGTGTGGCATTTGAACTCAGAGTCAGCCTGTCTACCCTGCACTTTAGTCTCTCCCTAATAGTTTCTAATCTGACATGCACCTGGACCTCTAAGCCTATGATCCCGACGTGCCCACCAGAATCCTAATCTGGCTGTATCCTATACTGGTAAGCGAGCCCTAAACTAGGAACAAGCTACACAACCCCACACCAAAAGGGAGAGGATAACTAGAATAACAGGAGTTACATATAAACTATATTGCAATAAATTGGTTCACCTACCAATATACTGGAAGGTGACCACTACACTCACAGTAGCACAGACCTAGCTATCTGGCACTGTGCATATGGAATAACAACAAGGACAGGGCAGAGATACTCTCTCTGTCACAATTTATTTTATTTTATTTATTTATTTCTTACTTATATAGCACTGTCAATTTACGCAGCACTTTACATATATATATTTTTTACATTCACATCAGTCCCTGACCCTCAAGGAGCGTGCAATCTAAGGTCCCTAACTCACATCCATATATACACATATTAGGGCCAATTTGGACAGGAGCCAATTAACCTACCAGCATGTCTTTGGAGAGTGGGAGGAAACTGGAGTACCCGGAGGAAACCCACGCAGGCACAGGGAGAACATGCAAACTCCAGGCAGGTGGCGCCGTGGTCAGGATTTGAACCAGCGACCCTAGTACTGCCAGGCAGAAGTTCTAACCATTTTGCCACTGTGCTGCCCACAAGGATTTAGATATATACTCAGCAGCTGCATTAAACTAATAGATTATTGGAATATTTGCAAAATAATCCCTTCTGGCTTGGCATTTAGCTGCATGGACAAGACAAGGGGCTGAGACTTTCTGTCTCTCTCTCTTCCAACTTCCCATTTTTGGGGTTTTAAAGCCAACAACCAAGGGGCAGGAAGTGCATACATATTTACAGGCATTTACAAATTCAGACAATAGAGGGCAGCAGCTCCCCACATGTGTTTTGTGAACCACCAAATTGAACATTGAATCCCAATTACTGCCATAGGATTATCTTTCCATTTTTGTAGTGTGGCTAACACATGCTTACACACATTAACCTAGCTGGGAACTTTTGGAGTTTGAGATTAAGTGAGGGGCAGGCCTGCACTGGCCATAGGGCACACCAGACATTTTCCCGGTAGGCCGGGGCTGCTGGGCTTTAGAAGAGTGGCCTGCTAATGACCAGCCGCACAGTAGGAGGTAAGCGGCGACCACGGCCTTGACAGAGCTAACGCTGCACACAGCCACACTAAAGGGATGACAGCGGCCTCTCTCCTTCACTGGTGGGCACACTGTGACAGGTCTGTAGCAGCGGTGGATTGGGCTATCTCTTTGCTGGACGAGCTGTCTCTTTGCTGGATGAGCTGTCTCTTTGCTGGATGAGCTGTCTCTTTGCTGGATGGGCTGTCTCTTTGCTGGATGGGCTGTCTCCTTGCTGGACGGGCTGTCTCCTTGCTGGACGGGCTGTCTCCTTGCTGGATGGGCTGTCTCCTTGCTGGATGGGCTTTCTCTTTTCTGGATGGTCTGTCTGTTTTCTGGGCGGGATGTCTCCTTGCTGGACAGGCTGTTTCTTTGCTGGTTGAGCTGTGTCTTTGCTGGATGGGCTGTCTCCTTGCTGAATGGGTTGTCTCTTTGCTGGATGGGCTGTCTCTTTGCTGGATGAGCTTTCTCTTTGCTGGATGGGCTGTCTCATTGCTAGACGGGCTGTCTCCTTGCTGGGTGGGCTGTCTCTTTGCTTAACAAGATGTCTCTTTGCTGGATACGCTTTCTCTTTTCTGGATGGGCTGTCTCTTTGCTGGATGGGCTGTCTATTTGCTGGTTGAGCTGTCTCTTTGCTGGATGGGCTGTCTCTTTGCTGGATGAGCCGTGTCCTTGCTGGATGGCTGTCTCTTTGCTGGATGGACTGTCTCCTTGCTGGATGGGCTGTCTCTTTGCTGGATGAGCTGTCTCTCTGCTGGTTGAGCTGCCTCTTTGCTGGATGGGCTGTCTCTTTGCTGGTTGAGCTGTGTCTTTGCTGGATGGGCTGTCTCTTTGTTGGATGAGCTGTCTCTTTGCTGGACGAGCTATCTCTTTGCTGGATGGGCTGTCTCTTTGCTGGATGGGCTGTCTCCTTGCTGGATGGGCTGTCTCTTTGCTGGACTGGGATGTCTTTTTGCTGTACTGAGCTGTCTCTTTGCTCAGTTGAGTCCAGCAAAGAGACATCCCAATCCAGCATAGAGACAGCACAGTCCAAGAAGGGACATGCCCATCCAGCAAAGAGACATTCCTGTCCAGCAAAGAGACATCCCATCTCGTTGTGGATTGGGATGTCTCTTTGATGGATGGGTATGTCTCTTTGCTATATGGCAGGGGTGGGCAAACTTTTTGACTTGAGGGCCGCAGTGGGTTCATATATTGGACCCGGGGGCCGGACCAAGAGTAGATGAATGATGTGTATGTGTCATCCATAGTAAGCATAGTAATTCATCCCCCATAGTAAACATAGTAATTCATACCCCATATAGTAATTCCTCCCCCATATAGTAATTCATCCCCCATAGTAATTCATCCCCCATATAGTAATTCATCCCCCATATAGTAATTCATCCCCCATAGTAATTCATCCCCCATATAGTAATTCATCCCCCATAGTAATTCATCCCCCATAGTAATTCATCCCCCATATAGTAATTCATCCCCCATAGTAATTCATCCCCCATATAGTAATTCATCCCCCATAGTAATTCATACCCCATAGTAATTCATCCCCCATATAGTAATTCATCCCCCATAGTAATTCATCCCCCATATAGTAATTCATCCCCCATAGTAATTTATCCCCCATATAGTAATTCATCCCCCATAGTAATTCATCCCCCATATAGTAATTCATCCCCCCTATAGTAATTCATTCCCCATATTAATTCATCCCCCATATTAAGTCCCAAGTCCCCCCTGTGTCAATTCACTTACCTTTGCTCTGCGCGTTCCTCTCGCCGTGTTCCCGCGCCGGTCCGGTGTAGCATGAAAATCTGTCTCCCTCGACGTATCTGCGCATGTGCCAGTTTCAGGCATTAGCAGCCGATCGGCGATCTCCGGCACATGCGCAGATACGTCGAGGGGGACAGATCCTCATAGGAGACAGATTTTCATGCTACACCGGTCTTCAGGGCAGACTGTGAGAGGAGCCTAGCGGGAGCCTAGCTCCGCGGGCCGGATTAAAAGGTCCGCCGGGCCGCATACGGCCCGCGGACCGTAGTTTGCCCATTGCTGCTATATGGTGATGTCTCTGTGCTGGATGGGGATGTCTCTTATGTCTCTTGTTGGATGGGGATGTCTCTTTTCTGGATTGGGCCATCTCTTTGAATATATAGGGGGCACTGTGATTAGATTTCTAGGGGCACTGTGATATAAAGGGGACTGTGCTGTAAAGAGGCACTGTAATCAATACAGTGTCCCTTTACAGTGCAGTCCCCTTTACATTACAGTGCGGAGGACCGACTCTGTGAATATTACGTCACCAACTGCCCCCACGAATGTCCTTGCATTCCCCCCGGAAATTGTCTGTTTAATCTAAAATGCCCAAGTCTATTTTTTGTCCCAGTCTGGGCCAGGGTAGCCATTGTGTACCATATAATTAGTGGCATGTCCAGAATACCTGCATTTTAAAGCTCAAATCCAGGCAAACAGCTACATTTCCAAATTGAACACAACTAGCCTTCCAAATAAACAGTGCAAGAGAATAGCAGCACAATGATGATGTCTTTTTTTTCTGCTCACTCTGCTCTCTCCACCTAACAGCTTGTTTGCTGTCAGTGAATTTGAACATAGCACACTTGGCTGGCTCCCAGTTTTGTCTCTCCTTCTACCAGTCTGAAGGCTGCTTTACAGTAGATAATTATGGGTACTTGCACTATTTGCAATTTTAAAAATTCATTTGTTAGTTTACTAATGATTACAGAGCATTAAAGCCAGACTAAATATTTTTTAATGCAAACACGTTAAAATTGCAAGTTAATAAATTGTGCATGCACGCACATTTCCTAACCTTTGTTACCATTTCACTATCATCACTACCATCTTGCTTAGTCTTTTTATCCACATTAGAGGGAGGTGAGGAGGATGGTGCTACATCTGAGGAAAGTTATGCAATCATTCTCTCACAGGAAGTTTTTGGCAGGAATGATTTTCATTCTTTGCCAATACAGCACCCTCCTCGTTAAGCGCTAGAATTTGTATAGTTAAGTCAAGCATAGCTGTGTTTCTGTGTTTACCAGAGAGGCTGTCAGATAACTTAAGTGTGGCATTCTGCTTAACAGAGTGCTGTGATTGATTAGTCAGGTCTTCTCATGATGCTCTGGTGTTGTTTGAGTTTGTCCACCTTCAGGAAGCTATGAGAGCCTTCCAGAACATGGGTAGGAGCTAGGCAAATGAACAGCATGAAAAAGGGCACAGCCCTGGCCAATTGCAGGGGAAGGCAGTCCCATTGCATTCTGGGAGTGGTATTTATGTTCTGTGAGCACATGGGCTCTGGGTCTTTCCAAAGAGTGGATTGCACCGAGCCAGGATGAAAGCAGGTTGCCTCGTCTGGCACTTGCTGCCATGTGGCCTTAGGTGGATCGACCTGAGGGCCTCAAGTTAGAAAGAGTCACCCTGGTTCTGCAGAAATCTGACTGAGGGGAATTGTCTGCTAAAATCTGTCTGGTATCACTGGGGCGAGTTGCTTGGAAGATTGGAAAGAGGCAACAATTCTGTCCTTGGACTTGTGAGTACAGACCCTGAGAGATCTTGGGGACTCTGTGTGTTTTGGTACCCTTCTGGTACTTGATAGTCAATATAGGTCTGAAAAAAGAGATTACTTAGCTAGTGTTCTGAAGAGCTTGTCCAACGTGTGCTACTGCAAAAGACTTTGCTCAGTTCTATTACTTCTGGACTGCTACAGTCTACCTTAACAGGCTTGTACCTGAGGAGCTCAGCACAGCAACTACTACTAACTAGACATTGCTCACTCCTAAACTTCTAGTTGCTACACTTTAAAGAGAAGTCTGCTATCTGCTTTCAGTAAGGACTTCAATACTATCCTCAGTGTGAATAGTTTTAATTTTGGAGTAATCTACTACAATTCCCTATCCCCAGTTCTACAATAAAACTCCAAAAACAAACATTCCCTAGACTAGTCATTGAAGACAATGAGCGGCAATGTGTGTGTGTGTGTGTGTGTGTGTGTATTTGGCTGAAGAAATACACTGTGCCTGGCTGTGGGAACCCGGGGCAAACATACAAGTGGCCCTCGTGAAGGTAACACTACACCAAGAACAATAGATTAGTTCTATCTCTCCTTAATCCACCTTCTCTCATGCTTTGTGATCAACAAGTTATTACTCATTTAACCCTACCAGCTCGTTAAAGCTTTCTAAAAGACACAGAGGTGGATATTCTGATAATGTGGTCACTTTGATTGGCTGTCACAGTGGTCACGTAAGCCCTGCCCCCACCATCTCCCAATTGTAAATGTTTACTGAGAGCTGCCTGGTGACAGTAAATGCACCTATCGACAAATGAGTACAGGTACTGTAGGAATAATATTGGAACAATAATTGGGTGCTGGAGATGAATGACACAGGTGAGAAGAGGACAGACATACTGGTATTGATTATCCAGTAAAGTGTATGTTTGAATTGATGCAAAAAGCTTGAGTCCACACTTGAACCTTATTAATGATTGTATTCCTAGATTGTAAGCTCCAAGGAGCGGGGCCCTCGAACCCCTCGTGTATTGAATCGTATTGCTACTGTATTGTCTCGTGTACTGTCTCCCATTATAATGTACAGCACTGAGCAAACTATTGGCACTATATAAATCCTGTATAATAATAATAACTAGAAAAGCTACAATTTCTGGGGAAATTGTGTGAAGTGTTCTTGCCTCCACCAGTAGTCTACAAGTGGAGTGGCTTGAGTAACTATTGTGTGGTTGGAGTGGCTGGAGTAACTGTGAAAAGGTTGGACTGGGCAGAGTAACTGTGTGGAGTGTTTGAAGTGAGTAAAGATAGTAAACATTACACTAAGCAATTGATTGATCAAATTTAAAAAGTGCAGATGGCAAGCTTGATAGAGTGAGAAATGCATTTCAACTTTTATTTTTCAGCTCACACTCTAGCTTTTGTCACTCTGCTGCCTGCTCACACACCTGGGTTCCTATGGCAACTCACTCTACAGCAAGGGCAGAGAAGAGCGGTTAAAAACAAACTGCTCCAACTTCACTGGCAGTTGCCATCTTCAAACGGTTGTAGTTTAAAAATTATAACTCCTACACCGAATAGCTTTATATTGTGAGAATCACAAGACCCAGACCTACATTTTGATGCATAGGATGTCTCTGAAATATTAAAAATGAAGGCACAGTCACAGTTTAGAAATTGTCCTTCAGTGGAGTTTCAAGGAATGTCAATGGGTGGCGTGAGTTGCAAACAAATGGTCATATTGTGAAAAATATCAAAACTATGGCTTAGGCATGGACATTTTTAGTGGCAGCAAGGATAGCTGAATGTTTTGATATAATATTTGTGCAGGTGGGCTTGAAAATGAGGGAGTGATGGCAGTTTAGAAATCATGTCCTGATTTTTCAGCTCACACTCTAGCTTTTGTCAGCTCCTACTCTAGTTTTGAACATTCCGCCATTCATTCCTATGGGACCAATTTCACCACAAAAATGGTGATATTTCGTGAACCATTTGGCAAAACGTTCCACAAAGTAATAACACACCAATCGGAAACAATCCGCACGTTTCGGTATATTACTGTCTATGTAGTGTAAAAACTGTGGGAGGAATTAGGGTGGTAAATTTAGCTCTAATAATAAGAATATATATGTGAGATAACAGTAAGTGGTCTTGCCAATAATATTCATAAAAATGCAAGCAATCCTGAGCATCCATTTAGATAGACACTAATGCGATTCAGTTGAAACCATAATCATAACTATAAGTAGGGCTTCAGTTACATAGTTGGTTAGGTTGAATAAAGACATTAGTCCATCCAGTTCAACCTGTGTTAGTGTGTGGTTAAATTGCTTCTCCTCCAATTTCTTTGAGTGGCTCCATGTCTTCTTACACTCCCTGAGACTGAATAGCTTACTCCCTATCTTAGAATCAATAATAAGGTATTTCTATATTGCTATCATATCTCCTCTCAAGCATCTCTTCTCCAGGGAGAATGTTTAATATTTGTAGTCGTTCCTCACAACTGAGGTCCTCAAGTCCCCTTCTTAGCTTGGTCACCCTTCTCTGGACTCTCTCCATTTCCAGCACATGACCATAGTGACCATAACTGGTGGTTTGGATAAAGTATTTGTTCACTTTTCAAAGCATTACAAAACAAGATGAAGCTCTGTTTAGTTTGATAATTACCACAATACCAGGAATATAAGGATTTTTACTATTATATCCCAATTAGAGATGAGCGAAATATTCAAAAATTCGATTCGGCTTATTCGGCGAATTCGCGGAATAAATTTGATTCGAGTCGAATATATTCGCTGCGAATTTAACTTATAAAAAGGGTGTTTCTAGGCTTCAGAGAGCCTTTATATTAGTGCAGAACACTGTACCTTTAATTTAAATGCCCTTGGAGTCTGCTGGGGAAGAGAAATAATACTGACAGTCAGTATGACATGCAGATGAGTGCCGTCGATCTTAGAATCACCGCACACTTCACTCATTTGGGCAGTCACGGGGCCAAAACCAGAGTGTGGAGCCACAGTGTGGCGGTGGAGGCAGCAGCAATGGGAGGCCATACAGCACCCTATGAAAAAATGGAACCCACCAGCAGTGTGAGGAGACCTGAAAGTGGCACATGGCAGAGTGTGGCGATGGAGACAGCAGCAATGGGAGGCCGTACAGGGACCCATGACACACTCTGGACCTGGCAGCAGCATGAGGAGGCAGTACAGGGGCCCATGACAGATTACGGGCCTGGCAGCAGCATGAGGAGTCGGTACGGGGGCCCATGGCAGATTACGGGCCTGGCAGCAGCAATGGGAGGCCATACAGCACCCTATGACAAAATGGAACCCACCAGCAGTGTGAGGAGACCTGAAAGTGGCACATGGCAGAGTGTGGCGATGGAGACAGCAGCAATGGGAGGCCGTACAGGGACCCATGACACACTCTGGACCTGGCAGCAGCATGAGGAGGCGGTACAGGGGCCCATGACAGATTACGGGCCTGGCAGCAGCATGAGGAGTCGGTACGGGGGCCCATGGCAGATTACGGGCCTGGCAGCAGCAATGGGAGGCCGTACAGGGACCCATGACACACTCTGGACCTGGCAGCAGCATGAGGAGGCGGTACAGGGGCCCATGGCAGATTACGGGCCTGGCAGCAGCATGAGGAGTCGGTACGGGGGCTCATGGCAGATTACGGCCTGGCAGCAGCAATGGGAGGCCCGTAATCTGCCAGCACCCTATGACAAAATGGAACCCACCAGCAGTGTGAGGAGACCTGAAAGTGGCACATGGCAGAGTGTGGCGATGGAGACAGCAGCAATCGGAGGCCGTACAGGGACCCATGACACACTCTGGACCTGGCAGCAACATGAGGAGGCGGTACAGGGGCCCATGACAGATTACGGGCCTGGCAGCAGCATGAGGAGTCGGTACGGGGGCCCATGGCAGATTACGGGCCTGGCAGCAGCAATGGGAGGCCATACAGCACCCTATGACAAAATGGAACCCACCAGCAGTGTGAGGAGACCTGAAAGTGGCACATGGCAGAGTGTGGCGATGGAGACAGCAGCAATGGGAGGCCGTACAGGGACCCATGACACACTCTGGACCTGGCAGCAGCATGAGGAGGCGGTACAGGGGCCCATGACAGATTACGGACCTGGCAGCAGCATGAGGAGTCGGTACGGGGGCCCATGGCAGATTACGGGCCAGGCAGCAGCAATGGGAGGCCATACAGCACCCTATGACAAAATGGAACCCACCAGCAGTGTGAGGAGACCGGAAAGTGGCACATGGCAGAGTGTGGCGATGGAGACAGCAGCAATGGGAGGCCGTACAGGGACCCATGACACACTCTGGACCTGGCAGCAGCATGAGGAGGCGGTACAAGGGCCCATGACAGATTACGGGCCTGGCAGCAGCATGAGGAGTCGGTACGGGGGCCCATGGCAGATTACGGGCCTGGCAACAACAATGGGAGGCCCGTAATCTGCCAGCACCCTATGACAAAATGGAACCCACCAGCAGTGTGAGGAGACCTGAAAGTGGCACATGGCAGAGTGTGGCGATGGAGACAGCAGCAATGGGAGGCCGTACAGGGACCCATGACACACTCTGGACCTGGCAGCAGCATGAGGAGGCGGTACAGGGGCCCATGACAGATTACGGGCCTGGCAGCAGCATGAGGAGTCGGTACGGGGGCCCATGGCAGATTACGGGCCTGGCAGCAGCAATGGGAGGCCATACAGCACCCTATGACAAAATGGAACCCACCAGCAGTGTGAGGAGACCTGAAAGTGGCACATGGCAGAGTGTGGCGATGGAGACAGCAGCAATGGGAGGCCGTACAGGGACCCATGACACACTCTGGACCTGGCAGCAGCATGAGGAGGCGGTACAGGGGCCCATGATAGATTACGGGCCTGGCAGCAGCATGAGGAGTCGGTACGGGGGCCCATGGCAGATTACGGGCCTGGCAGCAGCAATGGGAGGCCGTACAGGGACCCATGACACACTCTGGACCTGGCAGCAGCATGAGGAGGCGGTACAGGGGCCCATGACAGATTACGGGCCTGGCAGCAGCATGAGGAGTCGGTACGGGGGCCCATGGCAGATTACGGGCCAGGCAGCAGCAATGGGAGGCCCGTAATCTGCCAGCACCCTATGACAAAATGGAACCCATCAGCAGTGTGAGGAGACCTGAAAGTGGCACATGGCAGAGTGTGGCGATGGAGACAGCAGCAATGGGAGGCCGTACAGGGACCCATGACACACTCTGGACCTGGCAGCAGCATGAGGAGGCGGTACAGGGGCCCATGACAGATTACGGGCCTGGCAGCAGCATGAGGAGTCGGTACGGGGGCCCATGGCAGATTACGGGCCTGGCAGCAGCAATGGGAGGCCCGTAATCTGCCAGCACCCTATGACAAAATGGAACCCACCAGCAGTGTGAGGAGACCTGAAAGTGGCACATGGCAGAGTGTGGCGATTGAGACAGCAGCAATGGGAGGCCGTACAGGTACCCATGACACACTCTGGACCTGGAAGCAGCATGAGAAGGCGGTACAGGGGCCCATGACAGATTACGGGCCTGGCAGCAGCATGAGGAGTCGGTACGGGGGCCCATGGCAGATTACGGGCCTGGCAGCAGCAATGGGAGGCCCGTAATCTGCCAGCACCCTATGACAAAATGGAACCCACCAGCAGTGTGAGGAGACCTGAAAGTGGCACATGGCAGAGTGTGGCGATGGAGACAGCAGCAATGGGAGGCCGTACAGGGATCCATGACACACTCTGGACCTGGCAGCAGCATGAGGAGGCGGTACAGGGGCCCATGACAGATTACGGGCCTGGCAGCAGCATGAGGAGTCGGTACGGGGGCCCATGGCAGATTACGGGCCTGGCAGCAGCAATGGGAGGCCCGTAATCTGCCAGCACCCTATGACAAAATGGAACCCACCAGCAGTGTGAGGAGACCTGAAAGTGGCACATGGCAGAGTGTGGCGATGGAGACAGCAGCAATGGGAGGCCGTACAGGGACCCATGACACACTCTGGACCTGGCAGCAGCAAGAGGAGGCGGTACAGGGGCCCATGGCAGAGTGGCGAAGCGTAAGCAGCTTAAATTGAAGGCCATACAGAGGCCTATGTTAAAAATAATAACATGTTTGGGGCATGATTCATGGCGGATTTAGTCAGTTGTGTCAGGAACTGGTGGTTTGAAATCCAGACTAATCCACGCCTGATTCATTTTCACAAACGTGAGTCTCTCCACACTTTGGGTGGACAGTCGTGTCCTCCGTGGAGTTACAATACCTCCTGCCGCACTAAACACGCGCTCCGATGCCGCGCTACTGGCCGGGCATGACAGCCTTTCAAGGGCAAATTCAGCTAGTTGGGGCCAAAGGTCAAGTTTCGTTGCCCAGTAGTCAAGGGGATTGTCTACCTCGGTTGGCAGGGTGCTGTCCAAGTAGGCCCAAGCCTGTTGTTTGAGGTCCTGCTCCAGGTCCACCTGATGCTGCTGCTGCTGCGGCTGGTTAGTAGTTTCCTCACTGCGCTGGTGAAGAAAGCTACTCATCATCGACTGCAGACTGAGGCAGCCGCTGCTGGTGGAGCTGCCACTGCTCCTACCACCCCACCCCTCCCCTGCTGCCATGGCAGCGGAACGCGAGCGCACAGGGCCCACAGTGTCTGAGGATGGACGTTGGCGCACAAAGGCAGAGACCAACTGACTACATAGGTGGTTTTTATAGTACGTTATTTTGGCCTCCCTCTCAGCAGGTGTGAAAAAGGCCACCATTTTGGAACGGTAGCGAGGGTCCAACAAGGTGGACAGCCAAAAGTCATCCCTCTGTCTGATGGTTATTATTCGGCTGTCGCTACGCAAGCAACCGAGCATGCTATGGGCCATTTGTGCCAAGGAATGCGAGGGACTCCCTGCCTCCATCTCCACAGCATACTGCCACGGTGCGTCTGGGTCCTCTGTCTCCTCCTCCTCCTCTACCAGATGCTCCTGCTCCTCCACTCCTGTCCGCTGAGTGGGAAAACCACCCATTTCACTCAATAATTCCTGAGCACCAATGTCCTCCTCTACCTCCTCCTCTTCTTCCTGTTCTGCCCCCACAGGGGTCATGTGGCGTTGAGATCTGTGCGCCACGTCTACCGCACCCTGACCAGCCATTGTTAACAGCATTTGTTCCAGGACGTGCAACAGAGGAATGACGTCGTTCATCCCATAGTCCTGCCGACTCACGAATAGCGTGGCCTCCTCAAAGGGCCTGAGCAAGCGGCAGGTGTCACGCATGAGCTGCCAATGGCTGACATCTAAGTTACACAGGGGAGTACCTTTATCCGCTTGTAACATCAGGAAATCGGTGATGGCCTTTCGCTGTTCGTAAAGGCGGTCTAACATATGTAGGGTTGAATTCCACCTTGTTGCAACGTCGCAGATCAGGTGATGCTGTGGAATTCCGTTCTGCCGCTGCAGCTCAAGGAGGGTGTGCTTTGCAGTGTAGGAATGGCTGAAATGCATGCAAAGTTTACGTGACATTTTAAGGATGTCTTGCAGTGGGATGGTGGATTTTAGGAACCGCTTGACAACCAGATTGAACACGTGAGCCATGCATGGCGCATGGCACAACCTTCCTTGACGCAGAGCAGACACCATGTTCTTTCCGTTGTCGGTCAACATGGTTCCGATTTTCAGTTTGCACGGAGACAGCCATCTGTCGATTTCTCTGTTCATTACACTGAGAAGTTCCTCCCCTGTGTGACTACGTTCGCCAAGGCATACCAGGTGCAGCACAGCGTGACACCGTTGCGCCCTGCACATGTGATATGCCGGTTGGGTAATGGGACTTGGCACGGGGGTGGCGGCTGAGGACACGGCGGAAGAAGAGGTGGTAGAGGCGGACATCTTTGCTGGACCAAGGACGTGCAAACGTGGAGGCAAAAGCGGCGTGACCTGTCCAAGTTGCTGGTGCGGCTGTGCCGGCACCACGTTCACCCAGTGGGCCGTAAATGACATGTACTGTCCCTGACCGTAGTTACAGCTCCACACGTCAGCGCTGCCGTGCACTTTGGCAGAGACCGACATGCTCTAAGACTGGCCCACCATCTCTTCTACATGTGAATGCAGGGCTGGCACTGCCTTTTTGGCGAAGAAATGCCGGCTTGGCACTCTCCACCGCGGCGCGGAACAAGCCATCATTTCTCGGAAAGGTGCTGAGTCGACCACTTGGAAAGGGAGGGACTGCAGCACCAGCAACTTGGACAGGAGGACGTTCAGCTTCTGCACCGTCGGGTGCATGCTCGCAAACTGTTGTCTCTTGGAAACGGATTCCAAGAAAGACTGCTGACGGAATCCGTGAAGAGGAGTAGCAGGAGAAGGAGCATCTGAACGAGCGGAAGATGCCAACGAGCGACAACTCCCCTCAGCAGAGGTGTTGGAGCCTTGACTGGCTGATAGAGGGCGATTGACGTCGGGTGACGGAGCAAGTAACGGAGCGGGTGATGGAGCGGGGCTGGGGCAGGCAGAACCGCCGTATCTTTATCACGGTTTTCCCAGGCCACCGAATTGCGACGCTGCATATGCTGACGCAACGCTGTAGTCCCAACATGGGCCCCCTGGCCACGCTTGACTTTCTGGCCACATAGTCGACATACGGCTACGTTTACTTCCTCGGGCAGCTTGACGAAAAATTGCCACACCGCCGAGTAGGAAACTTTGCCCCCGCTACTCCTCACTGGCTGACTGCTACTTCCTCCGTGCACACCGGCACCACTACTGGCCGTGGTGGTAGGCTGCAGTGGAGCTGGTGCTCTACTCCGTGGCCGTTTGCCTCCACTGACACTGCTGCGATCTTGCTGCCTCCTGGGCAACCCACCGACTGTTTTGCTCGCTGCGTAACGATTCTGTGTCCCTGACTAACGATTCTGTGTCCCTCAGTAACAATTCTGTGTCCCTGAGTAACAATTCTGTGTCCCTGAGTAACGATTCTGTGTCCCTCAGTAACGATTCTGTGTCCCTGAGTAACAATTCTGTGTCCCTCAGTAACAATTCTGTGTCTGTCCCTGAGTAACAATTCTGTGTCCCTGAGTAACAATTCTGTGTCCCTGAGTAACAATTCTGTGTCCCTCAGTAACGATTCTGTGTCCCTCAGTAACGATTCTGTGTCCCTGAGTAACGATTCTGTGTCCCTGAGTAACGATTCTGTGTCCCTGAGTAACGATTCTGTGTCCCACAGTAACGATTCTGTGTCCCTGAGTAACAATTCTGTGTCCCTGAGTAACGATTCTGTGTCCCTGAGTAACGATTCTGTGTCCCTCAGTAACAATTCTGTGTCCCTGAGTAACAATTCTGTGTCTGTCCCTGAGTAACAATTCTGTGTCCCTGAGTAACAATTCTGTGTCCCTGAGTAACAATTCTGTGTCCCTGAGTAACGATTCTGTGTCCCTCAGTAACAATTCTGTGTCCCTGAGTAACAATTCTGTGTCTGTCCCTGAGTAACAATTCTGTGTCCCTGAGTAACAATTCTGTGTCCCTGAGTAACAATTCTGTGTCCCTGAGTAACGATTCTGTGTCCCTCAGTAACAATTCTGTGTCCCTGAGTAACAATTCTTTGTCTGTCCCTGAGTAACGATTCTGTGTCCCTGAGTAACAATTCTGTGTCCCTGAGTAACTATTCTGTGTCCCTAAGTAACGATTCTGTGGCCCTAAAGTCTCTGTGGCCCTAACTCTGTCCCTAATACACAGAGGTCTGTCTCTCTTGAATGACCGGAGGCTAATGGAGAATTCTAAGATGGCCGCGATTTATAGCTCCACCATTACACAGTGCTGGCTGGCTGGCTGCTGATTGGCTAATGCGATCACATGTCATGAATGAATGCATTATGGGTCAGCGCGCCTTGTCTGCGCGCCTTCCCAGAGATCCCCGCTCCGTTGCCACACATGTCGCCGCCATTTTTGGGAAAATTCGATTCGTGCATCCGAAGTTTGCTAATTTTCGGATTCGGCGCGAATCGAATATTTCCTAATCTTCGAAACGAATTCCACTTCGTCATGTTCGATTCGCTCATCTCTAATCCCAATAATAGTAAACTCTAGCAAATACGTCCAGCAGGACAAATAAAGGAACATTTGTGGGGATTTTCAAGATAGATATATAGTATCTCTCAAAGAAATATCACTATATATACTGTATGTTAAAAAAAAGATACAAAACAAAAAATAATAATCCACACATATTAAAATATATACATGATTTATATGTATAACCTCTGTAGGCAACCCCTTAGAAACATTTATACAGCACGTACTTTCTTTGGATCAAAGCGTCAACTGCTAAAGGATGGAGAAAGAGGAGCGCACACCCCATAGTGTAGCATACATAAGGGAGTTTAATGGGCAAAATAAAATCAATAGCTGCACTCACAGAAAACTATAGGGTATATAGGCTAGTACCTAGATGTAATTTTTGTGGTAAATTTATATTTAAATATTTAAATTCTCTAATTTATAATTTGCGTGATGGTACAGGATCCATTGTTAGACTCACATTGCACATTGTCTTTCTTATTGCTGTCATGTTTCATATGCAAATTGTTTATCCCTGAGCACCTTCTCCTGAAGAAGCACCAAGCGAAACACAGTGAGATTTTCAAATCCATAACAGCCAACATTTTGATCAAGCTATGATTATGTTTTGTACTAGAGAGGGAGGTGATTACCCTAGCTGACCCTTTGATTGAAATAAAGAACATGCTGTGGATGAGTTTCTAGGGGGTTGCCTGTGTATGCATCATATATCAGGGGTGTAACTACAGGGGTTGCAGGGGCTGCAGTTGTGACCCGGATCCATGCTCCAGTAGGCCTCTGTGGTTCCCCTGTACACATGGATAGGAGGGGAGGTGGGGGTGGCATATAGAGAAACCGATCCCCTCCATATTCCTTCTGCAGCTGTTGAAAGCCTGCTTCTCCTCTTCTCCCTCCCGCTGGCATTCGGCGGTTGCATGAGGAAAATGGAGGGGATTGGTTCCTCTGTATGCCACCCCCGCCGCTCCTCCTATTCTCCTCTTTCTTCTGCCCCTGAGTGCCTGTGCACTCTCCTGCTCCCCCCTTATTTACTCTCCTGCCCCCCCTTTTCCTGCAGATCTTTTGGATCCCCCCCCCACCGGCTGTTGCAGGGGATGTGTGAGGATGGAGAGTGGGGAAGAGAATGATAAATATGTCACAAACCAGCCCCTTCCTTTTCTGAAAGGAACAAGTCAGTGATTGGTACAGATCACTGACTGTTCATTTACAATTCAAGCATAGTAAATTGTGTTTACTATGCTTCAGTTAGTGAATGAATGTAAAGCTCTGTACAGAGCTATTCATGGCAATTCATTCTGGGCAGCTGAGGTTGCAGAGATAAAGAACGAGGGCTGTCCTCAATCTCCTTTCTCTGTCTCAAAGGTAAAATATCAGAGGTCTGTTTAGACCCCTGATATTTCAGCAAAGCCCCCCAATGGGGCTCCTAAAAATTGCAAACAAATATAAAAAAATAAAATTGTAATAATAAATAAATTATTAAAATGTTTAAAATTAAAAACTACTAACACCAATAGCAGAACTACCAGGGCTGCAAAGGTTGCACTTGCAATCAGGCCCTGGATTTCCACCACCGGGCTCAGAGGCAAGGGCTAGAGTGAGCGGGTCAAGGGGATCCCTTCTGGTTTCTTGCACTGGGGCCCTGAAGGTTCTAGCTATGCCTCTCTGTCATGTATATCTGTCAGGGATCTCCTCGATCCCTGCCGCGATGGTCCCGGCGCAGGCGCACTGCTCCACCTAGTACACGGGCACTAGGTCCGGGCCGGCCACGGCGTTCGAGCTCGCGCATGCGCAGTAGAAGCCGCGGCCGCCCGCTGGGCACCAATGGCAGCGCAGGGCGGGATATTTAAAGGTCCCTGAGCTGTCATTTCGTTGCCTTCTGGTCTTACCTGCTTCCTGTGTTCTTGTACCTGTGCCTAGTAAGTTTTTGACCCGGATTGCCTTTGACCTTGCTGATTTCTCCTGCCCAGACCCTTGCTTGCCTGACCTCTCTCCCTGGATGCCCCTTATTAGATCTGACCTCCTGCTGCTGACCTGGCGTGTGACCCGACGATTCTCTGCCTGCTCCCTTGTACCTTACCGTCCTCTACAATACCGACTCGGCCTGTCTGACTACGCACTTGCTCAGCCATCCATCCATCCCATCGGGGTCACCCGACCTCCTCACATCTGGCTCTCCCTGGTTGGAGCCCCTGGCGAACACCACTACCACTGACAGGTGGGCTCAGTAGAGGCGACCTGGTCTCGGGGTACTACAAGTCCATCCCCACCATCAGGGGCCCTGGTGAACAAGTACCCTGGGGCTTAGACTCCGCGCTCTGGGCACGCCTGACCAGTGGAGTGCTAGTGGTGCCGCTCGGCGGTCCCTCACAATATCTGTTATTAAGTGTGGATTATTATTTTTTGCTTGGTTTGGTCTTCTTTGGTTTTTTGCTTTAAATATAGCCACTATGCTTAGTGGTTAAAATCTTAATAAAACGTGTTTCTATAAATACAGTATATTAAGTCATATTCCTTTGAGAGATATATCTACATATTTGCTAGAGAATACCTAATCATTAGTAAAAATCCATTTTTTTAAAATAATTACCCGTATCCCTTTCCTTGGGTATTCAATATTAATATAGTACCACCTTTTAAGGAGGGGTGATCATCTTTTTATGTGAAATGTGCATATTGTATTACAAACTGTAATATTTCTATTTATGTTGGAGCCACACTATAGCTTCCCAGGTCTGTGGTACCCATAGCATGGGGAGGCATGGCAATATTAATGAGGGGGGGTGGAGTAAGCAGAGTCCAGTACCCCTTTTAGGGAGACCCTTCTCCTTGGATTGACATTGTGGGTGGGGCTAGTTAAGTCCCTGATATTCTAGAGATGGAAGAGCCTGGGGCAGGTGATGCTGGGAAGAGTCTATGCTAGTATACTGTCATATAAGCTTGTAGTTTCAGGAAGTGAACCCTGCAGGGTAGACCTGATTTGGTTCCACTGGAGAACCCACCTGCTGGGACCTACAGTGAAGCAACTGGAATAGCTGTGTGGAAATCCTATATTGACCACTAGCCTACAGGGCACTTATACCCCCTTCCTACCCAGGCCAGTTTTCAGCTTTCAGCGCTGTCACACTTTGAATGACAATTGCGCGGTCATGCAACACTGTATGTAGAGTGGGAGGACGTCATATGACGTCCTCCCAGAATGAGAGAACCTCCTTGCGCCCGTCATTACCTTATATGGTGGGCGGAAGGCGGTTAAAGTTGATGGGAACCAGTGGTGCCAATGTTAGGAGTAAAGAGGCAGAGGTGAAGTGTGTGGTGATTAAGAACAGTACAATATGTTTTTGCTACAGTAAAATGAAAACAAGACTGAACATATGGACATTCCTTTTTGTTGAAGATGGACCTTCTGTGAAAATATAAGTGACCAAGATGACAGATTTCCTCCACATGACAGGTGTGTGTACCCTATTGCTTTCATGTTTAGAGATCAGTGGAAGGGACCTTTGGCCAGCCCTGGCCCTTGGCCAGCACGATTGTAGCTGGTGACAAATCATGGCCCTGCTGACATCCCTATTAATTAACATTTGTTTTGCAAAGTGAACATACATGTCGCCTGTTGAAAAGACTCTACTCCTTTAGTAATACACCCCCATCGGCTGGAGACACACTGGGGAAAATTTACTAGAACATGCAAAATCTGGTTAAGGTGTGCATAGAAACCAATCAGCTTTCAGGTTTTATTGTCAAAGCTAGACTGAACAAGCTGAAGTTGGAAGCTGATTGGCTACCATGTACAGCTGCACCAGATTCTGAGTACACCAGTTTTAGTAAATCTCCCCCACTAGATCCAGGTACAAATGCACGGGAAAATGCTAAGGACAGGAAACTGTGCAGACTGACAGGACAGCTTGAAGACATACACAGGATGAATTTGACAGAATCTTGACAGCTGACTTTTGAGGACATTCATTCAATAAAGTCATAAGGCAAAACAAATGGAATTCTGTACATGCTAAGCTGTTATTTGATGAGTGATTTAAAAGCTAAGACAATGATTTTCTGTATATTTATGATAGACTGTCTACAAACTGTCACAGAAATGTCACCTGAGAAACATGAAGAAAGATAAATGAGTCATGCTGGGAATTTCATAATGTGATGGACTGAAGCCAATCTGTACAAAATGCGATGCTCCTGAGGGTGAAAGGTGAGAGAATCCCTGCAGAGTGTTGTTTTTGTCAAGTTGTCAAGTTTCTAGTAAATGGTTCAGAAGAAGTATTGAAAAGAATTTTATTCTGGCTAATTTATTTTGACAAAAAAAAAATACGAGAGTGTATGTTTGCCCCAATAATGTGTATATGTACTGTATGTGTGTGAGTGGGTATCTGTCTTGACACTAAAACTGTCCATAAATGGATTGAAATTCAGTGGGTTTAGCAGGAACTGCCGAATTCCCATCTATGTGTGGCCATCCTTGCTTGAGAGAAGTCAGTTGTTGAGATTAAATTCTGTCAAATGAGAATGTTGGAAAATTTTCCTTGATCAACGGCTTCCTCCGATTAGAGTTCTGCTGTCAGAATACAATGTTCCGATGGGGAGGATTCCTCTATCCACCTCTCTTGTGTGGATGGGGGAATCTGTTCATTTTTTTAAAATTCAGCCTGCTGGTTGATTGAAAATTAAAAAAGCAAGTTATTAGTGTATACATATCTGTTTTCCTGAGATTGTGTGTGTATATGTGCAAGTCTATCCATATAAGATCTGTCTTGACACTGTGTGCACATATGCTTGACATTGGGGGTTATTTACTAATACTGGAAATTGCAACATCTGGTGCAACTCTGCATAGAAACCTATCAGCTTCCAGATTTTATTGCCAAAGTTTAATAGAACAAGCTGAAGTTAGAAGCTGATTGACTACCATGCACAGCTACCCCAGATCATGAATGCTCCAGTTTTAGTAAATCTCCCCCGTTGTGTCTGTGCTAATGTGCCTGCCATGATACTGTTTATGCGTTTGTGCGCATGCCTGCCCTGCCCCTGGCACTATGTAAGAGTGTCTGCCCTGATACTATTAGGGGAATTAAGAAAAAGGTTTGCGAGACAAATCTTGTCCAAAATTTATTTCAAGTAGAGCACATACAATCAATTTTTAAATGTTCTTTTTCTAAGCCTTGTGGAAAAAATGAAAGATAAAAGCAATGAGCAATGTCACCAGTTGAGATTGCCCCAGACCCTGTTTGTTGGTAATTCCACTTAATGTGTTGATAAAACTCATCAATGAAGGAGATCCCCAGACAGGGATTTCAGGGTTGCATTGTGTCCAATACATCCAATGATTTTATTGTTGTTAGAATGGTCTGGTGTGCAGAAGGCTTCTTTCTTTGTGTGGCGGATCTTCTCTGTAGCTGAGATGAGCTCCATCCAGCATCTTGACCAGCGGTGTATTTTGGTTTTCTGCTGCCCTAGGCAAGAATAAATTTGGGTGCCCCCATCTAAATTTGTCCCACACCTTCCTGTTAAAGACCCACCCATTCATCTGTAAACTCCACCCCTTCCTCTTTAGGTACCATCTCTTCCTATTAGAGCTCCACCTTTTCAGAGGAGAGGGCTATTGTTTAGGGTGGGGAGGGGGTTATTATTTAGGGTGGACAGGTGGAGAAGGGGGTTATTTTGTAGGGTGGAGAGTCTGAGAAGGGGATTATTGTTTAGGGTGGAGAGGTGGGGAGGGGGTTACTGTTTAGGGTAGAGAGGCAGGGAGGGGGTACTGTTTAGGGTGGAGAGGCAAAGAGAGTGGGTTATTGCCGGAGGATGAGAGGTGGGGAGGGTGCTAATGTTTAGGGTGGAGAGGTGGGGAGGGGGTAATTGTTTAGGCTGGAGGGGTGGGGGGTTAATATTTAGGGTAGAGAGGTGGGGAGGGGTTTACTGCTTAGGGTGAAGAGGTGGGGGGTTATTGTTTATGGTAGATAGTTGGACAAAGGGTTATTATTCAGGGTGGAGAGGCAGGGAGGGGGTTATTGTTTAAGGTGGAGAAGTGGGGAGGGGGGTTATTGTTTAGGGTGGAGAAGTGAGGAGGGGAGTTATTGTTTAGGGTGGAGAGGCAGGAAGGGGGAAGGGGGGTATTTGGGGCTTGTGAACCCCACAGCTGCCAATCACTGCCCTGCATTACAACACCCAGTAGACCCCCCTCCCCCCTCCAAGAAGTTCTGAAGCAGCTGAGACAGCCAGGGAAAGTTGATAGAGATTGGGGGAGCCTGGTTCAGGACAGGAAACCTTGGCACTGGGAGATGCTAGTCACCGGACAGAGCAGAATCACCACACAGCCGCCCTGGGGAGGGCAACAACCAGTTGCTGGGAAGAGGCTCCAACTGAGCTAAGGGAGCAGGACTGGGATGGTAGAGGTGAGATTGGACAGGGCTGGAAAGGGAGGGGACGGCAGAGGCGACAGTGTATGCAAGGACACTTAACCCCTGCCGCAACTGTAGCACTTGAAAGTATCATCCATGGTTGCAGTGTACAGTATGTCAGATGCCCGTGTTCAGTGCACACCCTGCACCGGGTCAGTGACGTATGGATGATACGTCACTGACCCGGAGAGGCACCCCCCCCCGAAAAATGCCAGCCAAGTCAAATGCCTTGTTCACCTCGTGGTGGGGCTTGTGAGCGGCACTTGGTTTTTCATTTTGGCAACTCTGTGTGTTTGCCTGCCTTGACACTGTGGGGGTTGTTTACTTAAACTGGAGATTCCAAATTTGGTGCAGCTCTGCATAGGAACAAATCAGCTTCCAGGTTTTATTGCCAAGGCTTAATTGAACAAGATAGCTGAGAGACTGTGCCAGGTGCCGTTCCAGATTGTGGGGTGGATCCCGACTTTAAAGTCAGGTACTTTCCCCAGCCTGGACCGGGTTTCAGCCTGCTGTCAGCTGAAAGCGGGTCACAGGAGTGCAAAACAAACTGCACTCTTGATTAGAGATGAGCGAATTTTTCAAAAATTTGATTCGGCTGATTCGGCGAATTCCAGGAAGAAATTCGATTCGATGCGAATTAATTCGCTACAAAGTTAACTTATAAAAAGGGTTTCTAGGCTTCAGAGAGCCTTTAAATTAGTGCAGAACAATGTACCTTTAATTTAAATGCCCTTGGAGATGAGGAAGGAGAAGGAGAAGGAGAAGGATGAGAAGAAGGAGAAGGAGAAGGATGAGAAGAAGGAGAAGGATGAGAAGAAGGAGAAGGAGGAGAAGGAGAAGGATGAGAAGAAGGAGAAGGAGAAGGATGAGAAGAAGGAGAAGGAGAAGGATGAGAAGAAGGAGAAGGATGAGAAGAAGGAGAAGGATGAGAAGAAGGAGAAGGATGAGAAGAAGGATGAGAAGAAGGATGAGAAGAAGGAGAAGGATGAGAAGAAGGACAGTTCTGTGACAGTTTCTGTCTATTTCTGACAGTTCTGTGACATTCACTCCATACAGCGGTTTCAACCGCTGTATGGAGGGAATGTCCCAGAACTGTCAGAAATAGTCTATTTCTGACAGTTGTGGGACATTCCCTCCATACAGCGGTTTCAACCGCTGTATGGAGGGAATGTCCCAGAACTGTCATAAGGAGTTAGAGGAGCTCTGCAGATACACTTTTTGCCGGCTTGGAATTATTCTTATTTTCATCCTACTTCTTCTTCTTCTTCTTCTTCATCCTCATCCTCATCCTCTTCTTCTTCTTCTTCTGAGGATGAGGATGAAGAAGAAGAAGAAGAAGTAGGATGAAAATAAGATTAATTCCAAGCCGGCAAAAAGTGTATGTGCAGAGCTCCTCTAAGTGTATCTGCAGAGCTCCTCTAAGTGTATCTGCAGAATAGAGGAACTCTGCACATATACTTTTTGCCGGCTTGGAATTATTCTTATTTTCATCCTACTTCTTCTTCTTCTTCATCCTCATCCTCTTCTTCTTCTTCTGAGGATGAGGATGAGGATGAAGAAGAAGAAGAAGAAGAAGAAGAAGTAGGATGAAAATGAGATTAATTCCAAGCCGGCAAAAAGTGTATGTGCAGAGCTCCTCTAAGTGTATCTGCAGAGCTCCTCTAAGTGTATCTGCAGAATAGAGGAACTCTGCACATACACTTTTTGCCGGCTTGGAATTATTCTTATTTTCATCCTACTTCTTCTTCTTCTTCTTCTTCATCCTCATCCTCTTCTTCTTCTTCTGAGGATGAGGATGAAGAAAAAGAAGTAGGATGAAAATAAGATTAATTTCAAGCCGGCAAAAAGTGTATCTGCAGAGCTCCTCTAAGTGTATCTGCAGAATAGAGGAACTCTGCACATACACTTTTTGCCAGCTTGGAATTATTCTTATTTTCATCCTACTTCTTCTTCCTCATCCTTATCCTCTTCTTCTTCTTCTTCTGAGGATGAGGATGAAGAAGTAGAAGAAGAAGAAGAAGAAGTAGGATGAAAATAAGAATTCCAAACCGGCAAAAAGTGTATGTGCAGAGTTCCTCTATTTCTGACAGTTCTCTGACAGCTTCTTCACATGTACAGCGGTTGAAACATCTGTATCCTAAATGGAAACTAATAGATACAATGTTTCCAGCGCTGTACATGTGTTCCTTCTGTCAGAGAACTGTCAGAAATAGCGGAGCTCTCTGCAGGGACACTTTTGCCGGCTGATCGGGAAAAATCCGATTCGCGCACCCGAAGTAGGCAAATATTCGGATTCGACGCGAATCGAATTTTTCCTGAAATTCGTATCGAATTCCGGTTCGCCTGGTTCGATTCGCTCATCTCTACTCTTGATCCACAGGAGAAGTACAACCAAAATGAGCTTTGGCTGTACTTCTCCTTTAACCTCCCCAGCTGTTTTCCCGAGTCTGGCTCGGGGGTTAAATCTTGCTGTCAAAAGCGGTAACCCCAAGCCAGACTTGGGCTCACCGCAAACTAAGTACCTGGTGCCGATCCGTGTCCCGGGTCCTGCACCGCCAGCAGCCATCCCCTCTGTCCATCCCCAGTCTCCTTCCCTGCTTCCCTGGTATCTCACGCTGATCACGCTGACACCGTGCTGTGCCATCGGGGGCGGGACTTGCAGGAGTTATAAAAATAGATCAGTGTCAAAATAAAGTGTTACTCTAGTGCATACATTATTAGTAAATCACTCTAATCAAAAATATCCCGTGTCAGCACACTTCACCCCTACCCTTAGAGGTGTACACAATATACAAATAATATGCTTAGTGACAGTAATAAATAATAATCTTATTCCCCAAATAGTGTATATCAATCAAAGGTCCTATATTCAATAGTCCAAAAGTTTATAACAACCAAAGTCCCCTTCAAACAAAAATTATATCCAAAAATTGTCCAAAAGTGGTGATATGCTCTTCAAAGTCTTGTAAAGGCTTGGTTTACCTCAAAATAAAACAAAAAGTAGAAACCACATAGTGCATTATCCTTAGTATATTAATTACATATAACTCATCCAGTGATAATTCACCAAAGTGAAACAAAAAAGTGTAAACAGCAAACGTGTGCCAATACACTATATATAGTGAAAAGCTGTGTAGGTGAATCACTCTTTAAAGTGCTTATAACACACACATAAATCACGTCTACTACAGTAAGGAGTGAATACCCTTACCAATGTGTATATCATTTAAGGCTTTAGATAATCATCCCCAAGTAGGCTGTGTGATGGGACGAATAATATTCTGCCAGTATCCTCACTTTCACCTCCTCATACTCCAATGTGGATCCAACCACACTATTTCCTCAGACCAATATCGCCATCCCGATAACGATATCGATGTGGACATTGATGAGGATTACAGCAAAATCCCGAGAGGTCGTCTGGAAAATGCAGAAGCCGACAGGGTTGTTGATATCATCCGGGATTTCTACGGAGACTCTTACGGCTGTAAACTCATTATGTTACTCCATGTGCTGGCATCCATGTAACATAATCTCTGGTAAAAAGAACATCAAGTGTGAGTTTACAGCCGTAAGAGTCTCCGTAGAAATCCCGGATGATATCAACAACCCTGTCGGCTTCTGCATTTTCCAGACGACCTCTCTGGATTTTGCTGTAATCCTCATCAATGTCCACATCGATATCGTTATCGGGATGGCGATATTGGTCTGAGGAAATAGTGTGGTTGGATCCACATTGGAGTATGAGGAGGTGAAAGTGAGGATACTGGCAGAATATTATTCGTCCCATCACACAGCCTACTTGGGGATGATTATCTAAAGCCTTAAATGATATACACATTGGTAAGGGTATTCACTCCTTACTGTAGTAGACGTGATTTATGTGTGTGTTATAAGCACTTTAAAGAGTGATTCACCTACACAGCTTTTCACTATATATAGTGTATTGGCACACGTTTGCTGTTTACACTTTTTTGTTTCACTTTGGTGAATTATCACTGGATGAGTTATATGTAATTAATATACTAAGGATAATGCACTATGTGGTTTCTACTTTTTGTTTTATTTTGAGGTAAACCAAGCCTTTACAAGACTTTGAAGAGCATATCACCACTTTTGGACAATTTTTGGATATAATTTTTGTTTGAAGGGGACTTTGGTTGTTATAAACTTTTGGACTATTGAATATAGGACCTTTGATTGATATACACTATTTGGGGAATAAGATTATTATTTATTACTGTCTCTAGTGCATACATTGTAACTTTACCTCAGATATTTCCATAGTGCAGTTTTTCAGTTTCTGTGACTAAAAACGGTTTTGCGCTCATGGCTTCCAAAAAGCGCCTCGCTAGCACTAAAGCGGTTTATGATAAGCTAGCGAACAGCGACAGTGAGCAGCTACTTGAATTGATTGATAGCGACTCATGTGGCGATTTGTCTTCAGACACCGAAAGTGAAGACAGCAGCGAATCTGAGATTGACGTAAGTGATCTGCACACATGGTGCACTATTGATTGCGATATGCCAGCGCCGCCAAGATTTCCGTTTACCGGCGCACCTGGTATGAAAATCCACATTGAAGGCGACAACCCCTTGGCGCACTTGGAATTGTTTCTGACCAATGAAATTATTGAAATTATCGTGATGGAAACAAATAGGTATGCAGCATAACAACTAGCTGCTCCACACAGCCGGTTTTCATGAAGCAGAAAGTGGGAGCCTGTCACCAAAGAGGACATTTGGCTGTTTCTCGGCCTAATTATTCTGCAAGGAGTGGTGGGGAAACCACTGCAGAAGTGGTACTGAACCACAAACAAAATGCTCTCCACGCCGTTCTTTGTCACCGTCATGTCAGAGTACAGCTTTTCCCTCATTATGACATTTTTGCACTTCGCAAATAATGAGGATTTTGATGAGTCGACTCATTTGGCTCCCAAGCTAAAAAAAAATTTGGGAAGTCTCCCAAATAATTGTAAGAAATTTCTAGCAGAGCTATGTGCCAGAGAGAGACATCAGCATAGACGAAAGTCTAATGGCCTACAAAGGAAGGCTCAGCTGGATACAGTACATCATGTTCCATGCACAAGCAGCAGTGTTGTATGAGGAAGATTGAAGTTATTAAAGAAGTTAACTAAAGTATTCGGTGTGCTCTTTAAACTTACTGCATCCATAGAGCGGCATTAGAGGAATTACAGAGTAAAATCAGTCTAATCAAACAAAAGAAACAGCAATTGCATAATTTTTCTATTGCCACAGCGCACAAGGCACTACATAGTGCTGCGCCTGCCACACTGTGGGAGTTGTCAACCCAGAACATCTGACTGAACATCATTTTATGGACCACATCCCACCAAACCAAAAAAAGGCAGCACCTACACGGATGCACGGAAACGAGGTTCCACTGTCCTGATTGCGATGTCGGACTTTGTGCTGTTCCATGTTTCAAAATTTACCACACCCATGATGTTTTCTAAAACAAACAACAAAGTGCAGTGTCTATATAATATTGTTTGGACAGAGTTCCATGTGTTTGATTATTTATTTTATTGATTATTTAATTTATTAGTATATTATTATTTTTTATTATATTATAATTTATGATTTAATTTATTAAACTTTATTGCACTAAGGATGTCTAGTAGACTTTTGTTTAAACATATTTCAGTGAATTATTCCTAAGAATTACAGGCCTACAATAAAAAAACAACATATTTCCATTGAAAACAAAGTACCGCTTTTGAGAACAGAAATACTGACATAATCATAGGGAGGTTAAAGACTTTGGTGAGGACAATCAGGAAAACACATGAAAAGGAGTCGAGAGCTCCACCTGCTGGCTGAAAATATAAAATACGCATACTCAATGGGGGCTATTTACTAACACTGGAGAGTTTAAAATCTGGTGCAACTCTGCATAGAAACAAATCAGCTTCCAGGTTTTTATGTTAAAACTTAATTGAACAAGTTGAAGTTAGAAGCTGACTGGCTACCATTCACAGCTGTACCAGATTCAGAGTGCCCCAGTTTTAGTAAATCTCCCCCTATGTGTATATTTGTCTGGAAACTTTTTTTGTGTCTCCCCGGCACTAAGTTTGCAGTAGCAGTGTGCTGTAAGTAGGGATGGTTCATTGCCATTAATCACTCATGTGTAGACACTCCAGAGACTGTATTTCAGTAAGGGCACAAAAGGGGACAGAATCAGCCATACACACAGTGCCAGAACAAGGTGATCTAATGTCCAGGGTGAACATGCCAAAATGCACCCCCCCCCACCCAAGATGTATGAGCATTATATGTCAGTAAAAATCTCCCCCCATACACACAAAAATGGAGCACTAATCTGCACGCTTACTCCCTAAGCCTAAATTCTCCCTCTTCCCAGTACAAATCCCCCCTAGCATAAATTCTTCTCTACTAGCACCAAACTTTTGTCCCTATCCCCCCTCCAAACTCAAACCCTCTCTCTCCCCAAACCCCTCCGAGCACCCCTCAAAAAAAATCACCCCCTCCTAGCACAAATCATTATTCCTGTCAGCTTGTAGCAGCAGGAACTCACCTAACCACAGTGCCCAGGACAGCTGCCCCTCTTGCCCTCCCCTTGTCCCATCCCTGCATATGGGAGAAAATTGTAACACTGAAGGTATGAGAGTGAGAATGTGATCAGGAAGTCTGAATTACAGTTGATATGAAGCAGGAGGTGTACATGTACATAGGAGGGCCATGATGGAGTAGTGAATACTGTGAGGCAGAGCAGACAAGATGGAGCATGTTCACTAAGGCCATAAAACTGTATGGGTGGAAGAAGACTCCAATGTTTCTAAGAGGAAGCAGGAAACGCTCTTCTTTATATTATCAAGGACAGGGCTTCTGTTAGAAATCATGGAGCTCCGTGCAGCCTACCTGACAGCCCCCCCTTACAGCCCCCCCCCCTCCGAAAAGATAAAATTATATTTTTTTCTAAAATGGCAGGGCTGCGATGCTATGCTTTGCAGCCATGGCAGAAATTATACCCTCATGGAAAACTCATTCAAGTGAATAGCACTGCTCTGCAAATGTGAGCATGCAAAGCACGTGGTTGCGGTGTGCTAGTGCAGGGTTAAAGCAGGTGGGGAGGAGCCAATATGCCTCCTCACTGCCTGTTAAATGCTTTCTGAAGAACGATCCAACTGCTGACTGCTCTTTAGTGAGAAAAGCATATTTGAACGAGTCCTTAATTTTTTAAAATAATTTTTTAGAATGTAAAATTTTTTTTACATTTTTAACTGCCCTGTTGGGGGGAGCTTTGGTGAAATATCAGGGTTCTAAACAGACCCCCGATGTCTTGCTTATGGGACAGAGAAAGGGAATGAGGACTTAGATCCATCAGTCCCTTTCTCTGCAGCCTCAGCTGCACTGGACAGTAATTGAATGGGAAGTGCTATGTGCTGTGTGGCTTCCTGTACATTCACAAATGGAAGCATAGTAAAAAACTGTTTACTATGTTTCAGTGATGAATGGATACAGGAGCAATCAGTACCGGTCACTCACTGTGCTCATTCAGAAAAAGAAGGGGCAAGGAAGGGAAACTGGCAGCACTCTGGGGGAGGGAGGCACACAGAAGGGACAGACAGTAGGGGCTGAGGGTGATCAGAGCTGTGGGGGAGCTAATACTAATACTAGAACCGATCCCCCTGCATCACAGCTGGTAGAAGAAATAGGACCAGAAGCTGATGGAGGATCCACAAGAGTGACAGTGTCAACAATAACGCAGTACAGCAGGCCCTCCTGCTTAGCAGGTGCATAGGCCCCCCTTTTGAACTGATGGAGACTAGACCCGGTAGAGGAGCACCCCTGATCATGGACATGGGAACATTGCTACTGATAACCAGTGCTATTGTAGAACATGTTAAAATGGTAAAAAAAATGGTATCCCTATAGTTTTCTAGTTTTTTAAGAATTATTTAGCCACTTGCCCTCCAGAGGATTTACCACCCTTCCTGACCAGACCATTTTTTATGTTACGGTGCTGCATTATTTTAACTGACAATTGCGCGGTCATTAAATGCTGCACCCAAATTAAATTTAAGTCCTTTTTTTCCCACGAATAGAGCTTTATTTTGGTGGTATTTGATTGCCTGTGTGTTTTTTATTTTCTGTGCAATAAAAAAAAAAGAGTGACAATTTTAAGAAAAAAAAACAATATTTTTCACTTTTTGCTATTAACCTCCTTGGCGGTATTCCGGAGTGTAGCTCGGGGTAACATTTCAGTACCAAAAGCGGTAACCCCGAGCTACACTCGGGCTTACCCTGCGGCACTGCTCCGGCAAGTGTTCTTCACTTACCTTACCCCGCGCTCCCACGATGTGTCCCCTGCAGCGTCCCCGGCCATCTCCTTCGGCCGATGCCGGCATCCGGCTTCTGTGTCCTGTCCCTGTGACGTCGGGACGTACGGGCGCCGCCGGCGGCGGGAAATTTAAAAATTTTAAAAAATGTCATTTTTTTTTTTTTACATTTTACATAGTAAAACATTGCTGTCTCAACCAATTTCACATACATATTGTCCCTAGTGCTTTGTCCTGCGCCCTGCCTGCATTTTGTCTGTTCTTTCTGCCTGGAAACTGAGAAATGTCCACGGCGTCCAAAAAGTGTCCCTTTAGGTCAAAAGCGGTTTAGATCAGCTAGAGAACAGCGATAGTAAATCAGAACCACTTGCAGAATTGAGTGATAATGATTCGTGGGGGAAATTTGTCATCAGACACTGAAAACGATTTTGCGACTGAGCTCAGCAATGTGCGAACTTGGCGCTCTATTTCACATTTCAGTGTTTTTGGTTTGATTATATTATTGAATTAAATTTTTTATTATTTTTATATTATTTTTATGATTATTTATTAAATTATAATTTATGATTTTGTGTTTCAAATTTTATCATACCCGGGATGCTTACTAGACTCTTGTTCGGACAGATTTCAGTGAGTTTTTCCTAAAAATTACAGCCTACAATAAAAAAAATACATATTTCCATGCAAAAAAATGGTACCGCTTTCAGCACCAAAAATCTGAAATAATCATACCGCCAGGGAGGTTAAACATGTCCAGTAAAAAAATCGAAAAAAATCAAATTTCATTATAACTTTAGGCCAAAATGTATTCTGCTACATGTCTTTGCTAAAAAAAAATTCCAATACGTGTAAATGAATTGCTTTACGTGAAAGTTATAGTGATTCCATGCATGCAAAGCCATGCATAGCAGTGTGCAGGAGCTGACAGGGGAGAGAACGGTATTGTTTACTTACAGTTCTCTCCCTCCATTGGTAATGCTCCTCAATCAATGGGTGTCAGCGAGTAATCACCGGCCGGGACCCAGTGATTGACAGCCGAGGCTGTGAATATCAGTGCGGGTAGGGCAGGCGTGTGGCTCACGCATGCCCCCTACCCGGAAATGCAAAATCACGTATATGTACGTGATTATGCACACCCCTGAAAAAGCGGTTAATAACAAAAATGGTATAAGAAATCTTTCTCTTCCCTTCATACCTCAGATTTCATTGCCGTTGTAATTGTTAATCAGGACCCTGAGGAGCACGAATGAGTGTGATATGAATTCATGCAGCAAATAATAGTAGGCATATGAACACAACAAACAAAGGACATGGTATAAAATGACCTGCATTCATAAACAGAACAAGGTAATAAAGCTAAGAACTGAGCAGAAATGAGTGAAGGACAAACCATACTGTATAGACCATGTAGAGGTTAAAGCTGGGCAGGACTGTAAACAAGGTGGGCTCAGGACTAGGAACTAACAGGGAGGGACAAAACTGGATAATGGCTGGCCAAAGCAGCCAAAAATCTGGCAAATATTTAAGCTCCAGGTTGTTGGAGAGGCAACCTGACAGCAATCCAGTGCAGGATTTGACAGCAGTTATATCAAACATTGGTTTAAAAGTTTTAAGAGTAGGTAGGCTAACTGCAATGTCCTGGGGAACGTGCAATCGCTTGGCCAACATTAAAGGCTAAGTTCATCTTTAGTAAAAAAAATAATAAATGCACATGATTCAGCAGGTAAAAGCATTGCATTGCATCTGCGATCAGCGGATCGCTGGTGCAATGTCAGGCTCCTGCAGACACTCCTGACAGTTTTCTGCCCATACTTCCTGTACGGGCAGACCGTTACTCAACTGCTGGAAGTGTCAATGAACTACAAGTCATCTTCCACGGTGGCACACAAGACTTGTAATTTACAGATCTCTGTGAATAAATGACAAGGCTGTGGGGGTGGAGCCTTGCGCTACTGTGCTGTTTTTAAAATGTGACAGTGGCTGCGGAGAGAAACGCCCCAATGTGTTTTCTTTGAGGCAAGAAAGAAAATTAAAACATCTGTTTTACACAAAGTTGTCAATTTATAAGATATTTCTAATACACAGCATGGACATACTAAGACACTCACCCCAAAATACATTCTGCTTCACCTAGTAAGAAGCCACATAGAGAAGCCCACCATCCAAAGAGCACCGAGACACTACTGCAGATGTTCCGCACTGGGGCATTGGGACAGATGTTGATGTCCACTGGGGCATTATTGCATATGTTCTGCACTGGGACACTGACAGATGTTGATGTCCAATGGAGCACCAACAGATGTTGATGGCCCACTGGGACACTGGCAGATGTTGAAGGTCCACTAGGGACACCGATAGATGTTGACAGTCCACTAGCGACACCAGCAGATGTTAATGTTGCAATGAGACACTGACAGATGTTGATGTTGCAGTTAAATACTATTGCAGAAATTGTACAAAGGGACGCTATTGTAGATGTTGATGTGCACTGGTATACTGTGACAGATGTTGATGGGGCACAGTGACAGATGTTTTTGTATACAGCTACACTGTGACAGATGTTGATAGGACACTGGTACAGATGTTGACGAGCACTTGGACACAGTTGGTGCTTGGTGCACTGGTGACAGATGGCTGCATTGTGTGGGATCTGTGCAGTGAAATCAGCAGGTACACACAGATCCCTAACAGACTGCACAGATTGGCTCTCCCTCTCCTCACATATGTTCTGTGTGTGAAGAGAAGGAAAGCTGATAGAGAGATACATGTTTCTGTTTACATTCTGTGATGGCTGTAATTGGACACAGCCATCACATGAACAGGAGGGCCAGTCAGAGAGTGAATCTCCTGATCTGTGATATGCTGGGTCTGAGGGACATAGTCATCACAGGATCATGCCACTGGATAGCCCCATGGCTGCACACAAGCCCCAAGAGTGGGAGGATGTGTGGACACATCCTCCCAGATTGGTGCTTGCCCCACCCGGCTGTTTATTTACAGTGACCGTGTGGAAAGCAGTAATATATATATGGTCTTCAGAAAGTTTCTGCTTTCTGAAGACCATATATATAAGTTAAAAAGGTGTGCACTTTGCAAGTGCAGCTGTACACATTTTTCCAAGAGCTTTGTGAATGTGGCAAATTTCCCAATACCTAATAACATGCATGGAAATCAACAGAGCATCACCACATTCACTAAGCTCTAGGGAAAATAAGCGCAACTGCACTTGCAAAATCAGTATCAGTATCAGTTTTTTATCTTAGAAACTGACAATTGCATCATGAATTTTCTTTTGATAGACTCAAAGTCACCAAACAACAGGCTCTAAATTTATCATGTTGCAAACAATGCATACATACAGCCAGTTTAAAATATTTTTGACAAATGCGTTCATGATACATTTCAAATGTAAACGCACCGCGGGGCCAAACCAATTACTGTAAATGATTGCAAATGCTTTGGGTAATTGTTTAAATTGAATCATCTATTTACAAAATGCAATTGCTTTGTTAGATGTGTTTAGTTGTTAACCTAAGCCTCTCTATGCTGTAAAAAAAAGAAACAATGCTTTCCCTGGAACAAAATAAACGCTGACAAATACTAGAATGCAAGAGAACAGTACCCTTGTGGCCTATTGCTTTGAATGAAATTTCATTTGGTTATTGCAGATGACATTCTGTGCACAGGAGAGAGAGGACAGAACAGTTCTCATTCTTTGCCTCTTAGAAATTTGTTCAGACTAGTTTAACCTGGGGAGAGGAAGGTCCCTTAGAGAAGCAATAGCAATATGTACAAGACAAGCTACTTACGAGAAGTACGCAAAGAGAAATATGAGAGGTCTGATGGTTTTGATGAGCAAAGTCTTGTAGACATTAGCAACCTTGGTTTGTCTCAGGCAAAAGGCCTGGAAAACTTGCAGGAACTCAATGAAAGGTTTGCCAATTATATAAATCGAGCTAGGGTTCTGGAACAAAGAAATGCAATCTTTAGAAAGCAGTTGGAGACATTCCAAAGAATGGATGAGATTTCTGGCCTGGAAGAAGCTTTTGCAGAACAAATTGAGCTAAATCGGCAGAGAATTCGTGAACTGGCTTCTGATCGGTCCAAACTCGAGAGGGAGTACAAAGATGCCCAGAGGATGGTCGATGAATTTAAAACCAAGTGAGTAATTTGAACTTTAATTAGTATAGCAGCATTAGACTGTTTCAGGGTCCATGTAAAAAACAAGAACCCATTGTGCAACTGAAAAAAATATTTTATCAGAGTAAAATTAACATTTTAAATACATAGCAATCAAAAGTAATCATTTTTCTTGATCTTACGATATTACCAGGCAAGTGCCAGATTAAAGTTTGTTGGACTCAACAATAACTTAGATTATAATTTTAGGTGCCCAGCATTTTAAAAAATATAATTGGGACAAAACAGGTATATGAAACCAAAGATACACAGAAGTTGAAACTAGTGAAGTATTTGACAGCTTCAGTTACTACAAAGTAAGAATATGCATATATATGTGTTAGGCCCATCCAGTGCATAACTTATTTGCCCTATGAATGCACTGTGATAATCAATAATTACAGCACATTGGATAGAATAATAAATGTGTTTTCTGACAAGTCTAAAAAATTTTTTAGCACAGTACTTTTTTACTAACTTAAAGTCATTCTAACTGTAGTTTACCTATGTAACACAAATATCCAACAGTACTTGCTCAAGCAAGCCTATAATAAAAGTAAATTAAAACATTTATATTTTACATTAATTTATGATAGAAAAAATAACACATTTTTTTAATATTGCTATGGATAGAGGCAGGGAAATTGTCTTGATTTAAAATCTGTTCCACAAACAAATGTCAGGAAAAAGCAGCCTCAGCTAGAACTGTAATACTACCATGTCAACTGTGCTAGTTTACCACTCAATTAATTTAATGAACTGTAAGTCAGAGAAAGCTGAACCTTTGCTTTAATGTCAAATTGATTAACTTCTATTACGCACTACTAGAATACACACGGGTTCACATATTTAATTGTACTTAGTTGTTTATACTCACTAACAGTTTAAATTTTAGGGAAATGCATTAAAATTAGTTAAAGTAGCAAAATAAAAATATGAACAAAGAAAACTATACTGGCAATTCATTTTAATAGATTAGTAGAGTAGCTGAATACATGACAAAATTTGTTCTTTTTTCATATTTATACTGTATCTGATTTTAGAAAATGGACACTTTCATGATTTTTTTTCTCTTTTCATTGCAGAAAAATATAGGACAGTAATATTTTATAATTATACTATGGACACAATTGATATTTTTTTCGACTTCTTTTGAAAGAAAATAGTGCTACATAACCAACGCCATTTGCCATCATTATCATTTCTAGGGTAGCAATTGCTAAAGAAAAAAATAGAAAAATATTTAAATACTTCGGTGTATGAATGTAAGATTGTGTGCATGCGTGTGCAAGATGTATGATCTGTGCCTACAAAATCATTTGTTTCTCATGAATGGAGATTTTTAGCACTCCTATACAAATGTCCTTTAGTGTTTTATCTTTAAAGATCATAATTATCTTTCCTGGCACACAATACAAATCTTCCATTGACACTTCTATCAGCCTAGGGCATTTCCTGTGTAATTTAAAATGAAAGAAAAAGACTAGCATTTATCTCTTTGCCTTCTGATAAAAACTTAGAACTCCTTTAACCTCCCAAAACCCAAACCAAAAACAACTCAGGATTTTGCATTCCTTCTGCACAAGTGCTGATGTATTGAAAATAAAAAACAGAACGCAAACTTTTGTAGAATACAAACAGAGCCAAAAGTATGCTGACAAATATTTAGTAATCTTGATGGTTTAGCATCCTTGCAGAAGGATTTAACAGTTCTTACTTTTTATGTTAAAGGGAATCAAAGTTGTATAACAGACTGGGTCATTTTTGCTTTTATGTTTGTATTAGTTTTGATTTGATGTTGTTTACCTGATGTATAATTATATCTTGTTTATTTTAGAAAAAAAAAAACATGTAATGCATGACAAAGGATTCTCAGAACATTATTGGTGAGCTAAAGAAAGAGTACAGAACAAAAATTTTCTTTCAGAAACAATTACTCAGACTGAAATTTTAGACAGAGAAGTGAGGGATCCATGCACTGACTTTATTTACTTGTGTGTCAATTTCAGCTTGAGCTTTTGAGATTTGTAAACATTTGGTTTTTTAAAGACTTTGGTGAGGAGAATCAGGAAGACACATGAAAAAAGAGTTGAGAGCTTTGCCTGCTGGCTGAAAATATAAAATACTCATACGCAGTGCATAATCTGGTGCAGCTCTCCATAGAAACCAATCAGCTTCCATGTTTTATTGTCAAAGCTTGATTGAACAAACTTAATTTAGAAGCTGATTGGATACCATACACAGCTGCACCAGATTTTGAGTGAACCAGTTTTAGTAAATCAACCCCAATATGTCTTACCTAACAAAAATACAAATATTTATCAAAATGTATTTTTCAGCCTTGGCCTTAATTAAAAATATGCACACATTCATTATACATAAGGCATCAATTATCCTTGTCAATATAATGACTACAAAAGTAAACTTTATGCAAATGCAATCTTAAAAAGTTTTTTGGCATTCTGGTGACTGAATTTTAAGCAGCATGTTACTTAATTAGTTTGTGCTACATTAATTACATTAATTCATCAATTTGAAAGTATTTGAAAAAAAACATGCTGATCCATGCAGCAAAATGCAATATTTTTTTTCATGGAGAGTAACTATACTTGCCTGTATGGCTTTACTCCATATACGAAACCAAATCTAACCCATGGAGATAACAAATTATATGTGGGGGTACTGCAATGAAATACATGTGCATCCATCCAGCAAGCTTCATGTATAGTTTATGATGTTATTATGTGATTTTCTATTTATTACTGCTATTTCTACTCATTATTTTACTTTTAAAGGGATAAAATCATTTTTGAAAATTGATTAACCACCTCAATACTGCCTTATAGCTGAAAGACAGCTACAGCGCTGCTGTCTTGTTCTGGGAGGGTATCTTTAGACATCCTCCCAGAACATTTTGTAGAGTACCAACTGACCAAAAAGTAAGCTGAAAAATATTTAGTGATCTTGTCTGTTCAGCATATGCAGATTCTGTCTTGCAGAAGAGTTTGTTGTTTTGATCAGTTCTTACCTTTTATTGGGCACGCTCAGTGACCGCTGTGTCCCTTGGACACAGCTGATCACAGATCGCGGTAAAGGGCCAATCACAGCAGCCCTTTACCATGTGATCAGTTGTGTCCAATCACAGCTGATCACATGTAAACAGACCTGCCAGTTTTCAGCAGTCTTTTCCTCACACGCAAGGCTGTTAGAAGTTTGTTTACACTTTCAATCAGGGCTGTGATCATCAGTGCAACCCCATCAGTGCCCATCAGTGCAGCTTATCAGTGTCCATCAGTGCTGCCTATCAGTGCCCATCAGTGCCATCTATCAGTGCTCAACAGTGCCACCTCATTAGTGCCTCCTCTTCAGTACCCATCAGTGCAATTTACCAGTGCCCATCAGTGCTGCCTCATCAGTGCAGCCTCAGCAGTGGAGTCTCATCAGTGCTCATCAGTGCCACCTCATTAGTGCCTCCTCCTCAGTGCCCATCAGTGCAGCTTATCGGTGCCCATCAGTGCTCATCAGTGCCTCCTCCTCAGTGCCCATCAGTGCTGCTTCATCAGTGCAGCCTCATCAGGGCCCATTAGTACAGCCTATCAGTGACCATCTGTGCAGCCTCATTAGTACACATCAGTGAAGACAATAAAATACTTATTTGCAAAACAGAAACTAAGAAAACGGGTTTTTTTTGCCAAATGTTCAATTTTTCTGTTTGTTTAGCAAGAAATAAAACACCTAGTGCTGATTAAATACCACCAAAAGAAATCTCTGTCTAAAGAAAAATGACAAACATTTTATATGGTTACAGTGTTGTATGTACGCACAATTGTCATTCAACTGAAAGCTGAAAATTGGCCTGGGCAGGAAGGGGGTGAAAGTGCCCAGTACTGAAGTAGTTAAACAATAACAATTTTATGATATGACAATAATAGGGACATATCCTAAATCTAAATGAACAATTACAAATGAAAAAAAATTGCTATACATATAGTGCAGCAGGCTAGTCCATTTTGCTGAAATTTCATTGCAGCAACTCACAATGGTACTCAGTAGTTTGTATGGTCCCCATGTGCTTGTATGGATGCCTGACAACGTCGGGACATGTTCCTAATGAGACAATGGATGGTGTCCTGGGGTATTTCCTCCCAGATCTATACCAGGGCATCACTGAGCTCCTGGACAGTCTGAGGTGCAACCTGGCATCATCAGATGGACGGAAACATGATATCCCAGAGGTGCTCTATTGGATTTAGGTCAGGCGAGTATGGGGGCCATTCAATGGTATCAATTCCTCCATCCTCCAGGAACTGCATGCATACTTTCGCCACATTAGGCCGGTCATTGTCGTGCACCAGGAAGAACCCAGGACCTACTTGCCCAGCATAGGGTCTGACAATGGGTCCAAGGATTTCATCCTGATACCTAATAGCAGTCAGGGTGGCATTGTCTAGCCTCTGATATTTAATTTACTTTTCTATAGAGCTGTTGGTTTTATATGTAATACAAAGTTTGTAGCATTGGAAGGAAGATGAAATCACTAAAATGTTTACCCCATACTTTACTGTTCTATTTGATAAACTAAGTTTTTTGGGGGGTTTCTAGTCATGTTTTATTTTTGTTTACAGATACCAAAATGAATGTGAGTATCAACAACTTCTTAAAGGAAATCTTGAAAAACTAAATAAGGTAAGACAATTATGCCCAATGAATTTCCAATGAAGTTTACAAAATCAGCCTTTTCACTATTCATTTGGAAACACCATATTTTCTGTTTTCTTCATGTTCACTCAAAATATTTTAAAATTTGTTCTATTTCATCTGTGTGCAGTGATATTTTAAAATCCCAAGATAATAGGATATTCAAATACTAATCGACAGTAAATCAAATTAGTTTGTAAATGAAATGGTATTTTTAAGGTGCCAACAGAAAACCATATATAAAATGTATTTTATTCTAAAATTACTTTAAAACCATCAATTATTTAAAACGTGCAAATGTCAATCAGCACATGAGTTTCACAATTTACATTTAGTTATAAATACTTGTAGTCAATTCATCTCTACATGTTTCGCCTTAAATTCGGCTTCTTCAGGAGATTTAGTACTACAGAGTTACAAGCTGTGATAAAATAGTAACAATCATAATAGAATTTCTGTACAATCATTTAACCAGTGAAATGTGATGAGAGGCATCTCACCGCTGATGAATATATCATTGAATTGAACTCCTGCATAGGCACAATGTAAGAACCCATCTCACATGCACCTACTCAAAGTCCAGGGTAGTATGTGGCATGTGCTTGGTGAGATTCGCACAATTTAAATCATTTAAGTTTTTAATGTAATTTTGTAATTAAACAAAAAATTTTGTATTTTATCTTTGATATATTGTTTTCTGTTGGTACCTTAAAAATCCCATTTAATTTACAAAGTAATTTGATTTGCCTTTGAGGGGTTTGGTGCTCTTGATTTCAACTCTGGCCCAGATATAGTTCTACTGCTTGACAGCACTTGAGATGTTAACAATTATACATAGTATACAGTAGGCTGGCCATATGTAGAATGACTTGTTATCTGAACCAACAAGAACTTTGAAAAAAACATTATGAGGCAGAGGATCGAAATAAAAAAAATAAATAAATATATATACTCACCGGCCACTTTATTAGGTACTCCTGTTAAATTGCTTGGTAATACAAATTACTAATTGGCCAATCACATGGAGGCAACTCAATATATTTAGGCATCTAGATGTGGTGAAGATGGCTTGCTGAAGTTCAAACTGAGCATCAGAATGAGGAAGAAAGGGGATTTAAGTAACTTTGAACGTAGACTGGTTGTTGGTGCCAGACGGGCTGGTCTGAATATTTCCAAATCTGCTGATCTACTGGGAACCACCTCTAGGATTTACAGAAAATGGTCCAAAAAAGAGAAAATATTCAGTGAGTGGCAGTTATGTGGACAAAAATGCTTTGTTGATGTCAGAGATCAGAGGAGAATGGGCAGTCTGGTTGCTGTGACATACAGGTGGTAAGGTAAGAATTTGGTGTAAACAACATGAAAGCATGGATGCATCCTGTCTTATATCAGTAAGCTGGTGGTGTAATGGTGTGGGGGATATTTTCTTGGCACTAGCAAGGTGTACCTTGCTACACACTCTATATACACACACACTCTAAAATTAAAATGTGATTATCTCTCGTACTTTTATTTTAAAAGTCTAACTTAGCCGCTGCAATTGCATGCTCTGGCACATGTGTTAACAATTTCCCTCACCATCACCTTATGTGACTGTTCATTGATATGTTCACTTAGTTTGGTGAAAAAGATGAAGCTGTAATCACTTCAATAATCCAATGCATACAAGCAAAAGTCATATTTTTACTTTGAAAGTCATTGGGTAATACAGTGAACACAGCTTAAAGGAGAAGTAGGGCCAAAGCTCTTTTGACTATACTATACTATGACCAGCAGATGGCTCGTCCTGTTAGTGTGTCATGTTTGCTCAGTTCTTGATCTTGGAGGCAGCAGGGGACAGATGCCGCATCAGACCAATGCTGCATCCACCTAGGTGAGTATGTAAGTTTTTTTTTTTAATTCTGGAACTTCTCTTTTAACCCTATTTACTAAGCTAACATACACTTTCCAAAGGCACCATTAATTTTTCTAAGTGAGCAGTCTCTATTCCCTTAGTAAGTCAACCAAAATCTCCAAGAGTTGTTGACTAAAAAATAATTTCCTCTGTGATAGAAAATCAATTTGTTACTATTCATCTATGGCAACTGCAATTGCATTTATGCATAAAATGAACCAATTATTGTCATAGTTTGTCATCTGTAGAAAGCACTCTTGCTTTGCTGTGCTATACAAAAAAAGTAAAAAGTGTAAATAAAGACACACATGTTTCAGCAGATCCTTTATTACAAAAATAAAATACTCCCAAAAAATGCCCCACGGTATAACTTAATTGTCTATCATGTCGTCTAGCAATGCAGATCCATGTCAATCACAATGAACAAGGCGCACTGTATGATAGACACATCTGTTCTCATGACTACACTTATTGAGAATTATATCTCCCAGTTCCTGCCATTATATGTAAACAAAGAAATGGTGTCTCCCAGGTCAATGTCATTGCATTTAATATCAGCACTTTCCCTTCCCCCTTGTCTATATGGCTGGGAATTCCCAGCCAGTTAATGAGAGGGGCTAGATGACTTCATTGGTTGCTAAGATCACAACACCCACTCCTTCGATAGCAACCATTGATGGGAAGCTACCAAATATAGTAATGGTAGAAACACCACTACTATGCTATACCCACCAAATGAGGAAAAAAGTCTTGTCATTTAGGTGAATGCCCAAACAGGAAAGGCTTCTTCTGAAGTTGTGTTCAGACCAAATCTAATTGACATCTTAATATTATCTATTAGATTTCTACATGGAATTGTTTGCATGTTTCAAACCCATGTTAGAATTCCTGTCAGGTTTTTATTGCTGTTGAAATTTTATTTAGAGAAATTCACTCTCTCTGTTTGTCTTGGTGACCATTGTTACAAGGACTGAAAGTGAGGAAAAATCCAACATTTGTGTTGTCACCAGAGCAGCTGTCTCAGAGATTTCATTGGAATATTTCGCTTGAGGTGATTGTAGCCGTATTAGTGCATTTGCGACAGAAACAATTGAGTACTGTCCGTGAAACTTTTTTTATTTATGTGCAAATAAAAAAAGTATCACGGACAGTACTCAATTGGAATATTTCCAATCTAGTTGTTGGGTCAAATCAGGTACCATTTATAGGCTGACAAGAGCTATCATCCACATTATTTTCTTTGGACACCTTAAGACAGCTATGTAACAATGTACTTGGTCCAAAATTTTCTGTTCACAAATATGATTCTTTGATGCTGAAAACTGTGAGCAACACCTATTGGTTCATATAGAAAAGTTGGTGGAAAGGATACAGAAGTAAAGCAGGTTTTATTTCTTACTCAAAACAACTGTATTTGCCACATGTTCCTATCTTTCATCCATAATTCTTTGTCCTATTTCACTGTGCTGGTTTTCCCCACTCTGTTATTGCTACATGTTATAAAAAATGATACCAATGAGACCAGCAGTCAGATCTTTTCATCTTCTCAATTAAGTACAACTGGTACTGAAATGTCTGTACCAAATAAATCAATCAAACTTCCATTATACACAGTAAAGTGGAGGCCAAAAGAGAGAGTAAAAGATAAAAGTGATAGCTTTATTGTTCTTTTTTCTCCATTAGTAATATGATAATGTTGATTGAACTGGGTATTGCTCCATACAAGTGACCCTACATTTACTTACTTGTCTATTAGCTGGATTTCTGAGAGCAAAGAAATCTCTTATGTTCCTAAAATTCTAAATCCCTAAACTTCTCACAGTAACTAGTATTATTTTACTCACACACAAACACTTTTCATATATATGGTAGTGAACAGTGCATAGTTATATAGTTACAAATTTGGTAAGGATAATAAAGACACCAATCCACCCAGTTCAACTTGAGTGTGTGTGTATATGTCGCTACCATTTTTTATATCCTTGTACATTGCGTTTGCTAAGAAACACATCTAAAAGTTATTTTAATTTATTTACACTCCTCGCTGACACCAACAACTGCAGAAAAGAGATGCACATCTTTACCTCTTTACAGTAAAGAACTTGTTATGCAGTTTAAGAGTGAACTACTTCACGTCCAACACACATATTTTGACAGATCCTTTATTAAAAAAATAAAATACTCCTAAAAAATGGGCCATGATATAACTTAATTTGTCTATCATGTCATCCAGACATGCAGATCCATGTCAATCACAATGAATGATGCACACTGTACGATAGACACATCTGTTGTCCTGACTACACTTATTGAGAATTATATCGCCCAGTTCCCACTATATATACAAAAAGAGGTGGTGTCTCACAGGTCAATGTCATTGCCAAATATTTGCCATGCCATATTTGTTCAGTATTGTCAGCACTTTCCCTTCCCTCTTGTCTATATGGCTGGGAATTCCAAGCCAGTTAATGAGAGGGGCTAGATGACATCCCTGGTTGCTAAGATCACAACACCCACTCCTTCTATAGCAACCATTGATGGAAAGCTACCAAATATAGTAATGGTAGAAACACCATTACTATGCTATACCCACCAAATGAGGAAAAAAGTCTTGTCGTTTAGGTGAATGCCCAAACAGGAAAGGTTTCTTCTGAAGTTGTGTTCAGACCAAATATTCAGTTCATATCTAATTGACATCTTAATATTATCTGTTGGATTTCTACATGGAATTGTTTGCATGTTTCAAACCCATGTTAGAATTCCTGTCAGGTTTTTATTGCTGTTGAAATCCTATTTAGAGAAATTCACTCTCTCTGTTTGTCTTGGTGAACATTGTTACAAGGACTGAAAGTGAGGAAAAATCCAACATTTGTGTTGTCACCAGAGCAGCTGTCTCAGAGAAGATGTCCCCTCAATTTGTAGAGATTTCTTCTAACTTCCTCTTTGGCACAGGAAGTGAAGGAAAATCTCAGAAGTGGAAAACAATCAACAAAAAATTAAACAAATGAAGTGCTAACCATTCACTACTCTATCCAAAGCAGACGTATAATGTTTTAGACATACACATAATTAAACAAGATGTGGGGCTTAAGGTAACTTTAATATGGCAAGTGGTCGCAATACTATAGTGACCATTATCCTTTTCATGTCCCTAGCCAGTAGACACAATTCATTATATGTGCAAGTAAGGTTGGGCATTTCTATATTTGCTTTTAAATGTGCCCACAGAAATCATTGGAATATTTCCATACTAGTTGTTGGGTCAATTCAGGTACCATTTATAGGCTGACAAGAGCTACCATTCACATTATTTTCTGAGGCCACCTTAAGACAGCTATGTAACAATGTACTTGGTCCAAAATGTTCTGTTCAAAAATATCTTCTCTTGATGCCGAAAACTGTGAGCAACACCTATTGGTTCATATAGAAAAGGTAATGAAAAGGATACAGAAGAAGTAAAGCAGGTTTAATTTCTTACCCGAAACAACTGTATTTGCCACATGTTCCTATCTTTCATCCATAATTCTGTGTCCTATTTCACTGTGCTGGTTTCCCCCACTCTGTTGGTGCTAGATGTTATAAAAAATAATACCAATGAGACCAGCGGTTAGATCTTTTCATCTTCTCAATTAAGTACAACTGGTACTGAAATGTCTGTACCAAATAAATCAATCAAAATTCCATTATACACAGTAATGTGGATGCCAAAATGTGGAGAGAGTAAAAGATAAAAGTGATAGCTTTATTGTTCTTTTTTCTCCATTAGTAATATGATAATGTTGATTGAACTGGGTATTGCTCCATACAAGTGACCCTACATTTACTTACTTGTCTATTAGCTGGATTTCTGAGAGCAGAGAAATCTCTTATGTTCCTAAAATTCTAAATCCCTAAACTTCTCACAGTAACTAGTATCATTTTACACACCAATCCACCCAGTTCAACTTGAGTGTGTGTGTATATATGTCACTACCATTTTTAATATACTTCTACATTGTGTTTGCTAAGAAACACATCTAAAAGTTCTTTGAATTTATGTACACTCCTCGCTGATATCATCAACTGAACATCTTTACCTCTTTACAGTAAAGAACTTTTTACGTAGTTTAAGATTGAACTACTTCTTATCCAACTTCATTGTGTGGTAGCATATCTTCTTTAGAGACCTTTTGTTACATAGTTTTCTTCCAATGCTAGAGTCACCATTCAGAGATTTGTATATTTCGTTCATATCCCTTGTTAAGCATCATTTCTCCATAGAGAATTAGTTTACAGTATGTAGTCATTCCTCATAGCTGAGGTCCTCCAATTCCCATTTTTTATTTATTGGGCTGATGGTTCCCGAGACATGTGTGTAACTTTCTTTTGTTTTGCTTCTGCTATCATCATTCAAATTTAAATGTAGCTTTGAATCTGATTGGTAGCTGTGTGAAACAACTTACTTTTGACATTTTGTAGCCTTTCTGTATGTGAGAGAATTCAATGAGCCTAGAGTTGGGTGTGTTCAGAAACATCTATTTTACATTGTAAGTGAGGATGCTGAGATTACCATGTTACAATTAAAGGAATTGGACTGGTACACAGTAACAATGACTAGATAAAAAAGTTACTGCTTAGCAGGCAGACTGCTAGTTGTATGCGAAAATCAGATTTTAGTTTTAGCTGAAGTGCACCTTTAAATTCTGCTCCTCATGTATATGAACATAACCACTGCTAAAGATATGTAGAAGATACACAAGCCCTCTTTTGGAAGGGCTATGACAAATGACCCTTCCCAAGCAGGATATTGTATTAAACCTGTAGGTAGATAAGAGAACCTGAACCTTGGCTAAGTGGAGAAGTGGGTTTGATAATAAAGTTGGCAATGTCTCCATCCAAGACAGATCCTCTGTGAACAGAGGGGATTTCCTTCCTGGGAAATTAACCAGTAATATAATCAAGGTAATTAGGAGCAGAAGAACTATTGCAGCCAGCATATAACATTAACCATAAGTATATACTTTAGATGTACGCAAGTATAGAAATAACACAAACTTTTTATAAGAATAGATTCATAATGGTACATACATCCAATGTACAAACATTGGAATTGTGGTACACATGTACCTTATATACACACACACTATATTGCCAAAAGTATTGGGACACCCCTCCAAATCATTGGATTTGGGTGTTCAAATCACCTCCATGGCCACAGCTGTATAAAAATAAACACCTAGGCATGCAGATTGCTTCTGCAAACATTTGTGAAAGAATGGGTCGCTCTCAGGAGCTCAGTGAATTCAAGCGTGGTACCGTGACAGATTGCCACCTGTACAATAAGTCCATCGGTGACATTTCCTTGTTACTAAATATTCCATGGTCAACTGTTAGTGGTATTATAACAAAATGGGAGCAACTGGGAACAACAGCAACTCAGCCATGAAGTGGTAGGCCACGTAAAATGACAGAGTGGGGTCAGCGCATGCTGAAGGATACAGTGCGCAGAAGTCGCCAAATGTCTTCAGAGTCAATAGCTAAAGACCTCCAAACTTCATGTGGTCTTCAGATTAGCACAACAACAGTGCATAGAGAGCTTCATAATGTGAGTGCATATGTTTGCTGCACTCAATGCTTTAGTTTTATTGTAAACGGTGTTGCACTACAATGTGTTTTTTGTTTTTTTATACACGTTTTCTGGAGCTGTGATTGAGTGAAGACATTTGGATTCATCGCTACATGAAAGGATTCACTCCTGTATAAACGCATTTGACCTATTATAATTTGTAAGTCAAACATAAAGGTGAGCAGGGAGAGTATCTTGAGCACAAGCACGTCCTTTGAAAAGTGACTGGTAAACACATCAATTTTTTTCAATATTTTTTATTTGGAATTTGGACTTTATTTAGTGTGTAAATTGTGCATGGGACAATTGGAGGATTATTTAATTTATTTTATTATTTGATGAGGAATTAGCATGCTACACATTTCTGATTTATATAAGTTTTAAGTGAGAGTACACTTAGTGAGTGGGTGCAGCAATCTCCCTATTTTTGGCTTAGTTTTTCTTCATTTATATTTATGGTGTAGGAGCGCACGAGTGTGAGTCTCTTTTCAAGTTTTTTTCAAAGCATGCAATTTCATGAAAATTACACTTTTCAGACTAACATTAATTACTGTAATCTTCTGATGTCCTCCAGGCAACTGCATACACAATCTAAAGTCCAAATCAAATTAAATGAAGTCAATAAAAATAGCAAATCTTTTTGTAAGGATAAAAGTGGAGTATCACCTGATTTATTAATAGGGATACAATGAAGACAGGAAGCAGCATGGAGGACTTGGTGAAGGTCAACAGTCTGGGAAGTGTATGAGTAAAGTTGTTTGGCCTATGTTTACCCAAACACAAAATGTACCATTTCATCAACCCAGTGTCATGGGTGTCCTTTAGATGTGGTTTAAGAAATGCCTTTAGGTGCTGTAGTGTGACTGGAGGCAAGGATGGTACACATTTCTATGGCATTGATGCCTCTAAATACCCTCTTCTGCTTGTATCAGGCTTGTTTTGGGTTAACCTTGGTTTAATTATGGTATTTACTTATTGATGTAATACGTTGTAAGTCACATAGCTTGTCAATAGAAGCTGCTGTGGGAATTTAAAGTCCATTCACAGTGTTCAGTCTTTATTTCATGAAAGTAAGGGGGGGCTGATCTGAATTGCTCTGTAGCTTAAAAAAAGAGAGGTTATCATCGCTTACATGATGTCAAATAAATATTCCAAATATATATGTTTCTACAGTCTGTAGTCTATGTTTTTTTTTCCTTTTTAGCATGGGCAATTTATCAGGCTGAAAGACACGTTCAATAAAGCCTTAAAATGGGAAGAGTGGAAGCATTGCAGCTTACCATACTGTCATACCTTCCTTTTGTAGGTGTGTTTTGGCCACCCAGGTAGTAATTACTATGTACCCATGAGACACAAGAACCCAGTACGGGATACCTGATTATCTACCAAGGCAGGACAACTGAATAGTTGCTGATGAGTACAATAAATAGTCTGCGTCCTTCAGATTGACTGTCTGTCTGCCAAATGAACTCCCACAGTGACCCCATCAGATCATATCTGAAGGAGTAGGGTCCTAGCCATTATCCCTAAGAACACTCTCAGCATCTACACTATTTAATCTTCCCATGCACTGCAACTTGTTTCATTTGATATACTATATATTGTTTTCTTTTTTAATACCATTCCTGTTTTGAACTACTGCACTGATGTGTATGTTAATAATTCTAAGCAATGTATCATATTATTTGTATGCTATCAGAATGTTAAACATGCAAGCAATTTTGCATTGGCATCTTTTTCACCTGTAATTGTAAATTGCACTATTTTTGATGTAATATGTTAGCCTTGTTATAACGGTTATAAGATGTAGATGAGATGTTAATGTTTGTTTTGATCAGTTTTATTGAACGGAGCAGCCCTGTGAATTGGTAAAAAGAAAAACTCCATTAAACCATAAACTGCATATCCATTTCTAAAGGATCTCTTTTTAGTAGTAAATAGAAAATGCAGTATCTCATTTATTTACATTAAAGAATATTCGCCCTAAACTATACACTATATTGCCAAAAGTATTGGGACACCCCTCCAAATCATTGGATTCAGGCGTTCCAATCACCTCCATGGCCACAGATATATAAAATCAAGCACCTAAGCATGCAGACTGCTTCTACAAACATTTGTAAAACAATGGGTCGCTCCCAGGAGCTCAATGAATTCAAGCGTTGGCACTGCGATATGTTGCCACCCGTGCAAACTATCCGTGAAATTTCCTTGCTAATAAATATTCCATGGTCAACTGTAAGTGGTATTATAACAAAGTGGAAGCAAATGAGAACAGAAACTTAGCCACCAAATGGTAGGCCACAACAGAAGAGGGTTAGCACATGCTGAAGTGCACAGTGCGCAGAAGTCGCCAACTGTCTGCAGAGTCAATAGCTAAAGACATGTGGCCTTCAGATTAGCACAACAGTGCATAGAGAGCTTCATGGAATGGGTTTCCATGGTCAAGCAGCTGCATCCCAGCCTTACACCACCAAGTGCAATGTAAAGCACCTCCATGACCACAGGTATAGAAGATCAAGTACCTAGGCATGCAGACTGCTTCTTCAAACATTTGTGAAAGAACGGGTCACTCTCAGGAGCTCAGTGACTTCAAGCGTGGTACCATGATAGGTTGCCACCAGTGCAATGAGTCCATCTGTGAAATTTCCTTGCTATTAAATATTCCACGGTGAACTGTTAGTGGTATTATAACAAAGTGGCAGCAACTGGAAATAACAGCAATTCAGCCACGAAGTGGTAGGCCACGTAAAATGACAGAGCACACAGAGCATGGTTTAGTGCACAGTGTGAAGAAGTTGGCAACTGTCTGCAAAGTCAATAGCTAAAAATGTCCAAACTTTGTGTGGCCTTCAGATTAGCCCAACAACAGTGCATAGAAAGCTTCATGGAATGGGTTTCCATGGCCGAGCACCTGCATCCAAGCCTTACATCACCAAGTGCAATGCAAAGCGTTGGATGCAGTGGTGTACAGCACGCTGCCACTGAACACTAGAGTAGTTGAGACGTGTTCTCTGGAGTGATGAATCATGCTTCTCTGTCTGGCAAGCTGATGGATGTGTCTGTTTGGCGTTTGCCAGGAGAACTGTACTTGCCTGACTGCATTGTGCCAAGTGTAAAGTTTGGTGGAGGGGGTATTATGGTATGGGGTTGTTTTTCAGGGCTTGGCTTCTTAGTTCCAGTGAAGGGAACTCTTAAGGCATCAGCATACCTAGACATTTTGGACAATTTTATGCTCCCAACTTTGTGGGAACATTTTGTGGATGGCCCCTTCCTGTTCCAACATGACTGCACAGCCGTGCACAAAGCAAGGTCCATAAAGACATGGATGAGCGAATTTTGGGTGAAGGAACTTGACTGGCCTGCATAGAGTCCTGACTGCAACCTGAAAGAACACCTTTGGGATGAATTAGGGTGGAGACTGCAAGCCAGGCCTTCTCATCCGACATCAGTGCCTGACCTCACAAATGTGCTTCTGGAAGAATGGTCAAACATTCCCATATACACTCCTAAACCTTGTGGACAGCCTTCCCAGAAGAGTTGAAGCTCTTATAGCTGCAAAGGGTGGGCCAACCCAATATTGAACTCTACGGACTAAGACTAATGCCATTAAAGTTCATGTGCATATAAAGGCAGGCATCACAATACTTTTGGCAATATAGTGTATATTCAATATATAAAATCAAGTCAAGCAGGTTTTCAAATATAACCTGCCACCCTTTTCATTTTTACTTGAAGTAATTTGAGAGCTACATTGGGAACATCAATAGTCCTGCCATGTCAAACCTTCTTTTACGCCCTGATTAGATTGTCCACAGATAAATAAATTTCTGCATACAGTCATGGCCAAAAATATTGACACCCCTGCATTTCTGTCAGATAATGCACCACTTCACCCAGAAAATTGTAACAATTATAAATGTTTAGGCATTCTCATGTTTATTTCTTTTGTTTGTATTGGTATGATACAAAAAGTGGAGAAACAAAAAGCCAAATCTGACACATTCCACCCGAAACTCCAAACTTGTTTTTTGTCATGACTGTATGTACAACTGAAGACATTTTTTTAGGTTTGAACAGACTGGTGAGGGGATAAAGCCATGGATATGCTTTTTATTGTTGCCTGTATCCCTGTTAGGTTGATTCAGGTTCTCTAATTGTCATGATCACCATTGTTTCCAGGAATAAAAGTGAGGGTAAATCCACTATTTTGAGTTGCCACCAGAATTGGAATAGAGAGGAAATTTTTCAGTGCGGACACTTGTTTAGACAACTGTCTAAGAGGGGATTTCCTTTGCATTAGAAAGATGTCCTCTCTTTCCTGTAGAGCAGGGGTCTCCAAACTTTCAAAACAAAAGGCCAGTTTACTGCCCTTCAGACTTTAGGGGGCCAAACTGTGGCCAGTGGGAGTAGAAGATTCCCTGGCATTGGGAGTAAACAATGCCATAGGCTTGGTGGCCAGTGGGAGTAAAAAGATACATCATTGCTGTCAGTGGGAGGAATAGTACCCCATATTTGGTGTCAATGAGAGAATTAGTTCCCCATCTCTGGTGTCCGTGGGAGGAATAGTACCCCATCTTTGATGTCAGTGGAAAGAATAGTGTCCCATCATTAGTGACAGTGAAAGGGACAGCCCCCCAAGGGCCGGATAAAGGCAAGCAAAGGGCCATATTTGGCTCACAGGCCGCAGTTTGGAAACCTCTGCTGTAGAGTCTACATGACAGGAAATGATGGGAATCTTCCATAATGAAACAATATGGCAAAAATGCAGTTTGATACCTACTCTATTCAAAATTAAAAAATGGCTTTAGATTTATTTTAGACACTCCAAAGACCTGCTGATAAGTGACTTAGATCCTGTATAAAGTGTTCCTAATACATTTATGAATGTGAGGGATCTTAGATTGTAAGCTCCTTGATGGCAGCTACTGATGTGAATGTACAATATATATATATGTAAAGTGCTGCGTAGATTGACAACGCAATATAAGTATATGTAATATATAAATAAATAAATATGCATGCAAAGTCATAAAAACAGGATTCTCTGCATACTCCCCAGCAGTTTAAGCTAGCTCACATTTGAATTGCATACACATATTAGGTAATGCGGGGTTCTTTCTTTCATGTAACATTTTCTGTTCTCCACCTCCTTAACTGCTTCCCATCCACCCATTGCTTGTAGACGGTGGACGGGAAGCAGCCCTGTATGTCAGCCTGCATCAGAGGATCCTGCGTAGGTCACAAGGCACATACCAGGGAGCTTGGTGATCTGTGTGTCACCGGGACACAGTAGATCAAATTACCACTGTTTCTGGGTGGTCAAATGGTGTTTCATCATGTGATTGCTGTGTCCAAACACAGCAATCACATAGAAAACAACAACAAGGGAAAATAAAGATCAGTTCTAGTTGCTCTCACTTTGAGAGCAGAGAGAAGTGATGCTGCAGCCTGTAAGAGTACAGCAGCCTGTCACACTGGTGGTACACTCACAGACTGCAGTACCAGCCAGCCCTAGTATCCTTGATCACTGCCCCAATGTAATCATAATAAAAAATGCAGCCAACCATGTAACCTGTCCCAGTGCTCACAAAAACACTACCATACACCATACCAATGCCCTGATCCCCGCCATACCAGCGTCCTGATCACCGTCATACCCTATAGCAGCGCCATGGCCACTGCCATATGCCATACCAGCACCCTGATCACCGCCATATGCCATACCAGTGCCCTGATCACCACCATACCCCATACCAGCATCCTGATCACTGCCAAAGCCCATACCAGCGTTCTGATCACCCCATATGTTATGCCAGTGTCCAGATCAACATTATACACCGTACCAACGTCCCGATCACCACCATACCTCATACCAGCGTTCTAATCAATGCAATACCCCATACCAGCATCCTGATCACCACCATACCAGCGTCATGATCACCACCATACCTCATGCCAATGTCCTGATCACTGTCATACCTCATACCAACGTCCTGATTACTGCCACACGTCATTCCAGTGTCCGGCATTTTAGGGTCTAAACTGATCAATTTTTCAGATATATTTCCCATAGTTTGTAGACTCTATAACTTTCACACAGACTAAATAATATACACTGTTTTGGTGTATTGTACCCAAACAATGTAGGAGAATACATTTTAAACTAAATTTTATGAAGTTAGATTATTTATTTGCAAAATTTTACAATAAAAACTAAGCAAAAATCTGTTTTTTTTTAAATGTTCTGTATTTTCTGCAAAAAAACCCCAGTGGTGATCAAAAACCACCAATAGAAAGCTATTTGTGTGAAAAAAATTATAAAAATATCATCTGGGTACAGTATTGCATGACCACGCAACTGCTATTCAAAGTGCGACAGTGCCGAAAGCTGAAAATTAGCCTTGACTGGAAGGGAATGAAAGTGTCCAAACTTGAAGTGGTTAATCACACTTTATTTTGCCCATACAATCACAATCGAAGACAGTAGTATTGTATGGAGAAACATATCTAATTATCTGATATTGATTTTTTTTTATAAAGGTACATTATTTAGCATCCCTATAACAAAATGCATAAGTATCTAAGTAAATCTTGTGTTTAACTTATATTTTTACTGTTATAACTACATTTTATTAAGTTATATACTTCTTTTAATTCTGCCAAAGACAAATTTATGGTTGGTTAAATATTAAAATCATGCTGTAACTTTATAACTGTAAAACTCCTTGAAAAAAACCCTGAATCAGAGTTCTCAACCACTAAGTATGAGCCATTATGGCTTAGTAGAGCTGACACATGAGTAGTCTGTTATGTAAACCCTTTAAAGTGTCAGCAGAAACTATGAGCTATTGAAGGCAGCTGCGTTTAACCCTTACAAATTTGATATGCAATAAGTTGGATGAATAGATGTTCTAAGTTTTGAAAATTTGTGAAGTTTTGTCTTTGTCATGAATGCGCCTACATCTACCTGGAAATTTTTGGTGTGCCAATTCATGGATGGTAATGTGCTTAAAGGGGATCTATAGACAAATAGGACAGGTGTAGTAGAGTTGTGAGTGCAGTGTACAATCTATATTTCTGTCCTTGGCCAATCTTGAATTTACTAAAAATCATAAATGTTTCATGGTGTGCAGGTTAAAGAGCTTCGTGGATTTAAATCACTGTAATTATGAGTTTATATTTTGCAAACTCTTGGACAGGCAGCTGTAGAAGCACAGCACTCCATCAGTCTGTTCGTATGCACAAATATAAGGTTTCAGATAACTCTTCCTGATGTGTAAACAATTCTATATCCTCAGTACTAAATTTATTTAAAGCAGAGTTCCACCCAAAAGTGGAAGCTCCGCTTATTTGTCTCCTCCCCTCCTCAACTGCCATATTTGGCACCTTTTTGGGAGAAGCAGGTACTTGGTTTTGACAGGTACCCGCTCCCACTTCTGGCCCAATTAGCCACGTCCAAGTGAACCAGAAGTTCGGCTCCCTCCTCCTTCCTCCCGCAGTCTCCTGGGAACTTTCACAGGTCCCAGAAGACTGCCGGACCAATCAGGATGCACAGCCACACCCGACTGTGAAGTCGAAAGCTGTCACAGCCTGGTGCCCACAGTTGAGATGCCGGCGCCGTGGAGAGAAGGAGAGAAGGGACGGTGAAGGTGAGAACATCGCTGGACCCTGGGACAGGTAAGTGTATGTTTATTAAAAGTCAGCAGCTACATTTTTCATAGTTGCTGACTTTTAATAAACACAAAAACGTCTGGAACTCCACTTTAACCACTTGCCCTCCTGAGGATTTACCCCCCTTCCTTTAGTAACACTTTAGTGTGAATAAGTTCCAAAAAAATGAAAAAAATGCAATCCAGAAATGAAGGTTAGTGGAATGACTGCTCTATTTTAAGCCATTGAATGCAATCAGGCCTTGATACAGTCTTTCCACCAACTGAGCTGACAAATGAAGGCTTCACACTCGAGCTAAAGAGTTTGTTTTCTCCATTAAAAAAGGGAATGGTTGGCATAAGCTAAAGTTGTAAAGTCAGCATGTTAGAATAGGGACTTCTGATACTCGGACACATTAATTATCTTTTTCCAACTAGCCCCTACAGGGCCTAATCATCTTAGCTTGTATAAGATCAGAGTTTGAGTCTTCCAATGCAATAACGTATGTTGATATTGCTAATAAATTAAAATGGAAACTATATTTTATCCAGAAAAGCAAAAATGTAATCTGTTTCTAAAATGTTTTAATGGTGAGCAATATTTTATATTTTTAGGAAGCAGATGACGCTTTGTTGAGCAATCTAGAGCTTCAGATTGAATCTCAGTTCTTGCAAGATGACATCAATGCTGCAAAGGACCGATACAAGAAGGTACATTTATTTGAATATAATTGAATATACATCTGCCATGTCCTTTGAGATGCCCATGGAAAACATTCAGCTCTGCCAATTTTTCTTGCTTATGTTGCTGAAGACAGGATGGGGAGAGGAGAGAAGAGCGTGCAGAGGTTTCTTATTTTATAGTTGCTACTGGGACAGGTTTTCTAATATAGTCTGGAATGTCCGCTGAGAGTGGTCAGATGACAATGTCTGCCATCCACTGTAGACATAAAAGTTCTGCTTTTGGCTGGAATTTCAGCATCTCACGATCATTACATTTTAAGAGGAATTCTGCTTTTTGTAAATCACATATAATTTATAATTGCCTCAAAGGCTGTTTGTAATGTACTGTTAAAATGTATCTAAAGCCAACATCATTACAGGAACAAAGTCACTTAGTGCCCAGGGCAAAGATGCCAAATTGTGCCCCCCCCCAAGATTTATGAGCATTATATGTCAGTAAAAATCTCCCCCCAAACACAAATCAACCACTAATCTGTATGCTAGCCCCAAAGTATATATTCCCCTTGCAAGCCATAACTTTCCAAAAACAAAAATTCCTACTCTCAGTACAAATCCCCACCTTGCTGAATTCCCCCCTCCCAGCACAAATCTTTGACTCCCAGGTTTTCCATACCTGCTCTTTGCTGAGAGGAGATGGGGACAGGTAAAGAAACCCTGCACAGTCCCAATCTGACAGTCAAGGCGCCGGAACACTGCAGTGGCAGGAGAAGGAGCTCAAGGTGAGAGAGAGAGTGCACAGCTCGCACCTCCTCCCAGATCTCTTCTGCTCTCCTGATTCTGCTTTTCACTTCCTGTGCTAAGCTGACAGGAATAGTGATTCTGACGTCACTACTCCTGTCAGTTGGTAGGGGCAGGAACTGTTTAAGTGGTGCCCCCCATCCCACATGATACTACAGCACCCAGGACAGCCACTCCTACTCCCCCCTTGTCCTGGCCCTTGTCAAGATATTTTTTAGATAGAGAAGGGAATGACTAAGACCCCATTGGATTTTTTTTTTTGCAGTCTGTGTCCTGTTAGAAAACTTAACTTACACTTCCTGTACCAAACGCTGTTTTCCCAATGCACATGTTTCTGCAGATGGCTGTTCAGTAGTGTTGGGTGCTACAGTGACAACTAGCTGGGAACCACAGACAATCCAAAAAGAAGATTGTCACCAGCACACCAAGGAATCCTCAAAAGGGTCCAAAGCTGTATTTATTGGTCACATAATATATACAGTGGCAACATTTCGGAGCCACACAGGGTCACTTGCTTGACAAAGGGACTCTGCATGGCTTTGAAAAGTTGCCACTGGATATATTATGTGATCACTAAATAAAGCTTTGGACACTTCTGAGGATTTCTTGGTGTGCTGGTAACATTCTTCTTCTTCCTGTACCAAAGATACAATAAGAAGTGAGAGGAAACCTTTACAAACCTTCCCTTTGCCTCCTGTTCCTGTGACAACTTCAGCACTTTTAGTTTGCCCATAATTTTCTGTACCAGATACAATGATCACCAGGACAAGTAGTAAAACTTAACACAAGTTCTCTTGTCCACTCTAAATAAAACTAAAACAAAAAAAGTTTTGACTGATCATATCACTAGGAAGGTTATCCTGAAAGTAAAGGGGTGCCCCCACCGCCCAGCTGCTGGGTGGTGGGGGCAAAGCGCAGACCCATTTTATACACAAGTGCTTTTACGTGGACGTACCAGATTCACAGTGTGTAGCTCTATTATGGCATCCCATCCCTGTTTTTAAGCCATTTATGCTGATACTAAGCAAATGCACCTATGGACATTATAATAGTAGGACAGCGTCCCTACATTACCACAGTGTGGCCTTGGCTTTCCCAGGAAACAATTGAAGAGCAAGGAGTGGGATAGGATTCTAGACAGCATAACCTCAGAGCAGAAATAGCAGAATAGATAATGTACATGTGAATGGTTTTAACAGCCAAGCCAATCCTTATTAAGGTTTTTACGTCTGTTGGCCCTACATGCCAATGCAGTAGTCCATGACCTGTGCCATACAACACAACCAGGTTCTGTACCTTTCTGCAGAATACAGTACAGTTAGGCAATACATTTGTATCTGGATTGGTCCCTCTAATCTTTCCTGTGCATCTTAAATAATTTGTGTACTAGAACAAAATGTTTTGCTTTTCCTAACAGAACCTCATGGAGATTCAAACTTATGTTAACATACTGCAACAAATAATTCAGACCACCCCTCCTGTGACTGCCATCACTGTTGGCATGTATGAGGTAAGGGCCTTTTAATGGACTTAAGTACATAATTTAGACATTTGTCATATAGCTGAACCTTTGTATGACCACTGTTTTACCTTGCTTTTAATCGTAGGAAAGGCTGATATCGGAAAGAAGAATTCCAATACTGCAGAGCCAGCTGGAGGAATATAAAAGCATCTTATGTCAACTACAGGCACAGAAGACAAAACTGCAGGCTGATGTAAGAAAATGTATTAAAACAATAACTTTCTCTCCCTTTCTACTAAACGTAAGCATATACGTGGCAGCACAGTGGTGGGTTTTACAGCCATGCTGCCATGATTATGAGTACAGCCGGCACTCTTCTGGGACTTGGTGCCACCAGCACTGTGAACGCACTGTCACTGCATTCACTCTCTGTTTATGATTGGGAGCTGGTTTGATAGTTACCTGATTGCATGACTTCTCTGATAGCCAGTAACAGTGATCGGGAGGCCTAGTCAAAGCCTCTGGCATTAAGACACCCTTGAAGGGATGGCTCTTGCTTTGGTTTTCCTTCTCAGGGTTTTCAAAGTGTAAAATATTTCAGGGTGTACCCCCTTCTTCAAAGTCCAAGCAATACTAATGCACAAAGTTTTTGCAGAATGTTAAAATAGTACTACTTGGACCTTGACGAAGGGGACATACCCCAAAAGCTTGTCCTTAAAAATAGTATGTTAATGCAAATAAAAAGAGTATCATGGACAGTACTCAATTGTTTCTGTCGTAAGTACGCTAATACGGCTACCTCATGCAAAGTGTAAAAAAAAAAAACGTTTTTGAGTTTTGTAGTTTCAAATAGAATGGGGGACAGGTTATTACTCCTTGTGACCCTGATTGAGAGATTTACCCTCACTTGCTGACAAAATTATCACCAGAATAGAAAGTGAGAAGAAGTTGCCAGTGGAGACACAGGAAAAAAACAGATGCCCTAGCCTGCAGCATCCTCCTAAAAGAAGTTTTTGTTTTATTTATTGTATGTTTCCTTATTAGAGAGATTTCCCTTTACTGTCCATTATCTTTAAAACACTGTCATTGGAGTAGGAAATGAGAGGAGATCTTCCCAAGAGCATCACAAAGCAGAAAAAAATCTTAGTGACGCCCTAGCCCTTCCCAAAACTATTCAGAACTAAACGTCAGTGTTCAGGTTGCACTTTAGGTACAATATACAGTGGCTCTTGGAATAGGTTTCCATTATTATGCAGGATATCTGCATGCCATGCCTCTTGTTTAGAAGCACAGTGTGGGAGATGTGCCTGACCAGCACTATTTCATTAAAGGTAAATGCAGAACTCGGACTCCGGTCGGTATATGAGACTCTTAACGCAGAGCTATTCCACCTGAGATGATAGTGGTGAGAAATCTGTATGTAAAATTTACCTTGGAAAGCATTTATCAGCATGAAAAAAAAATCATGTTTGTGTCAAATAAACAAGAAGAAAAAACAAATTAACCACTTAAGGTCCTCCCACACGCCATCTACTGCAGACGGCAGCCCATATGTATGTTTCTTTATGTATGGGGTGTGATGACCCCCATCCACACTGTGACTGTACACAGCGGGAGTCTGTCAGCAGGTCCCAAGCTATGATTCATGACTAGGATCTGCTGATCAGCCTTGTCCAATCACAGCATAGGGTCCTGTGTTGACAATTCAACACAGGGCTCTGTACAGAGGGAATGATCTCTCTGTTTCTCATCCCTGCTTTGCAAAGAGATCTATTAGTAAAAACAGCACACTTTGTTAGGCACATATTTAGCCCCTTGATCGCCCTAGATGTTAACTCCTTCCCAGCCAGTGTCATTAGTACAGTGATAGTGTATAGTATTATCACTGTACAGTATTAATGTCTTTGGTGATGTTAGTGGCAGTTAGTCAGTTCTCAAAGTCAGTTAGTGTCAGCTTGCTAGCCTCACTAATTCATATATATATATATATATATATATATATATATACACAGTATATACACAAATATACAGGCGAGCAGCGGCGGGACTAGGGGTGTGTGGGAGGAGTTGCGGTAGGGGCGGTGACAAGCGGTGCCTGATCATTCTCTTTCTATTGTGGCCTCCCCCCAGCTGTGTGCTCCTCAGTGCCAAGCCACTCCCCCTATCCACCAATAGGAGACTAGGCACTGAGGAGCACACAGCCGGGGGGGGGGGGGGGCAGGAAAGAAACGGAATGGTTAGGTATGATCTGTGCAATGGTGACAAACAGTGATCTCCTGTATGGCTTTCAATTAAGCTGCTGGAAGCCGATTCTCCTCCTCTCCCTCCTACGGATTTCAGCTGCTTGATTGAAGGAGGGAGGAGAAGGAGAGAGAGGCTGGATCTGCTCTGCCTCCTCCTGTTCCCGCCCAGACTCCTTTCCATGCAGCTTCAGAGGATATGTGGGCGAACACAGAGCAGCCAACAGCTCTGATGCTTCAGAATGAGCATGTAAGTCCGACCTCCCTTCCTTCCTTCCACTCACCCCTTCCTTCCTTCCACCCACCCACCCTTCCTTCCACCCCTCCCTTCCTTCCACCCACCCACCCACCCACCCCTTCCTTCCTTCCACCCACCCCTTCCTTCCTTCCACCCACCACTTCCTTCCTTCCACCCACCACTTCCTTCCTTCCTTCCTTCCTTCCACCCCTTCCTTCCACCCACCCCTCCCTTATTTCCACCCACCCCTTCCTTCCTTCCTTCCTTCCACCCACCCTCCCTCCCTCCCTCCCTCCCTTCCTTCCTTCCACCCACCCTTCCTTCCCTCCAATCCTTCTTTCCACCCACCCCTTCCTTCCTTCCTTACACCACTCCCTTCCTTCCTTTCACCTACCCCTCCCTTCTTTCCCTCCCTCCCTTTCTTTCTTTCCTCCCTCCCTTCCAACCATCCCTTCCACTCCTCCACCCCTCCCTTCCCTTCGATCCTTCCCTCCACCCCTCCCTTCCACTCCTCCACCCCTCCCTTGCCTTTGATCCTTCCTTCCACCCATTCCTCCCTTCCTTCCACCCACTCCTTAATTCCTTCCTTCCACCCCTTCCTTCCTTCCACCACTCCCTTCCTTTCTTTCACCTACCCCTCCCTTATTTCCCTCCGTTTCTTTCTTTCCTCCCTCCCTTCCAACCCTCCCTTCCACTCCTACACCCCTCCCTTGCCTTCGATCCTTCCTTCCTTCCTTCCTCCCTCCCATTTTTCCACCCCTCCCTCCCTTCCACCCCTCTCTCCCTTTCTTCCTTCTTTCTGCATAAAACATTTAACAGTGCCATTTAATGAGATAATTTACAAGGGCGTGTTTAGGGCCGGAATTAGGGGCGGGTTAGGTTAGGAGTTGGCTGGGGCAACTGGTGGCGAGTCACTCTTAAGTCCTGGCTAGTAGCTTAGGACTTGAAATGTTGAGCCCGGATATGTATATCTACCATAGATTTATCTAACTTTCACGCAAACCAATCCATATGTACACTTATGTGGGATTTTTTTTACCAAAGGCATGTAGCAGAATACATTTGGACCAAAATTTTTTGAAGAAATTTGATTTTTAAAATGTTTTTATTGGATATGTTTTATAGCAGGAAGTAAAAAATATTTTTGCAAATTTTTATTTATATTATATATAAAAAATAATACCACCAAAAGAAAGCTCTATTTGTGTTATATCAATTTTATTTGGGTACAGGGTTGCATGACTGTGCAATTACCAGTTAAAGTAGTGCAGTGCTAAAAAGAAAAAAAAAGGCCTGGTATAAAGGGGGTAAAATCTTCCGGAGCTAAAGTGGTTAATATTAACCTAATGACTTATATGACCTACATACATATTAGAGAGGACTCACTTAAATCTGGTAAAAGCTCTACAGTTCCCATATTCCAATCAATTTGAATATGTATATTTTTCTTTAAAATTCAGAGAATAGCTGCCTGTTATATGGTATATGACATGAAAACAATTTGACGTCTAAGACCTCATGCATGGAGACATCTAAAGACATAAAAGTGCGCAATTGTAAAATTCCCAGCACTTTTTATGCACAGGTGGTGCATACAGCCGGCCATACAAGTGAATGGCTGTATGCAGCTGTACAGGTTTAAAAGCCAATACTTCTGTGTATGAGCATTCACCTGTGCATGCAGGTATGGCACATTTTCCCCCAGAATGATTCTTACTTTTGGAGAAATGTGCTGTACAAACATGCCCGAGACTTACTGGGCACAAGAAAGTGCTGGCAATTTTAAGCTTGAGCACATTTTAGTCTCTAAACATCCATGTGCATGAAATGTAAAACTATGGAGCATGACAATTGTTGGACATATTTGTACATAGAGTCAGAAGATGTCCACCAATGCATCTCATTAAAACAAATACACGTAATCATTCGGAGTATTTTGTATTTTTAATTGGCTCACTTTCCCAGTCTTCCTAAATCAGGATAAGGCTAGCATTTTCTTTATTATACTGCCATCTACTGCCTAAAGGAGGACATAACTACACCCAATCATTTGAAATATAGTCCATCTTTATGAGAAATGACTTTAAGGCAGTGTTTCTCAACTCCAGTCCTCATGGACCCCCAACAGGTCATGTTTTCAGGATTTCCCTCAGATGAAACAGCTGTGGTAATTACTAAGGCAGTGAAACTGATCAAATCACCTGTGCAAAATAATGGAAATCCTGAAAACATGACCTGTTGGGGGTCCATGAGGACTGGAATTGAGAAACACTGCTTTAAGGCAACGTATGAGACTGAAACAGGGGCGGACTGACAACTCATGGGGCCCCTGGGCAATAGGGGATCATGGGGCCCCTGTGTCTTTGCCCAAACTCAAAAAAGCCTATGAAAAAGGTACCAGGGGCGTCTCATGGGGCCCCCTACTGACCCCGGGCCATCGGGCAGTGCCCGAGTTTCCAAATGGTCAGTCCGCCCCTGGACTGAAAACACATTTTATTAAAGCTACCACTTGATATAATAAGGCATTTTATATTGTAATAACAACCATTTAAGGGAAATTAATGGCTGGATCACCTTTTCTAAATATACAACTTTTACCCAAAAAGTGGTGATAGGGGTGGTTGTTTGTATTTAAAATGACATGTATAAAATTGTATTATATATAATATAGAGGTTAAAAACTACACTATATTGCCAAAAGTATTGGGACACCTCTTCAAATCATTGGATTCAGGTGCTCCAATCACCTCCATGGCCACAGGTGTATAAAATCAAGCACCTAGGCATGCAGACTGCTTCTACAAACATTTGTGAAAGAATGGGTCACTCTCAGGAGCTCAGTGAATTCAAGTGTGGTACTGCGATAGGTTGCCACCTGTGCAATAAGTCCATCTGTGACATTTCCTTGCTACTAAATATTCCACAGACAACTGTTAGTGGTATTATAACAAAGTGGAAGCAACTGGGAACAACAACAACTCAGCCACCAAGTGGTAGGCCACATAAAATGACAGAGTGGGGGCAGCGCATGTTGAAGTGCACAGTACACAGAAGTCGCCAACTGTCTGCAGAGTCAAAAGCTAAAGATCTCCACACTTTATGTGGCCTTCAGATTAGCACAACAGTGCGTAGAGAGCTTCATGGAATGGGTTTCCATGGCCGAGCAGTTGCATCCAAATCTTACATTACCAAGTGCAATGCAAAGCAACAGATGCCGTGGTGTAAAGCAAGCCACAACTGGACTTTAGAGCAATGGAGACGTGTTCTCTGGAGTGATGAATCATGCTTCTCTGGCAATCTGATGGATGTGTCTGGGTTTGATGATTGCCAGGAGAACGGTACTTGCCTGACTGCATTGTGCCAAGTGTAAAGTTTGGTGGAGGGGAGATTATGGTGTGGGGTTGTTTTTCAGGGGTTGAGCTTGGCCCCTTAGTTCCAGTGAAGGGTACTCTTAAGGCATCAGCATACCAAGACATTTTGGACAATTTCAGGTTCCCAACTTTGAAGGAACAGTTTGGGGATGGCCGCTTCCTGTTCCAACATGACTGCACACCAGTGCACAAACCAAGGTCCATAAAGTCATGGATGAGCAAGTATGCGGTACTTGGGGAGGGAACTTGACTGGCCTGCACAGAGTCCTGACCTCAACCCAATAGAACACATTTAGGATGAATTAGAGCGGAGACTGCAAGCCAGGCCTTCTTGTCTGACATCAATGCCTGACCTCACAAATGTGCTTCTGGAAGAATGGTCAGACATTCCCATAGACACACTACTAAAAAATGTGGACAGCCTTTCCAGAAGAGTTGAAGCTGTTATAGCTGCAAAGGGTGGGCCAATTCAATATTGAACCCTTCAGACTGAGACTGGAATGCCATTAAAGTTCATGTGCATGTAAAGGCAATATAGTGTATATGTAAACTTGATTACTAAAATTTCATATAAGCTTTAACATGGATAAGAATCTTTATTTCAGCTATGTGGTTGTGTTAGGATTTACACCTACATGTTCCTAATCATTGACCTGGAATATGTTTAATATCTAATTGATAATAATCACTATACATGCTTGCACTCCACTGGACATGTTCTATAAACTGTGCAATGATGATTAGAGGTGACTGAATCAAGTGACAGAAATGAAAGTGCACACAAAATTCATTTCACTCCATGTCACTTAAAGCCGCTAAATCCATCAATTTAAAGGTTTCAAAAACTGTTACAAATTACAGATATACTTGTGTACTACACTCTCAGTTATCTCTATCAATCAATCCACCAAACCAACCATCAAGAAGAAAGGAAACCAAGAAGCAGCGGCTCACACTTGATATACTGTATGTGGTTCCACATACATAAAAGTAGATATAAAGTAGAAATAGTGTGGTTCTTGCTCCCGGGTGGGGAAACTTCCGGCTAGCCCGTTCGCAATCTGCTGCAGACTGTGGGTCCTGGTATGTCATTGCCTGCTTCCTTGTGTAGGGCGGACGCACGCATATTGCATGCTGATTAGAAACAAAATAAAGTGACATGTATAACACTCCATAACTCTATAAGGAGTTGATGCCACGAATGAGGTGCTGCACATGAGATCCACAATAAAGAATGCAGTATTCGGTGCTTCCGTAAATGTGTAAATAATATCAGTGTCCAAAACTTACATAATGCTTATGCCCATGCACTCTTGTCTGTAGTTATCAGGGGTCACATCAACAGGGGCGACGCAACATGTCGGTTGGAGCCAGGTGATGTCACTTCCAGTTGGGGCCAAGACCGAAAGTTCGGTGAGAGATTGATTCCATTGATTTTATGCGCATCACACTCATGTGCAGGCATTTTATGTTATTGTGATTGTGTTTTTTTAATTTAATAAAAATTTGCATATTACAGTATTACACCATGGGCAGCTTCTTTACATTTTTATGAATACTACCATCGAGGCATGCTGGAAGAGAAGGGCTATTTGAAGGGACCATTACCCAGTGGCAAGTGCAGAGACCAATCTGAAGACATTTGACCTGAGCGCATAGAGACCTGTATGAGAGTAGAGATCTATCTTTAGGGCGAGCAATCACTCTGCAAATAGGTGGAGCACAGCTACAAAGTGCACAGAGGAGGAGTGTGGATCTTTAATAACTACAGACAAGATTGCATTATGTGAATGTTGGACACTGATATTATTTGAACATTTATGGATGCACTGAATATTGCATGCTTTATTTTGGATGTCACTTACAGCACAGCAATCATGGTATCAATTCATTATTGATTTATCGAGTGTTATAAATGTCACTTTATTTCACTTTATTTTGTTTTTAATCAGCATGTTATAGTTGTATTATAGCAATTTGTGGATCTACAGTGCATAGGCATTTATTGAAGACACGGTTGTTGGTTTGATTTTAGTTATATCATTGTGTTTACATTTTTTATACACCGTTTAGCATTGGTATTTCTATTTTTCACATAGATGTTTGACAGTGCTTAATAGTAGCTTGTGTTGAATATCGATAACAGCACTGGGTTTGTGGCATCAATATTTTATCCATACTGTTCATAAGAGGAATATGATGTGCAATATGTCATGAGGTATGAGGTCTCTGAAAGAATATTATCTCATTCATATCATTGATGTTTCCCCACCTGGGAGCAAGCACCATACCAGGGGCGGACTGACCATTTGGAAACTCGGGCACTGCCCGAGGGCGCGGGGTCAGTAGGGGGCCCGATGGGATGCCCCTGGTACCTTTTTCATAGGCTTTTTTGAGTTTGGGCAAAGACACAGGGGCCCCATGATCCCCTATTGCCCGGGGGCCCCATGAGTTGTCAGTCCTCCCCTGCACCATACTATTCCTACTTTATATAAAACAACAGTTATATTCAAGGTATGCCAGGAATGCTAACTTTCACATTTGCTTGCGCTCTCAATCAAACTGTCGAACCATCAAATGACTGATGTCAGAACTGATCACATGTGCAGCACAATGGCAGCTGCAGATCAAACAGAGGCTAAGATGGCAGCTTCCTTGGCTACAATGGAGAAGTGGGTTTAGTTCCATTCACACTTTAAGTAAATAGGTAATAATAAAAGTAATGCAATTAACATGAAACAATATAATCCATACTTTCATCTCTCCCTAACAACCCGTATGTGTCTTCCCAGTTGTAGTCTACTGTAATGGGGATTTTATGTGTCAACAGCACTGAGTCTATAATAAAAACTACTCATAGGGGGAGATTTACCAAAACTGGTGTACTCAGAATCTGGTGCAACTGTACATGGTAGCCAAACAGCTTCTAACTTCAGCTTGTTCAATTAAGCAGGTTTTGCACCATGCAGTTTATTAACCCCCCCATACTGACCATACATCTTTAAATATTAAAGCTTAGATTAAGTGCAGGCTGTAAAAAGCAAAATGGTATGACAAAAAATGGTATTTCCAACTGGTATTTTTATAAATTGTATTTAGGTGAAATGTTTAGGTAATTGTAAGACTCAATACATTGGAGTTATATACAGTATGCAATACATGTGTGTAGCCGTGTTTAGTGCTCTGCTGCCACCAAGTGCAATATTTTAAGTAGTACAACTGTGGTTTTCTGAATTAGGTACCTTACAATGTTTAGAGATTTCATTAATTTTATGGGATTTAACAGTTTTAGAAACATGCAGCATATTCAGACAGAGACACAGAATGATTAAAAAAATTCTGCTTTAATAAATACAAACCAGAACCCTCTAGGGCTTCAGTCAGGATGTCAGTGCCCCTTCCTTCTAGACACATGTATTGCCTAAATTATTACATTGCCTTGAAAAAGTATTCATACCCCTTGAAGTTTTCCACATTTTGTCATGTTTCAACCAAAACGTAAATTTATTTTATTGGGATTTTATGTGATAGACCAACACAAAGTGGCACATAATTGTGAAGTGGAAGGAAAATAATAAATGGTTTTCACATTTTTTTTACAAATAAATATGTGAAAAGTGTGCCGTTCATTTGTATTCAGCCCCCCAGAGTCAATACTTTGTAGAGCCACCTTTTGCTGCAATTGCAGCTGCAAGACTTTTTGGGGATGTCTCTACCATCTTTGCACATCTAGAGAGGGACATTTCTGCTCATTCTTCTTTGCAAAATAGCTCAAGCTCTGTTGGACTGATAGCATCTGTGAGCAGCAATTTTCAAGTCTTGCCTCAGATTCTCAATTGGATTTAGGTCTGGACTTTGACTGGGTCATTCTAACACATGAATATGCTTTGATTTAAACCATTCCATTGTAGCTTTGGCTGTATGTTTAGGTTTGTTGTTCTTCTGGAAGGTGAACCTCTGCCCTGATCTTAAGTCTTTTGCAGACTCTAACAGGTTTTCTTCTAAGATTGCCCTGTATTTGGCTCCATCCATCTTCCCATCAACTCTGACCAGCTTTCCTGTCCCTGCTGAAGAAAAGCTTCCCCACAACATGATGCTGCCACCACCATGTTTTACGGTGGGGATGATGTGTTAAGGGTGATGTGCAGTGTTAGTTTTCTGCCACACATCGCGTTTTGCTTTTAGGCCAGAAAGGTCAATTTTGGTCTCATCTGACCAGAGCACCTTCTTCCACATGTTTGCTGTGTCCCCCACATGGATTCTCGCACACTACACATGGGACTTCTTATGACTTTTTTTCAACAATGGCTTACTTCTTGCCACTCTTCCATAAAGGCCAGATTTGTGGAGTGCACGACTAATAGTTGTCCTGTGGACAGATTCTCCCACCTGAGCTGTGGATCTCTGCAGCTCCTACAGAGTTACCATGGGCCTCTTGGCTGCTTCTCTGATTAATGCTCTCCTTGCCTGATCTGTCAGTATAGGTAGACGGCCATGTCTTGGTAGGTTTGCAGTTGTGCCATACTATTTCCATTTTTGGATGAGGGATTGAACAGTACTCCGTGAGATGTTCAAAGCTTGGGATATTTTTTTTTTTTAATTTTAAAACCTAACCTTGCTTTAAACTTCTCCACAACTTTATCCCTAACCTGCCTGGTGTGTTCCTTGGCCTTCATGATGCTGTTTGTTCACTAATGTTCTCTAACAAACCTCAGAGCTTCACAGAACAGCTGTATTTATACTGAGATTAAATTACACACAGGTGGACTCCATTTACTAATTAGTTGACTTCTGAAGGAAATTGGTTCCGCTAAATTTTAGTCAGGTGTATCAGAGTAAAGAGGGCTGAATACAAAGGCAGATATTTAATGGTAAACAATTTTGAAAACCATTTATTATTTTCCTTCCACTTCACAATTAAGTGGTCTAACACATAAAATCCCAATAAAATACATTTACATTTTTGGTTGTAAAATGTGGAAAATTTCAAGGGATATGAACACTTTTTCAAGGCACTGTATATGGCGCTCAGAGTAAATGCTAAATAATCCACAGAGAACGGATGGGTGGGACCGATTTACTTTTCCCTCAGATAACTTTATATAATATTATGTATATCAGCCCTCTATAGAGGCTACAAATGATTAGTGTCATTTATTTTATTTATCTCAGAAAATGTGTTAAAAAAATGCAAAGAGTTTGTTTTCCTGGCAATTAAATCCTGGTCATCAATAGATGATTGAAGGGAGATGAATTAAGTGTAAAATAATTCCTTTAGTAAATTATTACCTATGATCAGTTTTTATATTTTGATTAGATGTATTTTTCTTTTTAGCATTATCTGAACTTTCAGACCACATTATTAAAACTTACCTCTTCAATTTAATGCAGCATGGGGCCTAGCCCATCAATGATCCACCATTGATCCTTCTCTACCACGTAGAAAGCTTGTCTCTTCTCCTGAATCTTTTTCATTCAAAACTAAAATACAAAATCATTTGACTTTCACTTTAAAAGTAATATATTGAGGAGAACAACTTCTTCACACACTAGAAAACTTAGACTTTTTGTAGGAGAAATTGGTTGTTACATAAATTGACTTTAAATTTAAAGGAACTGCTTTGGCTCTGAGAGGCTTAGAATTCAACCCCGGGGGCTTCTTATATAATCATGATGCTCTTACAGGAGGTTTTCTTTTAATGCCTCCATCATTGAGTTATAGAAGTAGGTGGCCTGCTATGAACATGTAATGGGATTCATTTTCTGTATTGTTTCTCAGACCTCCATGCTGGAACAAGCTATAAAAAACACTCAGGAAAGCTATGATGATGAGATACAGTTGTACAATGAGCAGATTGAAGTGCTCAGAAAAGGTATAGAAGAAGCAGAAAGGAATTTGGAGAAGTACACCAATGACTGCCGTCAGCTATTAATATACCAGCAATCCTTGGAAAATGAATTGGAGAGGTATAAGCGGATCATTGAGAATGAAGATAATAGGTAACTGCACTGCTCTGTAATATTACAGTCACGATGAGGTGGTCATTTACGCATGTCTCCTAATGGCTTCTGCTTTTTCAGAAGTTGTAGGGTTGATACTGAAAAGACGATGGGATTAGCTGAAGACAGGCAAATGGGTAGACCAAAATGTTACAGATAATCGCACAAATAGATCTATAGCAATAGCAATAAAAAAAACAATTTGGGACAATTTTGGCTACTGTGAATGTTTTCTGTCTGAGAAACAAAGTGAAATAAAAGAAGACAGGATACAGATCAGGTCTTAACCTACTGAGAGAATCTTCAGCTTCCTTATACTTCTAAAGGGGTTTTCAAAATGTTTCTGCAGTTATATATATATTTTAAAAAAATTGTGGAAACTTTTTGAAGAACACTCGCATTATAAACCAGCAAGCTTGGACTTGGGCAAGTTTTCCCTGAATCTGACATATTTGATATACAGTTTTAAAGGGAATGAATATAATATCTTTACAAAAATGGTTTTAAAGGACAATTGCTACATAGTTATATAGTTACATAGTTAGTCTGGCAGAAAAAAGACAAAAGTCCGTCTAGTTCAACCATAAAATTAAAAAAAAAGTTATAATCCTATACCCACAGTTGATCCAGAGGAAGGCAAAAAAACCCAGCAAAACATGATCCAATTTGCTCCTGCAGGGAAAAAATTCCTTCCTGATTCCCCAAGAGGCAATCGGATATTCCCTGGATCAACTTTACCTATAAATATTAGTATCCGGTTATATTCTGTGTATCCAAGAAAGAATCCAGGCCTTTTTTAAAGCAACCCACTGAGATGGCCAGAACCAACTCTTGATTTTCACAGCTCTTACTCTGAAGAAACCTTTCCATTATTGGAGATTAAATCTCTTTTTCTCCAGATGTAAAGAGTGCCCCCTTGTCCTCTGTGATGACCTCAGGGTGAATAACTACACCGAGTTCACTATATGAACCACTGATGTATTTATACATGTTGATCATATCCCCCCTTAATCTCCTCTTCTCAAGAGAGAATAAATTCAGTTCCTCTAATCTGTCCTCATAGCTGAGCTCCTCCATGCCTCTTATCAGTTTGGATGCCCTTCTCTGTACTTTCTCCAGTTCCCCAAAGTTCTTTTTGTGAATTGGTGTCCAAAACTGAACTGCAAATTCCAGATGAGGTCTTACTAATGATTTGTACAGGGGGGAAATGATATCTCTCTCTCCGGAGTCTATACCTCTTTTAATACAAGAGAGGATTTTCCTCACTTTAGAAACCGCAGCTTATCATTGCATGCCATTATTAAGCTTGTGATCTTCCAGAACTCCCAGATCCTTCTCCACCATTGATTCCCCCAGTTGTACCCACCCCTAGTATGTATGATGCATGCATATTCTTAGTTCCCAAGTGCATAACCTTACATATATCAACATTAAACCTCATTTGCCACATAGTTGCCTAATTACACAGTGCATTGAGGTCGACTTGTAAATTGGAGACATCCTGTAAGGACATTATTCCACTGCACAGCTTGGTGTCATCTGCAAAGACTGAAATGGTATTTATAATCCCAGACCCTATATTGTTTATAAATATATTAAAAAATAAGGGTCCCAACACTGAACCTTGGGGTACACCACTGACAACCCTAGACCCTTCAGAGTATGAATTATTAAACACTACTCTCTAAATACGATCTTTTAGACAGTTCCCCATACCATTTACATATGGATTTTTTCAAGCCCATAGATTTTACCTTACACATTAGATGTGTGTGGGGAACTGTGTCAAATGTTTTTGCAAAATCCAAGTATACCACGTCCACTGCTACCCCTCTGTCCAAGGTTTTGATCACCTCCTCATAAAAAGAAATCAGATTTCAAAACCTTCAACCCTGTTAGCACTCATTGTCCCAATTACCATATTAATATTACTAATAGGAAATATCAGCTGTCACTTACAGGTTAGTAGATTCCTGTTATAATCTCCTGTTTTCAACTCCGGTTTTTTAACTCCACTTAATCAAATAACCACTTAGTCAAAGGTCCAGCAAGCAAAATACAGGTAAGCTGAAGGATGAGCAAGCTCAGAGTAAGCTCTACAGAAAGGTATATAGTACCTGTAACACCTGTGACCAATTAACCTCTCCCCTTAATCAGCAGACTGAAGGAAGGAAAGGAAAGGAAAAAATGCTATTTAATAAGTGACAGTAATGTCACTTTGGCAGTCAAAAGCAAAACTGTTTTTCACTCTCCACTCAAATTTCTCAGTCTTTCTAGCTTCCAGCCAGCAAAATGTGCCAGAATAGCAGTCTATTAACTCATCCCCTCATGCCCATGAGTGAAGCCTGCCTTTTATATTATTTATGGTACCTTTCGACCATGATCCAGTGATCTCCACTGTATGGCTCTGTCCAGCTCCACACAGGCTTTGCAACTAAATTGCCCCTGCCATGTTGTGTGCTGTTGCCCCATTTATTCCCATGTCATTCAGTCCTCTCCAAGGGATGGCTGGAGGTCGCAATGAGCATGGCTTAGTCATGGGAATAAACTGAGCTGCAAGTGTGTGTGCGCACACACTCACACTCTGTGTGAAACCAGGGAGGGCCACTCCCTGGCCCAGATTGCTGGAACAGGTAGGTAAGTCTTTTACCAGGCAGTCTGCTCTCTGGGGTGTGTTTGAATTATTTAAAAGGGTTGTCCTTTAAATTATAGTAAAGGAATTTTTTTTGTATTGAGTAGGGAATGGTTAGCGCCTCCATCAGTTTTTATTATTTTTATTATTATTATACAGGACTTATATAGCGCCAACAGTTTGCACTGCGCTTTACAAAATAAAGGCAGACAGTACAGCTACAATACAATCAAAACAAGAGTATTAAGAGGGCCCTACTCAAAAGAGCCTGTATGGAAGTGATAAATGTCTATTCGGAGGTATGATAGGCTTCACTGAAGAGATGTGTTTTCAAGGATCACCTAAAGGCAGCCAGAGTAGGGAGATAGCCAGACAGATTGAGGTAGAGAGTTCCAGAGAGATAAATTTGGGTGTCATTGGCATAAAGGTGGTATTGGAAGCCATGGGAGGTTATCAGGTGACCAAGAGAGGAGGTGTAGATAGAGCCTTGGGGGACCCCTACAGAAAGAGGAAGTGGAGAGGAGGAGACAGAGTTCTAGGTAACACTGAAGGAGCACATGTGACAGGTGAGAGGAGAAACAAGATAGAGCTGAATTTTCGAAGACCAAGGCAGTGGAGTTTATTGAGAAGGAGCAGGTGGTCAACAGTATCAAAAGCCGCAGAGAGGTCTAGTAGTAAGAGTATGGAGTAGTGGCCATTGGTTTGAGCAGTTAGTAAATTGTTAGAGAGTTTTAGTAGGGCAGTTTCTGTGGAGTGTTGCGAGGGAAAATCAGACTGTAGGGGGTCAAGAAGTTTGTTTTCAGTGAGGGAGGAGCTAGTTCTAGATGTTTAGAGGGTAATAGGAGCAAGGAGATGGGTCTTAATTTATTCAGGTTGGTGAGGTCTAATGAGAGCTTTTTAAGTATGGGAGTGATCTGTGCATGCTATAGGAGGGAGGGGAAGGCGCCAGTAGACAGGGAGAGATTGAAGATGTGAGTGGGAGAGCATAGGATAGAAGAAGAAGGTGACTTCAGTACTTGTGAGGGAACAGGATCCAGGGGGAAATTGGTTAGGTGGGCATCTGAGAACAGTTTGGTAACCTCTTCAGTAGTAGCAGGGTCAAAAGAGGAAAGTGTTGACTGTGCTGTTGGACAAGGTATGTTAAGTGGGTAAGATATCTGTATAGTAGATGTGTCTCCTGTATTGCATCAATCTTGTCTTTGAAGTAATCGGCAATCTCTTGTGAGTGAGTTAGTGGGTAAAGGAGGTGGGGGACAACGCAAAGAGGTAAAGGTAGTGAAGAGCCGATGAACTGGATGACAAGGTACTACTAAGATAGACAAATACGTTTGTTTGGTAGAATGGAGGGAGGAATGGTATTTTAGGAGGGCAGATTTCTATACGGTGAAGTCCTTCAGGGATTTGGCTTTACGCCACAGTCATTGAAGAGCACAACAATGTTTCTTGAGATTTCTGGTGTTGTCAGTTTGCCAGGGTTGTAATGGTCGGGCCTGATTCTACGTGTAGTTAGAGGAGCAAGTACGTCCAGTGTGGATGAGAGTGAACTGTTGTAGATAGAGGTGGCCAGGTTAGGACAAGGAAGGGGAGAGATTTTGTTATAGAGGTGGTCAATAGCAGAATACAGAAGTGAAGGGTTAAAGTGGTGAAGGTTTCTACAAGAAATAATTTGCTGCTTGGAGGGATAGGTGGTTGAAGACAAAGATACTGTGAAAGTGATGAGATTGTGAACCTGGAGAAAAAAGTACTTTGATGGGGAAATTTCCCTTCACTTTCTAGTCCTGGAGACACCACAGAATGTGAGCAAAAATCTATCTAGATTAGACAGCTGTTACTGGAGCAGGTGTCCCGTTGGATGATTTCATCTCACCTGTCTAGGAAACAACTGTAAAATCTTGGAATTATCTGTACTTTCAGTCTAGGTGACAAAGGTCATCAAGACAAACAGGGAGTGAAATCCTTCCTAACATGGACATAACAGTAGTGAAATCGTGATATAGTTTTTCATCCTTCCCTACTAGATCCAATTCTAAAAAAAATAGAAATTTTGTATTTAGATATTAAGTAACAACTAAAGGCAAAACTTTTTTTTTAGATTTGGAAATAGCGGAGAGGGATTAGAACACCTGTCAATTTTTATTGCTGTCTGTGCCCCCCGTTATTTACCCTGTTTTTTTTTTATCATTGAAAGTGAAAGTAAATGAAAATCCAAAATTTTGGGTTGTCCCCAGAAAAGTGAGAGAGGGGAAATCTTCCAATGGGGTCACTAGTTCTGATGACCTGGAATTAATTTACAAGGATTTCCTCTCACTTTCTGTTTGACTATAGGACAGGAAGTGTAGGGAAATCCCCACATTGGGACACAGATGGCGAAAAAAAATCTGACAGGGGTTATAAGCCTCCCTTGCTCTATCCCAAATGAAAAAAAAAGTTTTGCCTATAGTTCTACTTTAATTAATATGAAGTTTAGCCCTTTACTGTTTCTTTAAAAAATAGTATTTTCTATTTTGAGAAATTTCCAGTTCTGTAGAGATCTGTGGGAGTTTGTTTTCTTGCTTTAACTGCGATGCCCAATTAATGAAACACCCATGTTCTTTATGTACAAACAAATGGCAACTACCCCAACCTAATGGGCCTTTGCAGCAAGGAGCATATGGAAGGGCGACACGTGGAACAACAACAAAGAAAAATTCCAGCTCAACTTACCAACCTGCCTGCAACCAACCAATTTGTCCTGTCTCACAGTTCTTGTTAAAAACAGGGGTTTCATTTGCACACATATGCCATGTTCTGTAGTGATTGTCATTCCATAAATTGTGCTGCAATCACGGCACACCGCATCGTGCAAAGCTTGTCTGCCAAAATAAGCTGCTGCTCCCTTTTGAGTGACAAGCGTAGTGCTATGCGGTTTGCCGCTATTCCAGTACAATGTATCGAACTACAATCGTGGCAGAACCGCACTGCGTTTTGGTGCCATTGAAAATTAATGGCACCCGAACAGGCATTGTGTTATTTGGCAATTTTGTCCGAGATCACAAACATCCAAGTTAGCCTATCTTAACCCAAGAAAAAAAATGTAATATGTTACAGATTATCGTCCTTAGTGTGGTGGCTGCATTCATTTTCTCTTTTAAACCTAAGATCATTTTCAGCAAATGCAGAGCAAAAACTGTTGATCTTGCCAGAAATGTAGTGTCTTTGTGAATTCCTTTGAGCTGAACTAAGAATATTTCCCATGCTAACTATCCTCTGTGTATTACCAATTTCTCTGCCCTTAGTGTAATAGAGGTGAAGAGATACTGACATGTTTGTAGTTCATATCAGGAGAGCAGCCAAGGGTTACAACCACAGTTCCCTCCATAGATGCAATGGAGGAGTGACATAGTCACCTGGGGACAGGAAGTATTTAATTTGCAGGATTACCAGGTGAAAATAAAGTAAAAGACGCTTGAAAGAACGAATGCAGCAACCACTACCAAGAACTGGTAATTTGTAATATTTTAGATTGTTGGTTTTAGGTTTAACTGCACTTTAATTAAAGAAATGTGAAGAATGTTCTGTACAAAATATTATTTCTCTTTATTTCTCTGTCCATAAGACTGAACTCTGCAATAGTTGGAACTCCAATAACACTCTTCATGCAGAGCTACAAATCCTCGCAGATCTCACCTACGAGAGGAAAAGGTAATATCTGAGTTCACACCCTTAGCCCCATAGTCTCTGCAACCAATAAAATATAGATTTAGGGGTAGATTTACTAAACCTGGAGAGTGCAAAATCTGGTGTAGCTGTGCATTGTAGCCAATCAGCTTCTAACTTCAGTGTCACGTACAGGGGCGGACTGACAAATCATGGGGCCCCTGGGAAATAGGGGATCATGGGGCCCCTGTGTCCTTGCCCAAACTCAAAAAAGCCTATGAAAAAGGTACCAGGGGCATCTCACGGGGCCCCCTACTGACCCCGGGCCCTCGGGCAGTGCCCGAGCTTCCAAATGGTCAGTCCGCCCCTGGTCACGTACCTGATAGGAGAATGAAATGACGAGGTCGGCCTCACTTGAGTCACTAGCCCTGACCCCGCTGGAAGTGGAACAGAGGTGCCGAGGGACCAGGGGAACAAGAGTGCCAGCAGGTGTTGCCTGAAGAGCTTGCAGTTGGAGTCCTGAAGAGATTGGCGAACCACCGCTTCAGGAGTGGTAGTGATGTTTCGGAATCCCACCTGGGTTAAAAGGGTACTCTGCTTGCACAACAGGATCAGGATAAGTGACGTGTCAGATCTCCCAGCTGACTTGAAGAAGGAACTGTTTATGGTTTGCAGAGCTGGTATAATAGACAGCCAGGCGGGCACTCGAGCAGGACAGGAAGCTGGGATAGGAGACAGGAGCAAGGTCACAGGAATAGCCAAGGTCATCAACGGGCGGACAGCGAAGTACCAAATCATCAGCAAGCTAAAGTCAGGAACAGAGCCAGGATCAGGAACTAGCAACAAGGCAGGAGCGCAATCAGAAGTCAGGTCATGAACAAGCCGGGTCAGCAACAAGGGGATCATACAAGAATACAGCAGGACACAGGGAAACAGCTGGAGACTAGTCAGCACTAAGCACAGGCAGAAGCATCCTTTAAATAGTCCGTCTGGCGCCAATATTCACCGTGCGTGTGCCTGTGCACGATAGCGCATTTCTGTGCGCATGCGCACGTCTGGTCACTATTCTGCGGAGATTGCTATGCTCATGCGAATTTCTATTAGCCAGCCGTCTCACAGGAATTCCCTTACATTCTGCTTGTTCAGTTAAGCTTTGACAATAAAAGCTGGAAGCTGATTGGTTTCTATGCAGAGCTGCACCAGATTTTGCCCTCTCCAATTTTAGTAAATCTCCCCCTTAGTGTGCCATGCTCATTATAAGTTAAACCACTGAAATGCAATTATGTTGTAAATACAGCTGTTTTGCTCTTGACTCTTAAAGCTGAAATTATTAAGAATCACTCAAAATGAAGTCACTAGCCTGGAGAGAGAAAGAGCAAATTTCTTTTAAAGGTTTCTCATAAAATCTCTTAAATTATGTATGATAATAGTTATACTGCGATGCCAATGGACTTTTTATATGAAAGTGTCTGAACTGCTGGTACAGTATTTTTCATTTTTCAATGTGGCTTCTTTGTTGATGGTTTTACATGCACAAGAAAAATAGGTGTATTGGGTGCTTTAGTTAGTTCTTTGGCGGACAATTTTGTGCTAGCTCTCTTTGTCCCAGACAGGGACTTTTCTCCAAGGCAAGGTAGAAAATGTGTCACGGATGTATGCTTTGCGCCTTATCTTATGGTACTTTAATAGCAATCGGACGCTAAAGACATTAAAGTGTACTTCACTCCAAAGTTAATATTGGATATAGGTGTCTTTGTTTTTATGTACAGTTTTGCTCAAACGTTTGCACACCCTGGCAGAAATGGTGACATTTAGGCATTAATATTGAAAATATGACTGATCCTGCCAACAAACTGTCTTTTATTTAAGGATAGTGATCATATGAAGCCATTTATTATCATATAGTTGTTTGACTCCTTTTTAAATCATAGTGATAACAGAAATCACCCAAAAGGCCATGATCACAAGTTTACATACCCTGGAATGTTTGGTCTTGGTACAGATACACAAGGTGACACACAGGGGTTAAAATGGCAATTAAAGGTTAATTTCACACATCTGTGACTTTTTAAATTGCAGTTAGTGTCTGTATATAAATAGTCAATGAGTTTGTTAGCTTTCACGTGGATACACTGAGCAGGCTAGATACTGAGCCATGGGGAGCAGAAAAGTACTGTCAAAAAGACCTGCTTAACAAGGTAATGGAACTTTATAAAGATGGAAAAGGAAATAAAAAGACATCCAAAGCCTTGAATATGCCAGTCAATACTGTTCAATCACTTATTAAGAAGTGGAAAATTCAAGGATCTCTTGCTACCAAGCCAACATCAGGTAGACCAAAAAAGATTGCAGCCATAACTGCCAGAAGAATTGTTCAGGATACAAAGAAAAACCCACAGAAGAAATACAGGCTGCTCTGGAAGACAGTGTGGTTGTTTTTAAGGAGCACAATATGAGGATACAGAGGATTTGCGGTGATGTGACCATCATGTAAAGCATTAAAAAAAGGGATTCAGCATTTCTTTAAAAAAAACAGTTATAGTTAGGCAATGCTTTGTAATATGTAACAGTTGGTCATGATAGCAGTCAAAAATTCCCCTTCACCTTAAAGCCAGGGTCTTAAAAGGTAGGAGAAGGTTAGAGAGGTGCTCAGGCAGCATAGTGGAACAGAATAAAATGTATTTACAAATAGGCTGTTTGCTTTGCAAAAATTCTTACTTTACAGATGAATTTTCCTAAAATTTCCGTCTAAGCGGTTGTAAAGGCTTAAGCTTTTTCATCTGCATGCATTCTATACATGAAGGTAAAAAATCTTCAGTGTGCATCAGTCCCCCCAGCTCCCCCCCTAACACTTACCTGAGCCCCATCACGATCCAGGGATGTGCATGAGAGCCTCGGCTCTACAGGACTCTCCCTCCTCTTTGGCTGAGACAGCAGTGATAGCTGAGATGGGGCGTGACTGAGCTGCGGCTCTGTGTGTGAATGGACATGCAGAGCAGTGGCTCAGGACTGTGCCTGCTTGGGTGCCCCCATAGTAAGCTGCTTGCTGTGGGGGCACTTGGCAGGAGGGAGGGGGCAGGAGCTCCAGCAGGAGACCCAAGAAGAGGAGGATTGAGATGATCTGTGCACAATCACTGCACACAGCAGGTAAGTATGAGATGTTTGTTATTTAACCACTTGCCCTCCAAAGGATTTATCCCCCTTCCTGACCAGGCCATTTTTTGCAATACAGTGCTGCGTTACTTTAATTGACAATTGTACGGTCATGCAACGCTGCACCCAAATGAAATTTGTCCTTTTTTTCCCCACAAATAGAGCTTTCTTTTTGTGGCATTTGATCGTCTGTGTGTTTTTTATTTTTTGCACTATAAACAAAAAAAAAAGACAATTTTGAGAAAAAAACAATATTGTAGTCATACATTTAGGCCAAAATGTATTCTGCGACATGTCTTTGCTAAAAAAAAATCCCAATATGCGTAAATTAATCGGTTTATGTGAAAGTTATAGCGTTTACAAATGGTGGTATAGATACTGGATTTTTTTTTCTTTTTTACTAGTTATGGCAGCGATCAGCGACTTATAGCGGGACTGCGGGACTGTGGCGGGTATTCTGACACTGGGGGGAACTGACTTGGTCTCACTGACATCCCCAGAGACACCAATACAGTGATCAGTGCTGATAAAAAGCACTGACACTGTACTAATGGCACTGGGCAGGAAGGGGTTAACATCTGGCATGATCAAAGGATTATGTGCTGTTTCACTATGTTGGCTGTGTGTGTGCCTCATTGTAAGCATACTGCTTTGTATGGCTCTTCTTTGCAGAGTCATACAAACCAGTGTGCAGGAGCTGACAAGGGAGACATCTGTGTTGTTTATACACATGTCTCTCCCCCGTGGGTGCTAGCGAGTAATCACCGGGCGGGACCCAGTGATTGACAGCCGAGGCCGCGAATGGAGGAGCCCCCTACCCAGAACTACAAAATCCCGTATATATATATGATTTTGCACACCCATGCCGATCTGTAGCAGTATTTCTGCTATAGCATGGCGCGGAACCGGTTAATAAATAAAAACCTTTAATATCAATTTAGTGAATGTGGTGAAAATTCACTTTAAAAAGAATACTCAATCACGGGCAAGGAAAATAAGAGAACTGTAGTTTTGATTGCATGTGATTGGATGATGGAAGTCAACAGAGCACCATCTCATTCACTAAGCTAGGGAAAATTATTTTAAAAAGTGAACATCCTATTTGACACTAGTTATTCAACCCCAATGGTTCTTGTCTCTGGACCACATAAGGGTTTTTTATGTCATCAGTTGAAAGTTTACACACATTTAGGGCTGATTCACATCATAGAAATGCAGTCTGGATGCTTTCCGGATGCGTTTCTGCATGCGTGTTTATGACACGTTTTTGATGCGTTCCAGTGTGTTTTTTATTCTATTTTGATGCTTTTTTATATCCATTCCGGTTAATTTTTTTCCCTTCAACCTAATAAAGACGTGCATTCTGGTGCATTTTTAGTACTTTTTGTATGCGCTTAACTGCGTTCTAGTAAAAAATGCAGAAAAGATACAGCATGTTCTTTTTTTTTCTGGAACTGGAACACACAGAAACCGACTGCACTGATGTGAACTATGTCATTGGAAACCATATAACCTACTATCCATGCATTCCTGATGCAGAAAAAAGTGCACAGGACTGCATGCGGTGTGAACTGGCCCTGCTTTGTAGATAAGATCTAAAAATACTCTCCAGAGATTGTTGAGGGTTAGTATCATGACCAGAGATATGTGTGTTCATTTATGAGTGCTCATGCTAGGCTTTGTTGCTGGCAAATTATGCATTATAATACAACCATAAGTTAAGTAAGAGAATTCACAAACACGTGACTACAGAGACGTGAGAGCTAGGGTCAGATTAGATGAACTTGTTCGTTTTGAGTGTCCTCCATTCTGTGTCCTTCAACAAAGTAAAGCAGTATGTTACACAGAACATCTAGAAGTATTTTCATTTTCTACCAGGGTTCCTATCGGGCGGACTGACAACTCATGGGGTCCCCGGGCAATAGGGGATCATGGGGCCCGTGTCCTTGCCCACACTCAAAAAAGCCTATAAAAAAGGTACCTGGTGGGGCATTTCATGGGGCCCCCTACTGACCCCAGGCCCTCGGGCAGTGCCTGAGTGCTCGAATGGTCAGTTCCTATATACTTTGTAATTGTGTTTTAGTGACACTCCTTTTAGGATAAGTAAAAAAATAAAAATATCCCAGTTTATTCGGCTTGACTATATGTGAAGTTATTTTTATTCAAATGTTTTACATGAGAACAACAGTGTTAGGTGTTTGATTTTCTTTGATATTTTCTACTTAGCTGACACAATAATTCTGACACATCAGACATTTATGTGTCTTGTGCAAGAAACCTTTTCAGGCACATCTGAAGCATGTTATTTTCTTTCATCTTCAAACGTAATTCAAATAAGTCACAAGAACATTGTAGGAGTTTCTTTAGTATATTGTTGTCTTAAAAATATTGCATGCATTAAAAGTTTGTCATAAATTTCTGACTTGTATATAAAATGTTGATGCTTGAACAACTGCTGATGAGTCCTTATTGATTTTTAGATATAACACTGGCTATACAAGATATAGCTACAGCCAAACCAAGGCAAAAGGGTGTCCCAAAGAAAATGTCACGGAAAAAAGAGCTGTCCATGGATAAAAGTGATGTTAGTAATGAGGACAAAGGCATAGAGCGAATGCAGGAAAGTGTAGACAAGAGATATGAAATGAAGCATGATGATTCTGCTTATGGTGAAGCTGAAAAAGAAGCTGAAAGGTATGAGCATGATTTATCTCCAGAAGATGTACCAGATGGCGCACAGATAAGTAAAGCATTTGACAAGCTATGTAATATAGTAAGAGATAGAATAAGAGGATACAAGAAACCAGAGCCTTCTCCGGATTTCTTCACCAAAGGTCGCTATGTTCTAGTTACAGGCGAATCTAGCTACATGGACCCCTTCTTCTGCTCCTCCACACCACAAGCAGGAGGTAGGATAACTGTTAGCATCATACCTGAAATTTTACCAGGTGATGACATTGTACTACCTATTCCAGAATTACCTGAACCTTCAGAATCATCAGAAAGTGAAGAAGATGAAGATGGTTCAGAGGAGAAAAAAGAAAAAGAGGCAGAGGATGATGACAAGACAAAACAGAAAGACGATGAGAAAAAAGACCAAGATCCCAAAGAACCAGAGAATAAAGAGGAAGCAAAGAAGCCACCAGATGTCACTAGACCAGACAACAAACATGGATCCGGAGGTTCTTCTTCCAATTCCGTAAAAACTCAAAGACCTAGCAGAGGCCAAAGTGATAATAACAAAGAAGAAAGAAGTCTGAGGCCTTTCCGGGGAAGAGATTTTCCAAGCTCTATGAGTTATGAAAAAGTTGAAGTAGTGGAATCAATTGAAAAAATTTCTGATGACAGAGTGAAGAGTTATGAAGAAACTGCCATGATTGTAGAAACCATGATTGAAAAGACAAGAAAAAAATAATATCAATATCAAGCTCTTGAGACACCTCAGAGAAGATATATTTTATTGATTTTCAGATGTGTTTACTGAAACTGAAATTCACTCCTTTAAAATGGAAGTAGGTTATACTTTGAGGAATATTTTACTTAGGCTCTGAAAAGGGAGCAACTTTGGTCAGCAGTAATAGAGTATATCAGACAGATCTTGAAACCTTAAGCTGCATATTATAATCGAGATAACGATAGTTCCTCTGTTATTCGGTGAAAGCCAATAGTTCTAAAGTGATTGTGTTGCTCAGTGAACTGATATAGTTTTTAGTGTTGGATCTGGCTAATTTGTTTCCCAATAAAGATTTGCTATCTCAAGCAAGATCTATTTTTGTATCTCTATTACTTTACACAGTTTTGAGGTTTACTCTTTCTTTGTAGAAGTATATTACATTACTGAACACGCTGTGAGCATACATACAGCTAAAGGTTCTCAGCAATACATTTTCCAAGACACAATGAGCTGTCCTAGGGTGCTGTCAGTGCTTTTAAAAGTGATCTTGCAAAGTGAAAGTAAATAAAGTGAACCCGTGCTTACCATGAATATCTAATCAAGAGCAAGAGAAATTCAAAAGCTGAACATAATCGGTTGATTGAGGGGAATTCGGCTCACTGAACATTCCACTAACAGATTGCACTCTATTACTAAAATAAGCCCCATTATTCATCTGATTTATATAAAACAATGCACTCCCTTTGTGGTTGATATTTTGGAGCAGAAGTATTTTTTTTTTGTCCAGCAGATATTAACAAATCTTTACATTTAAAACAATAACATAGAAGTACAAGCATGTAAAATATGAAACTCACATAAAAATTATTTTAACTTGTATGTAAACCAAAAATCTATTTTTAGTATGTCTTACTTCATGGCTACACAGTTTAGTATTAAACCCATAACCCTGCATCCACTATATCTGGTCTCCCACAGTACACACAACATGGAAATGCAATTATTTTATTAAATATAAACTGCTAAATACCTTTTCTCAGCAGCAGTATATAGCAGCGTTCTGGCTGAGCACTAGTTAAAGCTTGTAGGAGGAGTTTTCATTCTTCTATGACTGTCCTATGAGGCTGCATGACCTCTGACGCTCTGTCTAGACAACACTGATTGGCCCAGTGCTGATCACATGCACCCTACCAAAGGAAAAAAAAACCTCTCTAGCCATACACACTAAACTGAGCATGTGCAGAGTGACTCCTAGAGCTCTGTACTATCAGCAGATTGATTGAGGACAGTAGAATTAGGGGAGGATTAGAGAAGGCAGGATCACACAGTCTTTTTACACAATGAAGAGGATTAACCCCTTAGGTTCCACAGTGAGTATAACAAGCATGCTTGCTGCATATACAGACTGATTTTACTGTTTTCTTAAGCAAATCATTTTTGTAAATATGTATCAACGTTTCTTACCTGGAGATCCTGTCCTTACTGTTTTATGATGACAGCACTAAGGCGTTACCTTTCAGTTACCAGCAATATTATCAGTCCGCTGTGAAAACTCCTTTAGCTGCCCACTGAGCTCTCTATCAGGTATGCACACACCTGCTGCAGACCTGATAGGAAGCCCAACAGCCAACTGAAGAAAACTGTATACACTGAGGAAGGATGTCAATTATACTCAAAAAAAATATTTTGGGTATACATATACTTTAAAGAAGTTTCAAATGACTGCATTACCCACATGGAAGAAAAATATATTTTAAAAATATTCTTCCCAAATATATTGCCATATATTTGAAATATTACAATTTTGGCCATATTCAATATATAAATAAACATATATATATATATATATATATATATATATATTACTGCATGTTGGAATGCGTTTATGTTTTTTAAAATATATTCTTCAGGTTTTTTTAACATATAAAAAAGTAATTTTAACATATATTTTTACATATATTTGTAAATGCATTCCAAAAATGTAGATTTGTATTTCTAAAGACATAAAGTATATTTAAAATGTATTTTTAAAAAATATTTTCATATATTTTGTAATAAAAATGCATTTCAACATGCAGTATATATATATATATATATATATATATATATATATATATATATATTTATTGAAATATATTTTTAAATAAATTGAATATGGTCAAAATTGTAGTATTTCAAATATATGGCATAATATTTGGAAAGAATATTTTTAAAATATATTTCAAATATATTTTTCTTCCTTTATTGGTACAGTAATAAATACCAAGGCTTCAATTGAACTTTAAGTTAAATACTACAATAATAATGCACCAAATGTTTGCACTGAACATGCCCTTTACATTACATTCAAAGGGTAGATTAATTTTTGTTAAAGGATAAGTTTACCTTTGTAAAAAAAAAGAATAAATGCAATCTTTTTTCATGTAAAAAAATGTGCATGTATTATTTTTTTACTAGCAGCCTAGAAAGAATTGCACCTGCGATCAGCAGATTGAGGGTGCCATGCAGGACTCCTGCAGACCTGTCTGTATATCTGTCTGCTTGTACCTCGTATAGGCCAGCAGATACACACAGACAGGAAGAGAGAATGAACTCCCACAGCCCTCAACAGCACATTGGTAGTTCATTGAGAACTTCAAGCCAACAGCTGCAAAGGCTGTCGGGACTTGTTGATTTTCTTTCACAGAATTCTGTGAATGAATGTTGCGGCTGGGTGGGCGGAGCCCCGCACAACCATTTCTTTTTTTAATTGTGACAGCAGACACAAGAACAGCTGCAGCGAACCCTGAATACGGGTGTAATATGTAACATGTTAGAAAAGGTGAATAAAATATTGATATAACATAAGTAATTGCTATATCAATGTCATTTTGTAATTTAGTGTTAATACAAATTACCATTTTGTGGCCAACTATGATTTTCCAAAAATTGCAAATAATTAAAACATGACTTTATTGTATTGGGGCATTTTGTACATTGTTGGTGTACTGGTACCCCCATTGCCTGCTCATGCGATTTGCTCACTGTTGGTCCCAGCAGTTTTTTCACTTTCTACAATACTTTTCTTTGGATCTCATAGTGTGACAATAGCAGGAAGACCTGCCCATTTCACCCTTTAGGCAGCAGGACGTTAGAGGCCTCTAGGTGTAATCTCCGATCCAAAAGGCAGCAGGTAGATATGTTCCCTGCACTGTATGAAAATAATCAAGGCAGAGTTGTTTATCCATCACAAAAAAAGTTACCATATAAAAAAAGGAAAATATTTTAGAAATATTTTAGAAATATTTTAGAAAAGTATTTGTGGATCACCAAGGTAGCCCTAGAGGGTCACAAGCAGCCCAAGGTTGCAGTTCAGCACTTAATTAACTTTAGGTTGTTTCATTTAGGTCTCAGGTTTTTATTTTGTAAGGAAAGCGTTTCAAAATGTTCAGTTTCATTTGTTTAGCAAAAATAAAATAGGCCAGTGGTGATTAAATACCACCAGAAGAAAGCTCTATATGTCTCAAAAAATGCTAAAAATGTCATATGGGTACAGTGTTGCATGACCGCATGACCGCAATTCCCAATTCTCATTCAAAGTGCGACAGTGCTGAAAGCAGAAAATAGGTCTGGGCAGGAAGGGGGTGAAAGTGTATTGATTCAGATGGTTATTTCCACAACAAATAATCCAACTCACTTAAATATGTGTGCAATTTTTACTAGGATTCACACATTTTCCTAATTATATCCTATTAGAAATATGTGTAAATCTTGGGTAAAAGCTGTGTAAATATTGTATGAAAAATGTAAGGGTTCATTACATACTAGCTATGTATCTAGTACATGTACTGGTTTTTGAGTCTGTCCCCCTCCACCGACATAGAATCAGAGGGTACTCCTACTTCTTATCAGAAGTACTGATTTTGAATTTCAGCAAATGGTTAATCTGACATAAAATGGACAGCTGTAAGCATTTTAGTTATTTACAAAAAGAAAACAAAGAAAAGCAATGCAGTTGATTTTATAAACGAGAAGAAGCTGTTCACTTTGTATGTTCACTTTGAAAAGTGGCGTGAATGTTACTAAATACGGTTAAATTGTTTTCAGGTTAAATATCCATTTGCAAAGGAAATGTAAAAAGATTAAATTTTTTTCTAGTATTTGATTGGTTGTTTAAAGTGAACACACCTTCATCCTATTTATTAGGGTCTGTGATCATTTGCTTTGAAAATTGACCATTTAATAAGTGAATGATCTCTACTCTGTTACTAAATACCAATGGCTTGTCAGAACAATTTAATACATATTTAACTTGTACTCCTGGAACAAATACATCAAATATATTATAAAAAATATAAGAAAGAACTCTTTAGAAAGATTTTTTTCCAAATTTTTTTTTAGATACTTGATGTATATTTGGTTATAAGACATTAGATTTTATTCAGTCAAGCAGAAACATTTTCCAGGCATAATAAAGCTGTATTAAACCCCAAATCAAAAATGTAATATATTGCAGATTACCAATCACTGGATGTGGTGGTTGCATTCGGTTTCTTTTTAAAGGTTTTTTTCTCTCTGTTTTTACCAGGTGATCTAACCAGTAAAACACTTCCTGTATTAGCTCTGAATTAAGGAGCAGAGGGGCAATGTATTGTAACCACCCATATCAGTGGTAAATGGTTTGTCTCAACACTCTTAACTGATACATGTGCAGGAGAGCTTGTGCTCTCTTGTAATGCAGCCATCACATCTCAGAATTGATAAGCTGCAATATAATAAATGTATGCTTTTGAGTTCCCAAACTGTGAGCAGTGTAAAAAGGTGAAGAGGCTGCAGGGAAGGACACTTAACATAAACCAATCCCTAACAAAAAAATAAACTAATAGGACTTTGAAGGTACCACACCAATTATGTAAAATCATACATTTTTATTATACAAAATATTAAAAAATGGATGTAATACAAACAGACAATAAGACAATGAAGTACTTTTAAAAGCAATTGAAATTACATATTATGCTATCAGTTAACAATCATATCCCAAGTTGATCATAGGGGCAATAATCATTCCCCTACACTTTTTGCAGGACCTGATAAACCTGATGCTGTGCAGTTTTGTTTTATTTTGGAGACTCGTCAGTTTTAGCATCCATGAGACTATCGGGAAGTGAATGGGGAAACCCTAGGACAAATCCAGGATTGTGGAAATACTCCTCTTTTTTCTTTTATTAACGTTTAAAAAATATGCGGAACCCTCAGGACCATCTAGGATTGTGGAGATGTTCTGTGTGATATCTTATCAAATGAGCATATACACTATATTGCCAAGAGTATTGGGACAAATCATTGGATTCAGGTGTTCCAATCACCTCCATGGCCACAGATGTATAAAATCAAGCACCTAAGTATGCAGACTGCTTCTACAAACATTTGTGAAAGAATGGGCCGCTCCCAGGAGCTCTGTGAATTCAAGCGTGGGTACTGCAATATGTTGACACCCGTGCAAACTATCCATGAAATTTCCTTGCTTCTAAATATTCCATGGTCAACTGTAAGTGGTATTACAACCAAGTGGAAGCAGCTGAGAACAACAGCAACTCAGCCATAAAGTGGTAGGCCACGTAAAATGACAGAGTGGGGTCAGCGCATGCTGAAGCGCACAGTGCACAAAAGTCGCCAACTGTCTACAGAGTCAATAGCTAAAGACCTCCAAGCTTCATGTGACCTTCAGATTAGCACAACAACAGTGCGTAGAGAGCTTCATGGAATGGGTTTCCATGGCTGAGCAGCTGCATCCAAGTGTTAGTGGTGTAAAGCTCAGTCTAGACTCTGGCAATCTGATGGCAATCTGATGGATGTGTCTGGGTTTGGCAGTTGCCAGGAGAACAGTACTTACCTGACTGCATTGTGCCAAGTGTAAAATTTGGTGAAGGGGGATTTTGGTGTGGGGTTGTTTTTCAGGGAACTCTTAAAGCGTCAGCATACCAAAACATTTTGGACTATTTCATGAGCTCAACTTTGTGGGAACAGTTTGGGGATGGCCCCTTCCTGTTCCAACATGGCTGCACACCAGTGCACAAAGCAAGGTCCATAGAGACATGGATGAGCGAGTTTGGGGTGGTAGAACTTGACTGGCCTTCACAGAGTCCTAACCTCAACCCGAAAGAACACCTTTAGGATGAATTAGAGCGGAGACTGGGAGCCAGACGTTATCGTCCAACATAAGTGCCTGACCTCACAAATGCGCTTCTGGAAGAATGGTCAAATACCCCCATAGACACATTCCTAAAACTTGGGACAGCCTTCCCAGAAGAGATGAAGCTGCTATAGCTGCAAAGGGTGGGTCAACTCAATATTGAACCCTACGGACTAAGATTGGGATGCCATTAAAGTTCATGTGCATGTAAAGACAGACGTTCTAATACTTTTGGCAATAGGGTGTACCTGCTCCTTCTCTATACTACATATTGAATTTTAAATTATTTGAATGGTCACGTTCTTTGGTCTATAAGCTGATGGCGGCTGCTTAAGTCAAGGAATATATCACAGGTCATGTGTGTCCTTTATAGCAGAAATATATACGAGATCTCCCTGAGGAAGTAGGCTTGTCCCACAGAACGTCTCAGTGAATGATTATCTTTCCTATGATCAACATGGAATATGACTGTTAACTGCTGGTATAATATGTAGCTGCAATTGCTTTTAACAGTACCTCATTGTCTTATTGTCTGTTTGTATTATATCCATTTTTTAATATTTTGTATAATAAAAATGTAAGCTTTTACATCACTGGTATGGTACTTTCAAAGTCCTATTAATTTTCTTTTGTTAGGCATTGGTTTATGTTTCATTGTCTCATAATAGAGCCCTTGAACCCTTGAACAAGTTGAGACTACTTTGTTGAGTCTCCTTCCCTGTTTCTTAGTATATTGTACTGCAGTGTGAAGTGTGAGGATCCAAAATCAGACTGAACAGAAAGGTACACTACCCTTTGATAAAATGTCAAAGGCTCTCATCTACTGAGAAAGGCTCTCATCAAATGGAAAAAGGTCTATGACGTCTGGGGATTTCCTGTCAGTGGGGCTCAACCCAGGGGTCATAGAGAATAATGAGTCCATCTACAGCACTTGTACAAGAAAATCAGAGATGTGTTTGCAGGTTTGCATACATGCACATTTTTTCCAAAATATTTATCAGAGATTGCATTAAAAGGAAATTAATTTGAAAAGTTTGGCTTTCATTTGCTGTAAATTATGAAAAGACAGAAAAAAGCACAGAAAATATTGTGCGACTGGTCTTTAACATCTTTTAAAAGTAGAGAATATAGACAATTATTTGCATGTGACTGTTTTATTTGCTCAGAGGCTTTCAAAGTTTGACTAAATAGATCTTTAACAAAGAAAAAAGGTTAAAAATCCAGGGTGCGTATCTCATATAGTTAAAGCAAATCGGTCACATGCATATACATAAGGTGATGATATATATATATATATATATATATATATATATATATATATTTCCTTCTAACAGGTATCAATGACAGGCTTTGTATTGCTATCAGCACACAACTCATTTAATTCCATTGTTGATTTCATTGATACATTTAGTAACATAAACATATTTTTGATTGCTTTGCAGTATGTACTCTTACCTTGTTCATAAACCATGGCCCTGATTTAAAAAATTGTGAAAATTATTCCACAACAAAAATAAAATTATTTTTTGAATTGTTTGATATCTCAAATTATATTCCAAGTAGATGAAGACAATTTACAAATATTGCATAAAGCTATTTTTACTATTTCCGTATATAACATAATAATGCATCATAGCTAAAAAAAAAAATGAGCACAATTCAATTCAGACTATAAAAAAAGGTTGCACACTATGATATCTGTCATATAATATATTCTAGTAATGTAGTACTGAAAATATTATGTAAACTACAATAAAACACTTTCAGTGTAATAATAAAAAAGTATATATATATATATATATATATATATATATATATATATACAATTTATAACTTATGACTTCCCCTGTAGTCTGAATCACATTTTTATACATTTGTTTTCAAGGTGTAGGTCAACAAAATTAATGAAAATCAAATCAAGCTTTTTTATATTATTTAACTTTTAGAAAATCAGAATTCTAAGAAATATAAACAAACTTTTTAAAAATTGCTGCTATATAAGACATTTAATGCATTTTAACATAGAAATGCATGATTACAAGAATGCAAATTAATATACATGGTCATCTGAAGTTTTCACAAAGGATGAATGAAGACCAAAGTTTTTTTACAGAAAGTGATTAATTTAAAAATATTAAATTTTGTATAATTAGCACATACACATGCACATGTGACATGTGTGTGTAGCACACTATACTATGTGCTTGTCTTTTGTGTTTCGCCTTCATATACATACACTCATTTACATGATTTCCTTTGGTTTATTATTATCTTCCAAATAAAATACATTTTAGGCTTTGAAATTGATACCATACATGGCATAATACATCTGAGTACATATGAAGGAACTTCCTGTAATAAATACAATACCTTGCATAAATGCTCTCAGATAATATTTAATATTTGCAGATTGTATGCAAATACTGAACATTAAACAGTTTTTAATAATAATTCAGTACAAAATGAAAAAAAATATATTGTGCTTTAATATCTTCATATTTTTCTGGCACAATCTTAGAAAATCAATATTTCTTACATCTTCGGATATTTTATTGCACATTTGGCAGTTGTTGCGGGCATAGTTAGGCGTTAAAAAAAAAAAACTTATTCCACTGAAGAAAATAACTTATCAAATATTACTTTTAAAATAAACAATATATTTCATCCAATTTGTTTTTAAATAAATATAGATATAATACTATACAAGTTATTTTAGAGTTACAAAAGACTCATTATATAACAGAGAGAAGAAAGTAGAGAGAGAGAGGAGGGAGCTGATTAATCAAAGACATCATTTGCATCCTACGGAAAGAAAAAGAGACCTAATTTACTAAAGAAGTACTTTTCACCCATGTTTACCCAAGATCACCAGTAACATTTAAGAGAATTAAAAAAAAAATCAGGAATTCCTGTGAACATAAGTATTGAAAGTGAATACAAGACAGTGTAAAAATTGCTTCTTTAGTAAATCAGCACATAGGTGTTAATTTACTAAAGGAGTAGAGAATTTTCCCTTTCAAAGTGAATTTTTACTTATCTTGGCCAACAAGGTGAAACAAAGTAAAAAATCACTTTGCAAAGAATACCCAATCATGAGCAAAGAAAAGTAAAAAAACAGGATTTTTTCTCACACATGGCATAATTGAAGTCAACTCGACTTCACCTCATTCACTAAACAAAGAAGATTTTCCCTGCAAAGTGAATCTTCACATAGCTCAGTGAATGAGGAAAAGTTGTGCTTCCCTTAACTATCTAATCATGTTTGAGGAAAAAACTTTTTTTAATTTTCTGTACATATTACATGCAGTCCCCGAGTTACAAACAAGGTCCTGAAGGTTTGTTCTTACGGTGAATTTGTATGTATAAAAGCTCTATAGGGGGCGCTAAAAACACATCCCTAAAAATGAAAGTGATATTGCTAAAGTGCCATGTGCATAAGAAATCATATGCAATACATATTACCAATGAAACAAAATCATACATCAATATGTCAAATCTCTAAGTGTAAAAAAATACACATCAAATTCATATAGTGAAGTCCATGGGTCGTGACCTCAAATGCAAAAAGACTCAAAACCACAAAAGTGCTTGGTGCTGTATCTCCTGCACCATAAAGTGTCCACACATTCCACCCGGAGGTCTTGAGTAGTGACCCATGGACTTCACTATATGAATTTGATGTTTATTTTTTTACACTTAGAGATTTGATATATTGATGTATGATTTTTTTCACTGGTACAATGCATTGCATATAGTTTATGATGCACATAGCACTTTAGCAATATCACTTTCATTTTTAGGGATGTGTTTTTAGCGCCCCCTATAGAGCTTTTAAACTTATTTGGTGGTTATCGATCGCTTCAGGGAGGCAGCTTAGTCACTATATTTATATTTGACACTATAACACATAGGGCCAGGGATTTTTTATACATTGAATTTGTATGCAAGTTGGAAGAGGTACATTTTTTAATTTTAACTCCAACGAAAAAAAGTATTTTTAAGTTTTGGATAGCATAGAGATGGGTTAACTTACCAGGCAGTGATGTGGGATTGCTGACCGGTCTGCCAGACAGTAGGTAGCAACATGCGATGAACAGCAAGATGGCCTCCTGGAGGTTTCCAGAGCCAGCGTGACGTCATGCTGCCTCCATTCTTAAGTATGAATCATATGAAAGTTGGATGTTTGTAACTTGAGGATTGCCTGTATTAGGTATTATTTTCTAGAGTGAATTTTTGCTTTGTTTTGCTTCATTTGCTAAGCTAAGTGGAAATTGACTTTAAAAGTGAAAATGTTCTACTGCTTTAGTAAATCAGGATCATAGTGTCATATTATTAGTGGCCCAGGGCCAACAAGGATAAGGAGAACCTTAGGAAACGTTTAACAATTTTAAGCATCTTTGTCAGTCTATCCTTTTAATGATTATTATTATTCACTGTTCATAAGTCCGTAGTAATTACCAAAAATATTAAACTTCTTTGGAATTACTTTTTTTTTCCACATAGATTCCTAACTACTACATGATAAATATGACAGGTTAGGGACAATGGTTTTGCTCTGTTACTTGACATTCACTGGAGGATCCACAACATATGTCTCAGTTTTTGTGCCTCTATATTTGTGTAGGCTTCATTCACTGATAACTGAACAAAGATGCAGTAAGAGGTACATTGTAAGCACTAATCTACTTGGGGTTTTGTGAGTGGTGAATTCAGCTACCACACACACATACAGTGAGATCTCATATATATATATATTTTATAGTCACAATATTCAGTGGCTTTGAAATGATCTATAGACATTTTTATTTTATATTTTTATATTTAGCATTGCTGTACAATTTGTGATACTTTGAATTCTATATTGATTTCTGTCATTTAGGATTACATCTAATTTAAGCAATAGAGTGTTTTTTGGCACCTAGAACCCAGCACTGCTAGTCCTTGGTCATTTAAATTAAAATATGTGCCTGACTTGACCTACAGCCTAGCCTTAATAGTAAACCTGACCCTATTTTTACCTGAAATGCAAAATGATCTAACCCTTATAATACTTTACCGGTCGCCTATCATTTTAACCTTATCATAACCCTTAATACCAAGCCAAGACCTAATATTAAATAAACTCTTAACCGAACAATTAAAATTTACATCTAACCTGAATCCTTACACAGAATCTCTGACTTAGCCCCACTTAACCCAAACTCTTAACCTAAAATCCCTCATCCTTGATCCTCACCTTAACCCAACCTTCCACTTAATCTCTAACACTAATTAACTCCTGCATACACCTATCTGAGCACCATAACTATTGACACGGAAAATACTTCTCTTGTGCTAAGATTTCACAGCACCAAGATCATGGTGCTAATAATCCATTACCTTGCCTATACTTTTTCTCCAAACATTAGATTTGCATTTATTTTCCAAAAAGGGTAGAAGGTTCTATAGAAAACTAGACACAGAACATGTTTGCAGATTATTGTTAATTTTCATTGTATCCATCAGGGGTAACACTGTAAAAATATATAGATATATATTTATTTGATTCCAAACAAAGGAACAGATGACTATAAATATTTAGAACATATGGTACCAAGAGGCTGTATCCTATACAGAAATTTAGTGTTAGAAAGATATGCTGAAAATTCTGAAAAAGAAAATATAAGGTAGACATGCAATGCACTGCTAGTTCTTGCTTAATAGACTTTTTAAGCTTCTCTCCACAGCTTCATCCAGTTCTTCCTCCAGCTCCTCCTTCTTGGACATAGCCAATTTTGACTGGTAATCTCTAACTATTTGGTCTATGTAGGGGGCACTTTGAGTCCCATGCAGCATCAGGGTCCATTCTTTCAAAACACCTTTTTCTGGCATGCTTCCAACAAAACCGATCTCAAGAACCCAAGTTCCTCTTGGGTCTTCTCCCCAGGTGTGAGTTGTCATGAATGGCCACTTATCAAAACCCACTTTAGAGTCGTCGTCCCTTGGACGGCGACTCAGGAGGATGGATTTTGTTCCCATTGGTGACGTCATATTGATGTTCAAATCTCCACGTCTTGTAGAATTCACAGTTATAACTGCTTGGACATGTTCAAGGTATCGCACAAAGTTTTCCTTTCCTTCACATGCATCTGTTGTAAGTGTTAGCATCAACTTTCCATCAGAAGGTATTTTCCTGTATTGTGAAATAAACAGATTCCACATTTTAGATACACAGTATACAGATTACGAAATGCTTTTGGAACAGATGTGTCTAACCAATCAGAGGGGCATGATTTAATAGAAGAAAATGTGTGTGCTCTTTGACAATGATACTAGTGCAAACCTAGTTGAACAGTCAGAGTGCACTCACACAGCAGGGTTGATTTACTAAAGGCAAATAGGCTGTTAACTCTCCAAAAGAATTTGCATTTTGCAAGGGAAAATCCCCTTTGCTTCATGAATGTAGTAATTGTCCATTTGCAAAGAATACCCAATCATGTGTAAGGAAGATAAAAACAGTATTTTTGCTTGTACCTCATTCACTAAGTGAAAGGGAAATTACCTTGCAAAGTGAAATTTCCTTTAAAAAGTAAACAGCCTATTTGTCTTTAGTAAATCCCCAGTGTGTTCTTGAGCATTATGGTTGTTCTTCCAGAGATGTACACAATCTTAATAAGGGTCCTTTTTCACGGACATTCCATTTTTTTCATCAGTTCAGTCATGTTCAGTCAAGAAAAAAGGAATCAGTTTCTGATCAGTTTACATCCATTTGTGATCAGTTTACATCCATTTTTTACATCCTTTACCAATTAAAAAATGGACCGTATGTCCATTTACATCCATTTACATCCGTTTTTTTGTCCATTTACATCCGTTTTTCGTCCGTTCCATTTTTTTTTTTTTACAGAAGAAAAATAGGGTTTTCTTCCGTTCAAAAAAAAAAAAAAACTGATGTTAATGGATACGGACATTAATGGATCATCATCCGTTTATATCCGCTAGTCCATAGAAATACATGGGTGTGCATTTTTCATCTGTAAACAGACAGATGAAAAACAGGCATACGGAACACTTGTTTGAAAGTGCCCTAAGGGCTAACGCATCAACTAATTTGTTTTATTTATCTGGACATGCTCCAGCCTCTGAATGGCAAGCAAAAGCTGGCATACCTAAAAGAAAAATGGTATTTCTCAAATGTCATTTGGGCTTACCTATATCTGTCAGCTATTTTGCATTTATATTTCAACTGCATGATGTACAGCAGAGGTGTCAAACTGGCGGCCCTCCAACTGTTGTGAAACTACAAATCCCATCATGCCTCTGCCCTTGGGAGTCATGCTTGTAACTGTCAATCTTGCAGTGCCTCATGGGATTTGTAGTTTGGCAACAGATGAAGGGCTGCCAATTTGACACCCTTGATGTACAGCATATACTGCTATTAATGAACTTAACTGTAGTAAAAGAAAAAAAATAAAGGCCAGTGTGCATGCTTTTTTGGGGGTAACAAAGTGTGTACGCTTTGGCCATGGCAAGATTGCATACTATTTTGCAAGCTGATACTTGTAAAAGCAGATTGGAACAATACATTTCTGTACTTATGGTGCCTTGCTTGCTCCCAGATCATGGTGTGTAGGTGTTGGAACTGCTTGTTTATTTCTGTGAACCATTCACAGATTACATGGCATTCTGTGAATAACCAAGGGTTAGCGGGGGACACTAACACTTCCATGGATGAGAGCCTCAGCTCTCATATCCACAACAGGCCAGAAGTACAGTGGGAGCTGCAATCCTGGCCGTAGCATACACCTCGGCCGACGTAATGTTTTTACACAGTAGAAATGACTAAAAGCCGTTTGTCTGGAGATTTGCTTTAAACTATTTCACTTCTGTCTGGTTTTAACTGGAAGTCATTTAACATTAGAAGTTTTTGCTTGACATAACACAGTATATATGTTCCATTTTATTATTTCAGCAGAGGGTAATTATAAAAGAATGGACATTTGACACATAATTACAAGCTACATATTGTATTAGTTTTATCATAATTTCTCATTCTCTCAGTGCATTTTTCGCTCGTTCTAATCCTGGCAATGGCATAATAAAGTGTTTTAAATATTAATAGAGCTGCCTCGCAACAATTGCCGCAGACGACAAATGCTACCCAGCTTCTTTGCACTAATTGACAGGGTTGCTAAGGTGCACCGTGGAGGATATTCAAGAGGCTATATATAGACTGTGCTCTGCAAGTCTATGAGGAGGAAGAAAACAATTATCCATAGTATGACTGAATCAAATCTTAATGGAAGTTGCAATGCAATCCCTTGGAGACTGCTGGTTTGTTTTACTTTGACTGAAAATAATGCGGGTAAAAGCTTAAATATCAAAAGCTAAAAACATCACTATGGTTTCAACATTTTGATCATGAACTACTTTTGTGACATCTCCATCTGACAATTAGAAGAAAAAAAAAGTAGATGTTTGTTTTTGAGAATAGACATTTGATTTGAGAAGTGTTTAATTATTTATCCTAGCTATATTATTGTGCATATTTAAAGTTGAAATTTACATATGGGTTTATTATTACGTAAATTATTTAATGTAGGAAGGGAGAAAGGGAAGAAGGAAAGATATTTCCAAAGTCTACATTTATAAACATAGGAAATGATAAGAAAATGCAAGAGCTTAAAACAATTCTTTTCTTTGCTAATGTTTTCATAAACTGCTGTCTACTATATAACTTGTTGACAATTCCCTGGTGCATAGTCAGTGAACAAATCTCTGCCCTAGGATTTCTACAAATATCCAATTATTTAACCTTTGGGTGCTGCCATTTTGCCTCTCTCACAACATAGAGAAAGTTAAGCCAAACTGTCAATCACAGGCAGTAAATTAAAGTCACCTCTGTCCTACTTGTGACAATCATTGATCTCTGCATATGTCAGCAGCCAGGGGAAGTGGCAAATACAGTAGATGCTTAGATATTGACTACAGAAAAATTTCCAAAAAAAAAAGCAGTAGTGTGATTCAGTCTGCCCAGACTGCCCATTTTGTTGAAGGGTTGAAAGTACATTTGCTCATTGGGCAGATTATGAACAGGTTTACCAGATGGGGAATGGTAAGGTTTACTTTAAAGCCCGTTCCCCAGGCAGAAGAAAATTAGTGGAAAAATGTGGAAACTTCTTGGATTTACACAAAAAAGAAAAATCATTGCTCATGGGACTTTAAATGAGGCAGGTCACATGCAAAACATAACAAGATTGATATGCATAATGGTACATTTTATTATTCAATAATTAGCCACAATATGATCATTTTCATATACATGATTATAGATTGCATATAGTAATACATAGTTTTAGACACATGATTACAGGTTGCACACAATAATAGACACAATAAAAATCCAACTTAAAAAAAGGGGGATACCACACAGACATTGTATCAATATAAATACATAGCTGATCATATTTTTTTAATGATTTTATAACATAAATTACATAGCATCCTAGAGCTCAAGATATCCATTTGGTATATCATGAATCAGTTCAGTATTCACCTTTTTTAAGTTTGATTTTTATTGTGTCTATTTATTATTAAATGCAATCTGTAATCATGTTTTTAAAACTATATATTACTAATTGCAATCTATAATCATGTATATGAAAATGACCATATTGTGGCTAATTATTGAATAATAAAATGTACCATTATGCTTATCAATCTTATCATGTTTTACAAGTGACCTACCTTAAAGTCCCATGACCAAAGATTTTTCTTTTGTGTGTGTGTGTGTGTATATATATATATATATATATATATATATATATATATATATATATATATATATATGGAGGTATGTCACCTATGGTGCTGCAGACCATAATCTTCATATTTAGACATGTTTAGATAACTTCTTGGATTTAAGTTTTGTCTGTGACCCAGTTGGGGAAGTTTCCCTTGCTTCCTGTCTTTTTAACATCAGGAAAACAATTTAAGAGAACATGTGCCAAATTGATAAAAACCTTTCCCAAATTTCCTAAAACTAAAAAAAAATAATTTTGACTACAGCTGAAATTTAAATGTGTTATTAAAATATCTTAATTGCAATAGATCACCAACTTTATATTGTACTCATTTTCATTCTGAATTCCCAGTTTTTAAACAACATACCTTGGCTCCTGTACTGATCCACCAATGCAGTGAAATCTTTCTGGAACAGTTTTCCATTCTCGTGCCATTTTAACCATAGATCCGGCATCCAATACACCATAGCCAAACAAGTGGTTAAACTCCAAACCAACACCATTCCTACGCCACTTATGAACTTCATCGTGCAGCTGGTTTCTTTTGGATGTTAGCACTGTTAAGTGTTGCAAATCCCTCCACGTGAGACCTGGACTATTGCAAGACAAAATGAAATTACAATACTGAAACTTTGTATAAATACTATATTTTCTTTAATGTATAAATAGCAATATGTAAATGTAAAGCTTTATTTTAAAATAATTTTTAGCACAGAAAATCTGACCCTGAACAACTAGATGAAAGCAAATGAACAGAAGAATACAGAAATACCAATGTTTCCAGAGTTTCAGAATCCTGGTCTCCACTGAGTGCTGTGGTTCCTCCTGAAAACCTCTACATCTCTATATGATATAGGGACCAGAGAAACAAACCACTGAGTATAGTAGGGACCAGGGATTCAACCCTACTGGAAGTGTCAGGTCCTGAAGAGTCTTCAAGCAGTGGTTTCACATTACAGCAAGAATTGGTATTGTGGGATGCAGAAGAAGTGAGTATTAACTATAATCATGTGCAAAGAAACTAGACAGCGCTATTTGGTATTATCACTATCATTCAGTACATAATGTCAGGTGCATGTGCATTTTCAAATCACTTGTTCTCCACAAAAAAGCGCTATCACTCTACCACTATCTATCCTACTTCACCATGTCAAGTGTTTATGCATTATATAAAACTTAAAGTGCCAGGTGCATTTGCTTTTTCTATGCAAAAAAAGTATTATAACATATAAATAAAGTGCATGTACATATATAACCCAGTTCTAAAAAAATCAAATTTGTGCATATATAACATAAAGTGACAATTGCTGGGATATATAACCAAAATTAAAGTGCATATATAATTCAATATATATATATATACCAACTGTGCATGTATGACATATTTATCAAGTGACAATTGCAATATTATATAACCAAAATTCACAAATAAATTGTTACATATACATGTGCAAAGTCCACAATTTCTAAGGCTTCCTTTCTTGTGTGCACCACCACCATATATTTCATAAATGCCTTGGGAATCAAGTGATATTTGTTTTCTTCCTCTGTGTGAAGCACCTTAGGTCATCACCAGCTTGTGTGTCCACCACCAATTGTACTAGCCTCAACTCACCAGTTTCTGGTAAAATGATAAACCAGCCCACCAACCATTCCCCCCCTGGGGATTATCACTTAATGCGTCAGATCTTCGACTTATTAGGGAACACCACGAACTTCAGCCACATTAAGTGATAATCCCCAGGGGAGAACGCTTGGTGGGTTGGTTTATAATTTTACCAGCAACATCTTCTGGTGAGGCAGCTACGCAAATATGTGGCCCCACAAGAAAAAGCCCAGTTTTGTGAGGTCACATTTTTGTGTTATGTCGGCGCCAAGGGGTTATTGACAGAGTTCCTGTAAGATCAGCCTTAATGCATGATCTTCCTACTTCGGATCAGCCACAATGCATGAATGTCAGACCTCAGATCAGCCCTTATGCATGAACTTTAAACTTCACACCAGGCCTAATTTATGAATGTCACACCTCAGATCAGCCTTAATGCATGAATATCAGACTTCAGGTCAGACTCAATTACTGCACCTTCAAACCTAAGATCAGCCTAAATGCATTCATCTTCAGACCACAGATCAACTCCAATTTCTGCAGCTTCAGATCTCAGATCATCCTAAGCCATGTACCTTCAGACCTCAGAGCAGCTCTAATATATTCATTTTTAAATCTGAGATAAGCTTTAATCCCTGTAATTATTATACTAGCTCAGACTGAATAAATGTAGGAAACCAACACCTTTCTGCCTCTGTTGGACCATCACTGTGCTCCATCTGCACTGGAAACACTCTTCACATTCCTGCTCTGTGGTGCCTGCACTTTCATGGCTATCTAGCAACTTCCTGGCTAACAAAGTGATGCCCGACAGGGTGACTGGACAAACTGCAGGAGACCCAGTTCTTAGTCAAAGCCACCACTGGATGACACTGCTTTGCAATCAGAAGACAGAAAATAGGAGATTTACTAAAACTGGTTGACTCAGAATCTTGGGCACCTGTGCATGGTAGCCAATCAGCTTCTAACCTCAGCATGTTCAGTTAAGCTTCAGCAATAAAACCTGGAAGCTGATTGGTTTTTATGCAGAAGTGGACAAGATTCTGAGTCAACCAGGTTTAGTAAATAAACCCCAAAGTGTCCTTGGTGTAGAGAGGGCAGCAACTAATAAAAAATGCAGCATGTACCCAGCCTGGCATGCGTTTCAGAAGTTTCTATGTAAACTGAAAAAAAACACCAATCCCACACTATCTGCTGGTGGTCTAGTATTATTATGATGGCATATCAAGTAACATTTTGAGTTTTCATGTTATCTCTGGCAGTGGCTAAAACAATATACGTTAAAAGTTTGCAGCCCTAAGTATGTCCTGGCATAAAGTTTATATACATGTATTAAAAAATGATCATACGGTGGTAGGATCATGTCCCTGTGATCAATAGGGATTAAGTTATCTGTGCACTTGATTGCTGCCTGCTTTTGATTTTTGTTTTTTTTTCTTTCTGTCAAAAAATGGAGGCAATGTTTTCATGAGGGGCAAATTTTTGTGACAAGACCTGGTCCAAGATAGCTGAAAGGTGCTCTTCATGAGCCATTTAAATTCAATTGCAACCTTAAAACCACCTTTATTTCACCTTTCCCAGACATTGCCAAACTCACTGAAATAATTGGGATAAGAAAAATATCAATGATAACAACCCTCATCTCATGTATTAACCACATCAAAGGATGAAAAAAATTATGACTTTAGAAAATACTTTTGGACAAGTCATACTGTTAAAGATATTTGAACGTGCAAAGTCCCTTTAATTTTTCTGCATAGCTAAATGATATGTCTTGTTTACTGTCATCTGCCATATATGCAAAGAAAATCCCATGAACATACTTTGCCTCTAGGGCTAATGCAAACACCCCAGCTGCTTCTGGTGCTGCCGCAGATGTTCCTGAGTGACGTAAAGTGCAGTTTCCATATAGATCTGTTGTAGCCTGAAAACACAAATTGATAATTTACAGGTCATACAGTATTAAGAAAGTCATATTGCACACAAATAATTTGAAAGCACTGAAATATTTATCAAGCATCACTTTTTGTTTTAAAAGAACCACACTATTATTAATTCCTTAGGGTCTGCTTTTAAAGTGATCTGAAAGCGTATAGACAAATACTTGTCATTTACGATAATTAAAAAATAATTATCACTATATGTATATATATATATATATATATATATACATATATATTGCAGCAGTGCTGGACACTTTTGCTCAGTGCTATTACCAGACATGTAAGAATCAAAAAGGAGAACACTGGTACTGAACTGTACACATTAAAATCTTCATCTTTACCGTATTGTTATTGAAATGTTGCGGAAATTTTTGAAACTATCCAAAGATGAAGAAAGGTTAAACATTTGTATAAAGGCAAAAGATTTCTAGTTTTGGGTAGAGTGGGGAAGGGTAAGACCCTCGCCCACGTTTATATCACTACCTGTCTTCCAACTGGGAAGATTCACTCCTCTCTTTATTCTGGAGACCACTGTCACAGAGATAACAAAGAAGGGGAAATCCAAAATTGTCATCAGAGCAAGAGATGAGGGGATATCTTCAAATAAGTACAAATCCTTTGACAACAGTCTATGATGGGAGTTTCCTTCATTTTGGGGAGATTTCTTCTCACTTCCTGTTGCCTCTTAAGGACAGACAGTGAAGGCAAATCTCCACAGCAGTAAAAAATATTTTGGCAATACATGCGCTCAGTATGAAAGCAATTAGAGGGGAATTTGTCAAGGCTCTAGAAGGGAAGATGACCTTAGATATTAATAAGGCAATTAGAAAAAGTAATGGGTGGGACTTTAAATATACCAGTGGAATTCACAGGAGAAAATCAAGAAAGATAAAAAATCAAAAAAGTTTTATTTTAAAAAAGAGGTAAAATATATATATATATATATATATATATATATATATATATATATATATGAGAGACAGACATAAATCTTGATTATGATGTGCGTCCTATGAAGTAGGTCTACGTGTTTCAGGGGGTTCTCCCACTTCCTCAGGACCAAAACAAATTGTTCAAAGGACACAAGGTTGTACATACTACATAGGATACATTCTATGAGAAGAAAAAACATCTGTAGATGTTAATGTATATCTATTTATATATGATGGATTTTATGTACAAATCTTTGATCAATTTATTTAGGTCCTGAGGAAGAGGGAGAACCTGCAAAACGCATAGACCTTCTTCATAGGATGCACTTTACACTTGTTTCTATCTTTCTTGATTTTCTATAATTAAAGTCCTACCCATTAATTTGATCGATTGTCCTATTTACATGGGATACAACCCTGGTAGATCACATTTACATTATATTACACACCCTACCCCAGTAACTGTTTTTATGTATCTTAATAAGCTACATTTTGCACTCAGCTTGCAGCAAACTTCACAGTGCAGATTGTTCTGAACCCCATTTCTGAGGACCTCAGCTGGTCACTAGAGTTTGAGGAATATAGTCATAAGCAGGGGCGGGCTGACAACTCAATGGGCCCCCAGGCAATAGGGGATCATGGGGCCCCTGTGTCCTTGCCCAAACTCAAAAAATCCTATGAAAAAGGTACCAGGGGCATCTCATGGGGCCCCCTACCAACCCTGGGCCCTCGGGCAGTGCCCGAGTTTCCAAATGCTCAGTCCGCCCCTGGTCGTGAGTTGACTCTGCATGTACAAATTAGCCAGTGGCCTGATCTCGCCCTTTCTGGCACAACTAGTTATAGCTACTGCCTTGCTGCCAACATGTCTGCTTGCTTTAGGCTTCTATTATATAGAATGACAGAGAGATAATTGACAAATCTTTGCATATCGAACATGCCACTACTAACAGTAGCAAGTAGTGAACAGGCATCTTTGTCTTACAAAGTACACACCAACCATGTATAAACATTTTAAATCCAACATGATATAGGAGATACGACTAGCCTTACTCTATATACTGTGTGTTTCTCATTTTCATTATGAAATTCATTTTTTATTCCATTCTTTCCCTTAATGAAATCCCCACTTTTGCCAATATCATCATCTTTGGTATGGCCCTAAATATGATCCTGTTAAAATGCAAATTCACTGGTTTAGCCTCATCCACACAATGGAGTATGAGAGCAAATCTGCACAACACAGAATGTGGTCACACTGTGCATTCACATCCAGTGACTCACATTAAACTGATATTATGGTAAAGTAACAGCTCATTCTGCATGGCTGTATCAATACCGTAGGTGGTTTGCTAATTGTGGGAGATTTAAAAAGGGACATTTATCAGATAAGTTGCAAAGCAAGGTAATGCTACATGGGAGATGTGAGACAGATTGCATGGCAGATTAACGTCAAGGTTACAGCTTGATTCATAAATTCCTCCTTCAGCTGCCCTAAGGTAGCACCTCCATAAAATGAAGCCTGGCCCTGACCACTACTTAATTGTGAGTCTGTTTAAAATGAAAATCGATCTCATCTTTAGTGTTAAAGCGGAGTTCCACCCAAAAGTGGAAGCTCTGCTTGTTTGCCTCCTCCCCCCTCCACTGCCATATTTAGCACCTGTTTTGACAGGTACCCGCACCCACTTCCGGCTCAGTTCCCCCCTGTGAAGTGAGCAGGTAGTTCGGCCCCTTCCTTCCTCCCGCAATCTCCTGGGAACCTTCACAGGTCCCAGAAGACTGCCGGACCAATTAGAATGCGCAGCGTGACTCGCACATGCGCAGTGGGCACCCGGCTGTGAAGCTGCAAGCTGTCACAGCTTGGTGCCCACAGTTGAGATGCTGTTGCCATGGAGAGAAGAAGGAGCGAAGGGATGGCACAGGTAATCACGTCGCTGGACCCTGGGACAGGTAAGTGAGTGTTTATTAAAAGTCAGCAGCTACAGTTATTGTAGCTGCTGACTTTTAATAAACACAAAAACGGCTGGAACTCCGCTTTAAATCTGTTCCTGAACTTTGCAAACCTGAATCAGTTGGCTGCCCAGAATTCCATGTACAGGCGTGACATGTACACATGAAAACTGTGGCATATATTTAGGCAACTGAGAGGCAACCTGTCTTAATGTGTTGGTAATTTTCTTGATAAACATTCCCCTGAGAATGTTCATATGAAATATGTACAATCTGTTTGACATGCCTAACACTTCACTAACTGTGCTGTATTTCTACACATCATGTAAGTCTGTAAATCTTCCCACTGTCTTGTTGCCTGGAGCTGTTCAGCAATTTGAAAGTTGTCACTTTATAGAGATGGGGTTAGGACAAGCTATAACACTGGCAGGGATGCTTTAGCAAGTAAGGCAATCGTTTTTATTAGTTTTCAAAGGAACAATTTACAATATGGGAAAAAATGACAATTGAAAGCACCCCCTGTAGTGTTATAGCTTGCAGCAACCTCTGTAACTGTCACTTTTGCTGGACAGGTTGGTCTGCATTGTAAATGTCCAAAAAAGTTATAAATGAAAAAAAAAATAATATGCTTTGTACTATCAGATTCATCACATATAAAAGCTGTGAAGAGTTATCAGAATACATTTTTTTTTATGATAGTGGTTTAGTTGCTGTAATGTTTTATTCATTTTTTACACTCCTTCCCAACATCTGTCTCATACATTTTCTTGTCTTTGCACCTTCATGCAGAGTTTACATCTAACACCAACCATCCCTTTTTCCCTCTCATAATACAAAACATTTTCACTGTATGAACTGTACAGCCAAGTACGGTAACCGACCCAATGCAACTCAAAGGATGTTTGGATTGTTTAAATATTAACATATTTCTCATCAGCTGCCAATGAAAGCTTCACTGGGTTTTCTATAATTTAAAATGAGTGCTAACAAAGGAACATCTGCTGTTTCTATTGTGAGGCTGGTGCTTGATGATGCCTGGGGGCAGACGACAGCCCGTATACGTACCACGCCAGCTTCAGGATTTCGTTTTCTTCCATTGCTGAATGTGGAGGCTAAAGTGGAAGAGCAGCTTTCATCATATAGCGCAGTCCGACCATCATTAATAGCAGAGTTTATGGAGATGGTCCACATGCTGGATGCATAACCATCGCAGTTACAGTCATCGTAACTTCCTCCATCTCCAGATGCCCAGACATAGATACTTCCTTTTCCACCACGACCCTGTTGCATAAAATTAGCATGTTCAAGCATAAGTTACCTCTGCAACTTAAAATGATGTTGGAAAAACATACATGCAGCACATGCTTAATAATTTTAATGCAAATGTATGTTCAATGTTTTTCGTCAGGGCATTCTATAAAAACACATCTCCCCAAATTTTACCCTTAGAAAATACTGCAAGTACCTGTGCTCCTAAAATATGCTGCACTGGAATTTCATACAATTTTTTTTCAGGCCAACCTTCTGGACTAAAGAACTCAGGCATATCCTCAAACCTATCCCTATCCCATCATATGCATATGCTGATTTCTTTTCCCAACAAAACAATACTGCTGCCTTGGATCCCAAGAGCCTGCCCACATACTTTGTAGGAAAAGGGATCTTGGGATATATAGTTCTTGGGGTATGCCTCTGTCAACAGGAACTAAGCTCTCAGCAGTTGTTATTGCAATAATTTTGCAAGACTGAAGATGCTGTTACAGGGAATAGTTAAAGCTGTTTCTTGCTACAATAACAAGCAAGAAATAATGCAGGGACATGTGACATGTAAAGAGGGGAGAGGGAGGTTTGGGTTTAAATTTGAATAATGTGTGGACATACACTTTAAGAAGAGTTTGCAATGACTAGACTCATTCAAGTGTATCACCCTCCTAGAAGAACCTCCTGCAAGCTGGGACTCTAATTTATTTCTAATGTCTTCCATATTTTTCTACATGTTTTACGTACTATGTGGAATGCTGCATACATTTTTGTTAAATTATTTCCCCTTTTCCCTACCTTTGTTGCTATGGGATACTCCACTCTTAGTATTTGGAGTTTTTGTTCAACCAGATCCATGAGGATAAGGCATATTTTTGTTAAGAGGGGGTGTATGTAGCACCCTCCTAGAATAAAATTCTAGAGAGGTTCAGGTAAATTTACTTTTTTTGGCTTCTTTTAAGAGGAGGTTTGCAGACCTCTGAAGAATTTGATTTGACGAAACATGTTAGGGTCTGATTTTACGGCAACTGGAAGCAACATCAGGCCCCCTCGGAAGTGACCCGGTAATGGACTGGGTGAGACACTGATCACTTGGCTGAGGAATGGGGCTATACCTGACAGTTCACATTTGTGGTTTTGATGGGCATTGATATTTGGATGTTTGTGAGCAGATTTTTACCTGGGGAGTGAATAAAGCTATTGGTCATACAGTTTTACACTGTTAGTGGCTTTCTTTTTTTGTTATGTTGCCTGAGTGACTCCTTAAAGGAGAAAAGAAGTGCATATATGTGATCTGTTACAAGGGGTGGAATCCATGCATCCCACATGCGTTATTGCCATCAGTAAAATGAAGGCATTGTGAGTTGGTGAGTTTCCTAAATGTTAGGGAATAGATTGAATGCATCTCATTAAGTGGAGTGATATATATCTGATGGATCTTCAATTTGTTTGGAACTAATTTTTATCGAGTTCATATAGCACGTTTGACACCATAGCACTGGTGGAGTGGACTGCACTTTATATTTATATGTGGATTGTTTTATTCATTTGTATTTATGTATATTGTTTTATTTGAGTGGATTCATTGTATTGATAGGTTGTTTGGAGTGCTTTTATGCATATGGATTGTCCTACAGCAATTGTTGATCAACAAGATAACTAACATTTTCAGGGGAGGTTATCCTCAAGAATTTTAAGGTGCGGAGCTTCAATATGCTAGCAAGTAAAATACATAACAATAAATAAATAAAAATAAAAAACATACAAATGTAACACACACAAACACACAACATGAATGCAATTAAGACACGTACTGTATATGTACAAGGTCTATTTACAATTTTTAATATCTTCATTTTGCTATTAGTCTTCAGTATCCTCTTTTTTAATTTAATATACATTTTGGTGGCTATATTGCGTTTGTAAGGACAAAAATGATAAACTAAAAATATAGATTACATCAACATTTTTGCAAACATCATGGGAGGTACACAATTTGGAATATTGCTGGATTTCTAGATCATAATGTGCATTATGGAGTGTGTATATAAAATTTGGGGCTGGTAGTGAAAACTTTAAAGTGTATGAATTTGGTGTATTATTATTAGTACTAATTAATAATAATCATACGATATTGAGGTGCCCTGGTAAACCTCTGGCATCACAAACCAAAGGCTCATGTTGGTGTCATTGGACATTATTAGTTTGGAAAGGAACGTTACTAGAACATTATTAGAAATCAACCACCTCCTATCCTACTATGATTACCCTATAACACAAACAACACCTTCCCCTGAAGGTGTACCAAACTATATATATGACAGTGTTATTAACAAATATTCCAAAGCAAATTATAATCATATAGATACCCAATTATTGTAAAATAAATCCACTACCAATATAAAGTCCACTATGATTTTTATGTAAATACGCAAAATGTCCCATCAATAACTCCAACGGTGTTCAAAATTAGTCCACCTCAAAAAAAAGAAAACTCATATAGTGCATTAACCTTTATCAGATAAACTTTATCTATATTTCCTCCAGTGAAAATAAGTAAAAGTTGTGAAAAACGTGAACCACACGTGATCAGTGAAAACCCACTTCAATGTGCATAACACTATTTCAGTGCCACATCACAGAAAACTCCAAAATAAAAGGGTGTATCTACTTCTAAAAGCAGTGAGGATACCCTTACCAACTTCCCAATATAATGGGCTTTGGAGTCATCCAGGAAATTCACAGGCTGATCCACTCAGGAACCTCTGCTGTATCACGCAGCCACCCCACTCTCTGGATTCCTTAGACACTTTGCTCCCAGTGTCACCACAAAAAAACACAGGACATAGTGTGATACCGCCAATAAAATAAGTAACATACACTTTATTAAAACTGCTCACATTGCCAAAGCTTTTTAACCGCATTAGAGGGAGTACAGAAGGTATAGGAATCTCACGGTCATCCAGGGAGACACGTCCCGTTGCTCCTGCTCGATCTCTCCCTTATCAGAAATGGCCGCCAGGTAACTTCCGGTTTCCGGGAAAAACGTCTCGACGTCACTCCACCTTGACGCGTTTCGTCATCGACTTAGTCATAAGGGGTGTCGATGACGAAACGCGTCAAGGTGGAGTGACGTCGAGACGTTTTTCCCGGAAACCGGAAGTTACCTGGCGGCCATTTCTGATAAGGGAGAGATCGAGCAGGAGCAACGGGACGTGTCTCCCTGGATGACCGTGAGATTCCTATACCTTCTGTACTCCCTCTAATGCGGTTAAAAAGCTTTGGCAATGTGAGCAGTTTTAATAAAGTGTATGTTACTTATTTTATTGGCGGTATCACACTATGTCCTGTGTTTTTTTGTGGTGACACTGGGAGCAAAGTGTCTAAGGAATCCAGAGAGTGGAGTGGCTGCGTGATACAGCAGAGGTTCCTGAGTGGATCAGCCTGTGAATTTCCTGGATGACTCCAAAGCCCATTATATTGGGAAGTTGGTAAGGGTATCCTCACTGCTTTTAGAAGTAGATACACCCTTTTATTTTGGAGTTTTCTGTGATGTGGCACTGAAATAGTGTTATGCACATTGAAGTGGGTTTTCACTGATCACGTGTGGTTCACGTTTTTCACAACTTTTACTTATTTTCACTGGAGGAAATATAGATAAAGTTTATCTGATAAAGGTTAATGCACTATATGAGTTTTCTTTTTTTTGAGGTGGACTAATTTTGAACACCGTTGGAGTTATTGATGGGACATTTTGCGTATTTACATAAAAATCATAGTGGACTTTATATTGGTAGTGCATTTATTTTACAATAATTGGGTATCTATATGATTATAATTTGCTTTGGAATATTTGTTAATAACACTGTCATATATATAGTTACTAGAACATTGCTACGTTATAAAATAGCGAAGTATGCGTCAGTTTGAAGAGAATGTTTTTCCATTAACGTGTTTCTTTCTGCTGAGTAAATCAAGAATGTTTCTTTTGAACTGACCTCAAACACTGCGTCAGCATCTACAGTATATGAAGGAACAAGGATATTATCAGCAGACATTGACCCAAATATGTCAATACAAGATATTTCAAGAAGGCACAATGGTTTCATTTTTGCATGGTAGAAAAACTCCCATGAATGTATTCAACTGAATACCAAGCATGAAGGGAAGAATACTGTATCTGCTAACTGACCAAATAATAAATGCTATGGTGCACCTATCATGAGTTAAGGTGAGCCTAATGTGAAGGTCACTTCACAGGCAAAGCTGCTCATGGAAATTGCTTCTGCTTGTCATCTCAGAAGAACTTTTGCTCTGTTAGGTAACCCAGTGGTGTATTTTGTTTTTGTGTTACCCTAGGCAGCACTAAAATCGCCCCCACTACACACACACACACAATCTAAAAAAGAAGAGAGAGGAGAGTGAGAAGAGAGAGAGGAGAGAAAAGAGAAAGATGTTCCTCTAGCACTTACCTCTAGAATAACAGCAGCTGGCCATTCCCGGGGACATGGTTAGGAAAGCCCAGTGTTGTCCTTGTGTGGGAATGAGAGTCGGCCTCTACCTACACCCTCCAGCAGCCCGCAGCCTCTCTCAGATCCCATGGCAGAGCTCAGGCAGTGCCTCATCTGGTCCCCATCCTCTATATCCCTTCTTCCAGGGGGGTGGTACCACCTCCCTGAAAAATGCTGTCCAAGGCAAACACCTTGTTTGCCTCATTGTAAATACCCCACTGATGTAACCCATAATGTCTATGCCAAAACTATAAGACTTCTGTACAGGGTGTGAGGAGGAGTTTCCATGTCAGTCTCCTACTGAACCCATAGTCAAGTGGCCCTCCCTTATATGTTAATCACTCTCTCAATGCACTCAATGTGCTAATATGGCCCTCTATTTCAGGCTATCACATGACACTCATGCTTATATGGAAATCCCGTAAATGACACAATCTCTCATATGACACATGCTCACTTGGCACTTTCTCACGCAAGGCACTCTCAGACAGGTCATGCTCACAAGGACACTCTCTCTTCTAGGTTGTCTCCTTGGCACATCAGTCTTTTAATTGGCATCATTTCTCACATGACAGCGTACTATCTTTCATGAGCCTCATTTTCTCATAGCGCACTCTCTCACAGCATTTTTTTCTGATGGTAGGTTTTCTAATATGGCAGTCTCTAACCTGACTCTCTCTTACAGGGTGCTCTCTCTGCTACCCAGCAGTTTCGGACGGCACGTTATCTCACATGGCACTCTTTCACACTGCATTCACTTTTACATTCTTTGTTACAGGACATTCCATCAGTCCATCTGACTGGGAACTCTCAAAGGCATACTCTCTAATGGGACACGCTGTCATATGATACAGTTCCCTGGCATGTTCCCTAACAGGGCATTCCTTCATACAGCATGCTCTGTTACAGGGCACACTCTTTGCTTTATCACATTACTCTCTTTGGCCCTTTCATTTGGCAGTTCCTTTCATTGTGAAATCTCATCTGGAATGCTCCTTTGCAGGATACTCACATTAAGCCTCCATTCACAGGGCACTCTCTTGGCATGCGCTCTGAAAGGACACTGGGGTTGGTTTACCAAAATTGGAGTGTGCAAAATCTGCTGCAGCTGGTAGCCAATGAGCTTCTAACTTCAGCTTGTTCAGTTAAGCTTTGACAAAAAAAAATGGAAGCTGATTGGTTTCTATGCAGAGCTACATCAGATTTTGCACTCTCTAGTTTTAGGAAATCATCCCCACTGTCTTACATGGCACTCTCATGGCATGCTCTCTGAAAGCACACTGTCTCACATGGCACTCACACATGGTTGTAGCCAAACCAACTGATGGCAAGGTCTGTGCTTATAATCACACTGGAAGAAATACCCTTAAAGGTCCAGCTCACTTCTACTTCAATTACATGTGAACAATCAAGCTGTGATGAAGGGGGCATTTTTGGAGACCGAAATGCGCTGGTTACCCTTTGGATTGTCCCCTGAACTTTTATTGGAATAAAGTTGTACCTGAACCTCTTAACAGTGGTGTAGCGCTTTCCATTTTTGATACATCACATGGCATTCTTTGTCACAGGAAACACACAGCACTGTCATTTTCAGGGCGTTCACTGACATGGCACATTTTCCTTTATGGCTTTCTTACAGTTCACTGAAAGCACTATCTCTAAAGGGGCAGCCTGCTTCACATAACATTTGCTGGCAGGACATTCTTTTTTTTTGTGATGTATAAAGTCACATGCAAGGGCACTTTGGATGCTCTTCTCCTCACTCCACAACGTTGATCCATCTGGAGTGGACTGTGTTAATGCTCAGTTCAGAAAACATGGCGATTGACCACACAAATGTCCAGAATCCAGGCTCCTTTTAAAGGATATTTTACATACTGATTTTTAAGGTATGTTATAACTTTTATGCTGATCATTTCCACAATAATATTCTTTTGACTGCAAATTTGTAAAATGTTCAAGGCAAGGTACCACCAACAGTGTGTTTATATATTTACATCCTTATGATAAAGAGGCTTAGATCCATCTTATCATTTAGTTGAAAGCTCTCTGAATATATATATATATATATTATATAATATGTATTTTCTGATTTCCTCAGGTTTACATGGAAGAAAATGTTTGTTTGATTGTTTGTATGAAAAGAAGAAATCTGGTTACTTTTGAATGTTTGAGTGGACAAATGCCTTGGGAATGTTTAATCAAGCTGTCTTCTAAAACAATGAGAAGATACTATTGTTCTATTGTGGTTTAAAGTCAGTTGGTAGTTGAAGTGTTATTAAACCCAGGACCCTACATTCCCTGTATCTGGTCTCCCACAGTACACAGAACATGGAAATGCAATTGTTTTACTAAAATGTAAGCTGCTAATTATCTTTTCTCATCAGCAGTATATAGCAGTGCTCTGGCCAAGCACTAGTTAAAGCTTGCAGGAGGAGTTTTGATTCTCCTCTGACTGTCCTATGAGGTTGCATGACTCCTAACCCTCTTTCTGGACAGTGATGATTGTCCCTGTGCTGATCTCCCCAAAGAAAATCTCTCTAGCAATACACAACAAATTGAAAATGTGCAGAGTGCCTCCTAGGGCTCTGTATTATGAGCAGATAGATTAGGGACTGTGGAAGAAGGGGAGGATCAGAGAAGACAGGATCAAACAGCCTTTAAACACAATGCGGAGGATTAACCCTTAGGTTCCACAGTGAGTAACAAGCATCCTTTACTGCATATACAGACTGATTTTACTGCTGTGGGATTAGTAACACTTTAAATACTTCTATTATGTGTTAATTATGTTACTGAAATCAAAAGTCAGGTAATCAATTTGGAAAATATTTCTCCCATAGCAGGTTGAATTGGGAAATATTTCTCCCATAGCAGACTATGGTAAAGCATTTTTTAGAAAGAAGCCACACCCATGTGGGGATGGTAAAACTTTCTAGATAAGAAGGCCAGCAATTTTAAACTGACTCTTTGATGACTTCACACCAAGGAAGATCTCTGACAGAAGAAGAAGAAGCTTCATCTGAAGACGCTTTCGCTCAACCTCCTGCAACCGCTTGTAGAGTAAGTCTGGGTCCTTCTTGCCTATGGAGATCTAGAAGCTGCTCTAACCTGAGCTAAGTAACCTTTCAGTGTGTTTCATGTTTATTTGTTAAGAAATAGGTAGCACTTTTGCTTTTTTGTTATGTACTGTATATCTACCAGTCTTGTATTGTTTTTCCTATAATTATAGTAGTTTGTATGTACAGCATTATTGTTCAATACAAGCACATCAATGCGCTGAAGAGGTCTAAGCTTCCTTGGGTTTATAACAAAAACCTTAATTGAAGCAAAGGAAAACATTGGCCAGCGTGAAACCTAACTAAAGTGGTACTTTTCTTAGGTTTGACAGATGTCTTCATATTTAGAAAGGTAGCAATGATCAATCTCCTGTTATAGGAAATGTATAGAGAAAGAATAAAGGCTGTTTTCCTGATCCAGTGGTTTCAGTGCTTTGCAGCATTAGCCTGGACAAAAATGCAAACCAGGAGTTCTGACTCCACTCTAAATTTCTGATCTGCACGCTTGGTCCAGACCTTGTCACGTCTAAATCCTTGGTACCAAACCTGCGGACCAGGGGCCGCATGCACCTCTTTACAACTTTTTGTGTGGCTCTTGGGGCCTCTGTAGACACTAATCTGTATTTGCCTATTGTCCTGTTATACCAATGATTTCTAGAAGTCTCATGTAATGTGTCTCCAGTCTCCAAAAAACTTCTATAGCATGTTCACAGCCTTTGAAAATCATCTGCAGTGTGTCCACAGTCTCTGACCATCTCTTGTATCATACCATTAGTCTTTGACATAATATAATATATTATATATAATATAATTTGTTATATGTCTGCTGTCCCTGACACTGAATATTCACTGTGTTTTAAGTGCAACCCTTTGGTGATGTTGGGGGCCGCACTTAAGACCCTCCATATCAACAAAGTGGACCACCACTGCTCTAATTGGTCATGGATACAAGGTTTCATTAAAACAAGATGGGTAAAGGCAATAAATTATTCTGGATATCTTGTAAAGGATGATGGGCAATGTACATATTAGCTTCGGAAACTGATGTAACATTTTTATAGTTATATAAAACACTATATATATATATATATATATATATATAATGTAAGCAATATCCAATAAGGAAGAGTCAAAGATTAAAAAAATGAAAAAATCCTCTGACGTTATATAAGTACTGTATATCAATAACAAAGACTACAAATCAACTAGATGTTGGTCAGCAGCATGACCAACCACCCGTTCCTCAAATTGTTCTCAAAACCTACTAGGACAAAAATGAATGTAGCTATAGCAATATAAGATGGTAAATCAAGACCCATGTATTAGTCAGAAGCATTAATTGAGACTTCTTCTTAAAGGTAGCTATTTTGCATAGGAAGCACATGATTAGAATCTGCATTAAAGTATATGTAAACCAAAACAATTTGCTCACTTCTGAGCTGTCAAATCTACTACTGAAAACAAAAAAGGAAAAAAAATATATAATTTAAATATTTCTAATAAATATATTGATTTTAATTAGCCATCTGGTTATACTGTAGCTCAGTGTTTTTCAATCTGTTTTCAGTCAATGCACCCATTAAAATTATGGATAATCTCAAGCCACCCTTTAAAATTCTGCACAATCTCAAGGCACCCCATTCTAAAATGTAAAAACCTATTCTACACACATTCAGCACACCCAACATTATAGGTGATTTATTCTTCCAAAGCAAATACACCTTTGCACACTGGTACTGACTAGTATTCCAGTGTGCCTCTCTGTTTCTCTCCCTCACTCTGCTAATTTGACAGAGAGGAGAAAACAAGGATAATGTGCATGCACCCCATGTCCTCCTTACGAACTGATGATGTCATTGGTTGTTGGGATGCCAACAGCTAGAAGGTCATAAAAGTGCACAATGAAATTCTGTGGCTTTGTGTACTAAAAGGCAGGATTGATCCACCTGCTGGCTTGTATACAATGTTTGGACATTTTGGCAAGGCACCCTGAAGAAGCCTGAAGGCACACCAGAATGCCTGGGCACCCTGGTTGAGAAAGGCTGCTGTAGCTGCATTTATTTGGGTACTAGCATGTTTTGAATGGATTTTGGGGAATTGGTGATTGGTTCGGCTGTTGAGCTATTCAGAGACCTAAGACAGCAATGTATTTACCATGAAGCACACAAGGCGTTTGCCTAGGGCAGCAATTTTCAGGGGGGCGGCATTGCCCTCCGGAAGAAGGAACACATGTGGCAGGGATGGAAACCTGATGAGGCTCCGCCATGGAATCCAAGGAGGCTGCGCACTGCTGGAGGGTGTAAGCTTGCTGCACAAGGAAGAAAAACATTGGGCTTGGCTCCAGAGATGGCTGGCTGCTTTCCGAAGAGATTAATGTCAGTGCTTGGTGGTGGTGGGGGCTAGCAGGGGGTGGTTGGCAGAGAGTGGTGGCGGCAGGGCCCAGGGGGGTTGTTGATTTGGTTGGCAGACAGTGTCAGCGGTGGGGCAGAGAGGGGCGTGTGGTTGGCGGAGAGGGGCGGTGGCAGGTGCCAGGGGGAGAGTTCTGGTGGTGGTGGGGGGCAACAATTTTAGTGTTTCCTTGAGCAGCACAACACCTATGACACATGACCTGAGCAGCTGTCTTTGGAAATGATAGTAAAATTATCATGTGGATCAAAATTCAATGTTTAAAAAAAACAGTACAAATGCAGGCTTGGATAAATTCCAGTGGCACCAATTGGTATCACCTTGTTTAGCAAAGTAGAAGGGAGTTTATCGAACAGCAGTTTGGCACACAGACCCATATCAGCATACAGACATAAGCTCAGTAAGCCTAAAGATTATTTTCTAGCTGAAAATGCCAATTTTTTGAATGCTAGTGTAAGGAAACCTAATAGGTGACATGAAAAAGTTAGCACAGCACAAGCACCAAATACAGATAACTGAGGATACACAGCACAACAACAAAAGCTCAGTTGGACATTTAGTTTAGGGCCTGACCCACACAGGCATATCTAAATACTCCTACTTATGCAATGTACTCCTAGGACCTGGCAGAAAAACCCAACTTGTTTTGGCATGTAATTATGCATGTTTATGGCCATGGCGTTTGGAAGTGTATGCGTGTAAATTCTTTCTTTTAGCTAGAATATTAATTTACTCTATGCATTTATTCGCATTTACAACGATATGCACGCAAATTATGCCAGTAGGCACCTCTCCATATGCAGGTTTAGGGAATGTTTCTTATGCCCCTAATTTGAATCTAAATGCTACAATGAGCATGGACACATTGGCCTAAATAGAGCTGTGTAAAAAAAATGAAGACCTCTTAACATGGCTATTTAGCCACATACAGCAGATTACAGATGCAAGAAGCAGTAGATTTTTGTGGCTGGAATGACTGATGCATGCAAATAGCAGCAGCCATTCTGCCTATATAAATTAATGACAGACTGACAGTGGCCTATTCTGTTTGCATGCAGTCCCACACCACAGGGTTACATGCGGTTAGGGAAGGAAGTTCAAGACTGGATGCAGTCAGCTGCATCCCAGTTTGGACATCCGCAGGTCACCCCTTGCTGCTATTTGCATGCATCAGTCATTCCAGTCACAAAAATCTGCTGATTCGCACCTCTGGAATCCGGTGTATGTGGCTAAATAGTCATGTGAGGCAGGCTTAAAGTGGCCTTGGTAGTGTGGTCCCAACTAGAACAAATGTCAGGATCTTCTATCTTTTATTAAACAATTCCCCTACAAGTGCTTTAGCATAACACAAATCTTTGAGTACAAACTAGCTTCTACATAATGAAAAGTGAAGCTGAAAAGATGTATTTTTTTTATGAAGGGGCATCTAATTGAGGTACAGTATATAGGAATAGGAATACATATACACTCACTGGCCACTTTATTAGGTACACCTGTTCAATTGCTTGGTAACACAAATTGCTAATCAGCCAATCACATGGCAGCAACTCAATGCATTTAGATATCTAGACACAGTGAAGACAACTTGCTGTAGTTCAAACTGAGCATCAGAATGGGGAAGAAAGGGGATTTCAAAGTAACTTTGAACTTGGCATGGTTGTTGGTGCCAGACGGGCTGGTCTGAGTATTTCAGAAACTGATCTACTGGGATTTTCACGCACAACCATCTCTAGGGTTTACAGGGAATGGGTCGAAAAAGAGAAAATATCCCGTGAGTGGCAGGTGTGTAGACGAAAATGCCTTATTGAGGTCAGAGGAAAATGGGCAGACTGGTTGCTGTGACATTCAGGTGGTGTCAGAATTTGGTGTAAACAATTAATGGATCCATCCATCAACAGTTCGGGCTCAGAGTAGTGGTACTGATGTGGGGGATATTTTCTTGGCACTAGCAAGGTGTACATAATAAAGTGGCCGATGAGTGTAGGAATAGGCATTTACCCATGAATGTTTACAAATAGCATTTAATAAAGACTTTGTCATTATTGAATGTCAAACTGATTTGACTGTGCTTGTGTAAGCTGACATGTTTGGCAAGATCTAAGTGACATATTTATTTGTTGTGAAGTGGGCTGATATTGCTGCTGACTCTCTTACAGTTTTAGTAGCTTAAAGTGGTTGTAAACCCTTACATATTCCCTGTGAAGTGACTTGCCTCAGGTAATTCACAGCGATGAAACAAATGCTCCTACATAAGTTGTACCTGTTTATCTTCAGCCATCTCTCATCTACATCCATTAAAGTGTACCGTTTACAATGCTTTTCTGAGCTTCCAGAGGCACAGGGCAGGAATATGATGTCACACCGTACAGCTCAGAGAGGAGAACTAAGTGTAATCTGAGACCTGAGAGGTGGGAATGGACAAACCCCATTCTACACATTCTCATAGGGAAACATACACAGCTGAGACTGTCAATCACAGGCTGTGTGTTGGAGGTCCCTTTCCCCACTCAACCAGTCAAAAATGACTCATGCAGATAGTAGAGAAATGAGGTAGCAGACAGTAATCATACTCAGTGATTTGCGGTGAGCCAAGCACGCACTATAGAAAGATATGCTTTGTTCATTTTTCATGTTAGAGATTTACAACCACTTTAAGACATTTTGTGATGACTCCAAGGAAGAGTGATGATCTGCATCAGAGAATAATGACAAAACATGTGACTGTTACAATGACCATTACCTTATTTACACCATCTGCCATGGCCTGTAGGGTCAGTTCTCTGGGCCCATCCACTGTCTTGCCATCGTCTGTGGGCCCCCAGCTTGCGCTGTAAATGTCTATAATTTGTGGCATATGACTGATTGAAGATGCCTCAATTATATCGGTCATAAAGGGCTGGTCTAGCATGCGAATACCTGCAATTCCATTTTAAAAGTTAATATCATATCAAACAGCAATATAAAAGTATAAGCTATTTATTACCAGCACAGTTAGCACCTCTGCCTAGCAGCACTACGGTCATCTGTTCAAATCTCAACCTTGGCACTACCTGCACAGAATTTGCTTGCGTCTGTTTCCTCTCATACTCCAAAGACTCCTAGTATGTGTATGTATGAATGTGAGTTAGGGACCTTAGAATTGTAAGTTCCTTGAGGACAGGGACTGATGTGAATGTACAATATACAGTATATATAATGGCACTATATAGTTTCCATTTAATAAATAAAATCTGTATATGACAAACTGATATAGTGGAGAGAAGCTTCCTGTAGCTGACCCTGTAAAAATGTGAAAGCTCCATCCAACATTCTTTGTTTCTGGGAAGGAGAATTAATTGTTTGTGAGGGAACTACACTGAATACGCACAAAAGGCTTAACACTATGAGGATGCTTAGTTTTAAAAAAAGTTATTGGATTGCATCCTTAGATTACAATATAGGAAGAAAGTGCAGAGTTCTGCAATTTTGGACTGACACAGAAAGTACAATTTCAGTGTCTCTTGTGCTAACTTCTCCTGCATGTAATGCATTGGACTGCATCTACTGCAGCTGAATTGTAAGTGCTACACACTTTCTATTACAAGTGATGTGCAAATGTAACAGCATGAACCAAATTAATGTCTAAGTGACATTGAGATGTGAGGCTAGTTTCTTTTCTTGACTGCCAGTTGCCTACTGCAATAACCGCCACTGTTTGCCCTTCCTCTGTGGAATGTATCAATCATATCTCTACCTTGAGGGATAGGTAACAAGAGCTTAGCATTCTATGGCCTTAGTTGCAGTATATGAAATCACCTATTACCAATCTAAGATGAGAAAGTGAAGGTAAAGTGAAGAACAAAGAGAGCATGGTAAATAACAACCTATTATTGTATTAGTTATATTTTGATTGAATCTAACAGATATAGATTTTGATTTTTAGTTTGAGTTCAACTCCAGGCAGATAAAACCACCAGTTCATACAGATGTGTATTCATTAAAAATGGTTGATTCAATTTTTAAAAACAATTATTGTAAGTTCCTAAATATGAATATCAGCTGATTTCCCTGTACAGCAGAGTTAGACTGGGAGCGAGAAGCAGCACAGGGAGGTAATCAGGCACTACCAAGCATTTGGATGAGGTGGAGAGGTAGAGTGATGACATCACACTCTCCACCTTGTCTAATAAGAGAACGCTTTGCTTTAATTCTGAAAATGCAGAGAATTCTCTAAATGAATGGTTGACCTTCTGTATTCACAGTATTTCAGGCTGGCCACTCAGCATGAGACCTGGAAGCAAATGGAGATATTTGGCGTAGCGGTGTCTACTTCAGTGATTTCCAGCTTGCTGTGTCATAGGACAGGTATTGTACATGCATAGCTACATTGGATCAAGCTGAACCTATGTATAACATGCCAATGCCTGAAATTGTTCTTTAAAAGTAGAGTCATTTGTGTAATTTCCAGTTAAATAAACCAAGTATCTGATGCACAACACATTAATTTCCCCAACTTCAGGTTGTTAGACGTTTGTCACTAAAAGAGATGTAATTAATCCTGCCAAATTTATTGTTGAAGTTATAGCAAATGACCATCTTTAACATACCCGTGACTTTTTGATCATATCAAAGCATATCAAAGCTTGTATAGCCAGTGCTAGACCAGCATACTTAATAATGATATTTCAAATTCCCCAAGTTTTCAGGTAGAGTCAAGTAAAATTTGTCTTAACAAATGCTCTCTGTGAGTTATTGGCAATATGTCATTGTTACAAATAGCATTCAATGTGCTGTGCTGGCCTTGAGCTTTTCCTCCAGTAACAGATCCTAAAAGCATAACAGCATGGGCTATTTCTAGCTGTTAAAAGATATTTGATTGCTTTATGTAGAGAAGCCAAACTGTTTTGCTCCTTAAGAGACAGTACTTGCACCTATCCTGCTCCTAGTTAACTAGCTTCAGGTGGTCAATTACAGATGAAAAAAATATTAGATACATTTTCAAAGCTGTTTCTTATTGTAAAGTGCCATTATGCACCTATCTTAGCCCACTGAAGTTTATTCTTGCACACAGATGTGCATGGATTAACACAACGTAATGACATTGTATGTATTAGGGAAAAACAGGAGCTTGTTGGATTGGGAGCTTCATGCATAGAGCTGAACTCCAGGCAGATATAAAAATACACAAATGAATGCAGTTATGCATTCTTTATGTAGCATTACCCCCAATTGGGGCCACTGGTTCTCCCCCCAACAGCAAAGGTGCCATCAGCCACCCAAGCAACAATCCATCCACTCTGGCTTCAAACAACAGTCTAGAGTTGTCTTTTTGTAGTTTATTGTTGATAGAACTGGTACCTAGAGAGGTATTAGGGTATGGGACTCTTGGCATTGATACTTCCAAAGAAACGTTCAGCAATAGTTAGCAATCAGAGGACAAAGTTTTAGCAAGAGTAGCAACAGTAGCTAAGAGTAAACAGTCCAGGGCTCCCCAGCCGAAGATCTTGGGGCAAGTCTTTGGACATTTGGTTACCCCTGCGCCAAAGTGCAACATCAGTATCCCCAGGACAGTTGCCTCCTTCCAGCTTCCTCTGGACACAACCCAGTGAGTGAGATGACACCCCTCCAGACTGGATCCCTTGTGGTGTGGTTCTGCAGTCAGCTCTGAGCAAAGTCCATTTTAGCCTTTGACCCTACTACCTCGGAAGCTTCCTTGAGCAGTTGTGCAGTCCATGGGCTTCCAGGCAGCAGCAGCCCCTGCACCTCTCAAACACTCCTGTGGAGAAGGAACCCTGCTCTCTCAATGTGGACTATTTATAGTAAATAGTGGACTATTTATCCACACTCCAGCCCCATTCTGGAAAATACCCCTCCATGAATTGGCAAGGGGAAACAATCCAGCCTGTGAGACAATGAACAGGTCAAACTAAACAAACATTTCCCCTTAGATTACAAAGGAACCCAAAAGCTAAATCTGCCTATCCACCTTTTCTAGGAGGGTGCTACATCTAGTACTTTATGACATGTAGTTTTATATGCAGTTATGCGCCGATAAGGAACATGCTGACAGGAGGATAAAGCTAAAAAAATAACTCATTAGTTTTCTGCTGCTCCTTCACTTTCCATTAACAGACTGTGGGCAGGATGTGACCAGGCTATATTGCTTTAAGTGATAGTAAACACTGTTTGGTGACTTGTACATACAGGTAAGCTTATAATAAAGCTTACCTGTAGCTACAAGGAATTTCTCCTAAACATGCACCATTTAGGAGATATTTTTGTAGCCGGTGAAGTCAGCAATATATGCGCACTTTGCTCTTAATGGATGATATACCAAGCATGCTGCCGATTGAGAGTGCTCTGCCACAATTGTTGCGCAAGCACGGGAGTGATGTCATCATGGCACAGCCATTTAAACAGCCAGATCCTGCAAACCTGGAAGGAAGACCCTGTGAAGATGGAAGCGTTGTGGTGACAGAGCGCCACTGGAGGGCTTCATTTTAAGGTACGTCTTTCATAATGTGCTAGTATGTGATGCATGCTAGGACATTATACTCCAAAGACATGCTGGTAGGTAAATTGGAACTAGTATGCATATGAATGTGAATTAGGGACCTTAGATTGTAAGCTACTTGAGGGCAGAGACTGATGTGAAGTATAATAATATGCAAAGAACTGGGTAAATTCACGGAACTATATAAAAAACTGAAATACTGAAATAAATAAATAAATAACATAAATAAACAATGTCATTCTGTTTCAGGTGAAGGGTTTTTAGACTTAACTACCACTTTAAATACAACAGAGAAAAGTCAGGTCAACGACCTGGCTCTGTTAACCAATGGACAAAATGACAAATTATTTGCAAGCTCCTGTAAATGTTTTAAACTGTGTATTTAGCATTATGCCTTGAGTTCCAAAATATTCAGTAATAAAACTCAAGTTTATTGCAGGAAACAAATGTACAAAGTAAATGTACATGTAAACAGTACAGCAACCCACATCAAAGATATTTAAAAATTGCCAAATACTCATTTATCACTTGATGAGATCTCTTTGTTTATAGAGAACATTTGATGGCCAGCTTTGCCAATGGGTTTCCCAGATTGAATTGTATTTTTCAGTGGGAAAATCCAGGTATAGGAAACATCTGCTCTAGTATTAATACAGGTAATGTTTTTGACTACTGGGTGTTGATTTTATCAAAAATTGGCATAGACTTGTGAAAGATGAATTTTGCTTGAACTCTGCTGCATACAATTGATGACCTAATTATCAGGTTTTTAGCCTGAAATCCTAATTTGTATGTGCAAGTATTTTCCTCTATACCAATGACTTCGACATCACTAAACTACACAGATTTTTCTAAAAACAGGCCCAAATGCTAGCGAATGAGATTGAACCTAGGTTCAATTTAATAACTACACCCCCAGATCCATCTATGTCTGATTTGCTTTCAGTAAACGAAAATATGAAGTGATTGTTAAAGTACTGTGCACACTGCTTTATTAATTATGCCAAAGTGCAAAAAAAGACTAGTTTTAGGAGGAATTTGGAAAAATATTAGGGGAATTACAACAGTAATGGCAACTAAATCCTAACATCTACAAAAATAAAACTAGGGCAAACTGGTTTCTTGGCTGCTCTTGTTCCCATGTAGACTCTTACCTCAAACTTTCAAATTATTTGCATCTTCATAACTTCCAAGGTCTAAAATACTTGAAGTAAAGTTATGTGAAGTCTGAATGTGTACAACTAACACTCAAGTTAAATAGCCATGACATCCAGACTCCTGTTTATAACTCTCAACTTCCTGTAGAGAAGGCTGAGACCCCTACAAACTGTGGATGAACTTGTATGCTGGTAGTGAGAAGCTTTCTGGTATTGGCTCTGATCTCATACATTACTATGGTTATCACACTGATGGACTAATAGACATAGGAGGAAGTGAACTGGGAAGCCAATGACTACTAGAAGTCCAGAATGTCCCGAGGTTAAGTGTTCTTTACCACCTTGCAGAAGCTGAAGAGGTATCCACTATTTAAAGTGTTGTCAGATTATTATTTTCAGACCTCAGAAAGAAGATTAGTCTAAATAGTTAGGCCACCCAAAAGTGGCATTAGTGATAGTTGAACACTTAGAGGTTTAAATAATTTCTGGCTTATTACAGTATATGAATTAGGGACTACTCTAGCAGTAAAGTCGTCTTGACATAATTCTCTACATTTCTGCCCACCTGGAAGTCCTGCTACAGCATTTTCCCACAGTATCTACGAAATCCCATAAACCTGGCACAGAACAAACACAGAAGCTTTCATTGCTGACCTCTTCTTCCAAGAATACTAGCTGCCTGACAACCATGCTGACCCCAGAGGCGGACTGACAACTCATGGGACCCCCAGGCATAAACCTGGCAAAGAACAAACACAGAAGCTTTCATTGCTGACCTCTTCTTCCAAGAATACTAGCTGCCTGACAACCGTGCTGACCCCAGGGGTGGACTGACAACTCATGGGACCCCCAGGCAATAGGGGATCATGGGTCCCCTGTGTCCTTGCCCACACTCAAAAAAGCCTATAAAAAAGGTACCAGGGGCATTTCATGGGGACCCCTACTGACCCCGGGCCTTCGGGCAGTGCCCGAGTGCTCGAATGGTCAGTCCGCCCCTGGCTGACCCTTTTATATTTAACACTCAGTCACTGACCTAAAGCAAGAATGGGGGTAGACAAAATGTCGTGAGCACCATTAGACTTTAGTATTCATATTTAGACTTTTATTTGAGTAGACTAGGGTACCCTGAAAAAAAGTTGTGATTATATTTTGTCTTTTCATTGTCTGTGCTCTATAGGTTGTATGCCACTAATATAAGTGTTGTGTGCAACAGTGGTTAGTATGAACAGTCAGTAATTGGTTTACTTTTCAGACTTCCAAAGAGTACAAATTGCCTTTTTAGCTGGAGTATCTATAACCATAACAGCCAAATTGTTTGGTATTTCAAGAGCAAAAGACTTCCGTTATGACTGCATACATAAAGTAAGGCAAGACTTTATCGATGAAGAAGAATAATGGCCAAAAACTGAAACTCAGTTATAGAAACTGTCAAAAACTATTAGGGTTTGAGGACACACAATACAGAACTACTGCAGCAAAAGTGACAACTCAATATCCATCTTGAAGATCCTGCTTTCATAAAACAGTCTGCAGAGAAATTTACAAAGCCACCATCCATAGAAGAACTGAAGCCAACACTAAAATTCAGTTTAGGTTTAATTCGGTCCACCCCTGTATAAGTTAGATAAGGACTTATAATTTTCTCTGATGTTCCCCATATGTATGGTTGTCCAGGTTAGCAACTCTTGAAACCAGAGAGTCAGCATAATAGCCAGGCAATCACCATTTTGAGGAGGAGGTCCACAATGGCAGTCCCCAAGGGTTACATGAATATTGCTTTCTAATTCAAGCTACACTTTGCATTTGCCTAGCCTTTACATTTCATGAACAGTAGATGGCGATCAAAACTGAAAAACGATTTACAGTGAAAATAACGTATCTGAAGTTTTATTTTCTGTCATGGAACAACTATGTAAATCAGGGAAACACAAAAAGTAAATAAATGATACTATACCCGCAACTTTAGAGTTATAAGCAACTCCCACCCCACAAATATTATTGTTGGCAGCAGCAGATACTTCCCCTGCACAACGCGTCCCATGGCTGCAATCAGAACAGAAAAAAAACAATTATTTGCGGCAAGTACAATGTTACACATAGAGGTTATCTCAATCCCCCAGAAAGAAGAAAGTGCAAAGTAAAAATTCACTTAGCTTAGAAAATTAAGTAAGGCTGTGTTCACTTTGTATACCATAAGCAATTGTAACACAAATGCAAAGAAACAGTATACACAGTCCTTAAAAAGGAGAACTACTCTTCACAAAAACAATTTATTAGATACATATTCCTATCATTTCTGTAGTTGTTCTTAATAGAAGGTAATAAGTCCATGGATGGTATGCAATCATACCGTGCAGGTCCTACAAGGACTGGCAGCCATTGGGTTCTTCTTATATGCTCTTCCCATCATCGATCCTAAAAATATTCTTCCCAGTCCTCAGGACTCGGTCATCGTAAGGCTCACATTTAAAATACCCACTTTTAGGCCATTCCGGCCCAGATCAAGGGCGGCACAGTGGCTTAGAGGTTAGCACGTCGGCCTTGCAGTAAATGGGTCATGGGTTCGATTCCTGACCGACGCCTCCTGCATGGAGTTTGCATGTTCTCCCTGTGCTTGTGTGGGTTTCCTCCGAGTGCTCCGGTTTCCTCCGACACTCCAAAGACATGCTGGTAAGTTAATTGGATCCTGTCCAAAATTGGCCCCAATATATATATGTATGTATGAATGTGAGTAGCGGGACCTTAGATTGTACACCCCTTGAGGGATAGGGACTAATGTGAATGTTCAATATATATGTGTAAAGCGCTGCGTAAATTGACGGCGCTATATAAGTACCTGAAATAAATAAATAAATATTTTCTGGGCTGTTCCATTCTAATCACTGCTGTGATCCTCTCAATGAATACCCATATTTGAGTTGCTCAGCAAGTTCAGTAACTCAAATAAGGGTGGTGTCGTGATTCTAGAATAGAGCCCAAGACACAGCATCACTGGGACTAAGCACCTAGACATGTCCTGGTAAAACTGGGACAGTTGGCATCTATGATTTGAAAATTGAGAGGTGGTTCTACAGGATAAACAACCTCTGAAAAAAATATGGAATCCCTGACTATCATACTTGCAGGTACCAGACACTTAAGTTCGTCATCAAGTCGATGTCGGGGCAGACTTCTCGGATGGTTGTAAAGTTCCTTTACTACTCTCCCTTTCTTTTTCCTTTTCTTCCTTCTCAGCTTCTTCTTTCTCAACTTATTTTTATTGTTTGGTCTGTATTACGGACCTCTACTCAGGAATTAAGAATAAAGTCTAGTTTATATGGGTATTCCACCCCCAGGTGGAAGAGAGGATGTTGTACTTGAATTGATCATAGTGTTATTACCTCCTCTCCTCCTATTGTCCCTTGAATCCCTCACTTTGAGATAATATCATTCTGGTCACCTGTGTATAAGACTTACCTTTGGAAACGCCTCATTTTGATTACTGTTTCGGTGCTTTTGTACTGTTTTGTTATTTCAAATTCAATAAAAAGGTTCTAACAGAAAATTGAGAGGTATGCATAGAGATACAAACAGCATTAAAATCCAGACAAGGGTCCTAAAACTACCTTACTCTACTAGAAAATACGTTATTGTTGCTGCCTGTCACCATAGGGTAGGTTTTCACCTCACTTACTGATCTGTCTGACACCTGGCAAGTAGAATCTGCAAAATGAGGGCAAAGGCAGAAATGAGTTGGCAGAAGTTCTACCCTTCCATACATTATACGAAACTAAAGAGAGAAATGTTTGTCTTGGGTATGGCTTTAATAGAAAAAAAAAGAATCATACAAAGTTATACCACTTATTAATAAGATTAATCCCTTAAGCCCTGGAGGATTTTACCCCCTTTATGGCCAGGCCATATTTTGCTATTCGGCACTGCATTACTTCAACTGGCAATTGCGCAGTCAAGCAACACTGTACCCAAATGAAATTTATATAATTTTTCCCCCACAAATAGAGTTTTCTTTTGGTGGCAATTGATCACCACTGGCATTTTTATTTTTTATTATATAAACAAAAAAAACCCAAATATTTTTTACTTTCTGATTTAAAACATATCCAATAAAAAAAGTTTTAAAAAATAAATTCCTTCTTTAATTTAGACCAAAATGTATTATACTATGTCTTTAGTAAAAAATAAAAAATCCCAATAAGCGTATATTTATTGGTTTGTGTGAAAGTTTATAATGTATTTTTTTCTAATAATAGTGATGGTGGTGATCAGCAACTTATAGTGGGACCTGTATAGTGCTGAGAGCAATGTGACACTAACTGACACTGGGTGGGAACTGACTAAATAACACTGACATCTCCAGTGACACTAATACAGTGATCAATGCTAACAATATACACTGTCATTGAACTAATGATACTGGCTGGAAAGAGGTTAACATTTAAGGGTAATTAAAGGATTAACTGTGTGCCTAACAATATGTGATGTGTTTACTGTGTGGTGTTTTCACTAACCAATCATCTGTTTTTTACTTTATGCTTTGCAGTGAGAAAAAAAAAAACAGCACATTGCTGATGTCAATAGAGAGCTCTGAGTTGTTTACCAACACAGAACTCTCTCCTGCCATTTGCTCCTCTGATCAGTGGGTCTCGGACAGCATCGACATGTGCTGGAGCGAATGACAGCACAGCCAATGGTGCAGGTGACTACCCAGAAGAGCTGGATCATGCACATGTAAGTAATCTGGCGCAGCAGGTCCACACTGTCACCATACATGTACAGTGCATGGTCAGCAAGTGGTTATTAATCCTAAAGACTGCGTTTATCTCTGAGAAGAGTGATGTTCAAGTGTATTGTCTGAGCACTTTTGCATGGATATCCAAGTGTTTAGATGCAAATCTCAAGCATTCTACATGTGTATTGAAGTTTCAAGTGTTTTTGTTGTAGCCAATGGAAAGTACAAGGGGAGGAGATCAGTTTTTATGGTTTAAAAACAAGTCTGGGGAAAAATGTGTGAAAAAGCTTGATTTGCACATTTCTAGGCATTCTCATTCAAATCTATGGGGCAAAAAACACTCAATTCTGCCTAAAAAGTAGCTAATGTTGCCTTTGGAGCATTAGGCATCAAGCTACAGGCACCTAAGTGCTCATATGTGAAAAGCCGCCATTAAAATACATAGGATTTTGAATGTTGAGTGTTTTGGAGCTTTGCGCTACATAACACTTAGTGGTGATTGGGGCCTAAGAGTTTTCGAATGACTAGAAAAGATACATTTTATATAGTCTGTTTCTGTTGCTGTAAATGGAAATAACCAAACTGTTGGTCTATAATATATGAAATAATGAAAAAAGAAATGACAAGTAGCTATCTGGTACTATTTGCTTAGATTTTAGTTTAAACAGCACAAAGCAAAGGTAAATGTTACTACTCTAAGTATAGCATAGACGATTATCTGCCTTTACATAAAACGCTAACCTGCACTTTATTACATGGCCGGAGCAATTAAAGAGTTCATATGTCACCTGTGTACAGAGAATGTAATATTATATGGATCATTGATTTGTGAAATTTGGATAATGAGGGTAATACTTTACATATAGCTGCCATAAACATGCCTTGTAGCAGGACCTTTCACACACAATTTAACAATGTAAATTGCAATACAATTGATTACCTGGACTTTAAAAGTTCAAACCCATTAGTTACACAATTAAGTCATGTTAAGAAAAAAAAACTGATTTACTAGCGATTTTAAAGGGCGTATAACACAAGGGTTTAGATAAAGGCCAGCTCCACCAAAAATTGTAATTTCAGTTTTATCCTACTGCTGGTCTTTTGAATTACATGTTGGCTTCTTCTTCTTCCAAGGGCAGTGGGGCATCTTCACCAGAATTTTTATCTGCTCTCACCATTTGGTAAGGATCTAGAGCAGGGTTTCTCAACCAGGGTTGCATGGATCTCTGGGGTTCCTCCAGACATAGGGGTTCCTTGAGCAATGAACAATTTCTAATTCTCAACAAACACTGATATCAATTATATTTGTAGCAGTCTGTAGGGGGGGGGGCAGCCTTCCCAATGGTCAAGAAAAGTCTTCTTTTCCTACTGACCAAAGATATAAGGGGTCCTTCCCACATTGGCCACCAATGTGTTGGAACCACCACACCAACCATTAATTAGAGATGTGCACCACAGAAAAAAAAAAAAATTGTTTCAGATTAATTTGGTAAGCCAATCATTTTGCGCCATCATATCTGTTATGATAGAATGATTTGCTTTTGGAATTTGTTTCCTATATTCGTTGTTCTGAATCATTCATATTTTCGGAGTTATTTTGGAAGATTCGGATTCATTTATTAAGTCTATGTTATTTCCGCAACTTGCTTGTGACTTCGATTCAACTTGCCTGTGACTTTGGCCAATCATAACAATACAGAATGTGACACACATTATTGAACTTTCAAAACACTCTGAAGTTGCGAATGAATGAAATGAATGAATGACATGTTTTCGTTATAATTTATTTCAGTTTAATTGAAATTCGTTACTATTCTATTGTGATTGAGAGATTCGGATACACTCGAATCTCTGAATAATGACAATTTTGTCCAAATTTCAATTCATATCGAAATGAATAGCACATGTCTACCACCAATATAAGAAAGTACTTGCCAATGACCATCAATATAAGACATGCAGCTATTTTCTTTGTTGGTGTCTCTATTCATTTCATTGATGTTACCAAAAAAAATGTTTTTTATTATAGAGCCAGCGTTGGGGGAATGGGGTTGTGTTATAAAAAAAATGTTCGCTCTGGGTGTCAAATATGCTAGGTGAGTGACAATTATATTATATTTGAAGGGTTAAAAAAGGTTGAGAAAATCTGAGATAGAATAATTTAATGGCCTTTCAAATATGAAAGCCACTCTTGCCAAAACTTGTTTTTAGGTTTTGTACAGGGGTGTGGGATAGGTAGTACCTCTGTCAGGTGTTTATTGCTGTCTGTGGAGAGACTTACCCTAACTCCCTCTCCATTTGAAAGAATGCCATAAGGACAGAAAAAAAACCTCTAGTGAAAAAAATGAATGCTGCAACTTAAAATACTAATTGCCTGGATTCAGTACATTCTAAATCACTGGCCTACAATAAGGAAGCAGCAAGTAAGGTCAGTGTGAAGTCTGAGCTTCTGATCAGCATACGTGTAGTCAGGGGCGGACTGATAACTCATGGGGCCCCTGGGCAATAGGGGATCATGGGGCCCCTGTGTCCTTGCCCAAACTCAAAAAAAGCCTATGAAAAAGGTACCAGGGGCATCTCATGGGGCCCCCTACTGACCCCAGGCCCTCAGGCAGTGACCGAGTTTCCAAATGGTCAGTCCGCCCCTGTGTGTAGGTTAATGACAGAATGTTCTGAAGCCAGGGGGTTAGTATTACAGCCAGAAAACTAGCACTTTTACAGGAGGTCCATCAATGGCAGCCTCCATGTTTTCTTCACATCAGGTTTCATTTCACGTGTCTTTTTAGTTCAACTTTGTCTCTGTGTTTTGTTAGTTCAACTGGATAGTTTGTAGATAACACAGATCTGTTAATTTTACCATGGAAACTGAAGTACTGGAACAAAAGATCATGTTCTGAATCTGTAGGGAAGAGATTTAGGTGTAATACAATAGAATACAGCAGAGCGATGCAGGATGTATAGACAGGGCTGCTTTTATACAAGGGGAAAAGGGACATTTGCCTTGGGCTCAGAGGTAAAAAGGGGCATCCTTACTGATCTGCAGAGGTTTGCCATTGTTTTTATTGGTGCCAGTGACTAAAATAAATTACTGTCTTTCTCTATAGTACACTGTCAGGGGATTGACTTTTCTATTCTGAAGATTAGCAGCCAATTGTTGTGACTGCTAGAACCTTCAGGGCCCCTGTGCAAGTTACCATAAAGGGCCCCCCAACCACCAGGCATGGGTCCTTCCCTCCGAGCCCAGAGCCCTTCCCACTGATCCCAGGACCCTTTACTTCCCTCTCAGGGCCCTTTATTATAGCGGCCGAACACCAGGGCCTAGACACAAGTGCGACCTTTGCAACCCTGGTAATTGTGCCATGTGGCGTCAGTAGGACTGTGAATAGTGTCAGTCAGTAGAGCAGTGGACGGTGTCAATATGGCAGTGGACTTTGTCAGTAATGCAGAGGACATGCTCAGTGGGGCAGCGGATGCCGTCAGCAGTTTTTAATTTTTGTTACTTTATTTTGTATTATTTTTGTTCACAATTTTATTCTTTATTATTGTGGGGGGGCTTGGTGAGATATCAGGGATCTAAACAGACCTCTGGTGTTTCACCTTTGAGACAGAGAAAGGAGACTGAGGACACAGCCCTCAATCTCTGTCTCTGCAGTCTCAGCTGCATAGAATGAATGTACAGGAATAGCTCTGTACAGAGCTTCCCACTCATTCATGGTACCGATCACTCACTGTGTCTATTCAGAAAAAAAAGGGGACGGTAAGTGACATATTTACTGGCCCCTTCCCCCATTCTCCATCCTGAAAGCATCACCTGCAGCAGCCAACGGGAAAGAGTAGGGGGGAAGTTGGCAGCACTGCGGGAGGGGGCAGGGAGCACACGGGGCAGCTGGAAACAAGTTTCCTGTATCATACAGGGCCAGTGGAAGGATTTTAGTCCACACAGGCGAAGGTACATTGTGCCACTCCCCCCACCATCCTCCCACCAAACATGCCACACACAGTAATACACCTCCTGTATGAAAGTGCCCCAGCTCTGGATAAAGGAGCACAGGGGCATCTTCAGTCCTGGGGAAGGGGAGTGTTAAATGCAGTAGCAGATTTAAATACACTAACAAACTGAAGCCAAACTCCAGCTAACACTTTATAATCAGTTTCAGCAAACAGTTTTTTTGTTCCATTTGGATAATGGTTTTACATAAATAAATCAAAACTGATCATTGTAAGCACCCCTGTCAGTAGGAGATGGTTTATCATATCCCTCTAACTGCTACATCTGCAGGAGAGCATGTTCTGTTGAAAAGAAAAGCAGACATACTGCCTGGATCACCAAATGAAAATAAAAGAAAGAAAGAAAAAAAAAAGAAAATTAATGCAGCCATCACTTTTAAGAAGGGTACCCGGGCAGTGTAACAGGAAGGGGGCAGTGAGACAGAAGAGAGGGGCAGTGTGACAGGTGGGGGGTAGTGTGACAGGAGGTGGGCAGTGTGACCAGAGGAGGGCAGCAGGACAGGAGGGGGGCAGTGTGACAGGTGGGGGGTAGTGTGACAGGAGGTGGGCAGTGAGACCAGAGGAGGGCAGCAGGACAGGAGGGGGGCAGTGTGACAGGTGGGGGGTAGTGTGACAGGAGGTGGACAGTGTGACCAGAGGAGGGCAGCAGGACAGGAGGGGGGCAGCGAGACCAGAGCAGGGCAGTGTGACCAAAGAAGGGCAGCGGGACAGGAGGGGGGCAGTGTGACCAGAGGGGGGTAGTGTGACAGGAGGGGGGCAGTTTGACTGGAGGGGGGCAGTGGGACAGGAGAAAGGCAGTGTGACCAGAAGGGGGCAGTGGGACAGGAGAGAGGCAGTGTGACAGGAGGAGGGCAGCGTGACCAGAGGAGGGCAGTGGACAGGAGGGGGGCAGTGTGACCGGAGGGGGGCAGCGAGACCAGAGGATAGCAGTGTGACCAGAGAAGGGCAGTGTAACAGGAGGGGGGTAGTGTGACAGGAGGTGGGCAGTGTGACCAGAGGAGGGCAGCAGGACAGGAGGGGGGCAGTGTGACCAGAGGGGGGCAGCGAGACCAGAGGATAGCAGTGTGACCAGAGAAGGGCAGTGGTACAGGAGGGGGGCAGTGTGACTGGAGGGGGGTAGTGTGACAGGGGGGAGGCAGTGTGACTGGAGGGGGGCAGTGGGACCAAAGGGGGCAGTGGGACAGGAGAAAGGCAGTGTGACCGGAGGGGGGCAATGGGACAGGAGAGAGGCAGTGTGACCAGAGGGGGGCAGTGGGACAGGAGGGGGGCAGTGTGACTGGAGGAGGGCAGTGGAACCAGAGGAGGGTAGTGGACAGGAGGGGGGCAGTGTGACTGGAGGGCGGTAGTGTTGCAGAAGGTGGGCAGTGTGACCAGAGGAGGGCAGCAGGACAGGAGGGGGGGCAGTGTTACCAGAGGAGGGCGGCGAGACTATAGGAGGACAGTGTGACCAGAGAAGGGCAGCGGGACAGGAGGGGGACAGTATGACTGGAGAGGGGTAGTGTGACAGGAGGGTTGCAGTGTGACTGGAGGGGGGCAGTGGGACCAAAGGGGGGCAGTGGGACAGGAGAGAGGCAGTGTGACTGGAGGGGGGCAGTGAGACAGGAGAGAGGCAGTGTGATCATAGGTGGGTAGTGGGACAGGAGGGGGGCAGTGTGACCGGAGGAGGGCAGCGGACAGGAGGGGGGCAGTGTGACCAGAGGTGGGTAGTGTGACAGGAGGGGGGCAGTGTGACTGGAGGGGGGCAGTGGGACAAAAGAGGGTCAGTATGACCAGAGGGGGACAGTGTGATGTCAGGGTGGGCAGTGTGACAGGAAGGGGGCAGTAAGATAGGAGGGGGGCAACGTGACAGGAGGGAGGGCAATGTGACAGAAGGGGGGCAGTGTGGCCACATTTTGCTTCGTGACCACAGCAGAAATTGTACCCTCTGATGCTTTTGTTGGGTGCTCTGCAAGCTCCTTACAATCGCATGCAATGCACGTGGTAGAGGCTTGGTAGTCCAGAATTTAGGGAGTTAATGCAGGTATTGAGGAGGCAATACAATGCTTTCTCCCTGTCTGTCAAATATGTATGAAGAAGGAACAAAATGCAGATCGTATTTCAGACAGCAATGCACATGTAAACATGCCCTAACAGGGCAACAGAGGACATGAAACACGTTCAGCTACTCAAAGTGGAACTACACTGCATCTGAGCACCACAAACCAAAAGCGCTATTTAATTTATTTGTAATATTCAAAGCAAATTCACCGATCCGTCCATGCCTATATGCTTTATTTTGCGGAGAAATCACTTTAAAAAACACCCTCTAGCATTTCTGGCCTTTGTCATCTTGAAAAAGGGCAGACGATTCATGTAGCAATGACTTCCTGGAATCCATCTGCCCTTAGCTCAGACATGACGGCATGAGGGTGGGCTTAGCTGAGGAAACTCCTCCTCTCCTCCTGAAGACTCCTGGGATGTATGACATCATTTGCCTAGGCCTGGAAACCAGGAAGTAACTAAAGAAATGTAAAAATCTGTTTAAAATAAGTAAATATGATATACTTTCCTATCCATTCACTAATGCTAGCAGCATACGGATATAGTCAATGTTGACTGAAAGAGTGAAGTTCCACTTTAGGTTTATATCGAAAGGTATAAAGAAAAGGCTAAACAACTACAGATATATGTATGTATGTCACGAATATCCCAAATTTCCAGTACCTGTTAAACCAGTCATCAGTGTAGCGGGGATATGGATAAGGGTCATTGCTGCTGAAGTCATAGCTTGCCTCTGCATTCTGAAATTAAAAAGCATACAATTACAAATACAGAGATAAACCTATTTGAGAACGATTGAAGGACACGATTTTTTGAGAGAAACACGGAGGCTCCTTCTGTTGACTTTCGTTTGCACATACCAATTGTTTGGCTGTTATGTTGGCCTTTTGGGTTCAATATTTGAGGTCATTGACTTGGAACAATCATGCAGATAAGACATTTTCTGGTTGTTCCATGTAAGTGACTGGGAAAGTAATAAAGCTAGCGAGTTATTAGAATAGCTAGCCATCTAGCATTGTAGCACTACTTCATAACCTTCAGGAAAATATTACTTTAGGCTCCATTCACACTTGTGCGAATTGTCATGCAACTTTGGACACATAAAGACGCATGACAAGCCACATCTCACTGTTTTAAATGGCACTACCTGTTCGGATCTATGCAACTTAAAGTCGCAGTGACCTTGAAAAGGTTCTTGCAATCCTTTGATGCAACTTCGATGCAACTTAGTGCCAGAGAGTATAAAGTCGGATCAAAGTCACATCAAAGTCTCACTGGAAATTGTGCAACTTTGGAGTGCACAAGTGCGAATGGAGCTTTAAAGCAGAACTCAAGCAAAAAGGGGTTCTGTAACTTAATTTTTTTTTTACCTGGTTTTGACAGGTATCTGCTCCCACTTAAGGTCAAATCACCACAGCAATCCAAGTTCGCCCCCTCCTTCTCTTGCAGCATTCTGGGACATGTCACAGGTCCCAGAAAGCTGTGGGACCATTCACAATGCTCAACACAAGAAGTCACAGCCAGCTTCTCAAAGTAAACATGCCGGCGCCTGGATCTAAAGACAGCCGAAGGGCCAGCATTGGTAAGGACAGCACTGGATCCATGGACAGGTAAGTGCCTTATTATTTAAAGTCAGCAGCTACAGTTGAATCATGTATGATAGTTGAATCATGTACGAATTAGTGTTTCAAAGCCAGGCTAAAAGTATTTGATATTGTTCAAGGGATGGCTAACAACTGAGTAAGTTCTAAAGCCTAGTACTTATTATGCTGGCTGCAGATTTAAAGGGGCACTGCCACCTTTTTATTGCTGTCAATGTCTACAAAGAAATGTTCTGCTTGTGTGTGTATATATCATTTAACTAATTACACATAAACCTCATATAGTATATTCATTACCCACTTGCCCTCCAGAGGATTTACCCTCCTTTCTGACCAGGCCATTTTTTGCGATACAGTGCTGCGTTACTTTGACAATTGCGCGGTCATGCAACGTTATACATAAATGAAATGTATGTCCTTTTTTCTCCACAAATAGAGATTTCTTTCAGTGGTATTTGTTCACCTCTTCGTATTTTATTTTTTGTGCTCTAAACAAAAAACGGCAGACAATTTAAAAAAAAAACATTTTTGACTTTTTGCTATTAAACATGTCTAGTCAAAAAAAATAAAAAAATGAAATTTCTTCATAGATTTAGGCAAAACTGTATTCTGCTACATGTCTTTGCTAACAAAAATCCCAGTACATGTAAATTAATTGGTTTACGTGAAAGTTAGAATGTCTACAAATGGCAATATATATAATGGAATTATTTTTTTTAATACCAGTAATGGCGCCAATAAGCGACTTATAGCAGGACTTCAGGATTGTGGCGGGCATTGTGACACTGGGGGGCAAATGACTAACTGCAACTGATATCCCAATGACGCTAATACAGTGATCAATGTTAATAAAAAGCACTGACACTGTACTAATGACACTGGGCAGGAAGGGGTTAACACCTGGGGCGATCAAAGGGTTAATTGTGTGCTGCTTTACTGTGTGTGCTGTGTGTGTTTTACTAGGGAAACATACTGCTATGTATTTCTCTGTTGTGCAGAGAAATACACAGCAGCATGTCCTTGCTGGCAGGAGAGAGACCTGTGTTGTTTACACAGGTCTCTCCTCTGTCAGTGATACTCAGCGATTGCCGGGTATCGGTGGGGAATCTACAGGTGACTGACACCTGTAACCAATGGTGGCACAGGTAGGGTGGCGCGCATGCACCCCTAACCTGGAAATGCAAAATCACGTATATATATATATATATATATATATGTAATTTTGCACAGCTGTGCCGCCATATAGCAGTAGTTTGGTTATAGAGCAGTCGGGAAGCCATTAATATTTTCTAAATTAACAAAATGCGTATTTGTCTTATGGAAACCCCTAAAATTACCATCACTTCAAATTCATGAAATTAGAATCAGATGCCACAGGTTAGGAGTCAATAATAAGAACCTTCTTAGGGAATATGCAGATGGATCCTGTCTTATTTAAATCTTAGAAATCTAGAGTTTGGTATTCTCTCTGCTATTGACTTGTGTGGTGTTATCAGGCCATCAAAGGAGTTCTCTAAGGTTCCCAGGAAAATAAATTGTGGATTCTCATTAGTCTGGCAAGGAATTTATACAGATAACCAAATTATGTGAAAATAATCATTCCACTGTAAAGAATTTACGTTTCCCAGGAATGGCCAGACCAGCAAATCGAACCCAAGAGCTGACCGATTGAAAAAAGAATTCTGAGCTGTCAGTGTTAATGCAGCCTGTCCACCAGTCTGGGGATCAGCAATCCAACTCTTCTCCCTCTTCTCTCTGCAACATTTCCGGGACAGACTAGAATGATTTTGAGCGCCTGCATAGTGAATTGCTTGGGTCGGTCCCAGAAGCACTGCACAGAGAAGAGTGGGGATTTCAAACCACTGGACTGGCTGTATGGGCACTGACAGCTCACAATCCCTGGAGGTAAGTGTAACTGGGGGGGAGGATGGGTGAGAGTGTAGGATGTTAGTTCACCTTTCATTTTTTTAAGTAAAGACATCAATATTATTGAATAAACAGGTCTTAAGCCGGAATAAAAAAACATTTTGGGTCTGTGCAGGGTATAAAGAGATGAAGTGGTTGAAGTGTATGTAAAATCTAGTAATGAACTTCTCTTATTTACTCTCCTTTGGTTTGTTAAATATTCACCGGGTCACATGAAAAAAAAAAGACAGGCTGGCTGTTCTTCAGTTGATGGATTGTAATTCAGTTGGTTCCTGCTGAAGCGGCCAAATTTCAGTCTACCTATAGCCCTAGTTCTTATCCCGGAATACAAAGTGCTTAGTATTTACGTAGTAGATTTAAGGGTGGGAGTGTTGGCATACTTTAGCAAAAGAAGACTGGTAGGGCTGACACCAGTCAATTCACAAATGTGCTGTGTGTTGTCAACAGGGCCAATTGCATTTCTGGCAGATCCACAAGCATTTTTCTGTATCTGCAGAGTCTTTAAAAGGATAAAACATTGGGAATCATATAAGTATTTAAAAGACCTACTGCATTTTTATTTCTTAATTTTGCCTTGACATACACTTTACATTAACAATGTATCCATTGTTTTCTTCATGCTTCACTATTTGTTCCAGAGGGATGAATATAATCTCTTTATGGCTTTGCAGTCCTCAAGGGATATATTGTTCTTTGGGAACAAAAGGCTAAATGTGTGAGTGGGAACTAAAGCAGGCGTTGTGTGCTATCACCTGTTCGGATTTACAGGTACATGAGTAAGAGCAAATTTTATTAAAAATGACAAGCAGATATAGTAATGTAGAAATGATATACTATGTGTGTTTTCATAATTAAGAGGAGTTCCTTAGAATAGAGACACACATGTGGGTATCCTGCAAACTCACAAAAACCACAAGCTATTAACTATAACTACCAACCCATCTGATAGTCTTTTCCCTTTTATAATAGGATCCTCTGAGGTCTGGACACCCACTGGACCCCTACTGACTTCTGCATCAAAACAAAAGAAGATACAGATGCTGTAGCTGCAATAGGGCCCCTGAATAACATCTGTTCCCTCTTATGTACCAGCTGAAAGGTTATACAGTATCTTGAAAAAATATTCATACCCCTTGAAATTTCCACATTTTGTCATGTTACAACCAAAAACGTAAATGTATTTTATTAGGATTTTATGTGATAGACCGACACAAAGTGGCACAAAATTGTGAAGTGGAAGGAAAACAATAAATGGTTTTCAAAGTTTTTTACAAATAAATACCTGAAAACTGTGATGCGCATTTATATTCAGCCCCCTTTACTCTGATACTAAAGGAGAAATTCTGGTGCACAGAGGTGAGGTTATTCCAAAATAATACAGTATGGATTATGAACAAAATGTCAGATGCCTGAAAGGTAAATGACATATGTATATGTACCTTTCAAACTTATAACTCAGAGCTGGAAACAGGCACGGGTTAAATGAATTAACACTGTTAAAAAAAAAAATCATATATTGTCCTTAGCCATAATCAAGTCTTTAAACAGTATCTGGGATACTGAGTGTTAAATAACGGCTGCCATCCTATACAGCAAAGCCAACTCTACATGCAAAGACAAAAAAGAGAAAAACAGGAGGCGCCAGTCTAAATCTAGTAATTCGATGCTTTATTTAATAATATAGGATTAGAACACTCACATGAGGCAAGAAAATAACAAGCTCATCTGTGTAGGGGGATGTGGCCACTCCTCTCTGTCCTGCAGATACCACCGGTCATACACCTAGGGTGCCATGGATGTAAGCTGGGACAGTGTGGAGCCGTGTATGCTGGTTGGGAGATAACCTGTATGTCATGGGGTGCAGCAGAGCCGGTCCAGTGCCATCTGGACCAGGAATAATCCGCGCTGAGAAGCGTGGAACGCACTGGCGGAAGTGACTTCACCAGAAGAGGCGGACAGCTGGATGTGGAGCACAGAGGATACCAGGAACACAGGCAAAGAACATAGGCTTTTTGCTCTTAGTTTCTACCGTTGCCACATTCTGTTTTGATCTTCATCTAGAAGCTACTTTCCTTTCTCTGTTCTGAAAAAAATCCTGTTTGTTTCACCATGTCCATTCTCAAACTCTGATACCCCTAACTAAAATCTAGTGGAACTAATTGCCTTCAGAACTAACCTAATTAGTAAATAGCATCCAACTGTGTGTAATTTAGTCTCAGTATAAATACAGCTGTTCTGTGAAGTCCTCAGAGGTTTGTAAGACAACATTAGTAAACAAACAGCATCATGAAGGCCAAGGAAAACACCAGACAGGGCTAAGTTATAAAAAAATATCCCAGCTTTGAACTTCTCAGGGAGCAGTGTTCATTCCATCATCCAAAAATGGAAAGAGTATGGCACAACTACAAACCTATCAAGACATGACCATCCACATAAACTGACAGGCCGGGCAAGTAGAGCATTAATCAGAGAAGCAGCCAAGAGGCCCATGGTAACTCTGGAGGAGCTGCAGAGATCCACAGCTCAGGTGGGAGAATCTGTCCACAGGACAACTATTAGTCGTGCACTCCACAAATCTGGCCTTTATGGAAGAGTGGCAAGAAGAAAGACATTGTTGAAAGAAAGCCATAAGAAGTCCCATTTGCAGTTTGCGAGAAGCTATGTGGGGGACACAGCAAACATGTGGCAGAAGGTGCTCTGGTCAGATGAGACCAAAATTTAACTTTTTGGCCTAAAAGTAAACGCAATGTGTGGCAGAAAACTAACACTGTACATCACCCTGAATACACTTTTCAGATATTTATTTGTAAAATATTTTGAAAACCGTTTATCATTTTACTTCTACTTCACAATTATGTGCCACTTTGTGTGGGTTTCTCACATAAAATTCTAGTAGAATACATTTACATTTTTGGCTGTAATGTGACAAAATATGAAAAATGTCAAGGGATATGAATACTTTTTCAAGGCACTATATCTTGAGAATCTTTAGTAGCATTCACTTTTCACATCTTTCTTTTTCCTGTTCTGCTATTTGCTGTTTAATTCTAGTAAACTTGAATAAGCTGGAGATTTCAGTTGTGCAGGGTACCTATAGACAATGTAAATATTCCAATTTTTTTTTTTTTAGTTTTTAATATTTAGGATCTTTCACATTTTTCTTAAAGTGTATGCAAACCATAACAATGAATGTTTCTCATTCGTTCCATTTTGGTCTGTTAAAGTATAATTTCAGATATGGCTTTATTATACATAGTTACGTACATTGGTCCAATGTAACTATACAGTGAGGAACAGAAGTGTTTGAACACCCTGCAATTTTGCAAGTTCTCCCACTTAGAAATCATGGAGGGGTCTGAAATTCACATTGTAGGTGCATTCCCACTCTGAGAGACAGAATTATTTTTAAAAATTCAGGAAATCACATTGTATGATTTTTAAAGAATTTATTTGTCTTGCACTGCTGAACATAAGTATTTGAACACCTAAGAAACAGCAAGAATTCTGGCTCTCAAAGACCTGTTACTGTGCCTTTAAAAAGTCCACCTCTACTTCACTCATTAATCTAACTTAGTAGCCCCTTTTTGAGCTCTTTAAAGACACCTGACCACCCCACAGTCAGTCAGACGCCAACTACTACCATGGGCAAGACCAAAGAGCTGTCAAAAACACCAGAAACAAAATTGTGGACCTCCACAAGGCTGGAAAAGGCTACGGGGCAATTGCCAAGCAGCTTGGTGAAAATAGATCAACTGTTGGAGCAATTGTTAGAAAATGGAAGAGGCTAAAGACGACTGTCAGTGTCCCTCGGACTGTGGCTCCATGCAAGATCTCACCTCGTGGGGTATCACTGATGATAAGAAAGGTGAGGAATCAGCCCAGAACTACAAGGGAGGAGCTGGTCAATGACATGAAGAGAGCTGGGACCACAGTTTCAAAGGTCACTGTCGGTAGAACACTACACCGTCATGGTTTCAAATCATGCATTGCACGGAAGGTTCCCCTGAACCTGTCCAGGCCTGTCTGAAGTTTGCCAATGATCATTTTGATGATCCAGAGGATGCATAGGAGAAAGTCATGTGGTCAGATGAGACCAAAGTAGAACTTTTTGGTCTAAACTTCACTCATCGTGTTTGGAGGAAAAAGAAGGATGAGTTGCATCCCAAGAACACCATCCCTACTGTGAAGCATGGGGTGGTAACATCATGCTTTGGGGGTGCTTTTCTGTGAAGGGATCAGGACGACTGCATTATTAAGGAGAGGATGAATGGGGCCATTTATTATGAGATTTTGAGCAACAAGCTCCTTCCCTCAGTCGGAGCATTGAAGATGGGTCGTGGCTGGGTCTTCCAACATGACAACAACCCGAAGCACACAGCCAGGATAAGCAAGGAGTGGCTCCGTAAGAAGCATATCAAGGTTCTGGAGTGGCCTAGCCAGTCTCCAGACCTAAATCCAATAGAACATCTTTGGAGGGAGCTGAAAATCCGTGTTGCTTGGCGACAGCCCTGAAACCTGACAGATCTAGAGGAGATCTGTGTGGAGGAGTGGGACAAAATCCCTGTTGCAGTGTGAGCAAACCTGGTCAAGAACTACAGGAAACGTTTGACCTCTGTAATTGCAAACAAAGGCTTCTGTACCAAATATTAACACTGATTTTCTCAGGTCTTCAAATACTTATGTTCAGCAGTTCAAGACAAATAAATTCTTTAAAAATCATACAATGTGATTTCCTGAATTTTTTTTAAAATTCTGTCTCTCAGAGTGGGAATGCACCTACAATGTGAATTTCAGACCCCTCCATAATTTATAAGTGGGAGAACAGCTGTTCTCCTGCTTACTGACCACAAGAAATGGTTTACATTTTCTGAATGAATACAAAATGTTTTCTGATTGGATGAGGCTGATATCACACTCTCCAACTGTTCCAGTCAGAGAACACTTTGTACTCATTCAGAATATGCAAAGCATTTTCTGAATGGCACCCATGCTGGTTGGCCACTCTCCTGTGTTCACAATGGATCTGCTAAACCACTCAGCACGAGACCTGGAAGCAAGTGACGATACCTGGATTCACAGCTTCCAAGGATTTGGAAAGGTACGGTATATATATAGTTACATTGGTCCAAGTTGGACCAATGTAACTATGTATAATATAGCCATGTCTGGAATTATTCTTTAACAGACCAAAATGGAACAAATGAAAAAGTTCATTGTTATGGTTTGCATACATTTTAAGAAAAATGTATCTAGCGCTACCCTCGTAAGGGCCGCTGAGTTTGATTTGGGTTCCTCTAAGCTTTGCACAATGAGGCAACATGCATTTTCCACACTTGTATTTCCAGAGTAAGTAAAACAGTCCTTGAGCTGGTTTTTAATTGTTTTTATTAAGGGGTTAACAACTTGGATGGGGTCTAGCGGTATATGAGATGCCCAAGAAACTGTAGAACTTGAGGACGAACTTCTTAGCAACTATGTACAAAAAAAAGCGTGGACTGGCAAATATAAAGCTCTGCCTCTTTTTTGGTGTACCTCCTCTGACCCGGATGAATCCTCCTCTTCACCCAGCTGTGCTGAGGGTATCCCTGAGCAAGGTGGGTCCCATGAGCTTGCAGTTAAGGAGTCCCAGGTGAAGACTAGTTAGGTATTGCACCTGACCACCCTCTCCCCTTATTCAGTCCAGTAGGAGTACTCACACTGTCCTCACCTGCTAGCATGGTGTGTTGGTGGCTGCCTTCAGGCCTCTTGCTGGGCTGGATCCCTCCCTGCTAACAGGTTGTCCTCCCTAGGAGACGTTGAAGCAGTAGACATCCTCCTGTCCAGCATCCTGCCTGTAGATAGGCTCCCCTTCCTGGGGCCCCCTCCCAGACTCCATACTCTAGCCTTCTCTTAATCCATTTTCCACCTGATTTCTTTCTCTCCCCAGGCTCTGTCATATTTGAGGGTTTGCTCTGATCACCATGCCCGGCCTCCTGCCATGGGGTTGGCCAAGGTCCCCCAAACATGAAGTTCTGGGCCTCCTTCCCTTCCTCACCCCTCTTCCAGAAGTTCTTTCAGTTTCTGGAAAGGTGAGAGGGCTCAGAAACCCTGACATGCAGAACCTCCTAGCCTTTCCTGAGGTGAACTCCTGCCTCACCCCCAGGCTGACTCATCCCAGGCTGCTACTCAGCCTCTGTCTAGCAAAAAGACCCTATCTAATTAACCTGGAGGATCCTAAACATTAAAAAATAAAAAAACTGTAAAAAAACATTTACATTGTATATAGGTACCCTGTATATAGCCGAAATTCTTCTTTAAATATTTCATTCATGATTAGTGTTCTGTTCAATAAATGCACAAAAAAAATACTTGATGACCCTGTGAGCTAATAACTTCCTGTGCTCTCTGCTAACTGTTATCAGTAAGCATTGTTTCCGGCTAAGTGCACTACAACACATTTAGATAAATGGAGAGGCATTCTGTAGCTCTGTCCTAGGAATAAAATTCTGCTCCTCCACATATGCAGAACTGTGAGTGAATGTTTCTACCCTGGGGCAGGAAGTGTGTTACTGGCGGGATCACCAGGTGAAAAAAAGGGGAAAAAAAAGCCCATAATAAATTAATGCAGCCAGCATATCTAAGGACAGCTCTAATATTTTAAGTTTTCTTGGGTTTAGATACACTTTAACCTCCTGCTACAGGGTGGCACGGTGTGCAAAATCACGTATGTATACGTGATTTCGCATTTCCAGGTAGGGGGCACGCTGCCATTTGCGGCCGTCAATTACCGGGTCCGCCGCAGCCGTCGATCACCGGGTCCCAGTTGGTAATTACTCACCGGCGCCTGGTGATTTCCGAAGATCTCTGACGGGAAGGAGGACTGTTTTGTTTACTAACAGTTCTCCTCCCTGTCAGCTCAGGCACAGCACAGCCATCCAGAGCAGTGAGATTACAGTGAAGCACACAGACACTGCCTCCTACTAAAACACTCCCAGCACACAATTAACCCTTTGATTGCCTACAAATGTTAACCCATTCCTGTCCAATGACATTAGTACAGTGTCAGTGCTTTTTTTTTTAGCACTGGTCACTGTATTGTCACTGGAGATGTCAGTGACACCAAGTCAGTTCCCCCCCAGTGTCAGAATTGCCGCTCTCCCAATATAAGTCGCTGATCACCACCATTAATAGTAAAAATAAAAAAAATAAAAAATCCCAGTATATATACCTCCATTTGTAAATGCTATAAATTTCATGTAAACTAATTAATTTACACGTATTGGGATTTTTTTTTAGCAAAGACATGTAGCAGAATACATTTTATAAATTTATGATGAAATTTGATTTTTTAAATTTTTTTACAGGACATGTTTAATAGCAAAAAGTTAAAAATATTTTTTTATACCGCAAAAAATAAAAACCGCACAGGTGATCAAATACCACCAAAAGAAAGCTCAATTTGTGGTAAAATAAGGACGTAAATTTAATTTGGGTGCAGCGTTGCATGACCGCACAACTGTCAGTTAAAGTAACGCAGCGCCGTACCGCAAAAAATGGCCTGGCCAGGAAGGGGGGTAAATCCTCAGGAGGGCAAGTGGTTAAATAAAAAGAGCTGAACTGCTTAGATATACTCACAATGCTCCAAATACAATAACTAATTCCATCAACAATATAACTTATTATCGTACTATGTACAACATATAAAAATGACAATAACAGAGGTAAAATCATGGAAAGAATCAATAAACATAAATACAAGGAAACTTATTGCTGCCATGCATTGCAAATATGATAAAGAAGCAGAAAATTACATGTGTGTAATTACATCTGAATGGCTCCGTTATCCCTCCGTAAAATTACAATGGCTTTTAATTAAATCAAAGCAGTGCACATGTAGCTGTGCATTAGTACATATTACAGACAGGGAAATGGCATATGATTTTCAGATAAAAGGGCAATCGCTGGGGTCTTTTGTGAAAGAGCCTCCAAAGCTTTTATTGCATTGTGCATCTAAAGTATGGATTATTGAAATGGAACAGTGCATAGTTATAAAAAATGAAAGACAGTTTGCATTGGATACATGATCTCCTCATGAGTTACAATTGCTGTAAATGAATGCATCCCCAAGGATCCCACTGACGTCTCCATGGTTACCCAGCCTGGATATGAATCTCTATAGTTAAAGTAAAGTAATATTAGACATAAATAATTCATGGTATCACTATACAACTATGTGACCCAGATTTTAAATATCATGAGATATTAGTTCGAGGCAAGCATTAGTTCAGTGAAAGCAGAAATAAAGGCTTCGCCGTCTGCTCCAAATGAACAGAGAATGGAAAACTGAGCATTATCTGTCTGATATACATAATATATATATATATATATATATATATATATATATATATACTGTATATATTAACACTCAAAAGCAAAGCATTGTTACAATGTAATATTTCAAATAGTTCAAAATAATAATATTACATCTAATCTAGGAGATTAAAAACATAAAATGCAGACACATAATGCATGCATTAAAGTGCCAAAATAATAATTCCACTGTTCCACATCAGTCCAGTGTATTCAAGATCACGAACCTAAAGCACAGCTCCAAAAGAATTGCCAATAAATTTCTTGGTACAGAAAGCTATACAAGTAGGTATATATAAAAGTACAGGAACAAATAATTCACAATTAGTATCAAATCAAAGCACATTGCAAACGTTGCATTTTAACCAGCTCCAGCGGACTACGTCCAGGGGTATCCAGCCAGGGAGGCCATCATTTCTCAAATTTACCAAGGCATTCCCTGTCTTGGTAAATATATTTTCCTAAATGAAGGGTTTCACCCACTGAGCAAGTCTACTCTTTCAAGGAGCGAGGATACAAAGGTTTCTTCCCACTGATTCCCTGTCATAGGACCCAGATCCTTCTCCCACTGCACAGGAGCTCGCTGCCTACCCTTTTACTTAAAAATTCAACTGAGCTTCCCCCTTCTATGTAATGTTAAGGGTGTAGGGAAGCTGTGAAATTATATTTAATAAAATTACCCTAACTGTACTGTGCTGGCAGATCTCATTATTTGTTGTAAGTAGATTTATACAATGCCTGTCTTAACAAAGGGTTAAAGATTGCAAGGCTTGGGTAGTACATTGCATGTTTATGCACGTAAATAAAAACTGTCCCTCAGTCTGTTCTCTAATTGTACATCACAAGCTTTTCTAAACAAAAACAAAGCTGCCTATAGAGTATAAAACTGCTCCAAAGACACAGCTGTGAAGTTAAGAAAAAATATTTGTAATTATTTTCGAAATGCTGTGTGAAAGAGAACAGATAAAAACATACAGTAGGGGGGTTCTCAAACTGCTACCCTTATCATACAATCTAATTCCATGTGGCATTGAAGCCATTTCCACCCATATCCCATTTCCCAACCTACTTAATTAACATGAAGTGTTGTTGGCTTCCAATGTTCAACCAACTTCAGGGGATTCGGGAATTAAAAAAAAAAAAAACATTTCTACTCTTGACTGGACATTTGATGCAAACCTTAAGAGATGCTATGTTAAAGATAAATTCCATGTATGGATGTTTTATACATAGTTGCATTGGTCCAGCTAGGACCAATGCAACTGTAACTGTGCATATACCAGACCTGGCCAATGCCCCTAGAAGCTGGCAATCACTGAAGTAGACATTGCTGCTCCAGTGATCTCCACTTGCTTCTGAGTACCATGCTAAGCAGCTGCCTTGCTGCCTTCTGAACATGGGAGGTCAGCTGCTGGGCATGGGAGCCATTCAGAGAATGTTTTGCATTACTGAAAGAATGCATAGCATTCTCTAAATGGTGCCTGTGTCCAGCAGAAGACCTCCTGTGTTTAGAAAGCAGCAGGGCAGTTGCTCAGCACTGGAGCCAGAAACAAATGGAGATCACTAGAGCAATGTTATCTACTTCAAAGATTCCCAGCTGCCAGGAGCATTCACTAGGTATGGTATATGAATAGTTCCCATTGGTCCAAGCTGGGCAATGTAACAATGTGTAGCACTCACTTAGTAAGGGGCCCACTGAGTAGTTCCAAGGTACTTTTCCCAAACTAGCATATTAGCAGCTGAAAACACACACTCAGTCTCTTTTCTGGCTCAGCGAACAGTCTAGGAATATCTTTTATTGATGTTCTATTAAAGTTGAACTTGGGCAGGGTATAGGGAAGCTCTGGGATACTCCAGTGGCACAAAAAACAGTAATACAAGGCTACTTCTCAAGCTTCTTAGAGCTTCTTAACACAGTATGTGCAGCAGCAACTAGGGAACTGAGCTACACTGGGACACAATAGGAAATATCCACATTTTACATAAGAGCTGAAACTGACTCAGGAGGGATAGTAGCAGCACACAGTCACTGTGATCTCTCAAACAGGTCTGTACTTACAAATGTCCCTGGATACTTGGATACCTCCTGTTAATATCAGCCAGACATTTCTCCCATGAAAGCTCCAGACCAGATCTTTAGTAGAATCCCTAAGTCAGTTCTAGCAAAGTTCAGCAGGATAGGCCTACCAGCTCTAATACAGCTGGGACCTCGATGAGCAAGTGTAGAAGCAAAGCTGGACTGCCCAGAAGGGCGGCAGCCCTTCAGGCTGGGAACTTGTCCGCCTGGACAAGAACCCTGCAGTTCCAAACCTGCTACTGGGCACCCCCCCCCCCCCCCAGGAATTGGCTGGGACCACATACACTCACCGGCCACTTTATTACGTACACCTTTCCAATTTCTTGGTAACACAAATTGCTAATCAGCCAATCACATAGTAGCAACTTGTCACAGTCGTGCATAAAAGAGCCAGGCACGGCTCTCACTGTGTCAAGAAGTCTTAATGTCATCCCCTCATTCCCCCTCCCTCAGGAATGCGATCAGCATGTGATGCTGAGCCCCTGCCTAACAATTCTTTGCCAAATAAGGCTTGGCTTGTCCGTTGTGGGAAGAGACTGATTTTGAGTAGAGAAAAGAAGCTGTTATGTTTTGTGTGTAGTCGGAGAAGTGAGGACTTTTGGTGTTTTAACATCTAGCAGACCGAGAGCAAAGGAGAATGTTGTACCAACGAAACTGAGTGCGAGACCAGAAATCCCTTTTTAGCTCATCAGACTTGAAACTGCTCTAACCCCAGGCATTTATTTGGCAAGTACTTATTTACCGAAAATTCTTTCTGTTATCTGTTTGCTGTGCTGTTGTGCTCTGTAGATTTATATATATATATAGGTTACATCTTCTTTCTGTAAATATTTTTACTGCACCCTTTTGACCTTTTGGTAATAAATCTTACTTTCTAAAAGTGTTGAACGGTTTCTATAGCTCCTGAATGTAACTTACGAATCCCTGCCGCTGAAGAGCGCTACTATGAGTGTTTAACCCTCTGTATAACCGGTCTATAGAGATAGCGGGATACTGATGGTTAACCAATCATCCTAGTGTATTGCTGAGTTTCCTTTTTCTCTGTATAAAATAGAGGTGGTGGCAGTGTGAAGGGTTAATTGCGTAATTAACCTGACCCAGTAACAATCCCATTCAGGCTGCTGATACGTCGATTGTGGTCCAATTAGCTGGAAAATCGGTGTGCAGGGTGCAGCTGGGTGTGGCATTGTTACGCACAGGACATCGCGGTTTTAGATTGGCTAGTCCTTCGGTCACAAGTTTGGTGAGAAGGGCTGGGGTCTGACGCCGCGCCTGTCACACAACTCAATGCATTTAGGCATCAGAGGAAAATGGGCAGACTGATTTGAGATGATAGAAAGGCAACAGCAACTCATGTCAATATGGACCTAAATCTCTGAGAAATGTTTCCATCACCTGCCACAAAGAATTAAGGCAGTTCTGAAGCAAAAGGGGGTCCAACCCAGTACTAGCAAAGTGTACCTAATAAAGTGGCCGGTGAATGTACATATGCAGGCTGCCTATTTGACTCTCCCAGACCAGTTCATTCCAGAACCCTCCAAAAGGCTGGGGGAAACAGTCAAATTTGCAAGCAGTGACACACAGAACAGCCCCAAATAATCACAAGCTGCTCAATTGATTACAATCTAACTAGCAACCTATCTAGGAGGGTGCTACATACATATAAAACATCCATACCTGGAATTCTTCTTTAACTATGTTTGATGTAACATAACAGGTTCACTTGATAAACTCTCAACCCAGGGCTGATGATGGTTTTTGCTCTGGACCTGGCAAAGAGTTTGATTTCTTTCAAGGGTACTGCTGTATTTTTCAGTTTTCAGTTCAATCTTTCAATAAACTGTATTTAAGCTGAAGCTTCACAATCAACTAAGTAATAGTGGACAAACGTTTGTGTGCTATATTGCAGGGATTGCTGAAGTTCAAAGAATTTCGGTCACTCATACAAGTTAAATAAGTACTATATGTAATTAAACGCTCATTATTTATAGTATTTGACCTGGTATCAGCCTCTTGCAATCCCTTCACATCTGAGCTGCAGTGCAGGAGGAAGAAGCAGCACAAGGAGCCAATCTGTTAATGTCCTCGCATGATACATAATGATAGGAGGATAAAAAAGAATGACAGAGAAATTAGCTCATTATTGTGCTCCTTCTCTTTTCACTGTCTAGTCTCAGGCCAGGGGCAGGTCCAGTACAGTATGGGCTTAGAAGATGTAGGTGAAATGATACTGACAATTAGACTAAGGATATCTTATGGTGGAAAAGAAGAACTGCAGGAAAAAACTCTGAAATAAAAGTTAAAATATGGCATCAAAGCTGCTTTTTCTATCTTTTAATGCGCTATTTATTGTTATTGTACTTACTTTTTAGCTGGAGTTCTGCCTTAGGGCTTCCACAAACTATTTTTTGCTGTCTGTATCATGTTATGGAAATTTCCTTTCACTGCCCAGCTGAGATGCAAAATTTTAGATTTCCCATTACTGTCACTAGCAGGGGCGGACTGACAACTCATGGGGCCCCTGGGCAATAAGGGATCATGGGGCCCCTGTGTCCTTGCCCAAACTCCAAAAAACCTATGAAAAAGGTACCAGGGGCATCTCATGGGGCCCCCTACTGACCCCGGGCCCTCGGGCAGTGCCCGAGTTTCCAAATGGTCAGTCCGCCCCTGGTCACTAGGACAAATAAAAAAAGGGTAAATCTACCAAGTAGGGACACAGACAACAAAAAACCTGACAGGGGTCTAATTGTTTCCCAGTCTATTAAGAGACAAAAGAAAATGTCTGGGCTATGCATACACCTTAAATATTATTATATTTATTCAGGAAGAATTTCTTCTTTAAATTTAAACTGTTAGGACATGAATATGGTATACAAATTGGAGCCATAATTCTCATGAATTGTTTAGTGCCTTGTGAGTCACTGACCTAGAACAAGCATGCTGGGCAGGATTCAGACTTCACTGACTGCGTGTTTGTTCAGCTTGGGCAATGCTATGCAGAATAGACTGTAGCACTGCACAACAAGCCCAAGAGGAGCAGAGGGGAAGAGTATGGGCTCACAGACAATGATGTGAGAGAATCAGTCTTTTGTGTCAAACACAAGACCTTTAAATTCCAAATAGAATGTTGATTTAGAATGATAAATGTGATACTGCAAATTGTTATCCAGCAGAATCATTGACTAGAGGCTAAATACGCATCTAGGAAAAATCCCTGAGTATTATCCTCATTGGAAAATAATCTTCCAGAGAGCAGATGGGAAAGACAAGTAGTATTTCTCTCCTAAATGCCATACTCTCGTTAAATTGGAATATGTGAAAAGCTTCAACCCTCAAATTCACCTTCTGACTTTCTCTAAATTCTCTTTTAACTGCAATTTGCATTTTACAAGAAAACAGTTCCTTGATAGTCTGGGCCAGTTAACCTTTACCAATAGAAGAATATGTCAGCATTCATTTCATATGTCAGTTAAAATGTTTTATTTATTAGTATATATGAATTCTTAGCAGTGCATATAAATAGTTGTACCAACCAAAATTTAACCTCCTGTGCTCAGGTGTGGTGATCAAATATAGGTGAACTGCCCTTATTCAGGATCTCCTGGATCAATCCACTCCACTTCCACTGCCTTGTGTGTACAGCACCCCTTGCTGCACTTCTCAGATCAGGGTAGTCCGAACCAGGGGCGGACTGACAACTCATGGGGCCCCCGGGCAATAGGGGATCATGGGGCTCCTGTGTCCTTGCCCAAACTCAAAAAAGCCTATGAAAAAGGTACCAGGGGCATCTCACGGGGCCCCCTACTGACCCCGGGCCATCGGGCAGTGCCCGAGTTTCCAAATGGTCAATCTGCCCCTGGTCCGAACACAATATATTTAGAAATACAAAGAGAGGACACTACGGCTCAGTACATTATCTTTAAACACTGTTCATTAAGTGGAAAATAGGTTATCATACTCACAAAATGTGATGGACTGTCTGGCCCCCCGATTGGGTGCCTCTGCCATTGAACAGAAATACAAGTTTTTATACACTTCAAAAATAGGGGCAATCCCCATATGAACAATAAAACTAATATTACACATTGGGATAAATCTATATATATCTTGCGAGCCAAGCAGTATCTACTAAATATCTACCTTGAAGCACAAATCTGGACAAAATATGTCCTTGATATTACTGGATCGCAAACACCCAACACATAACTACCACTGTGTACATAAATTATTTCACCATATTGTGTTGCGCTCCTTATTAATTAATAATTCTTTAAATACTTATAATCCCAAATTAAATAATCATATATTTCCTAGTGATCAAATATACAAAAATTGTTTAAACATAAATTCATAACTTTACCATAAATTCATATGTAATAATAACTTAATACATAAAACATATTATTCATCCATAGCCTTGATTATATAATAAATTATAATTAATTGTGAATCATAATTAGTGAAGAATATTAATTAATAAAAAATTTTTGTGAATAAATACTCATATAAAATTAATTGATTAATTTAGTGCAAAAACAAAGTCCCATTAATCAAAAAAATATACATATATAGTGACTCTGTGCTATAATTGATCTTCAATCCGTGACTGATTGTGAATCCATGACTGTATTTGTGAATCCTCCAATTAGTGCAGATGTAAGCTCACCTCCTTATCTGCCTACAATTAGGCTATATGCGCTTTTGGTTCACCTCCTTTGGAACCTGCTGGATTAAGATTTCTCCTCTTTAGATTGTGGAACAGGGATATCCTTTAGCACTGATTATCGCTACTCACTGGATTGCCTCATATCGATTTCACTATATGTGAGTGTATTACTTGGAAGTAATAAAGCAGTGTTTTAAAAGGATAAAACACTATGTTTGGCATTTTTTTCCTGCATGTGGAGAAATGCATGGAGAGGAGAGTATAGGGGCTTGTATCACCGTGAGGAGTGATTAACCCCAGAGGGGATAATCAGTGCTAAAGGATATCCCTGTTCCACAATCTAAAGAGGAGAAATCTTAATCCAGCAGGTTCCTAAGGAGGTGAACCAAAAGCGCATATAGCCTAATTCTAGGCAGATAAGGAGGTGAGCTTACATCTGCACTAATTGGAGGATTCACAAATACAGTCACGGATTCACAATCAGTCACGGATTGAAGATCAATTATAGCACAGAGTCACTATATATGTATATTTTTTTGATTAATAAGACTTTGTTTTTGCACTAAATTAATCAATTAATTTTATATGAGTATTTATTCACAAAAAAATTTTTTAAATTAATATTCTTCACTAATTATGATTCACAATTAATTATAATTTATTATATAATCACGGCTATGGATGAATAATATGTTTTATATATTAAGTTATTATTACATATGAATTTATGGTAAAGTTATGAATTTATGTTTAAACAATTTTTGTATATTTGATCACTAGGAAATATATGATTATTTAATTTGGGATTATAAGTATTTAAAGAATTATTAATTAATAAGGAGCGCAACACAACATTGGGATAAATATCCCACAATGGGTAGTTAACGAGGTAAAGTTGACACAAGGCTAATTACATTCTGTAGGAATCTCCAGGAGGTTTAGCAAACAGACAGAAACAATAGGTTACTCAATTAACAATGGGAATTCAAATCTAGGAGGCACACAATGGGGAAATAACACAATGGGAGAAAGACATGGCAAACCTAGACAGAATAGGCAAACACAGGTACACATTATAACAATAAACACATAACACCTTAATAAACAGATTACACGTAACAGCAGAAGACCCCAGTATCAGGTTGTTTTGAGAAGATTATAATCTTCTGCTTTGAGTCTCTGAATCTAGAAGGGGGTTGAAGCAGTCATTGCTTGTTTGGGTTGTTGATTCTATACCCTAACAAAACACAGAGGCCCCAAATCTCTATCCTGGTACTCCAGTTCTCAGAGTCTGTGTGTTTCAGGGAGATATGGACTTGAACCCAAAGTAAAACTATTCCAAAGGTCGCCCAGGTGTACACCTCCCAAAGAAAAGAGCCCCCTCAAACTCCAGGCTCTATAGTCAGTAGGCAAGAGGCTAGCCTGCAGTCCCCTCCAAAAGCCCTTGTCCAGTTGGTTTTGGCACACAAACCAATAAAAAAACATGCTAATTAAATATGACGAAGAGGGGACCCCACCTTGAAAAGTGTCAGCACTTGCAGACCTGTGTGGCATCTTCCTAGCATACAGGAAGCATGAATAGCAGTTGTGGGTGTTCTCCATGAGAATATTTAAGATGAGCATGTCTTTTTTATTGGTTTGTGAGTAAAATAACCTGTTTTTCCTTTTATCAAATGGTGATTAAAGATAATGAAATAGGCCAGTGTACCCTCTCCTGTTTATCTCTATATAAATAGTGGTACATTGGATTTCAGCACTGACAAACTGGTTCTGTTAATGTTCACTGTGGATTTTTGGGACCAGAAAAGTGCAAAAAACATAGCTGCTTAGTCTGACTCTAACACGTAGCCTTGTCTTTACCCACTCCCTAAATTGTACCCTAACTCTAGCCCTAACCTCATCCAAACCCTGGGACTGAACCCTTAACTCATAAAACCAATTCTTAGCCTTGGATAAAGTGGGGAAGAGTTACATTTTTGTAAGGAGTTTATTCTTGTTTTTGATGTCACTGAGTTTTTATTTTTTTAATTTCACTGAGTTTTGTGTCAAAAATATGAGAGGGAGTGGCAGTCACTGGGACAAGACAGTTTCTGAAGATAGCCTCATAAGAAATAGACTGAATTGATATGGTTAAGAGGTTAACATTTCTTTACATTCTGTAAAATATAATACCATTTTTATAAGAACCACATATTAAAACAATATTAACCGCTTTCAACTTTGTTTTTGTAGGGACCCTGCTGGAGTATTCCTGTCTAAGGCAGTCCATGAATGATTCATTTTTTTTCCATTCAACCAGCAGGAATGGAAATCCTCCTGCTGTGCCTTTGTATTCTCACAGCATTTAGACTTTGCTGCCATCAGAATACACTGATTAGCCAGCGGCACTGATCTAGTGGAAATTTTTCAACACGGCAGTTGTTCAGAAGTCAATTGGTAGAGTATATGGTCAAACTGTTGCCTCACAGGTCTGCTGCCTGGGTGGAAGGACAGTCTTTGCCTGGAGCCTAAGCTGTCTTGTGTCAGGGCCTAAATTCTGCCCGTTGGAGCATCTTCAGAGTTTTGCACAGAGCAGCCATGATGTTCCTCTTCCTGGGTCCCCCGCCAGCACTGCTTGCCCCTTTGGAGAGTGCCTCCATGGAAAACAGCTTTCCATGGGGGCACCCATGTGGGCGTGTTTGAATGCCGCTCTATCTGCGTCCGTTGACACAGAGCAAGTGGCTCAGCGCTGCCTCCCGCTCGCTCGGCAAAGCATTTGATAGACAGCAGTGGGAGCCAATGGCTCCTGTTAACAGACAGTGGCAACAGATGCTCTCATGCATATCGCTGCATCGGATTGGGTTCAGGTAAGGATAAGGGGGGGCTGGGGGAGGATTCCGCTGCACAAAAGGTTTTTCACCCTAATGCATAGAATGCATCAATCGCAGTCATGCAATGCTGTACATAAATTATGTCATTTTTTTCCCCCACAAACAGAGCTTTCTTTTGGTGGTATTAGATCCCCACTGTTTGTTTTTTAATTTTTGCACTATAAACAAAAAAAGACTGACAATTTGGAAATTAAAAACAATATTTTTTGCTTTCTGCTATAAAACATATCTAATAAAATTTAAAAAATCTAATTTCTTCATAAATTTATGCTAATATGTTTTCTGCTACATATTTTTAAAAAAAGAAAATCTCAATAGCTGTATATTGATTGGTTTGCGCAAAACATATAGTGTTTAAAAACTATGGTATATATACTGGAATTTTAATTTTTTTTATACTAGTAATGGCAGCGATCAGCGACTTATAGTGGGACTGTGATGTTGTGGCGGACTAACTGACACTTTTTAGGAACCAGTGACACTAATACAGTGATCAGTGCTAAAAATAAACACTGTCACTGTACTAATGACAATGGATGGGAAGGGGTTAAATATCTAGGGCGATCAAAGGGTTAACTGTGTGCCTAACCAGAGATTTTGTGTTTACTTTCATGTGTTTTTACTAGGGGATGTGCTGGATTGCCACTGCCAGGACACAGCTCTGGCATGTTTACATAGCAGAGCTGTGTTCTGTCTCTCTCCTCATGGATCAGAGCGTGCTGGTGATCATCCACTAGCTGGCACACACTGATCGGCTTCTGCTTCACACGAATGCCCCCTCAACCTGGAAGTGCAGAATCATTTATTTATACGCGACTTTGCACAGAGTGGCCGCTCTGTAGCAGTAAATCTACTACAGGGCAGTCGTGAACTGGCTATGGTTTTCCTGGGTCACTGTGAAGCAGTAGACATAGTGTTAGAAGCCTTCCATAACCTAATATCCATTATCTGCTTATTAACATTACTAACATATGTATGAATGTGTTGGATCTTATTAGAATAGTTGAGTTGTTATATTTTTATTTGTTCTAGATTGGGAAAAGTAAGATAAACAGACTTTTAGGGGTTTATTTACTAAAGCTGGAGAGTCCAAAATCAGACTCCCTTCTGCATAGAAACCAATCAGCTTCTAACCTCAGCTTGTTCAATGAAGCTTTGGCAATGAAACCTGGAAGCTGATTGGTTTCTATGCAGAAGGGAGTCTGATTTTGGACTCTCCAGCTTTAGTAAATAAACCCCTTATAGTCTATGTGAATATGTGAATACATATGTATGTGGATATATATATTGGTTTTTTCTCTATATTCTAGCAACATGTGGTAGTAATTAGTCATGAATTGGCTAGCTAGCTTTCCTCCCCCCATCTCTGTGGGTAGGAGCTAAAGTTGTAAGCTAAACTGTAAGAGTATATTCCATACACGTTAAGCATGCAATAATTCTTGATTAGGATATTTATATACGATATAACTTTATACCAAGTATATATTATATATTTGTAACACATCCCATCCCCCCTGACTGATGGAATGTCAGTGAAGTTCTGATTAGAGGTTCCAAGGATTACATTTCAGACTCTGGCGTAGGGGAGGGGGCGCAGGACTGAAGGTTTGTTCAATACATCTATCACCAGATATCATTGTGGGACTATAAGAAACAGAAAGGAAAACCAGACCACTTTTAGGAGAAGGTGGGGGGTGAATTGCCACTTATAGAGTAGAACAAAGACTTTTTAGTTGGATATTTTCACAAAACCTGGAGGAGATTACAAGCTGGGCTAAGGAGCTCACAGACTCACACCACACACACAATTTGTATCTCAAGAACATAACTATATTTTTGGACATTATCTAACATTCTGTATACCAATATTTTATTTCTAATTTTATGCAGTATTTTTATTAAATCCATTTTTGAGTTTATGCAAGAGCTGGAAGGACTTTCTATTTTGGACTTTTTTCACCAATATAAGTTAACAAAATATCAAGACAATTCGGTATTTTACAGTGACGAGCCATGCCAGTTTGATTATGTTCGAATATCGATCATTTTTTACTTTTTTCTCCTTCACCTTGATGAGAGGGAAGATGGCTGCAAGGTCAGCAAAATATTAAGTCAAGCTTTCAGGAGAAATAAAAGCCTTCAGCAGATGACCCTTTGGCATAATCGAAAGAACCTAGAATCAGAATTGGTGAGAATTTTGCGTACATGCATGAAAACTCTGTTCATTGGTGATGTAATTTCCCACCAAGAGAGAAAAAGTGTGTTACATGAAGAAAGACCTTCTTAATCGGTAAGTAATGGATTTTATTGATTCATTATCTAGAGAAAGTAGAATTCAAAAATCTGTCTAAATTTGTTAAAGATAACAAACTTTGGTGGTACATGCATAATGAATGCTTACAGGCTGATAATAAGATAGAAAAATCTAGGTATTCCTTTAAGAAATGAGCAAACAAGTTAGAAATGTAATGAATTTAAAGTTTATAACGCTATGATTTTTGAGGTTCCTAGGAATGCTGCTTGTGTAATAAATAAGTCAGAGCAAGATAACAGTGTATGTGCTAATTGCCAGACTTTGACTGAGCAAATAGATGACCTGCAAAGTGCAAATTATATAAAATATATTCAGCTGTCTGAATTACAGAATGATGTAAAAAGAATTTGTGTAAATTCTAAGGCAGAGACTAACCAGAGGCAAGACAGACAAAAATCTTTTGTACTAGACATCCGGTCTATAGAAGATGATCTGCAGGATCGTGAAGCAATGCTTAAGAGAAAATGAATGGCTAAAGCTGCAGAACTTAATCTTAAGATCCTTGATCAGCTCATGAAAATTTTGAAGGAAATGCCAGCCTAGGATATTAAAGTTGATAAATTTCATAATACAGATGTTTTTGAATTTTTGTGTGATAACTTTTGCCTAAATGAGGAGCAAAGAAATGTTATTTTCAGTCTTTGGGTTACCAAATTTTATGGCATGTCGATTAATCAAGACGCCATATCTTAATGATGATGAGCAGGAAGTTCACAGCAATGCATTTGACCAATTGCGTCAGTTGTTGCTATGTACAACTGGAGAGGAAAGTCTTTCTCTGGAAATCTTAGACACCTTAAGAGCTATGATTAATGATGATCCTTTTGATTTTAAAAATACATTTTCCAAAGTATACAAAATGGTATTTAATTTGGAGGATGAGACCCCTGCTATGGTAAAAGATTTAGTTAAAAAATTTAAGTATCTAGATCCAGCATCTCTTATTCTTGCTGCCGGAAAAAATTATTTAGATTAAGCAGCCAATGTTTTAGATACAGTTAGAAGACAAATTAAACTAAACAATCGGAAGATAGAAAGTGTAGCTGTTCAAAATGGAGACCAGAGAGAGACCACGTGCATGGCCACACCCAATTATGGTGACGGACACGTCACAGATAGAATGAGAGTTTCAGACCAAACAGGAAATACCATTTCTTTCTATTGTAAACAATTTGGTCATTTGTAAAGAGACTGTTTTCAATATAAATTAGATTTACAAAGAAAAAGTTTGGAATCAGAAAATGAAAATACAACTTCTGAACAATCTACTCCTCCATGTTCCAACAATAGTCTGTCTGAGTTGCTTTATGTATCAGAAGTCAAAGAGATCAATTCATTGAGTGTCAACAACAGCTTAAACAAAATGGCAAACAGTGCTGTTGTCATAAACAGGAATGGTTTATTGTCATTGCCATTGCCAAAATTAGAATCAGGATCAAATCGAGATTATTCTCCTTTACCGTTAGAATATGTTGCTCCAATTTTATTGGATGAAAGTGGAAGACCATATTTATAGGGTTTATTGAATGGCAGGAACATAAAGATTTTTATTAGATACAGGAGCTGAACTCAGTTTAACTAAATATATATTACCTGTAAATGCCAATTCTCCAAAATGCGATTTACTTGATTTTAGTGGAAAACGTAGTTCAGTTGCTAGGAAAGTTTCTAATGTGACTTTTGAGATTCCAGAACTTCTGAAAACTGACATCCACATCTGGTATTGTAATGGTACAGAGAATTACAACAGGTATTCTTGGTATTGATGTATTTAGTAAACTCAATTGTATAATTGATTTATGTACTTCAAGGTTATGGAGAGATCCATATAGACCCCAATCAATGTTAATTGATTTTTCTATGTACAGTAATGTTGGAAGTATTTGTACAGCAATTGCTGACATGTCTTCAGATCATAAATGGCCACATACAGGAACCAATCTTGAACTGGAACAATTGGTTCGATCACATAAAGATCTTTGGAGTCAAAGCAAAAATAATGCAGGTTTGCTTAAAGATTTTGAAGTTGACATTGAAGGTAGAGACCCTAAGCCCCAACCTCAATACAAGTTGCCATTACAATCAATTAATCCAATTATGCCATTATACAGGAGTTTTTACAGCAAGGAATTTTAAAGAAAGCACAATCAGTGGTGTATAATTGTATTGGCCTATCAAGAAAACTGATAATTCATATTCTTTATCAGTTGATTTCAGGACATTGCATAATGCATCACAAATAACAAGTCTAAATCATTATTTGATCGTTTGAGACAAAAAGATGGTGTATGTGATCAAAGTGATCAAACTGAGAAAGAAGCCTTTGAGCTGTTGAAAAGGGATCTGAGGAATGTGACTTCATTTTGTAGTTCAATTACCTTTGTATTAGAAATCAATGTTTCCAATAATGCAATCTCAGCAACCTTGTCTCAGTTAAAAGAAGGTAATCAGAAAATAGGTTTCTTCTCAAGAGCTTTGACAAATATGGAGAAAAACTTTGATGCACATATGAAAACATTGTTAAGTATTTTCTTTACAGTCAAAGTAACTGAAAACATTGTGAGATCTAGTAAGATCATATTACAGACACCTGATTCATCACTAAAACATCTCCTAGAGGAAAATGGTTCAACAGAATGTTGTGAAAAGTATCCTCAATGGTTCAGAACATTGTCATTCAAACACATTCAGATAGATGTAACAGGAAGACATTTTCAGGAAAACATACCAACACATGTTTATACAGCTGTAGGTGAGAAGTCTTTACCTCATGTTTTCAGCATAAGAACTGAGAAGGTATTGAACAAGTACTTGGTACTAAAGAATGTTCTAACACTAGAATAAGAAAATCAACACTGAAAACTGTTACGCATATTTCTAATTTTATAGAGATGAGAACAAAGGCATAGTCCATTGTCATCTCTGGGGGTGATACAAAACCTTTCCTTGTTTGTGACAACAAGGTTTTGAGTAATGACCAAAAAAAGAGATATAGTGTCCTGTTATATCTAAATTCACAGAACACTTGTAGAAGAATTTAGGTAATTTTAGGAAAAATAGAACAGAACAGAAATAGAAGTCAATAAGAAATGTTATAATCAAAATATGTCTTCCATATCATGACTAAAAATGCTTGTGATTGTGATATGTAATATTAATAGATAAATGTAGGTATATTAATCAATGTGAAATTATCAATGCCAAAAAAATGATACTGCATTTCTGTTACAGGAAATGATCTAAGAGTAACTGCTAGAAGTAAACACAAATATTTCTAAACCTTCCAGATGAAAATACATTTTCCAAGAAGGAAATCTGTTCTGGAAGAAACTTAGCAACACGAATTTCACTCATCATAGTTTTTGTTGTCTTTTTATGTTCAGTAAAGTGATTCTAGCTTTACAGAGTACTGGAAGAAGAAGGCAAGAAATCTCAAGGTATCTCATAGAGAAACAATTGACTTTTGACTGTTTATTTATTTCAGATACTTATATAGCGCCATCAATTTACGCAGCGCTTTACATATATATTACTGATGAAATAATTTGTCATATATATTATTGTTTTTTTGTGTGTACATTTTATTTTGACGTGATATGTTTACCATATGAAGATGAGATCAGTTTTCACATTAACATTTACAATCACACACTATGTACTTTCAGAGTTGAAAGGGTTAAACCTTTTTACAATAAAGTCACTCTAGTTATCTGGAACATCTGTTGTTAACCTCTTCACGCAGGCCGAATGCAAATGTGCGGCCTCCCGGCGTCTGGGCTTAGATGCTGAGCGGATGCACATTTGCGTTCTATTAAAAAAGAAAATATGTGCTGAGAGCGCGCGCCCTGCGCTCTCCCAGAGTATTCTCGGAAAGGTCCCGATCTCCTCTTTCGATCGGGACTTTCCATGACGGTGTGTCATAAGACCCTAAACCCTACCCCGCCTCCCGGCTTCTGAAACCCATAAAGGGCCGGGAGGCGCCGGCGTGAAGGGGTTAAAAAAGCTGGGGATACGTTTTCCTAAAGTACAAAAAGGAAAAACTGAGACAAGCTTTACATTGTTATATGTATGTTTTTCAAAAAAATAATTTGATATATATGAATGAATTGAAGTTAGGGAAAATATGTTATGTTTAAATTTTTATAAGGTAATTTGAAAAGATGTATGAATTATAGAACTGTGTGCTAAACACATTTTGGAGGGAAAATATGAAATATCTATTTTTTAAGTGACATTGACTTTAAAGTATTGTACTATAGTGTTACATTAATACATTTATTAAGGGGAAAAAATAATAAGGCAGAAAAATAAAATAATAAGGGTGAAAATATTTTTATGGTATACAAAACAAGGTTTACCAAGTTCACTTTTCCCTTTATAGAATCAAGTTGAAAATATATTCAGATCAATTATCTTAAGATCTAAAAACGCATGATGGATATGAAAGTGACGAGAATGTGTATAAATGGATTAAGATAAGAAAAATTATTAAGATTTGATAAAATCGATCATTTTGAGAGGGAAATGTTAGAAGCCTTCTATAACCTAATATCTAATATCTGCTTATTAAGTTTTACATATGTATGAATGTGTTGGATCTTAATTGTTGAGTTGTTATATTTCTATTTGTTCTAGATTGGGAAAAGTAAGATAAACAGACTTTTATAGTCTATGTCAGTGGTTCTCAACCTTTCTAGCGCCGCGACCCCTTAATACAGTTCCTCATGTTGTGGTGACCCCCAACCATAAAATTATTTTCGTTGCTACTTCATAACTGTAATTTTGCAGTAGGAGGAATAGTGCCCCGTCATTGGTGTCAGTGGGAGGAATAGTGCCCCCTTCATTGGTGTCAGTGGGAGGAATCGTGCCCCGTCATTGGTGTCAGTGGGAGGAATAGTGCCCCGTCATTGGTGTCAGTGGGAGGAATAGTGCTCCATCATCGGTGTCAGTGGGAGGAATAGTGCCCCATCATCGGTGTCAGTGGGAGGAATAGTGCCCCATCATCGGTGTCAGTGGGAGGAATAGTGCCTCATCATCGGTATCAGTGGGAGGAATAGTGTCCCATCATCGGTATCAGTGGGAGGAATAGTGCCCCATCATAGGTGTCAGTGGGAGGAGGAATAGTGCCCCATCATAGGTGTCAGTGGGAGGAGGAATAGTGCCCCATCATTGGTGTCAGTGGGGGGAGGAATAGTGCCCCATCATTGGTGTCAGTGGGGGGAATAGTGCCCCATCATAGGTGTCAGTGGGAGGAATAGTGCCTCATCATTGGTATCAGTGGGAGGAATAGTGCCCCATCATTGGTATCAGTGGGAGGAATAGTGCCCCATCATTGGTATCAGTGGGAGGAATAGTGCCCCATCATTGGTGTCAGTGGGAGGAATAGTGCCCCATCATTGGTGTCAGTGGGAGGAATAGTGCCCCGTCATTGGTATCAGTGGGAGGAATAGTGCCCCGTCATTGGTGTCAGTGGGAGGAATAGTGCCTCGTCATCGGTGTCAGTGGGAGGAATAGTGCCTCGTCATCGGTATCAGTGTGAGGAATAGTGCCCCGTCATCGGTATCAGTGGGAAGAATAGTGCCCCATCATCGGTGTCAGTGGGAGGAATAGTGCCCCATCATCGGTATCAGTGGGAGGAATAGTGCCCCTTCATCGGTATCAGTGGGAGGAATAGTGCCCCATCATCGGTGTCAGTGGGAGGAATAGTGCCCCATCATCGGTGTCAGTGGGAGGAATAGTGCCTCATCATTGGTATCAGTGGGAGGAATAGTGCCCCATCATTGGTATCAGTGGGAGGAATAGTGCCCCATCATTGGTGTCAGTGGGAGGAGGAATAGTGCCCCATCATTGGTGTCAGTGGGGGGAGGAATAGTGCCCCATCATAGGTGTCAGTGGGGGGAATAGTGCCCCATCATTGGTGTCAGTGGGGGGAATAGTGCCCCATCATAGGTGTCAGTGGGGGGAATAGTGCCCCATCATAGGTGTCAGTGGGGGGAGGAATAGTGCCCCATCCTTGGTGTCAGTGGGGGGAGGAATAGTGCCCCATCCTTGGTGTCAGTGGGGGGAGGAATAGTGCCCCATCCTTGGTGTCAGTGGGGGGAGGAATAGTGCCCCATCCTTGGTGTCAGTGGGGGGAGGAATAGTGCCCCATCCTTGGTGTCAGTGGGGGGAGGAATAGTGCCCCATCGTTGGTGTCAGTGGGGGGAGGAATCGTGCCCCATCCTTGGTGTCAGTGGGGGAGGAATAGTGCCCCATCGTTGGTGTCATTTGGGGGAGGAATAGTGCCCCATCGTTGGTGTCAGTGGGAGGAATAGTGTCCCATCGTTGGTGTCAGTGGGAGGAATAGTGCCCCATCATTGGTATTAGTGACACCAATGATGGGGCACTATTCCCACTGACACCAATGATACTTACCTTGCAGACCCCTGCTCCAGCCTGGGCTCGCTCGCTCCCTCCCTCTCCCATGGTACCGACACTTACCTGTCAGATGTCTTCCTTCTCCGGCCGCTCTCCTCCTCTTCACTCGCTCGATCTTCGCGGTGCCGCTCGGCTCCTCCTCTCCAAGCTCCACCTCCTTGCCGGCGATTGGCCGCCTGTGTGCCTCTCCTGAGCTACAGTGCCGGCGGCCAATCACAGGCGAGGATTGATCTCAAGGTGTGTCCAGATGACAGGGGCGGCGTGTCATCCCGCCCACACCTGGAGACGGCGGTGGCGGCGGCGGCGGCGAGGAGCGGTGTCTCGGTTCCTAAGACCATCGGAAATATGTGTTTTCCGATGGTCTTAGGCGACCCCTGTGGAAGCGTCGTTCGACCCCCAAAGGGGTCGCGACCCCCAGGTTGAGAACCGCTGGTCTATGTGAATACGTGAATACATACTGTATGTATGTGGATATATATATATATATATATATATATATATATATATATATATATATTGTTTTTTTCTCTATATTCTAGCAACATGAGGTAGTAATTAGTCATGAATTGGATAGCTAGCTTTCCTCCCCCCATCTCTGTGGGTAGGAGCTAAAGTTCCACTAATAAGAGGATTGTAAGAATCTATTTCATACACGTTAAGCATGCAAGATTTATACTGTAATGTTTCTTGATTAGGATATTTATATACAATATAACTTTATATTAAGAATACTTTTGGGGGATTATATATATATATATATATAGTATATACTTGTATCCCATCCCCCCTGACTGTCAGTGAAGTTCTGATTAGAGGTCCCAAGGATTACATTTCAGACTCTGGCCTAGGAGAGGAGGCACAAGACTGAAGCTTTGTTCAGTACATCTGTCACCAGATATCATTGTGGGACTATAAGAATCAGAAAGGAAAACCAGCCCACTTTTAGGAGAAAGTGGGGGCTGAATTGTCCCTTATAGAGCAGAACAAAGACTTGTTAGTTTGACATCTTCACAAAACTTGGAGGAGATTACAAGCTGGGCTAAGGAGCTCACAGACTCACACCACACACAAACACATAACTATATTTTTTTGTCATTATCTAACATTCTGTATTATAATATTTTATTTTTAATTTTATGCAATATTATTATTAAATCCATTTCTGAGTTTATGCAAAAGCTGGAAGGACTTTCTATTTTGAACTTTTCTCACCAATATAAGTTTACAAAATATCAAGACAATTCGGTATTTTACACATAGGCATTTATTAAAAAGTAGCAACACATACATCAAGCCAACATGTAGACTCCCCCTTCTTCAGGGCTGTTGCTGCCTACTACTATTTATTGGGAACAATTCACATGGTTATGTTGAATCAAGGTTTCAGATTCTGCCTTCTGAAACCTCGATTCAACATAACCATTCATGGGAATTGTTCCCATTAAATGGTAGCATGCAGAAAAAGCCTTGAAGAAGGGGAAGTCTATTCCCCCAAAACGCAATGTGTGTGTTGCTACTTTTTAATAAACATTTATGAGCCATACTTTAGAAGTTGCATTTCTCTGGATACTCCTTTCTTTTTATCAAAGTGATCATGCTGAAATGACCATAAGATCACACAGAAAAGGCAGCAGCCCAATCCCCAAGATGGTCCATTGCCACCATCCATCACTGAGCACTATCCACTGCAGTGGTGTATTTAGGTTTTGTGCTGCCCTAGGCAACACAAAAATTGGCGCCCCCCCCCGCAGAAAGAGCCTGACATTGACCAAGAATGCCCCTGCCCTCCACCCAAGCCTTCCACTACCACTGTCCCCATATACCAGCCACCATCCCTCATAGCGAGAGAGAGAAAGACACTCACCTTCACAGCTCCTGACATCCCCAGGAACAAGAGTCGGGCTGTGTATACACCGTCATGAAACCCACAGCATCTCTCGGAACCCACCAGGTCCCCATGCCGTGTGTGTCCCTTCTCCCGTCCTTCCTTCCAAGGGGCAGTGCTGCCCCCCTTGAAAAATGCCACCCTAGGCAAATGCCTTGTTTGCCTTGTGGTAAATACACCCCTGATCCACTGGCAGGAATTCCTTCCTTTTTGCCCACACGAATACTCATACAGAACCAGTGACCAATCCAGTCAGCCCAGCACAGTCTCAAAAACAACCTCTATACATTCACTGTCCAAGCAAAAATGGACCTAAAAGCCACATCACCACCCTATGCTTAATAAGATAATCATACCAAGTAAATGTATTCAATTAACAATAATACAGGCTGTCCTTTTCACCTTTTCTCTGTGGTGCTCCAAATGGAACCTTTTGGAACATATTACATGTTCTACCCATACTTAGGGTGGAGCATGTAACATGTTCCAGCAGCTGCAGCACCCCCCTCCCCCTCCCCTTTCCAGTCACAGGGAACGGGCATCTTCTTCCGGTGCCTGCATTCATTATTTGAAAGTAACACGGACATGTGGGCAGAGCCCCGCATGGGCATGTTATTTTCAAATAGTGACAGTTTCCTGTGAATTACATGAACTACAAATACCATCATCCTTTGTGGCTGATGGCTTGTAGTTCTGAAAGGACTGTGGGGTCACTGATGAGTGGCCTCATAGTTCATTCACAAGTCCTGCAGCTTGTAAATAGTCAGCCCATATGAAGGTACGAGCTGAAAGCAGCAGGGCTTGTCTGCAGGAGTCTGGCATTGCACCCCTGATCCACTTATCACGGGTGCAGTGCTTTCCAGGCTACTTAAGGAAAAAAAAAATCACCTTTTTTCTGCAAATATGTATAAATTCACTATTTTTTCCAAAAAGGTGAAATTAGCCTTAAGTCACTTTCACATGAGGCGGACTCCAGCTCCAATCCACCTGCTCAGTGGGAGATCCATCTGCTGATCCCCCCTGAGCAGGCGGATGACAGGTCCGTGTCCGCTCCGCCTATGCAGAGTGAACATGGACAGAGCCTGCTGCCCACTATGGCGGTCTGTTTCAGATGTAAACAGACCGCCTGTCCATTTACATCTGACTGTCATCTGATCTGCTAGATGGATGAGGAACAGATCTCCTATCCGTCTGTTTTTGGCAAATCAGATGCAGGCGGGTGTAAACAGACACATGTCTGTTTACATCCTCCTCTCCATAGAGGAGAATCGATGGTCCAATTGGGTCAGCCTAAAAATCGGATAGGCGGACCCAATGGGAACGTTCATGTAAAAGGGGCCTTAAAGCAGAACTCCAGGTAATTTTTTTTACCATACAGTGGGACTGTGCCCCCACTGCATAGATCAGCTGTTCATTTTTACTAGGCGTGAGGAAAAAGCTCATACCCACCTGACCCGCTGATCCTATGGAAAACTGTGCTCCCCCATGGTCCAATGGTGGACTGTCTGTGGAGTGTGCACGGGGCGTGCTGACACAGGAACAGTCCATTTACAAGACCACTGGACTGTGGGCGGGGGGGGGGGCAGGTGCTGAAAGGACCTGCCTTGTGCGTGGAGGATCGGTGGGTCAAGTGAGTATATCTTCAGTGTCCTGTCCCCTAGAACAAGACGCGAATTTAAGCCATGCAGTGCTGCGTGGGCAAAAACATTTTTTCCTGGATTTCTGCTTTAAGGAAGCTTTGGAAAGACACAGCTCCCCCTTTCCCAGCCCTGACCTCAACCAGATCTTTAGTTGACTCAGGATACAAGTGTAAGTTACCAGTCCTTGAATTGCTGCTTTGTGATTATCTAGCTTAGTAAGAAATTGAGGAGAAAACCCTGACAGGCAAGCTGTCAGCATGAGGTATACTTGGGTAAATGGCATAACCAATCAAAGATTTCAGTTCAATTTAGACATTCTTCAGGTTAGTCCATTCTCTAGTTTAAATCCTCTGAGAAATCTTTTTGTGATTCTTGTAGCTCTTGCTATTTCCAGAAATTTCTTCACATTTCATGTAATAAAAGCTAGGGAAGAAGGGAAGGTGTTTATTTCACAGTTAAATCATTTTATTATTATTTTATGGGATTTCACAGTAGCATCCGTATCATTAATGGCTGCGGAACACTCCATAATAAATGTGAATTGCGCCAGAGAAGTCATTCTCAGAATCCAATATTCTGTCCCATTTACATAATCTTGGCAGTTTATCTGTGAAAGCCATAAACCATGTAAAATGGATGAGACAGATATGAAATCTTGGAGGACCTGGAGAGGACTCAATTTGTTTGAATTGTATTCCTATCATTAGAGATAGTGGCGGTTCCACTCTTCACTTTTTTTTAATCCTTGACATCCTCACCAAATTATACTGTTCTCCTAAACGTAATCATGGCTTTCCTACAGAGTAACTACTTGTTAATAAACAATAGAGCTGGAACACATCAAGTTTTTGGACTTCATGTTTAATTTGTTTTAGTCGAGCTCTGGTGCAAATGGTTTGAATAGCTTAATCATAAGTGACAATAGTGAAACAATGCAATGTCCATAGCACATCTGCTGTGGAAGTAATTAATGAAAATTGTAACTTTTCTAAAATAGCCCTATTGTTTTCCCATGTACATATGCTCAGCCACTGCAAATCACAGTGCAGTCGAGAACAGATTTAGACCATGAAGAAAAGTTACAAAAGATTTAAAGAAACTGTATAAGAAGCCACATTGGAAAGATAGCAGTTTGGATCCACAGTTGTGACAGTAAAGGTCACAGTAAAGGATGTATAGTAAATTCTTTAGTTGATATTCTCAGTTTTGGTAGTCTAGCTGTGAGCGTTTAAGCTGGCCATAGACGCAGCAACCCATGGTTGCAGGAAAGAAATTGATTTGATTCCCGCATCAACACAATCAGCGTTGATGGGGGACCAGGGGCGGACTGACCATTCGAGCACTTGGGCACTGCCTGAGGGCCCGGGGTCAGTAGGGGGCCCCATGAAATGCCCCTGGTACCTTTTTTTATAGGCTTTTTTGAGTGTGGGCAAGGACACAGGGGCCCCATGAACCCCTATTGCCCGGGGGCCCCATGAGTTGTCAGTCCGCACCTGTGGGGGACTCTCTCCCATTGAGCCATTGTGTTCCCTGGGTGGAGGAAGTTGTCCATGCCTGGAGAACACAGTGTTTACTGCTAACGACTATAATAGCCTCTGGCAATAATCACATGTAAAATCTGACAGACTGGTTATACCCAAGTTGGTCAATTGATCAACTTGGGTACATTCAGCCTGCCCATACATGGTTCAAATCTTGGCTGGTTCCTTCTGAACTGGCCGATATTCGAACTGTCTATGGCTGGCTTTAGACTGCAAGCTGAACTAGGGAAAGATTAAAAGAATAAATAATCCAGTTAGCACCCCTCCAAAAAAATCAAATGTACTATTTTATAGAACTGGCATTATTATTATTATTATTATTAATATTATTTGTATTTTTTTTATACAGCATTTCTATGGCACCAACAGTTTACACCTTGCTTTCAATAAAAAGGAAGACAGTACAGCAACAATACAGCTCAATAAAAGAAGGTTAGGAGGTCACTGCTCATGAGAGCTTACAATCTAGAAGTGGGGGCAAATGGTAAAAAGGGTAATAACTGTGAGAGATGAACTCAGTTTTCTATTTTCATCTTTTCCTTTATTTCCACCTCCGAATTGAGCCAGTAACATACTTCCTGTTCTAGAATGCTTGCTCTTGATTCGGACTACAAGTCCCCTCTTATCTTCATAATAAAAAGGCAGAGGTGGTCTGTAGTACAGCAGGGGAGAACTCAGGCAGAGCTTCCAACACTGCTTGGGATTTCAGAGTGCTGCAGAAGTTAGAAGCTCACTAGATTTGTGGCAGGATCTAAAGAATTGCTCTAATTGCAGCATTTTTAAAAGGACAAAACATGTGCAAGTACTGCAGAAAATTGCTGAAAAAAAAAAATCTTTTATTTTGACATGATTTAGTGTACTTTGTGCATTTTGGTGTATAGCGCATGCATTAATTTAAAAATGAATTATAGGTTACTATATATAGGCACATGTGGAAAACAGATCTATTGTCAATAATACAATATAGGGGTTATGCACACAAAGCTTTAAAAAAATGCGTCTTTTACGGGCTTTTTTTTCAGCATTTAAAATCATCTCTATGTTAGGTTATGTACACATAGGCATTTATAGGCATATTACAGGCTGAAAAGAAATCATCACTAGCGCATTCAGCAGAGGAGCTTTTGAGCATATACACATAACCCAAAATATTTTTGAACGCGCATTTTTGATGCGTTTTGAGTCTTTTTTTTAGCTATATGGAAAGTATGACAGTTCTGTTCATGTAGTGTGACTTTGATGCAACTTTACACTTTCTGACACTCTAGTAGCATCAAAGTAGTGCAAGAACATTTATGTGTTCAAAGTCGCATCATTTTTGGATAATAGGAAAGTATGACAGTTCTGTTCATGTAGTGCGACTTTGATGTGACTTTACACTCTCTGGCACTCAAGTAGCATCAAAGTCACATCAAAATCACACTACATGAACAGAACTGTCATACTTTCCTATTAGCCAAAAATGATGCGACTTTGAACACATAAATGTTCCTGTACTACTTTGATGCTACTTGACTGGCAGAAAGTGTAAAGTTGCATCAAAGTTGCACTACATGAATTAGAAAAAAAAAAACCAGCAAACCGCAAAACGCCAATAAAATGCAGCACTTGCGTTTTTTTTGCGAGGGTCCAATGAACTCTGTTACACACAAAATGCAATCTGCTGCAGGAAAAAAAGTATCTGTAAAGTCTTGGGGGCATGCCCAGTCACAACTGTACTAATCTAGACAAAAAATTCCATATGGCTGCACTCACAACGTGAAACCCAAATCTTATTGAAGATCCAAAAGAGCTACACAAGTACACAGATGTACAGACAGAGGAGGGAAGAGGTCAACGTGTTCCACAATGAAAACATGCTTTCTCAAAACTAATATACCAAATAAACCTATATACCAATCACATGATCTTTCAGGTGTGTTCAGTTAGTGGGTTGGCCAATCCATAGGAAATCATGTTAAACAGACTGTAGTGTGTTTCTGCCAATTGGAAAATGCACTGAAATCCACATGAGTGTGAACCTAGGGTAAATTAGTATTCTGGCCAATAGAATGCATTTATAACCAAATGTATAAACGCACACAATCACTCAAAAACACGTTTGCAAAACATGGCTTTAGGCGCTCTTTTTAACCACTTCACGGCTGGCCCATGTATATAAATGGCTGGATGGGAGCAGTATAGGGACGGGTGGGTGTTTATAAACGTCCTGCCTGCTTGAGTGCACTCCCTAGGACCGCGCAGCACCGCGATCTGGTGCACCGATTGTTGTACGGGACCTCTGTGTGAGGTCCCAATCATGTGATCACTGATTGGCCAATCAGTGATCACATGAAGAGTAGTAAGCAAGATGTCACTTCTGACATCATTGCTTACTACGTGTGAAATCTGTGAATGATCACAGAGGTCACTTGGTACAAGGCTATTCACAATTGCCTTGTACCATGTGACAAGCTGTGACCAATCACAGCTCACACAGTATTTGTCAATGGCTGCAAGAATGCAGACAGAGAGAAGGAGAAAGTATTGCTTTTACAGCCTTTATGGGTGTAAAAGCAATCAGTGTAAAAAAAAAAAAAAAACTTCATCATCCCCCCACAAGTACTACAGTGTCACTATGGTGACACTGCACTGCTAGAGTGACAGTATGTAAAAAAAAAGCATAAATAATAAAATAAAAAAATAAAATAAAAATGTAAAAAACTTTTTGAAAAATTATAATTTTTGGTTATAAGCTAATTTGGGTAATATTTTTTTTTTACTAAAAAGATAACTGAATACATTTTTACCAAGATTTATGAAGAAAGATTATTTATTTGCAAAATTTCATAAAATTTTTGGACTTTTTCATTTATATAGCAAAAATATGTCAATCCCAGTGGTGCATAAATATCACCAAAATAAAGTTTTATCTGTCTCAAAAAAATGCTAAAAAAGTCATATGGGTTCAGTGTTGCATGACCGCGCAATTGTTATTCAAAGTGCGATAACGCTGAAAGCTGAAAATTGGCCTGGACAGGAAGGGGGTAAAAGTGTCCGGACTTGAAGTGGATAAAAGGACTTCAGAGCAGAAAATCTAACATCTTGTGTGATGAAGCCATAAACTCTTTGTATGAACTAACACAGACTACATGAGATATGTTGTTTATTTACATGTTGTTTCTTTTATACGGTATGATGTATGTTCTGCTGTCCTGTTTTATTATAACATGGAATGCAATCCTAACGTGTGATCTATTGCAAACAGAATGGTTGCTAGGTGAGATCCCTTCCCCCATCTCATTTATATGCTGCAGTCTCTATTATAATTACAACAATTTATAAATGCGTTTAACAAAAGATCAGAAGTTCAACTCTTAACATGGGTACTGCCGTCTCTTTGATAACGATTAAATGTGTCACCTACAAAAGCCTTTAAATGTTGAAATGAACTATATTATACTCACATAATTTGAGGCAAGATCTGGGTGAAGGTAATCTATTCCTGAAATCAAAAGGCAATGATTAAACAGGTATTGAAGAAATACACAGACATGCATTCAGAAGATAAATAGGACAAAAGGAAGAGTCTTGGGAAGATTAAGTTGAGTGGTTTTCGCCTGGCAGCATGTAAGTGTAATGTACGTGGAAAGTTGACAGCTATTGGCCTAGAAATGACAAGAGGTTGGCGTGACTCATGCGATGACAAAATATAAAAAGTGATTGCTTGTCTATGGTGCTGATAGAAAGAAAAACCAATAGCTGTACAACTCACACACTGCAGGGCACAGAATTGTTCCTCCTGTGTGTGGCCATTCCCAAACCTCAGCAACTCACTGCTGACGAGGACTGAACCAGTAAAAAAAAGTCAGCCCCCATAATAAACTGAAAGATTGTTTTTTTTTTAAATAGAATAGAAAAGGGTTAAAGCTGAACTCCAGGGTAAGCAAATTCTGTGTAAATACAAGATTCATGTGGATTTTGGTGTTCTGTGTATTTCTTCCAGATTTGTGTCGTAATCCAGTGTGACTCTTTTATTCCTTGCCGGATCTTCCTGTAATTAAGACCAGTCACTACTGCTCTCTCTTCTGGTGCAGAGTGACTGGTCTTGTTTCCGCCCCCTCCTGTAGTTTTCTTCAGGCAGCCTGTAATGGGTGGAGCCTGATGGGCCCCTCCCACAGCACTGTTCTCTGTACAGACAATGTATAGTACAGTGATTATGTCACTACTACATTTTCAAGGGAATATCCAGGTTTGCTAAATCATTTGATACACACAATGTAGGGAGCTATATCCTTTGTGGTTATTGAGGAGTATATTTTAACAAAGTTTTTGTGACCGGAGTTCAGCTTTAAACCTCTACAATGTTTGATGCCCCATTGAGATTTCCCTTCACCGTCTGTGCTGGAAATGCAATACAAAACTGGAGGAACTCTGGCCAAAGGGGGGATTCCCTTCTTAAACAGTGGTCACCATAATATTTGTCCTAATGGGAAAATTTACCGTACTATAAAATGTTGATCTCCTATACCTTTCTGTCTTGATGACAAGAGTGGTGAATCTCCCCAGTGAGGACACAAACAGCAATAAAAAAAAATTGCCAAAGAGTCTAAACCTTCCCCTCTCTATTCACAACTTAAAGCGGAGTTCCACCCAAAAGGGGAAGTTCCGCTTTAAAGACTGGTCCCCCGCTCCGCATTAAGGATTGGCACCTTTGGGAAGCGGGTACCCGAAATTGACAGATACCTACTCCCACTTCCACTGCGATTGCCCACCCTCCCTGTAGTCTTTTGGGACACGTGACAGGTCCCAGAAGACTAAGGGGCCATTCAGGAAGCGCAGCGCTACTTGCGCATGCGCAGTGGGCACCCGGCTGCGAAGCTGCAAGCTGTCACAGGCGGGTGCCAACACTGAAGATGCCGGCGCCTGGAACACAGGACTGCCGGTGAAACGGGCTGCTGGGAGGACAACGTGGGATCATGGGACAGGTGAGTGGCTATTTTTTTAAAACTCTACAGCTACAGTTTTTGCACCTGCTTACTTTTATTTTTTTACAGTGTGAGTGGGACTCCGCTTTAAAGCAGTATTAAACCCCAAAGCAAACATCTATTATATTGCAGCTAATTCTTAGATGTGGTGACTGAATATGTTTTCTTTTATAGACTTTCTTATTTGTTCACCTGGTGAGCTGGCCAGTAAGTCTGTTGTTTTACAACATAACAAGCTGCCCTGCAGATGTATCAGTTACAAAGATGAGACAAACCACTAACAGGGGTGCTTACAATGATCAGCATATATTTATTTTTTTATGTAAAATCTTTATCATAAAAGGAATAAAAAATGGTTTGCTGTAACTGCTTATAACATGTGAGCAGGAGTTTGGCTTCAATTTATTAGCATATCTAAATCCACTAGTCCATCTAAAACTCCCCTCCCCCCAGACAGTGCTGCTTTCCAAATGTGCCCCCTTGTGCTTATTCACAGAAGCTGTGATACTGGCCAGATTGCCAAGTGGAAACACAGGGGGAAAAGCCTAAAAAAAGAAAACTAATGCAGTCACCACATTTAATGATTGGTAAGCTGAAATATATTACAATGTTGGTTTTGGGATTAATACTGCTTTAATACGGATACATTTGCCTTTACATATACTTTAAAAAGTATGCAAACTCCAACACAGAACTCCGCTTATTTGCATCCTTAAATATGCCATTAAAAATGGAAATGTAAAAACTGCTGGTCCTTAAGGGGTACACAAATGTGAGAGCTTGGACTATAGGTAGCCGTTTTCTTGTAAAGATCTGAGAGTAGGAGTGGTTGAGTAATTTAGCAAAGGACACTGGGCAGGGCTGACACCACTTATTCCACAAAATTATTATGGTGTTTTGCTTAGCAACAGATTTAACTAAAGGAAAGTGTGAAGTTTATTGTCAGAGATTTACAAGCTATATTGTAGATTATTAAGGATTATAAACATCATATATGGATGTTGACAAAGATAAATAAAAATAGCTGAAGTTTGGAAATCATCAATTTTGGTAATGGTATTGTAATTTTCTTATTGCATACCCCTATAACACAACTGGATATTTAATAGGATATTTGATTTCCCCAAGGAGCTCAGTGAACATATGCCATAAACATTTGCGGCCACCAGCCAAGTGCATTTATTATAAAGGTCACATAACTTCCTTGTGAATTGCAATATATTCAATATATTTGTGGGTCTGAGGGTTCATGGTTTTCAGTGAGCAAGGGACTAGTTACCGCCAATATCTGCATTTGATTGTGTAGAGGTGGCCATGTTGGTAGACGCAGGGCTTTGTTTTCTCATGTCAGAGCCTCCGGCCAGGAGAATGGTTAGCAGCTTCGTGGTGGCATCACTAAATCTCACTCCAGCTAACAGTGAGAGTAAGCAGTGCCTTAGATCTTACACTGTAGAGAGGGGGTGCCCTGGCACAATCACATACTTGGAAGTGCTCTGTTATCAGGAAGAGGTTAAAGTAGAATTCTGGACAATCCCTAACTACTCTTAGAAATGATCCCTCCCCCTTACTAAACATATATTCTGACCAATCTGTATAAGAAAAGATCTGTATGAAGGCAGGTGCCTAAAGTATTTTTTGGCATGTGTTGCACTGGCAATGACTTATGTTACTGCACTGTGGGTTCAGCTAATTTGCACAAAGTACTGGCATGTAGTTGGTGCCTCTGGGGAAGGAAGGGTTAACTGTGCTTCCCAGGTCTCTTCCTTTTGGTGGCAGATAAATACAAGAGAAGAGCAGCTTAAAAGTCGTTCACTTCATGTATGTGAACTACAAAGGAGATTATGTCGCTATGTGACTGAACTTTGCCAAATCGTTCTCCCCTTGGTGGGAACCCAGTAGGGGTTCCCAGGACATAGACATTACATAGACTTACTCTACTCTACTTTTAGAGGTATGAGCTATTATGGAGCAAGGGTCATCAGGATGCACAAGAGATTAGGGAGGATTACTGAAGGTGGAATGATGTTAACAAGAACTGCATTGTAATGTGAAGATGTAACAGATAAAACACCTTTAGTAAAACACAAGCTTTGATGTTCACAAGTTCTGCTTGGTCTGAAGTTCTTCAAGATCATAAGTAAATGGGTGCATGCATGGCATATTACATACTATGGGCATATCAGTATAAAGAGAAGATGTAGTACTAATGTCTTAAGAAGTGGGTACAATAACTCTCTGAAGGGTATGCTGTTGTTACCAGCAACTACAGTACTAGTGTCTAATTGCAATATAGCAACCAGCCAGACAGGAAGCTGTCAGGAATGGACTTGCCAGTGGTGGTGGGACTCACCTGCCTTGTGGGCTGCAGTACCAGGGCTGGCCAGCGGGTGCTCTCAGCAACCAGAGGCTCACTCCTGCAATGAGCCACCACCTGAGGCTGATTACAACAGGTGTATTTAAGGAATGGCCAGGCCTGTGATCAGGGCCTTGGTGTATGTTTCCCATGAGCCCCTGTACCTGCATCCTGTCTGCTTCCTGCCTGATCCTGATTCTGCTTTAATCCTGACTCTGCATGAACTCTGCCTGTCCTGACCTCAGCTATTCCTGACTACGCTTCCGCCTACTCCTTGTACCTTGCCTGCCCGTTTGCTACCAACCCGGCCTGCCCGACTACATTTAGTATTGTTCTTATTGTTATTTGTTGGAGGTTTGGTTGCACTGTGTTTATGTTTAGTCTTGCACTGCGTTTCTGTATTGTTTAGTCTTTAATAAATTGTATTGTTTATACTATACCTGGAGCCTGTGTTTCCCTGTGTCAGTCCACACATTTCTGATCATACCCGGATCCCTAACAGAAGCTGAGGTGACTTAGTGTGGGTGATCAAGGTCCCCGGTAGTGAAGGTGCCTGTGTGCTTGCAATTGCCTAGCAATTTGTACCCCAACTTGGGTCTGACTGTGGTATGGAGCATCATCGGGACCCTAGCCTGAGAGTCCCAGAAAATGGAGCAAAGCCTTGGGGAACTAAAGCACAGAAAAGCACAGAGCTTCCTGAGATACAAATCTGAGCATTGCAGAGAATGGAGAGACCCAGTAATAGCACACAGATGAAAAATCAAACATGCACATCAGTGTCACTGGGATGAGGTGATGGTTTGCTGAGCTGTTGGAGCCTAGTGCACTCTATGCTGCATGTGAAGAGAAGTGTATAAATTAATTATCTGGGATGTTCCGTGGAAGAGAGGAAAGAGATAACTAACAGAATCCAAGAGTTAACTACATAAGTGTTTGCAAGGAGAAGTGCTGCTCATTATGGAGAGTGCTGCCTTTACACCATACTACGTGTTTAAGCATATACCTCTAGGGGCATGAGTGTTCCCACATCCAGGTCCCCATAAAAACCCACCCAGGTATGCTTACCTATTTTCAGGCTGCTCTGGTCCAATCATATGATCTCCCCCCAGTGGCTGCAGGGGAATAGAGAGAGCGCTCAACAATGGCTGGTAATGCCTGAGCTGTGACATCATCCATAGGCTTACTATGATCCATCCAATGACAGTGCTCCCCCCTCTCCCCTGCAGTCGGCGCTGGCTGACACAGAAGAGCCAATTACATGACCTTACCGGAGCAACCTGAAAATAGGTAAGTATACAGATTTTTTTCTTACACAGGTTAGTTAGAATAGGTGTCAAATGGAGGGATGGAGTATCTTCAAGAGTAGTTAGGGTTTGACCATAATTCAAATTTAAAATAAAAAATACATTGTCAGGGTACTGCTTAGGCTCAATTAACATTTCTAGATGTTCCCTACAATAAAGTACATTTTCCAGTTTTGTGTTTAGGTCCATTTTAATACATTGAGTTATTATTCCATATAAAACTAACTAACCAACTGACAGATGTTGGCAGACTGCACAATATTGCACACATGCACACATGTTCAAATAGTATTCTCACCTGACTGTCTTGCAGATATAATTGAGAAAGACGTGGCATAAAACTTAAGAGGGTGTATTTAATGGAGTCCTAGAGGTTCAGTTAACAGGTGGTTACATAATTCAGTGCTTTGAAAAAGTATTTTCCCCCTCACTGATTTTTTTTTTCCTTTTTTTGTCACACTTAAATGATTCAGATCATCAAACAGATTTTAATGCTACCCAAAGTCAACCTGAGTAAATACAAAATGCAAAGTTTAAGTGAAGGAAAAAAGTTGTCCAAGCCTGGCCCTATATGAAAAGTAATTGCCCCCCTCTCACCCCCCTTGCTAAATCATGAACGAACTGTGATTAACCACATTTTTTTGCAAAAGCTGAGTTAAATTTTAAATTGCCACACCCAGGCCTGATTACTGTCAGACCTGTTGAATCAAGAAATCACTGACAAGTGAAGCACGCTAAAAGATCTTAAAAAGCCACACATCATGCCACAATCTAAAGAAACTCAAGAACAGATAAAAAACAAAGTAATTGACATGTATCAATCTGGAAAGGGCTACAAAGCATTTCTAAGGCTTTGGGACTCCAACAAACTACGGTGAAAGCCATTATACACAAATGGAGAACAGTTGGAACAGTGTAAAACCTTCCCAGGAGTGGCTGCCCTACCAAAATTGCTCAAAGAGCACAATGACGACTCATCCAAGAGGTTATAAAAGAACCCAGAACAACATCTAAAGAACTGCAGGCCTCAATTGCCTCAGTTAAGGTCAGTGTTCATTATTTAACAATAAGAAAGAAACTGGGCAAAAATGGCCTCCATGGGAGAGTTTCAAGGCGAAAGCCACTGCTGACCAAAAAGAACACAAAGGCTCATCTCACATTTGCCAAAAAAATCTTGATTACCCCCAAGACTTTTGGGCAAATTTTCTGTGGACTGATGAGACAAAATCTGAACTTTTTAGAAGGTGTGCATCCAGTTACATCTGGCCTAAAACTAACACAGCATATCATAAAAAAGAACATCATACCAACAGTCAAACAGGGTAGTGGTCGTGTGATGGCCTGGGGCTGTTTTGTAGCTTCAGGATCTGGATGACTTGCATAATTGATGGAACCATGAGTTCGGCACTCTTACAGAAACTCCTGAAGAAGAATGTTCATCGTAACCTCAAGCGCACTTGGGTTATGCAGCAGGACAATGGTCCAAAACAAACCAGCAAGTCCAACTCTGAATGTCTCAAAAAATTAAAACAAAATTAAAGTTTTGGAGTGGCTTAGTCAAAGTCTGGACTTAAATCCGATTGAGATGCTGTGGCATGACTTTAAACAGGCCATTCATGTTTGAAAACCCTTCAATGTGGCTGAATTAAAACAAGAGTGGGCCAAAATTCCAGTGATGTGAAAGACTGATTGCCAGTTGTCGCAAATGCTCGATTGCAGTTGTTGCCGCAAAGGGTGGCACAACCAGTTCTTAGCTTTAGGGGACAATTACTTTTGCACACAGGGCCAGGCAGGTATGGACAGCGTTTTTTCCCTTAATAAATTAAATCATCATTTGAAAACTGAATTTTGTATTTACTCGGGTTATCTTTGTGTAATATTAACGATCTGAATCATTTAAAGTGTTACTAAACCCAGGACCCTGCATGCACTATATCTGGTCTCCCACAGTGCACAGAACATGGAAATGCAATTATTTTAGTAAATATAAAACTGCTAAATATCTCTTCTCATCAGCAGTTAGAATAGTCTTGTGACGTTTATCAGTGTCTGGCCCAATACTGGTTAAAGCTTGTAGGAGGAATTTTAATTTTGCTCCAGGAGGTTGCAGAACCCTTGACCTCTGGGCAGTGCTGATTGGCCCTGTGCTGATCACATGCACTCTTCCAAAAAAAAAAAAAAAACTCTAGCAATACACACCAAACTGACCATGTGCAGAGTGTCTCCACAGGATATGTCTTATCAGGAGATAAGAGGGGGGCACTGGAAGAAGGGGAGGATCAGAGAAGTCAGGATAAAACAGCATTTTTACACAATGCAGAGAATTAACCCCTTAGTGAGTATAACAAGCATGCTTTACTGCATAAAAAGACTGATTTTACTGTTATGGGTTTAGTAACACTTTAAGTGACAAATATGAAAAAAAAAACTGGAAGGGGGTAAATTCTTTTTCCCAGCACTATACATAACTTGCTCAAACTCATCAAGTGCCTCCTCGTTCTAGAGCTCATTACCCATATTCCTGTTTTCTGCAGGACAATTATAACTTTGGTGGCACGTTTTTGCAGTTGAGATGACCACAACTGTAACCAGGTGGAAAAACATTTGTGTCCGAGTAGTAATTACATTTCAGAGCAGGTTGTAGTCACAAGGTGCTGGCAGTAATATGAAGATCCTGGTAGTAATGTGAAGGTCCTGCATCAAAGACCCTTTTGACATGTGACTACTCCGACCGATTTTCTTATACCACTGGTGAATACAGTGCTAGACTTCCATAACACTTCAGGACCTGAAAATCCAGTCCAGGACAAGTACCCTGAGAAGTTATGTTACTCCAATAGCACTTATGGCCTCTTACAAGAAAACCTTTCACTGATCTGACAACAGCAAACTGGTGTCCATGGCATAATACAGTATGTGGGGTAGGTTTACCTATTTGCCCTATAAGTGAATTGGGAATAAGAACAGGAATCCCTATTTGCATTTTTATGAAGCCCAACATGACATCACAAATTGTCAGGATGTATGTGTTCCCACTAGAGGGCACATGGTGCAGAATGGAGGCGATCACCTACATGTTCACTGACTATGTTATTTCTATGGCACGTCTATATATTCATGTCTGATCAGTAATTCACATTGTGGAAAAATGTCTGCTAAATGTAAAGTATGTAAGGCACAGTGAACATATACAATTCCTTAGAGGGACAACTAATACATAGATGTCATGCGCAGAAAACAAAATATAAAAAATGACTTTTGTTGCTTCTTAAATTTATCTTTGAATTTATTCAGCTTCTCTAGACATTCAGTGAAGTGCTTACCATCATCCATAATTGCTATGGTAACTCCCTTCCCCGTGTATCCCAACTCCCAGGCTTCAGCAACATTCAAATCAAGACCTGGAGTCCCATCTGCCTGACCTGTGTTGATCTGACAAATAAAATGAAAAGATCGATATGATGTCACATAAGAGAAGAGAGCATCCAGAGAAAATGAAACAGTGCTTACATCAGTCATGCACAGATCAGGACAGGACACAGTTGTTGTAGATGTGTGACATGTGTGTATGCTGCAAATAGAGTATCTCAACATCATCAGTAATTCAAATATTAGAAGTGTCTATTAGTCTAGGTTCACACCGAAGCATTTTCCATAGTGTTTTGGAGAAACACACTACACTCAATTTAACATGATTTCCTATAGGACACGTTCACATCTCAGCATTTTCACCCAATGCATTTTTTGGAAAAGGTCAGGGATGTTTTTAAACGCAAAAAGTTGCATTTTTGGTTCTATAGACTTCAATGGAGACACTGCAGAAAAGCTGCGTTTTTTAAGTGTTTTTGATGCGTTTTAATCTGCCTAGCAACAAGAAAAAACAAACTGCAAGACGCATCAAAAACGCATGTATGAAAACACAAAACGTGCTGCAGAAATGGATCACACGCAAAATGCATAGGTGTGAACCTAGCCTTAATCAACATCAAGATCAAACATCTAGTGTTCCTAAAGAGACATCCAGTTCACAGTAAAGGAGTTAAGTAATATAAGTTGGCTATACACTAGTAGAATTTTGTTCAAAATTCTTCATTTCTAATCATTAGTGGGGTGATTGACACTTGTTTTTCATTCGCAATGAGAAAATTCAAAGGAGCAGGATGCACAATTTCTCACAGTGAAGCATATAAAGCATGGTCCAATTTTTTGCCCCTGGTAAAAAAAAAGTCCTACCTTGTCCTCTCCCTGCATGAACAGTCTACCATGCAAATTACCATTATTGCTAAAGCAGGACATATGTGGATTGAAATTCGGCCAGTTCAGCATCGAAAATTTTCTATCGGTCAGTGCCACCAGTTATAGCCGGCATTGCTGATGAGTGTATTCTACCAGGGGGGCAATATCCCTGCTGTCAAAATACAAAGGCTTAGTGGGTGGGATTCCTCCATCCACACACTAACCCTGGGTTCACACTGATGCGGTGTGGAATTTGCAGCTTTTTCTGTGCGAATTCCACAACGCATCACAATCGCACCGTTTCATGCGAACTACTGCGGGTGTGTGTGTTAAGTTAACAACACCCTGAAAACGCGGTGCGATGTGCAGAATCAGATCGCATAGGTGTGAATACCGATGCTATTCGATTCTAGTGCGGACCAAAAAAAGGGTCCTGCCCCTTTTTATTGCGGATGCAGTGCGATTTGAGCCATAAAAAATTTATGGCTCCAATCGCACCACACAGAATTCGCATGTGATTTGCACAGGAATGCGGTGCGGTTCCTGTGCGAAACACATGCAATATATCGCACCGCACAAATGTGAACGCAGGCTCAATGTCAGCGGGTTGAACAAAAGAAAAAGATGAGTGTATGGCCAGCTTAATAGCAATTATCTTTAGGTCACTTAGACATACAATCAGATGTTTTTTAAAACAATCTGCAGAGTTGGCTAGAACTAGCTCCTGTGAAAGTCTATTCCAATTTCGGTTAGTTGTAGACTAGGGGTGTCAAACTGGCAGCCCTCCAGCTGTTGCGAAACTCCCATCATGCCTCTACCTTTCGGAGTCATGCTTGTAACTGTCAATCTTGCAAAGCCTCATGGGACTTGTAGTTTGGAAACAGCTGGAGGGCTGTCAGTTTGACACCCGTGTTGTAGACAGTTTCCTCTTGTCTTGCCTAGAGGTATTCCTGCATCCCAGGCATATTGGAGATACCAACAAAGAGAAGTAAGCCATTGGGAACTCAAAGAGCATCAAATGTTGGGCTATATACATTGGTGAAGTGCAGAGAAATGTTCACTTTAAACTTTAATTGGGCCATGAAAAGCTTTTTTTTCCCTTGCACATGATTGGACGTCTGTGTTCCCTTCTCTTTACTCTACTTCACATTTTAATATATCAGGCCCATCTGTCTGGTCCTATATTTGTATTTCTGGAAACAATGGAGTTCTCTCCCCCTTGTTTAGTAATTTTTTGTCATTAACATCAGATTCAGTTTTACCTGTTGGGATGCAACCCTCAGACACCTGGCAGTTTAGTCAAGTCTCAAGGTTATTGCCAGGGGTGGACTGACAACTCATGGGGCCCCCAGGCAATAGGAGATCATGGGGCACCTGTGTCCTTGCCCAAACTCAAAAAAGCCTATGAAAAAGGTACCAGGGGCATCTTATGGGGCCCCCTACTGACCCCTGGACCTCGGGCAGTGCCCGAGTTTCCAAATGATCAGTCCGCGCCTGGTTATTGCCTATAAGCCAGCTGTGAGGCTAGTTTTTAATTTCTTGCAGATTTATTGCCAACATAATTATTATCATCATAACTTATCTTCTGCTCACAACATCCCCGCCTACACTTGTAATATCTAAAAGCATATTAGAGTGGAACTCCAGGCTATATCTAACTAATCTAAAAAATGCTCCCTCCTCCCTTCTTACATGTATGCTGACTAACGTGTGTAAGAAAGATGTATGTACTTTTCTGTTTTCAGGCCACTCTTATCTGGTCTTGTGATCTCCCATGTGTCAGCCAGTGGCAGCTGCAGGGGAGAGGAGAGAGCACTCACCAACTGCTGGTAATGCCTGGGAGAGGAGTGGTAATGTCTCCCATATGCTCCTATGACTTATCCATTGTCGGTGCTCCATCCAATCCCCTGCAGCCACCGTTGGCTGACACAGAGCAGCTGGATCACATGACTGGTCACTGACTTTCGTAAGATGGCCATACATTATACAATTGTCTTGTTTCATTTCCTTTAGATTTACCTTCAAGAATATACTGCAAGGGCCTGCCTGATTGCATACAAAATGACAGTGTTTATGTTTGACCTCATATTATATGGTTTTGGTAAATCTAAAGCAAAATTGTATAAGAAAATTGTGTAACGTATGGGCAGCCTTACACAGGTCCATCAGAACAGGTGTAAGGAGATGGGCAGGCAGCATTTATAAGATTAGTTAGGTATAGCCTGGAATTTCACTTTAATAATGCAAAGAGTAGTAGTGATTCTCTCTCTCTCTCTCTCTCTCTCTCTCTCTCTCTCTCTCTCTCTCTATCTATCTATCTATCTATCTATCCCTGCGTGGGACTGATTTTCTTGGAACAGAAAATGTTCACTTCAACCATTATATGGAAGATTAGCTGTACTGGATTATTTACCCTTGAGAAGTGGAGGTAAGGTGGGAGAATATAATCACCTTACAGTCTATAAATATATAAATTCCTAATAAAGTAACCTCAGTGTAAAGCTGTTCACATTAAAGCGATATTAAATGGTTCTAAAGCCTCAAGCTGTTTTTACCGTCACGTAATTTGTGCATGAAGGTAAAAAACCTTTCTGTGTGCAGCCCCCCCCCCCAGCTGCTCCCCAATCCTTACCTGACCCCCCTCCGATCAGCAACATTCTCGACAGCCTCTGCTGTCTGGGGACTCTTCCTTCTCATTGGCTGAGACAGCAGCGGGAGCCCACTGGCTGTCAATTACAGCCAGTGAGCCAATGAGGAGAGAGCAGGAGGCAGGGTGGGGCTGCGCTGAAACTCTATGTGTCTTTTGGATGAATAGAGCAGCGGCTCGGGGATGAGCATGCAGTGGTGCCCCCAAGGCGAGCGGCTTTCCCTTGGGGCATTGCTAGAGCAGGAGGAGCTCCGTAGGAGACCCGAAAAGAAGAGGATCCAGGTTGCTCTGTTCAAAACCACTGCACAAAGCTGGTAAGTATAGATATGTTTTTTTTTTTCAACAAAGCTTTGGTATCACTTTAAACTCAAAACCAAAAATATTATATATTACAGCTTACCAAGCCTGAGATGTGGTGTCTGCATTAGTTTTCTTTTATAGGCTTTTTTCCCTCTGTTTTCACCTGGTGATTCGGCGGTCAGTAACACACCTCCTGTATTAGAGTGCCTCACTCTGGGTGAAGGAGCACAGGGGGCATGTTTGGACAGCAGCACTGTTAATCTATTAATCTGGGGGGAGTGCAGCGTAAAGTATTCAAATGTAATTTAAAAAAAACATTTTTTGCTTTGGTACATGCCCCCCATTGCAGTGTCCAGCCCATGTGCTTTTTTTTTTGACAACCCCTCACTAATAGCTTAGAAACTGGTCATTACTGTTATTTAAGAATTAGCTCCCTTTAACTTAAACGGGATTCGGATTTGGCACCCAAACTTTAATAATGTTTGCTGAACCTGTCCTGAACTGAACCCAGGTATGTTTGTTTCAGGGGCGGACTGACCATCCCGGCACTCAGGCACTGCCCGAGGGCCCAGGGTCAGTAGGGGGCCCCATGAGATGCCCCTGATACCTTTCATAGGCTTTTTTGGGTGTGGTTTGAGTGTGGGCGAGGACACAGGGGCCCCATGATCCCCTATTGCCCGGGAGCCCCATGAGTTGCCAGTCCTCCCCTGGTTTGGCTCATATGCAGAATTTTAAATTATTTTTGTTTAATGGTTGAGTTTAATGGACATGTGCCGACTAATCTGGTAACTAGCTGACTAACTATGTAACTGTGCAAGAAAGGAATTGTCTGCTATACTAAGAGAACAGTTTAAAAGCAGATAAGAAATTTACACAGAAAATAGTATTATTTGCATATATTACACTGAGCTTGGCAATAGTCATGCACCTTGATACACAGTTTTGTCAGGTGTATGATACTGGCATACTAAATGCGCTGTTATCAGCATAAAACTATCTTGTATCATTAACATTTCAAACATACTAAATCTTTCACTTACCAGATACCACTGTTTTGTAAATAGGGGATCGTTCATATTGATGTCTATGTCATTGATGTCCCTGTAGCCTCGTTTCTTTCTATCAAATCCTTCTTGCTGAACAACTTTCCGAACCTGAAATAAAGTGAAAAACATCCTGTAAAGCTTTTGCTCATACATCTTCTTTCTGCTGATATCGTATTATATCATCTTTATTCATGCTTCTAACAGTAGTATTTGAGATGTATAAAATTATTTGAATCTGCTATATATTTTACTGAGATGTTCATACAGACATTCCTGTCTACTTTTAATCATGCACATACCTAAATCTCCAATTATATGAATGACTTTATGCCAATTTTCCTCGTTCACTAAGCTAAGTGAATTTTCTGTTTGTAAAGGGGATTTTCACTTAGCTTAGTGAAAGAGATGGAATTGTGGTGACATCATTCATCCAAATATGCACAAGCAAAGCTGCAAAGCTATGTATTTTTTTTAATTCCCCGCACATTTTTTGTGGGTTTTCTTTCTTTTTTTTCTTTTATTTGTTATTTTAATTTTTATTAAACTTTAAATTACAGTACAAAAATATCTTACATATCTCACCATATATATTCACACATGATATGACCCATAAGGAATGACAGACTACCTCCCAGACACATTGGGGTTTATTTACTAAATTTGGAGAGTGCAAAATTTGGTGCACTTCTGCATAAAAACCAATCAGCTTCCAGGTTTTATTTCCAAATCTTAATTGAACAAGCTGAGGTTAAAAGCTGATTGGCTACCATGCACAGCTGCACCAGACTCTGAGTGAATCAGTTTTAGTAAATCTCCCTGATGACCTCCCTTTTAGATCCAAACCTTACTTCTGATTGATTGTTTGCTTTGCTTTAAGTACCACCTTTTCCATTCCAACTTCCATCTATCTCCCCTTGCACCTCTTTGGTTTAATAACCCTTTCTTCTGTCCACTTTTCAGCTACCCCCCACCCTTACAGTCAGGATGTAAATTTTCTTACTTTCTCTAGTCATCTTATACTGTGCCATCTTAAAATTCGATCTAAATATATAAGTGCCATTAGTGATTAAAATCCCTCTCCTCCTTTGCCCCTTCACGCAGGTTAGAATTTGCTAGTTAGGTGCTCTCTCGGACAGGAGGGTGATAGTTAATTTCTGTTCCCAGGTTTTTGGTTTTGGCAGGAGGCTTCAGTCCGACCCACTGATCCTGTGCATATAAAAGGGGCCAGTGGTCCAGAGCCCAGAGTCCGTGTTTCAGGCCCATAATCCGAGAGCCTGGTGCTAGTCCTTCAACCACGAAGCAGCCTGAAGTTGTGAAAGCTGTCCAACTTGAAGTTTTCCCCGAAGATACCAGCTACTGGGGAATGCCACTAATGGACCTTTACTCACATGGACTCTACATTTGCAGGTACACCGGGGCAACACATAGCCTATGACAAGGGACTTAAGGATAAAAATGGTTTTATTAGGTTCTGTTGGACTGACCTGTCTGCTTTTGTACTCTTATGTACTGTGCATGATTTTCTACAGTAAAATGTTGAAACGTTACCCTTTGTCTGGTCTGAAGTTCTTAGAAGGAATGCAATGCAAGTAACCAGCACAATTCCACACTTAATCTACAGCTTGGGTCACTAGCACATGGGGTATGAAGAGCCAGCATGTAAAACATCATCTTACTGTGATTTATACATGTGGTTACCATGGGCAACTGTCATGCTTACCTTTAACGTAGGTGGTCAGACACTATGCAGTAGCTGGCTTCTGTGTTCTTCATTTATAGAAACCCCCTTTCCAATAAGGCAACCAGGTCTTATACACAATACTATAGTGCCTGGCTAGCATGCTGGGCAGGCACAAACGAAACACAGCAAACAGGTACTTGCAGTTGCCAGACAGGCAGAATGGTTCAATGACAGTCCAGGTACAAGGCAAACAAGATTTAGAATAGTAAGAGTCAAATCTATAGTTAAAGAGGCAGTCAGCGTTCTGAGCGTAGTCAATATTCGATCCAAGGTCGTCAACAAGGGAATCAAAACCGTCAACAAGGGAATCCAAACCAGCAGATAGGGCAGACAAACAAGGAGCTTGAGCATGTGTTACAAACACTATCACAAACATGAGACTGCAGGCTTGTCTGGCTTAAAGCAGGTTTGATCTCCAACCAGAGACTGGCCACATCAATCACCTTGCAGGTGGACTGACAGACAGGGAGAATATATCACAGTCAAAACCAGGATGCTGAAATGAGACCAGCAGCTATCAAGGAACAGGAGCTCTAGACATTCCTGACAGCAACAAAGGTACAGTCAGCAAGTGGCCTGTTGGAAACATACACCTCTTTTGGGTAGACTTGCCTCTAGCCATGAGGGAGATAGTGTTAGCACTCCCTACGCCTTAGCAACCAGAGTGGAACTGCACTGCAGAGGTCCCCATCCTGCACAGAGGTACAGGAGTTCAAGAGTTAAAGACAAGATCACGTTGGAGCCCGTACAGGGTTCCATGTTGCTACCTGGATTGGTAGTGGAAATTGCTGGTCAGGTGGCTGTGGTCAGTGTTCAGCACGGCCCACCTAATTGCGAGATACAGTGGGAAGATGTACATTTACATGGGGACCTGAGAGTTAACTGGAGAAAAGTTGTTGTTCAAATGTACGTGGTGTACATTCATCTCTAAGAGTAGAGGCTCGCCTTAAGGTTGAGTAATCCCTGACGACAACTTCGGGTTTGTCCCAGGGCATTGATGGAGACAAGGTGTGTGAAGAGTAACCCTGCCTCAGATGTCTAGCACAGCCCAGGAGAAGATTACTAGTTGAGACCAGGACTTGTCAGTAACAGGGTTGTCTTATAACTAGAAGTGCACACACAGGTAAAGCACTCCTAGTTCAACAATTAGAGCCTTGTACCTGGGCACCATTTACAGACTGCGATCAGAAATGTGTTAAAGACAAGACTTCATAAATCCTAGCCCTGCTCATGGAATGCAGCGCATCCCATATGTATGGCAGATTTAGCAAAGAAAAACAGTTCATTTGAATTCTTCCATTTACACTAGAAAATGAGCAATTAATACACTGTAGAAAAAAACTTTATTTTTTTTTTCCAAACAGATTGACAAATAAAAACTTGACATTCCTGCAGAAAAGTCAGGTATTACAGACTTGTATTTTTTAATATCAAATCTGGTTACATAATTATCTAAAATTCAAATCCATAAAGCCCACCACATGTTACATAGTAGAATGTATAGAGTTTGTTGGTGTTTAAAAGCAGTCTTTAGCAACCACACAGCTTAGACTCACATGTCATACGCTTCAGTAGAATTGTATGTTTGTGGTACAGCTATTATTAGAGCAGAATACAAGGTTACTGATTGATGGACTGGCAGTTTCTTCATGAAAAGAGCAGTAAAACAATGACAGCTCTGAGCATGACACCACCTTCGGGGATCACAAGCTGCGATATATAATCCCTGAAGATACCTATAGAATGCAGCAAGGCTTCATCTCAAACAAAGCAAAAAAACAAGGTGATGTGAATGGATTATGTGATAAAGGAAAACCTCTTTCAGAAATAAAAATAAATAAATAATAACAATTACCATGACCTCATAAGTTATCTGGAACTGAACTTTTATTGCAATGTTCTTGTCAGTTGACTGTTTCTTCCTGGTTTGCAAAGTTTATTCATTAGAGTTGGGGAAGGAGTTCATTGGTACACCAAATGGATCTATGTATAATACATAGCTGATGGTAGGACTATACAACTTGTTCATTTTACTGCATTAAAATGCATTTCAAGTAGGTGTTCTCATTATTTCCTATGTCATCAGTTCACCTCTGTGTCCTGCAGTTTATTTTCATAAGGCAAACTATATAGGCTTATTCGAACCTAGCTGTGAGCATCACCAATGTCATTAAAACCCATGTGTATAGAAGTATGTAAGCACTTGGTGTTCTTTGTGTCTTTTTAGTTTTCTTGTTTGTACATTTCATCATTTTTTGCATTATGTTGATTTACATTGTTATATGACTGTTTTCACTGTTTTGTTTTCATTCTATGAAAATAAACTTAATAAAATAATGAGGACAATCTGCCATTTTATGACACAGGTACAGGTCCAGGATATGTATTACCGCTGCCCATGGTAGAGAGACTCCCAATATTCAAGCACAACTCCTCCTGTAGGTGCTAGCCCAGGAGGGGTAGTGAATATGCACCGTCTTTAGCATGAAACGCGTTTACCTGCCAGTCCCCCACTGTATTTCCACTATCTGTATAGAGATGCCCGTAGCAAAAAAAGAAATAAAAGAGAAAAGAGAGTGGGGCAGACATGACTAGGTTAAGAGGGGGGTAGTAAAGACAGGAAAGGGTTAAGAAAAAAGGTGGGAGTTAGCAAATGTGCAGGTTACCTGATTGGTGATGGGTGTGCAGGATGGGGTCTTCAACACCTTGGGGTGTGGTTGGGGGGGTCGGTCAATTCAGTGCAGGAGCAGCAGCGGTGGAGTGAGCTTTCCTCTTACCCTCCCTTGGGGTTCGTTTGGGTGTTTTCGATTCCTGGTTCTGGTTCCCGACGGCAGTTGTTAGACTTTTCAGGTGACACATACTATTAAGCTAAAGCGAATGGTTGGGACCCATCGGTGGTGCATTCCGGTTAACTGAGGTTTAACTGGAAGGTGGAGGTTCTGCACTGCGGATGGTATGTTTTGTCTCCGATCTGGTGCGTTTTGGCTGGAGACCTAGTTATAATATACGTTTCGCAGTGGGATATCGGTTTTGTTTGGTGCCTTTGAAGACCAACAACTTCTCCTGTATGTTTCTGTTTTAAGGAATGTTTTTGTGTATTGAAGTTGAATTGTTAATAAAAGGCCATGTTGGCCATTTTTTACTCCAACAGTGTTTTGTTTTTTCTTTATTGGTATGTTTAAGGGGGTATGTTGAGAGAGAGAGACAGAGAGAGACAGTGGTGTGGGGGTCTTAACTAGCATATCTCTTATACACTAGTCATGATTTATCTTTGTACAATAAAGTGGATTGTTTGGAGTGCAGCCGATGGGACGTCCTTTGTTCTCATATACGTCCAGGAAGTTAGTTGAAAGGAGCTTTTTGCTGAAATTTGCTTCACTAAAATTGACAGAAATAACAATACTGAGGACAATGACAGTTTTGATTAGCTTGGTCCTGTTCCTCTTCTTCTTCCTTCCGGTCTTTAGTACAGAATGGCACTTACATAATAAAGTGTGAGCGCTGCTCTGTCATATAACCTAAAAAAGGACCAACATTGAAGGATGGAAAAGGACATGGAGATATGGAGGGTAGTACTGGAGCATGGAGAGGCTGAGTACTAATAACAAAACTTTTTTGAATAGAGAGAAATGCCAATTAAAATATATATATATATATATATATATATATATATATATATATATATATGTGTGTGTGTGTGTGTAACTGTAAGGCTCCATGCACACTAGCTTTTTTTATAAGCTCAAAGAATGCTGGAAAAGACACTGGACAAAATAGCATTTTTTATTAGTGTTTTAGTAGCGTTTAGGAGCATCGGAGTTTTAGTAGCGTTTCTTCAGTGCATGTAGAAAAAAAAAGCTAGAAAAACTATAAAAATGCTCAAAAAACTCTACAACAACAATTTTTTATCTGCTCCTAGACACTAAAGCTCAAAAAACGCTAATAGCCTAAAGTACTGTGCATGGACACATAGGATAACACTACTTAGCTTCTAGGAGCAGAAAGAAAAATGCTAATAACAGCTTCTAGGGGCTTAGATAAACCCTAGTGTGCATGAAGCCTAAGGCTATGCTTAGACTTGCATCTAAACTTCAATGTCTCTGAAAAGTGATCCATATTCAAATCGCTTTCCAGAGATGTTTCATAGGCAATGAAAAGACGATGTGACACCTCCTTACCACCTGTTCAAACCCAGTAATTGCTGAACTAACGTCCTGCAACCTTGTTCATTCCAGGCATTTGCAGTACTTCCCTATTCACCTGAATAGGTTATTTTCTGATTGAAGACTTATGCAAAACTGTATGAGCTAGCATAGCAAATCATTAAGCTGTGTTTGTGTTTTGTGAACACAAATTAAATAGGAGATTTAATTTCATAGCCTAGTTCGACTACACAGCAGTAAGTCAACTTGATGAAAATCTGGGGGTAGCCTTGAACTTCCCCCCTGTTAACAGATTGGTAAACAGAAAATATTTTATCCAGAGACAAAACTTTATTGAATAGGAGAACCAGTACATAGTCATACATTACACTGCCCAATAAGGCGACAGTCCAGAAATATTCCAAAGTTAGGCCCTTTCAAATAGTACAATCTTACAAATACTATGCACAGCTACATGTCCAGAGCAGACATACTTAAAACAGTGCAGAGACAAGGCAAGGATTTTACAGGGATCAAGTCAATGGATGGCACCCTTCACCTGGTATTATCCCTCCAAAGCCTATCCATGGTCAGGTCCACAGGTGTAAGCTCAGGAACATCTAACCAACTTGCCCATATCTTTTCGAATTTTCCATGTAGATAGACATGTTTTGCCTAACTTCACGGTACTGCCAATACTCTTTATTGATTTACATAAGGTGGGTGGGTCCTCCAATTTCCAGTGGATCCTGAAAGAGGGCTATTACAATTGCCTCTTTGGTAAAAGCCTCCAAGTCAAGTTCATCCAAAATATTTAAACAGAAAAAATTGGTATGAAAAAATTTATAACATGCATGAGGTGGTGTAGCAAAATGTATCGTAGAGACCTGGAGGTGGTGGGGTGCTGGTTGGATCTCTCCTGCATAACCAGTAGATAGATGCCTAGACCTTGCTCCCCAATTTCCATGTTCCCCTAGCCAGGTGGCCAGGTATAGCATTGTTGGCTGTGCTGCCTCTGGGATTTGGCAGGTGTGCCTCCTCTTGGAGTTGAGGATATGAACAAGATATTAGTGCTCTGTGTAGTAAATGGCCCTGTGGATGCTTTGACCAAGATGCAAGACAGGGGTGCTCAATCTGTGGCACTTGGAGCCCTCTGATGTGGCCCTCAACCTCAAACCAGGGAAATGCATGCCTGGGGTTGGCAACTCTTTGCTCACAATCTGGGTTTGCTGACCTGCCATCCCAGGGCATCAGAGTGCATTGAACCAACGCCAGCAGCGGAGAAAGCAGGTGACCGTGGAGAAAGCAGGAGCCTCATGAGCCAATGCTTCCTCTGTAGGGCAGGCTCCTGTCCCGCCATGCGGATATACCAGCCACAAATAGAGCAGGAACTGCATATGGTAATACTTCCTTTTGTAGCGCAGGCTCCTGTCCTGCTAAACCATATTGCATCAGTGTGAAAGCAGCTTTATAGGGGGCTTTGGATAGTAAGAGCTTATTTACACTTGCAGTTTGGGGGCAGTAAAATCCTATAGCTGAGATGTGTTTTTACTACACACCCCCAACCACTAGTGTAGTGTCAGGGGTAGCAATGGCGACCCCACCCCATGCTCCAGGGGGCCCGTGCGGCCTCCCTGTCATATTCTGTTTTACACTTGGATAGGAGGGGCAGCAAGGGCGGCATATACAGGAAGGGTCCTCTCAATTTTCCACCTGCCGGGCTTTTATTCCTTTCCTTCCTGCTGGCGTTCAGCAGCTGCAGGAGGAAAATGTTCATTATGCTATTCAAAATAAAAAATTTGAAATACTGAACCATTTCATTTCATTGTGGCCCACAACTGGTTACCAAATTACTTAAGTGGCCCTTTCCCTTCAAATGGTTAAGGAACCCTTTGTGTACGACTACATGAAATGTAAATTCAAAGATGGCTGTTGATCCTGAAGCACAGGATAATGTTAAGATATAGCAAAATTATCCAAACATTCACTAGCATTCTGGTCTGAAGGAATGTGAAAAATGGAGGTGGTGATGGTGGTGGTGGTGGAGGGCAGTAAATATGTCACTGAGATGGTTGAGACCTCAAAAAGGGAATAGCAAGGCCAGAGATATAGATGTGTGGTGTGCTGTCTCCTGGAAAAAGAGAGGTGGAAAGGTGGCTAGGCTATGGCTTGTTGGAGGGGCTGCCCCATAAAGAGAGAGAATGCACAGCAGGGACACACCAAAGGAGGTGTGTGGCTCCATAGTTTGTGGGACCTATCTCAGCTAGCTGCGTAGAGGGTTTCTAACTGGAAAGTACCTGTGATAGAAATGTCATTCTTCTGTGGTTACCACAAGAGACGGCCTTCCTTCTGCTGCAATATATAGGTTTCTTTTAATTAATAGTGATCGCCTTTTTTTTTTCTGAATGATGAAAACTTCGGAAAGTCCTTTTCCACATAATCAGCCTAAAATACTTTACCTTATGCTTTTGTTGGTACTGTTTGTAGTTTGTCCGCTGCAAAGTGTAAAGTTCTAATGTGAGATCTTTAATAACTTGCTAAATAATTTTCACTAATATGGTTGCTTGGTTTACTACTGATCTCAGCCTGCCTTAGCTAATAATAAAACATGTCACTGTTTATAAAACAATAGTCTTGCATTTTACATCTCCAGCATGCAAATCCATCATACAGTAGCTATGACTACGAGTCACAAAGTCATAAAGTAGCTATGACTACACGCTTTGAAGGCCATTCTTTGTTTAGAACTTCTGAATCGGCGCACAGCAAAAGAAAATTGGCTAATTGACTTATTTTTCCTTTAAACGCTCAAGGCGGCTGTAACCGTATTAGTGTACTTTCAACTATACAGTTGAGTTCTATCTGTGATACTTTATTATTGGCACTAAAAGTTACATTTTTAGGCCAAGCTTTTGAGGGTCAACTCTCTTCTTCTAAGGTCCAAGCAGTAATGATACTGAAATTTGTACAGACAGCAATCTCTGGAAAAATTACACACTTTGGTGGGGTTAGACGGTAATATAAGTAAGAAAGTCACATAAGGGGAAGAGCAAAGGGCTGTGGAAAATGGTCATAAAAGTTTTTGATGGTGCACCCAAGGATGTGAAATTGGTGAAACAGGACAGAAGTAAAAAAATAAAGAACCTACAGAGACACACCAAAAAAGGACAGAATAGATATGATTACTACACACCTTTGGGACAGGATTCCTGGCACCCAGACCAATCTTTGGAAGGCATAAATGTTTTGATTCTTTTTAGAATACAATTAAAAACTACAAATGTTGTCTGTGACAAGAAATAGCAAACTCAGCATGGACCTTAGTTTTTTCAAGCACTCTAAAATAATTTTTAGGACCATTCTCAACTCTGCGATTCTCCCCCCCCCCCCCCCCCCCGTGTGAATGTTTACTTAACTGTTAGTGCGAAAAAAAAGGTTGCGGTCAGTACTTGTCAGTACTTACCCAGTTCAACTCCAGAGAAATTTTTTAATTTTTCGCAAATGTAAAAATCTTAATTTTTGGCAATAAATTTACACACACACCCAAAACATTATATGTTTTCTGAAAGCAGAGGCTCTGTAGAGTAAAAAGGTGATTGTTGGACATTTTTATGTCACATGATATTTCTGCAACTGTTTATTAAATACAAATAATAAAGTTGACATGTTTTGCAAAATATAGTAAAATGAATTTTAGGTGTAAAAACACACAATAGAAAACCCATGCTTGGTTAAAATATAAAATATGAGATTGCATCGAGTAAACAGATACCAAACATTTTATGTCTTAAAATTGTGTGCCCCCGCAACATCGCCAAAAACTATGGTGGCCAAAAATCACCACAGGTGACGCCTTAAAAGCCTTTCCAGCTCATCAGTTTAGCATTTAAGTGTTACTAAACCCAGCACCCTGCATTCTCTATATCTGGTCTCCCACAGTACACAGAACATGGAAATCAAATTATTTTAGTAAATATAAACTGCTAAATACCTTTTCTTACCAGCAGTTAGAGCAGTCTTGTGACTTCTAGCAGTGTCCAGCAGAGCACTGGTTAAAGCTTGTAGGAGGAGTTTTCATTCTCCTCCCACTCTCATATGAGACTGCAGGACCCCTGACCCTCTATCTGGACAGTGATGATTGGCCCTGTGCTCATCACATGCACTCTCCCAAGAAAGAAAAAAACTCTCTAGCAACACACACTAAACTGAGCATGTGCAACTTGCCCCCAAGGCTCTTTTCTATCAAGAGATTGATCAGGGACAGTAGAAAAAGGGGAGGATCAGAGAAGATAGGATTAAAAATCCTTTTTACACAATGCAGAGGATTAACCCCTTAAGTTCCACAGTGAGTATAACAAACATGCTTTACGTCATATACAGATTCATTTTACTGTTGTGGGTTTAGTAACACTTTACCTAGGAGCACTTCTGCTAGAATTATTGTTCTTACTCTGACGTTCACATGTGATATGTCACATGTTTGGTGCAACTGCAGTTTGCATACACGTGCACACCCTTGGCTTGTGTTTGCAGGTTTGCAGGGCAAATGGGTTACAGCAATTTTGTTTTTTTTATTTTAATATATTTTAATATAATATTTTTTCTTTATTTTTAGCATTGGGCAGGTGACAGGTACTCTTATGGAGATATTAGGGATCTACTTTTGGAGCCATTTTTAAAATTTTTGTTTTTAATAAAGGACTTGTCAAAGACTGTCTCCTGGCATTTTGTACACTACACTTTTTTTGTGAATGAGTAGCAGTACCATGTACCCCATACTCATTCACATAAGATGGGGGGCAGGATCTGGAGGCCCTCTTGTTAAAGGGGGCTTCCAGATTCCCATAAGCCCCTGCCAGGAGATCACTACAACCGGCCACGGTTGTGGGGAAGAGGCCCTGTCGCCATCAGCATAGGACAAGGTGCTCTGGGGGGGAGAGCACCCCCTGCCCCAAAGCACCTCCCCATGTTGATGGCATGTGGCCTGGTATGGTTCGGGGGGGGCACTCGCTCATCCCCCCTTTCCTGACCTGCCAGGCTGTATGCTCGTATAAGGGTCTGGTATGAATTTTGGGGGACCCCCATGCCATTTAAAAAAAAGTTTTGGTGTGGGGGTCCCCCTCATAATCCATACCAGACAAGGAGTGTTTGGTATGGATGGGGAGGGGGGGCACGCCTTTCTTTTACAATTTTTTAATTGCCGGCACTTCTTTGTACATTCAGAACCCCGCTGACAACTGAAACATTAACCATTTGCCTGCTGGGCACTTATACCTCCTTCGCGTCCAGGCCAATTTTCAGCTTTCAGTGATGTCGCACTTTGAATGACAATTGTGCGGTCATGCAAGTTTGTACCCATATGACATTTTTATCATTTTTTTCACACAAATTGACCATTCTTTTGGTGGTGTTTAATCACCACTGGGTGTTTTGTTTTTTGTGATATAAACAAAAAAAGAGCAAAACATTTGAAAAAAAAAAGGTTTTCTTTGTTTCTATTATAAAATTTTGCAAACAGGTAATTTTTCTCCTTCACTGAGGCTGTACTGATAGGCAGCACTGATGGGCACTAATAGGCAGCACTGATGGGCACTGATGAAGTGGCATGGATAGGCAGCACTGATGGGCACTGATAGGCTGTACTGATGAGGTGTCATTAGTGGGCAGTAATGAGGACGCACTGATAGGTGGCACTGATGGGCACTGATAGGTAGCACTGATGGGCGACACTGATGAGCGCCGCTGACTGACGGCACTGACTGACAGCTCTGACTGATGGCACTGACTAGAGGCACTGCTGAGTACTGATAGGCGGCACTGATGGCGGCACTTCTTGGAGGCACTGATGGGTGGCACTGCTGGGGGCATTGATGGGTGGCACTTCTGGGCACTGATGAGAGGCACTGGTTGGGGACACTGCTGGGCACTGGTGGGAGGCACTGCTGGGCACTGATGGGAGGCACTGCTCGGCACTGGTGGGTGGCACTGCTGGGCACTGGTGGGTGGCACTGCTTGGTGGCACTGCAGGGCACTGATCATCAAGGAACTGTTCATCAGTGCCGATCTTCTCTGTGACAGCTGCCGGTTATCGGCAGTACTTCCTCACGCTGTGACAGTGTGAGGAGAGTGCAGCCAATAACTGGCAACTGTATTTACTCGGCAACTGTACTTACTCATTGGACACAGCTGATCAAGTGGTAAAAGACCACTGCGATTGGCCTTTTACCTCAGCACGTGATCAGCTGTGTCTGTAGGACACAGATCGTCGGGTGCGCGCCATGGGGGCACGCAGGAGGGAGCGTTCTAGGAGGACGTCATATGACGCCATCCCAGAACTGGGTAACCACACTGTAGCCATCATTCAGCTATAGAGCGGTTACCAAGCGGTTAAAGAATGTTTTCACTACTAATATAACTCATGCGGTATTTTAGTAGCTGTGTGGTATCTTAACGTATACTCGGATGTAGTAAGATACCGCTTAATGAATTGTCCCGGTTCGAAGTTCGTGGTCAAACTTTCCTTAGGTTTGAATGTCTGACTGCCCATCACTACTATGGAGCTGCCGCATCACTTTCACTTTCAATCCGGGAGGCGGCTGAACAAAAAACACACAAGCTGATGGCTGTTACTGCAGCCATCAGCTTGTTATTAAAGGCTCACTCTATAGGAGCTGAACTGGTTAAAGTGGTTATAAAATCAAATATTGTCTGCATTAAGTTAAAAAATGTCCCACTACTTGTTTCCCCACCCCCATCCCTAAACACCAGAACCCTCTCCCAAACGTATGCTATTCAAATCCAGTGAGGAGGGAGCAGGGGCGGGGCGGGGGCAGAACCACGCTGTGTGTGTCCATAGCTGCATGCAGCTCAGCTAGGGATTGAAGTGTCTTCCTATGGGAGCATTTTGAGAAAAGGAGGAGCTAGAAGTGCTGGCTGGGACTCCAGAAGAGAAGGTTCAGAGCAACTTGATGCAAAACCATTGGCAGATGAGTATAACATGTTTATTGTTTTTTTTAAAGCATTTACAATCACTTTGCTTTAGCCAAACAAGGAGCTTAACAAGGAGCATTGAGTAGAACAACAGACATGAGAGCATAGATCTAGCTGCCTGAAAAGGCAGATGTCCTTTCATTGCTCTAGGTAAGCTAAAATAAATGCTAAATAAAAGCTCTAAGTGAGAATACTGATCACTGTGTAATTTTCTTTTTTAAAATATACATGAAAAAGAAGATTATTGGTTCAAGGCCATATTTATTATTTATAACTGACAACCTCTTCTTTTGTTTACTGAAGCTTCTTATAAGCATTAGTCACAGCACAAGTGTGTCTAGAGTACTCTTTATTGCACTGTATAAGAGGAGGAAATGTTAAGCAAAACATGCTAATAATAAACAATTTAGAAAAGCACAGGGAATAACAGCAACATTTAGAAAAAGTGATACATAAAGCCCAACCCCATCACAGGGAAAAAGTTGTAACCAGGGTTGTGTCAAGGTCCTACCTTTTCCCTGAGGTTATGTTACTCCATGTGCTGGCGTCCATCTTGGATTCTGCTGTGCATGATGGGAATCCTTTTATGCCTTCAGGTCTCTGTGGTCCATCCCCCAGAGGGGTGTGGCTGATGACATATAAGCCTGTGGCCCGCACATGCTCTTTGCACTTGTGTCTTGTGTCTTGGTGTTGCTATTACTCTGTTCTGACTCTCGTGACTCTCCTGGTATCTGATTCGGCTTGTGACTTGACTATTCTTTGTATTCTCCCTTGATCTGATCCTCTGTTGCTGAACCCGGCTCGTGACCTGTGATTCTCATCTGCTGTCCTGTACTGTTTTGTCCTGTTGTTGTTGACCCGGCTTGTCTGACTACTCTTTTGTCTCTTCCACCAGCTACACGCCATTGGCGGCGGCCATTACCGCAACTGAGGTGTCTCGGGGGCCGCGACCTGGTTCCTGGCTGCGTCAAGTCCATCCCCACCATCAGGGGCCCTGGTGAAGGGCAGCCTGGGACTTAGACTCCGCTCCCTGAGGGACTTCGGTCTGTGGGTAGTGGTTGTCGTCAGCCAGTGCGTTACATTGTTAGGCCTGCCTGTCCGTTCCTCGGCCCCTGTCCTGACATTACACAAGTGCCATGAACCCTGACGGTGCAGGCACGCCTTCGCTCCTAATGCTAGTCGCCAGACTCGATCAACAGGATCACCTGTTGGATCAATTGGCTCAGGCGTTGCAAACTCTGCTTGCACGCACTGCACACCTTGATCCTGGTGCTATTAGGCCAGTAGTCACTCCGGTGGTCTCTCCCGCAGCTTCTCCACTTATTGCGTCCACCACCTCGACGGCTGCATCAGCGGCGCCCAGAGGTATGACTGGTTCAGCCCCTCTTCCACAGCGCTTTGGGGGTGAGCCTAGTCAGTGTCGTGGGTTCCTCAACCAGGTGGGTATTTATTTTGAATTAATACCCCACGCCTTTCCGTCTGAGAGGTCAAAAGTGGGGTTCCTAATTTCCCTACTCTCAGACAAGGCCTTGGCCTGGGCAAATCCCTTATGGGAGAGGAACGACCCGGTGATTCAAGATTTTTCACCAGATTAGGCCTGCCTGTCCGTTCCTCGGCCCCTGCCCTGACAGGTTGCCAGTAACCTGCATTAGTAAGCTGCACTAAAAACTAAGGTTCCTGTTCTTCCTCTCCTATCTAAGCACTGCAAATGTGATCTCTATAACTGATCCAATTGTATCAAGATAGCTGTAACATACAGTCTAAGTAGAATTAGCAGGCAGTGACTTCATCAAAATGACATCTAGCAGATTGTAGAAAGCTTCAGTAGAAAACGTGCAGATCTTCACAGATAAACATCAGATAGGTAAAAGAAATCATAGTATGTCTAGCTCCAGCATTTACATGCAGTCAGAATATAAACTAATGCCACACTGAAAATAGGGTAACACTAGCTATCCAGAGCATCTGCAAGCTACAAAATGAGGAAAGTACTAATTTTCTTAAAGGCAAACAAAAAAAAAGCATGTGTAACATGATAGTTCTTTATAATCCCTCAGTAATCTTTTGCAAAAGTGTGAACTTTATTCTGAGGTTTTTATGTTCATAAAAAAGTTAAAATTATATTACCAGTACAAAAAAATTGTAAAGTTATTTACACATTAACTGCATTTTTGTGTGGTTTTTTTTTCAGTGCAACACTACAAAATGGAATGGGCACAACCTAACAAAAAAAAAAAGTTTACATATGAATGGTAAACAAATTGCAAAAAGGATAAATGCCCAGGAAAAAAAGATAAGGGTACTATGGGGGTAAGTAGAAGAAAGAGTTTATAGAGGTTAGCTAAATCTTACTAAGGGTAATAGGGGTTAAATAGTATGTAGTAATTTATTTTTTTAGACTTACAGTTTACCAGGATTGATAATATGTGCAGATAAAATGACTTTGGTCTACTCAAAGACACATTGTAACATTACTATTATAATGTACAGTATGTAGAAATGAAGCCTTCATACAGTAATTGCATGCTTCTGTCACTTAAGAGCCAATGCCAGTGCTTCCAAAACACATTGGGACCAAGCAGTAAGTTTGAAAGTATTATTCAACTCCCTCCACCATCCACGTTTTTTCCCACTAGCTTGCAGTGCTGTTGTGCTCTTCAAAGCCCATACTCATCTGCACAGCAAAGCCAGTGTTGTACCCCTGCAAACTACTGTTCAGGTGTCCACAGCAGGTCCACCATCTTGGATCTCTTCAGTTGGCTTTTCTTCCAGGTGCAAGCAGCTAACTCTGATGACATACTAGATCCACCCTCCAGACTGCCCCATTGACGTTCTGAGGTTGATTTACTAAAATTGCAGAGTGCAAAATCTGGTGCAGCTGTGCATAGTAGCCAATCAGCTTCCAACTTCAGCTTGTTCAATGTCAGCTTTGACCAAACAAAAATGGAAGCTGATTGGTTTCTATGCACAGCTACACCAGATTTTGCATACTCCAGTTTTAGTAAACCAGCCCCTCTGTGTGCTGATCCTGCAACCTCCTTGGAGATATGAACCTTACAAAAGATATAGAGCACCGCTCCAAGTACCAACTTAAAATCATCTGTTGACTCCCCGCTTACAGGTGCAGGCATCCAGTGAAAGCTTGCCCCAGCTCAACATGCAATGTCTATTATTGAAAGTCAGATGCTGCACACCAAAGGAAGCCAAGTGCAATAGTAGAAGAGTAGCTTCTACCTGTCTCCAACCAGGCTACTTCCCTCTGACACAATTCACCCTCCCACAGGGCCTAAAATAGAACTAAAGGCAAAACTTTTTTTTCACTTTGGATAGAGTATGTGAAGGAACCCCTGTCATTTTTTTTCCTCATCTCTGCCCCATTGGGGAGATTTCCCTTCACTTTCTGTTCAATAGCGAAAGCAGGAAGTGATAAAAAATTCCTGAAAATTTAGGGGATTTCTTGGGGACCTCAAGGTCACCAGAACTAGTGTCTCCATTGGAAAATTTCCCCTCTATTGCTTTTCTAGGGACAACCCCAAATTTGGGGTTTTCTTTTACTTTCACTTTCAATTATAATGGTAAACAGGAGAAATAGAGTGGGTGAATCTCCTAATGGGGGCAGTAAACAACCTCACAGGGGGTCTAGTCCCTCTGTACTCTGTCCAAAACTAAAAAAAAAGTTTTGCCTTTAGCTTCACTTTAATTGTAGAGGTCAACCTGTATGATTAAGCCATGTGGGAGGGTGAAATGCATCAGAAGGGCATGGCCTGGGAGGAGACAGGTTGAAGCCACTTCTCTACTGTTGCACTTGGCTGCCTTTGGTGTGCGTCATCAGACTGGACACTCCTGGGAGATGTGATGTAAGTGTCTCATGAGGCTACAGGACAAGGTACACAAGGTGGTGGTGGGGAGGCTCCTTGCAAATTTGCTTGCAGGATGAGGGGAGATGGTGTGGGGGGGATGGTTAAAGTGAATCTAACTTGCTTTTGGGAGTTTAGTTCCACATTAACAGCTTAGTCCCACATTGCAGATTTTTCCTTCTGAAAATGCTCATTGACTTGATATTATGCTGATTGCCTTGCTTTGTGAAAGCACAGAAACTAGGGAAAACCAGGCAAATAGCTTTTATTACAAAATATATTATCAGTGTAAAATTCCAAATTTCTGGTAGTACAGGATTCTGTTGTACCTGGGGAAATTTCCCTTAACTTCTTGGAACACAGACAGCAAAAGAAAAAATTTTTGGTAGACTTGAGAAGTTTAGGAGTATCTGCCTAAGTGTTATATCTGTGTCCCCACTGGGAATATTTTCCATTACTACCCAGCCATTGGATACCCTGACATAGAAAGTGGAGGAAATTCTCCCGTTACGACATTGACTGTTATAAAAACTTGGCTCAAAACTTCTCTCCTTTGCAAAATTCAGAATATGTTTTTGGCTGGAATTGAGCTTTGAGCATTATCACTATTCTTTCTATGTTTCTCAGAATACTCTTGTCACAGTTTTTGTATATGGAATTTGTTTTTTACGCCGCTATTGTTATTGCTTATTTATTTGAAAACACATTATGCCAACCAGAGAGGAAGTGGGATTAGGCAGGATTAAAATTGTCGTTACAAAATGTGCTGTTTCCAAATTAGACGCATAAACCCAAGCACAAAATATACATTATCTGTGTAAATGTACAATATACACACAGTCTTTATTTTCTTAATATTGTTAAATTAATTTGTTAATTTGATATGCATTAATTTTATGTTTGTTTTTAAAAGTATATGTATTTATTGTTAAAATACTTTATACTTTGATACACACTTAAGTGAACAAGATGGAGGTTTTCATATCAATAGATAAATAATGAAATACCTTTTTTTTTTATTTGTGTCAAGTAATTTACCATAAAGACAAATTAGACAGGGGTGGTCACTTAAAAGATAGTTTCAATATTCAGGAGGAAAAAGTGGAAGCCCCTTTTTTGACATGGGATTTGTTTCCAGCACTTCTCTTCCACCTTTTAGAAAAGGGATGAAGGGATGGCAGAAAAAAAACCAAGTGATCCATTGAGGAAACCCAATTTCTTCTTCGTATTTTTTCACTTTTTCACTTTTTTGTCAGAATAAAGCTCTGTGTTTTTCTTAAGCATGTTTGAATCCATTTACTGTTGACTGACTCACTACCTTTAATGGGGGTCTATTCCAAGCAACAACTACTCTTTTGGTAAAATAATACTTTCTAAGATTACTTTTAAACTTCCTGCTAGTTTGAGGTCATGTCCCCGTGTTCTTGATTTAAGCTTCATATTGAAAATACTGCCCTCATGAACCTTATTCACACTTTTGAATAAGGTTAATCATATCTCCCTTTTCTCTTCTTTCCATTACCACTACTTGGTCTTCTGTACTCACTCTTTTTCAATGGTGGAAGGGAAGCGCTGGAAACAAGTTTTCAGTAAGTGTGTAAAGTCATCACTTGGGCCCAATTGCTCCATTTCCCACATGCAGACTATAAGAGTGCCAAACAAATATTCATGAACCCAGCATCTTTTAACCCCTTGCCAATCGCCTCCTATAGGAGTACGGCAGCAGAGCGGCTCTCCTGTGCTGGATCACATATCTAGTACGTGATCCAGCACTTCCGGGCAGGAGTTGTGCGCCACCGATGCACCGGCTCTGCTGTGATTAGTCACAGCACAAGCTAATCAGCGTGTGGTGGCCAACGATTGCCGGTACCCACTAATCACGAGGAGAAAGACAGGGCAGAGCTCTGTCAATCTAAACAATACAGAGCTCTGCCCTGTCCGTGGGGATGTGCCGGTTTATGTTTCCCTGCAAATCAGGGGATAAAAAACAGCACATCCTTTAGTGAAAGCACCTAAAAGTACACACATAAACATTCATTAGGCACACATTTAACCCTTTCATCGCCCTGGATGTTTAACCCCTTTGCCAGCCAGTGTCATTAGTACAGTGACAGTGTATAGTTTTAGCACTGATAACTGTATTTGTGTCACTGGCTCTCACAAAAGTGTTAGCTAGTGTTAGATTGCCTGCCATACTACCACAGTCCCGCTATAAGTCGCTGGTCACTGCCATTACTAGTATAAAAAATAAATAAAGATTCCCATATATGTACCATAGTTTGTAGATGCTATAACTTTTGCGCAAACCAATCAATATACACTTATTGGTGTTTTTCTCTACCAAAAATATGCAGCAGAATACATATTGGCCTACATTTATGAAGAAATTTGATTTTTACTTTTTTTTTTCCATTGGATATGTTTTATAGCAGAAAGTAAAAAATATTGTTTATTTTTTTAAACTTTTGTTTTTTTGCCTTTATATAGCACAAAAAAATTATAAACCCAGTGGTGCTCAAATACCTGGACAAGAAAACTCTATTTGTGTGAAAAAAAAAATGATATAAATGTGATGATATATTTGTGTACAGCATTGCATGACCACAAATTTGTCAGTTAAAGTAATGCAGTAATGACCTGGTCATGAAGGGGGGGTAAATCTTCTGGAGGTCAAGTGGTTATTGATAACATTATTTAATGACAGGAAGGTATGAAACAGCCAACAAGGTTCAGGGGCCTGGAAAACACCCTTCATCAGGACTATAGAAAAAGGGTATACATATTATAATAGTGGGTGTCAGAAATATTGCATAAAAAAATTAAGAACCATTAAAGTGGAGCTACAATGCCTCTGAGCACCACAAAGCAAAAGCATTATTTAATTCATTTTTAATATTCCAAGCAATGTCACCCATCCATGTCTCCATGTTTTATTTTCTTGACAAATCACTTTGAAAAACATCCCCTAGCATTTATATTTTGAGTACAGTAAGATAATTCACGTAGCATTTACTTCCTGGAATTCATCTGCCTTTAGCTCAGGCATGTATGAAGGAGGGTATGCTTAGCTGAGAAAACCTCTCCTCCTTTACTGGTGACTCCTGGGATGACATAATTTGCCTTGGCCTGGAAACTAGGAGGTAACTGAAGAAATATTAAAAAAAAGTTTTAAACAAATAAATATGATATACCTCTCTATCTATTTAATGATGCTAGCAGCATAAGGATTAAAAATAGTCAAATGTTGATTGAGAGAGTGAGGTTCCGCTTTAACATTCTCTTACAGTACCACTCCCTCCTGGCTATTATACTGCAAAATTCCGCTTGCTGGAGATTAAGCAGCTGTAAAGAAATGCCTTCATGGTGTGGCGAATGCAGGAACAACGCCATGGAAACGGGTGAGTGATCCGAACTGATCCTGTCTCTGGTGAGTTGCCGTCAGCAACAAGATCGCTATTGTGACAGAATCCCTATGGTTACCATATCATAATACATTTTGGATGTTTGGTATAAGCACAAGCCATCAGCAAGCCTGCATATATGCTACCCCAGCAGGAGCCACTTAGTAATTTGGGTTCTCTTTCATGCACTTCAACTCCAAGAACAACCTCAGCCCCTCTAACACACCTGGTTGAATGAAAGCTGCTGTAAGCATCTTATAAGAACACGAGCATAAATACCTTTAACTTGGCTGTGAAATAGTACCAGGAAATAGACACAAGACCATTTAGTGGTAAATGAACTCAATATGTTGGTATGGGATAGAACAGGGGCGGACTGACCATTTGGAAACTCGGGCACTGCCCGACGGCCCGGGGTCAGTAGGGGGCCCCATGAGATTACCCTGGTACCTTTTTCATAGGCTTTTTTGAGTTTGGGCAAGGACACAGGGGCCCCATGATCCCCTATTGCCTGGGGGCCCATGAGTTGTCAGTCCGGATAGAATAAATGGTGGTTTGAGCATAAATAAACACACAGAAGGCTCAGACATAATCTGCTAGACATTGTAATCACTATGTCAAGGTAATTTATAATAGAGTACTGTACCACTAGACTGGGATTAATTTATGAATCAGCAAAGTCAGCAATAAACAGTGCATATAAGCATTAACTGCAATGTGAATAATAATACTATAACTAGTCTACAGTTCACTCTAGACTCTAGGAGATAGGCTAGGATATGGTGCAATGTCCCCTGAGGGGTAATCCGTAGCATAAGCAGTAGGTGAAGGTCTCTGTATAGCAGCTGTAAAGGGACAGTCTTTAGTCCTAACTCTTCAGCTGGCTAGCACTGGGGCCCACTTGTACTGCTGATGCACATGGAAATAGTTCTAGTCAAGCCTGCAGGCAGAAATAAGGCTACTGGATGGCTGTATGGTCCCTACAGTTCCTGCAGTGCTGCCTGACGCAGTCTATTGAATTCTTCCTGCTTAGCAGCTCCCGACTCTTGCTGATTTAGCTGTTAACCAGTTCACCACCACAGAGCAGACGAAATAGAGAACAGCTGCAGCCAGTGTATCTCTCACTTTTGATTCTTAGCCTGGCTACATGTGTAGCATGTAGAAGTCTGTAATATGGCTAGACTTAGGGCCAGAGTGTGTTGATCCATATTTTCGGTGCACAGAGAAACAGCAAAAAATGCACCTGATTGTTTTTCAAATGCTTCAAGAGGCAACACATGTGTTTTCAACTACTTGTGTTGTATGTGGTCCAAACAGCTGAAAAGTAGATCTGTATATAAAGCAGACCTCATGCTGTATTTAGTAAAATAAATATCTGGCATAAGGAGCTACGTTTTTACAGAAGGACGCAGTAATTTGGGTATACCTTCAGGAAGGTAATGTCTAAATGCAGCCTTGCTTAGGATATGTCAGTTCACTACAGCAGCACTTAGCAAGGACACCTGGTTAAAAAAATCAATTGTAAATTTATTTCTAACAAAATAGACAGCTTGACTTCTGTGTATAAAGTTCTAACAATTAGACTAGAATTAGGCACTAGTTCAAGGGAAAGAAATCCATAATTCAGCAAATGAAAACAAGGCTTAAAACCGATCTGACAGAGAAATACAAAAAATAATTGATTTGTAATACCGTTCCACTTAAACATGAGTTTGAAAGTGTCTGGGCTGATCTTAGAGGAGCAGGACACTGAAGCAGAACAAATTATCTGAATAATCAATTGACTTAAAAAAAAGTACTCAAGCAAAGCAGAGAACCTCTACATCTCACTCTGCTCAGCCAGTAGCTCTGTATTGCTGGGTATACAGGTAATATTAACTCTTCAAGTAAGCATGGGGCTAATAGTATCTCAAGTCCCTGCGGCTTCAACAATAAAACTACGGAGGAGGAGAGTTTTTTTCAGCTGTTATTCTTCGATTTTTTCATTGCAACCTTTACAATGAACAAATTCATCTCTGCATTACTAATGTTATGTCTATGAAGAGCCCATGTCTTAAACATTTCATTAGGCACACTATGGATATAGGCAAAGACAGAACAATATGTTTCCTGCTGCTTTCATTTACCAATAAAAACTCAAGATGTAGTTCTTAGAGGTCTATTTAACACAGGGAAAATACTATTTATGCCTGCAGACTTGAATTTCAACATAAAAATGTAAGATAACATTGAAGCAAAGAAGAAGAAGAATTTGAAAAAAAAATGTAGATTGTATATGCTGCCAGGAGCAAAATAAAGAGTTTTTCAGCCTATACGACATGTCTGATGGGGTGCTTTGCGTGAGTTTTTTTTAAACAAGAAAGTGAAATACTGCCATATTTGCTGCACAATGAGGGGTCTCCATGCTTAGAATACCCACCAGTTAGCTGTTCTCGTGCTTGAACATGTAGCTCTGAGCTGCTTGCCTTTTTTAAATCAAAAATGTAATTGTGTGAAAGAGCAGGGGAGTGTGAAAGTGTGTTAACAGTTCAATACCCATAACAGAGTCCTTGGTTCAGTTCCATACCTAGACTGCTAGGGGGAAAAGATTTTTTTTTTTACTATAACAAACCTATTAGCCCTGCTGTGAGAGATATATATATATATATATACATATATATATATATATATATTTGTAGCAATAAAGTATACACAAAGCCTAACAATACATGTCTATTTTCTCCCTTTTGGTCTGTTAAATATTAAAAGTGTTCTGTAATATATTCTTGGTACTATTGGTCGAATAAATCTCAAACTTTCCCATAATAAGCAGATAACACAAAATGGGGGTGGGGGGCTGATCCCATAGCTGCACCGATGACCATTAGGAGTGTAATGTGATATTGATAAAACCAAGAAAAACAGAGCGCTCATGGTGAAAACTGGGGTGAAGAAACAATGAGATACACAACCGACAGTCAATATGTCCAAACCCGATACTTTAATAGATCGATAAATCCATAAATAACCATATTCCAGGAATCCTATATAATAATACGGCACTTGACGAAAAACTGGCACAAGTCACATGCTGAAAAGGAATAATGGGAACAGCTTACTGAGATGATGACATGGCTGTGGAGAGTCTGGATGGTGTACACAATGGTGAACCCTTCTTCCATCCTTCCATCAATTGAGTTCACCATCCATACTCTCCACAGCCATGTCATCATCTCAGTAAGCTGCTCCCATTACTCCTTTTCAGCATGTGATTTCTGCCAGTTTTTCATCAAGTGCCATATTATATGGGATTCCCGGAATATGGATATTTATGGTTTTATCGATCTATTAAAGTATTGGATTCGGACATATTGACTGTTGGTTGTGTATGTCATTGTTTCATCACCCTAGCTTTCACCACGAGCACTCTGTTTTTCTTGGTTTTATCAATATCACATTGCACTCCTATTGGTTATCGGTGCAGCTGTGGGACCAGCCCCCCTTTTGTCTTGCTTTACCCAATGTTTGTTTGTGGGATTTAGCGCCTAGCGGTTTGTTTATTTTGCTTCTGGAGGATAACACTGTGCCTCTGCTGGACTGACATCTCAGGTACAACGTACCTCCAAATAGTATTGGACTGCAGATCGAGAGGCCTTTGATTCAAATCTGGTTGGTCTCTATATGGTTCCTCATGTTTGTTTAGCCCCTGGATCATTTGATAGTCACATTAACCTGTGTGTTTACAATGATGATGTTATCCATCAAGTCTGCTGTGTAGAGTGAGTGTGATTATGATGCTACTCTAAGGGATTTGGTGATATTTACATTTTGTAGGAGGTTCCCTATCCAGACTGTCTATTCTTTTTGGAGGCTGGACTTTTTTAAATTAGTTTGGTTATAATTGGATGTAGTCTGTGTCAATTTTTTCACAGATCACAGTTGTAGTTCTCCATCAGGTCCACTTACTTGCTCATGTTTGATAGGTTAATGAAGAATATATTTGGCAGATTCTGCTTGCTTATGGGGATATTTGAATATGTGTTGGTGTTTGTATTTGTTTGGTTTAAAAAACAGCTAGTTTAGACTCAAAACGTTGCCATTTTTTTAGATTTCATGGCGTACTGCTGCTTTTTTTTTAACCACTTGCCCTTCAGAAGATTTACCCTCCTTCCTGACCAGGCCATTTTTTGGGATACGGTGCTGCATTACTTTAACTGACAATTGCGCGGACATGCAATTCCATACCCAAATGAAATTGATGGCCTTTTTTCCCACAAATAGAGCTTTCTTTTGGTGGTATTTGATCACCTCTGTGGTTTTTAAATTTTGTGCTATAAACAAAAAAAGACTGACAATTTTGAAAGATTAGATTGCACAAAAGTTATAGCATCTACAAACTATAGTACATATATTGGATTTTTTTTCTTATACTAGTAATGGTGACCGCGATCAGTGATCTTATAACAGGACTGCGACAGTGCGGCAGGCATTTTTACACTAACACTTTTTGGGAACCAGTGACACTTATACAGTGTTCAGTGCTAAAAATATGCACTGATCACTGTACTAATGACACTGATTGGGAAGGGGTTAACATTTAGGGTGATTAGGTGTGTGCTTTGCTATCTGCTTGGTGTATACTAGGTGGTGCTTTTACTAGGGGAAGTGATGGATTGTGTTCTCAGCTCTGCAGAGAGACACAATTCATAACTCCCTCCTGTCACAACAGAGCTATGGCTATGTAAACATAGCCATAGCCCTGTTCTTCCTCCTTGACTGATGATCAAGCCCCGCTATATATGTGTGTGTGTGTGTGTGATTTTGCACTGGAATACCATCTAGTAGCAGTAAAACTGCTATAGGGTGGAGGGAAAGGGGTTAATCAGAAAATAGAAATAGGATTTTTGACTTACTATAAAATCCTTTTCTTGGAGTATATTAAGAGACACAGGATGAAGTAATTCAGGTACACTGGGTTATGCTGCTGCTTTTGAGAGATAGGACACTGGAAAACAAAGATGTAAGGACATCCCAGTATAACCCCTCCTATGCCAGTCTGCCTCAGTTCCATAGCGAGCAATATTAAAAATGGATCATGAGTCAGAGGGGCAGAACCCATGTCTCTTATGGTATCCCAAGAAAAAGATTTTATGATAAGCCAAATATTTTACATTCTTAGAGTGGTACTAAAGGGAAAATAAAAAAAAAATTATAAAAATGATGCAGTTTGTCACTACAATTAACTTCTTGCCAACTAGCCCATAACAGAAACACTGCGGGTTGGCGGCTCTCCTGCGCCAGATCATGTACATGATCTGGCATTTCTGGGTAAGGGGGGTGTACGCAAGTCCACTGCCTCGGCTATGCTGTCATAAGCCTATTAGTGGGTTCCAGCCAATGATTTATGGCTGGGACCTGCTGACTGGCTGAGCGAAACAACACAGTTGGTAAACAACACAGGACTCTCTACAGACAGCAGTGATGTTTTTTTTATCTCCTAGCAAAGCAGGGAGTAAAAACCGGCAGATCGCTTAGTAAAAACAGCACGCAGTACACACAGTAAACATTGTTAGGCACACAGTTAACGCTTTGATTGCCCCCAATTGTTAAGCTCTTCACAGCCAGTGTCATTAGTACAGTGACAGTGTATAGTATTAGCACTAATCGCTGTTTTAGTGTCACTGGAGATGTCAGTGTCATTTAGTCAGTTCCCACCCAGCATCAGTTAGTGTCAGATCGCCCGACTATCACAGTCCACTATAAGTCACTAATCACCTCCATTACTAGTATAAAATAAATAAATAAACATTCCAGTGTATATCCCATAGTTTGTAGGTGCTATAACTTTCACACAAACCAGTTAACATACGCTTACTGGGACTGTAGCAGAACACACTTTGGTCTAAATGTATTATAAAAAATTGTATTTATTATTATTTTATTGGATATTTTTTTATATAATAAAAAATGCAGTGGTTATTAAATATCACCAAAAGAAAGCACTGTTTATGTGAAAAAAAGTATATAAATTTCATTTAGGTACTGCGTTGCATGACAGTGCAATTGCTAGTTAAAGAAGCACAGTGCCAAATAGCAAAAAATGGCCTGGTCATGAAGGGGCAAAATTTTCCGGATTTAGTGGCTAGCACAACAGTCTTTGTTTTTCTGACATCATTTTTTTTTACCTGTTGACCCTGCTGATATTTTTCACATTAGAACAGCAAAAGTGGAAATTAAAGGGTTGAGACAAACCCTTTAATGGCAAGCTTTTATTCATTTAGTTAATACCTTTAACTTAAAAAGAAAAAAGCTTCTGTTAGGCTTTAATTTGTATTTACTTATGTAAAGTCCATTTAAATCTATTAGTCCATCTAACACTACACTCTTCAGACAGTGCTGCTGTCAAAGGGTGTTTTCTTGGCTCCACCTTGCCATCCTAATGTAATTGGCCAGATCACTAGGTGAAAATAAAGGAAAAGAAAACTAAAAGCAGAAAATGAATGTAGTCACAACATCTAAGGATTCACAAGCTGCAATATATTAAATATTTGTTTTTGGGTTTGGCTACGGACACAGGAAGAAATAATTCAGGCAAAATGGAACATCCCAAAGCAGTCTGGGCGCTTTGTGAAATATAGCAAAATAAAAATCTACCAGGCCCACAAAAAAAAAACAGGTTAACAAAAGGCAGCACAACAGAGACTTTACAACAGAAGTAACCATCAGCTGAGGCCTGAACATCTACTTAGTAAACATTTAAGCCCGACTCTGGGAAACTAAAAAATGATCCCTTGAAGTGGGGCTGCATCCACACTGCAAGGACTTATTATTTGTCTAGGGTACATAGAAAAGAAACTCTACTTACCTGATCCTCTGCTCATTCATGCTGCTAGATCAGTCTCCATAGCGTCTTTCCCATGCTCCTCCAGTCTAAGGTGCTGATGTCAATAGGACCAACGCAGAGTTCATAGTCCTGCATTCAATCAAGGAGCATGGGAGTGTGCTGTCTGTGAGGGGTGCAGAGGATCAGGTAGGTTAAAGTGCAGAAACTCTCCTCTAGACTTAATGAGCAGTTCGCCCTTGCAGTGTGGGCACAGCCCCACTGAAAGGGATAATTTTACAGTTTACCGGAGTAGGATGTTAACAAGCGTGTGGACAGAAGACCAGGTGGCAGCCTTGCAAATCTGAGAATCAAATGACTGATGCTGAAAAGAGTTAAAAGCACTAACTGATTTGTTGGAGTGTGCTTTCATACTGAAAGGTGAAACTTTCCCTTGAGGTCATAGGCTTGAACGATGAGTTGTCGAATCCATCTTGTAATAATGAAATGTGAAGTAGCTTGTTCCCTATGGAGACCTTCAGCTATGATAAACAACGAGTCAGGCTGTCAAAAGGAGACTGCAGCTAAGAAATAGTTTTGAATAGCGCGTACCACATCCAGACAATAGACAATCTCTCTGCACTGTTTAAGAGCAGGATAGTGGTAAGGTAGAAAAATGTCTTGGTTGAGGTGAAAGTTAGAAACCACCTTGAGAAAAAAAGAGGCCTTGAGCCTCAAAACAATCGTGCCTTAGTATACACAACAAAAGGTGTTTTTTACAAGATAAGGCCACCAACTCAGACACACATTTCAGAAGTGATGGCAATGAGAAGACAACCTTGTGAGTAAACAAAGACAGAGTAATATCCTTAATAGGTTCAAAGGGCAGTATCTCAACCAACAGATCCAGGTTCAGAGTGATTGGGGAACACACAACAGGGATAATGTAAGTGACACCCTCTGGAAAGGTTTTTGCTATTGAGTGAGAGGTAAACGATATTTAAAAAAGAACTGCTAAGGATGAGACTTGTCTCTTGATACTACTCAAGGCCAAGGGGTGATCTAAACCAGTCTGGAGAAAAGACAGGATTCTTCCAACAAAGATATTCCAGGGATGGAATTTCCTTGCCTCACACCAAAAAAAATACGCTTTCAATGGATGCTTTCAAAAGAGTAGGGATAACCAATTCTGACAGGTTCTTATCTCTCATTACTGGGGCTTTCACAGAAAATCTATTAAAGCCAGCGTCTAAAAAACAGGGTGGTAAACCTTCACTGAGGCAGAAGATTTGGATGATTTGGTAGGGGTCCTTGGCAAGTCTGCAATGAGTCTGATAAGGTCCACATTCACCTGGGCTAGTTTGGTGCAAAAAGAATCACCGGGAATGCTTTTTATCTTGATTCTGGGGAGTAGATGAGGAATGGGTTTCACAAGAGTAAAGGCATAGATCAGGTTGAACTGATCCCACAGAGTCACCAGTGCATCCACAGTGAAGGCTAAAAGATCCTTAATGTCACGCTTACCCATATAGCAGGTGGTCAGACACTATAGCTGGCTTCTGTGTTTTTCAACTATAGCAGCCCCCTTTCCCATAAGGCAAGCAGGCCTACTGGTACCAAAATGCCCCCAGGACTTATACACAATGGTATAGTGCTTGGCTAACATGCTGGGCCAGGCACGAACTGAACACAGCAAATAGGTGTTAGAGGTTGGCAGACAGGCAGAGTGGTTCAATGACAGTCCAAGTAAAAGGCAGGCAACAGTAGTCAGGGTCAAATCCATAGTCAAAAGGTAGCCAGAGTTCAGAGAGTAGTCGATTTCCTATCTGAGGTCAGCAACGAGGGAATCCAAACTAGCAGAGCAGGGAAGACAAACAGGGAGCTTTGTAAATGAACAGAAGCTCTGGTGACTTCCATCATCCAATCACATGCAAGCAAAAATGCTGTTTTTTAAAATGCTCCTTCCACGTGATTGGGTATTCTTTGAAAAGTGAAGCTTTACCTAATTTATTAATGAGGTTTGGAGCTCTGGAGCAACTGCACTTTGCAAAGTGCACAGTATATTTGCCTTTAGTAAATCAACTCCTATGACTAAAACTAAATCGAAATTTTACATAAAAATTAACACTGGTCTCCATCCAGTGATTGGCCACATTAATCACCTTGCAGGTGAACAAGCAGACAGGGAGAATGTATCACAACCAAAACCAGGTTGTTGTAATGAGACCAGCATCCATGATGGAGCAGGAGCACTAAATGCTCCTGACATTTAGACTTGGAACAAACCTTCACAGTTTACTGTTAAACCTAGAAGTCAGGAGGTCTGTGTCTGTCTCCTACCTATGGCAGAGGCTCTGGGTTGAAGAGATCATTTTCTGGAGTCCAGGTGTTGAGAACTGAAGTCCACCTGCCAGTTTTGCACACCTGGGATGTGCATGATGAACTGGGCTGGAATTTGAAGTTCCAAAGCCAAAAGCCAGAATCAGATCCACTTCTCTTGAACCACAAGACTTCTGGTTCCACCCTGATGGCTGATGTAAACCATTGCTTTGGCATTGCCTGACTAAATCCTGGTCAGATGACCTCACAGTAAAGAGTGCTAGCATTAAACAGATTAAATAGAGTTCCAGAATACTGGTCAGGAGTAGCAATGGGCTTGATGTTCAAGTTGATTGTAAGGTCAACTCGAAAATTGGCTGTTTGTGGCCTTGTCAAAGACTGTCTCCTGTAATTTTTTTCTACACTACACTTTTTTTGTGAATGAGTAGTGGCACCATGTACTCCATACTCATTCACATAGGAGGCAGGTGCAGGATCTGGGGGTCCCCTTGTTGTAGGGGGCTTCCAGATTCTTATAAGCCCCCGCCTGCAGGCCCCCACAACCACCGGCCATGGTTGTGGGGAAGAGGCCCTTGTCCCCAACAACATGGGGACAAGGTGCTTTGGGGGGAGCCCCTGCTGCCCCAAAGCACCCCCCCATGTTGAGAGCATGTGGCCTGGCATGGTTCAGGAGGGGGGGCACTCGCTTGCCCCCCCCTTTCCTGACCTGCCGGGCTGCATTCTCGGATAAGGGTCTGGTATGAAATTTGCGGGGGACCCCATGCTATTTTTAAAAAAATTGAGTAGTGGGGGTTCCTTTCAAAACCCATACTAGACCCAAAGGGCTTGGTATGGATGGGGACACCATGCAATTTTTTTGCTTATTTTTAAATTGCCAGCAATTATTATTTTTTTTCATTTCAGCTGTGAGCAGTGAACCCCGCTGACAGCTGTTACATTACTGCATGGTTTTCACTACTAAAATACCGCATGACTTAATGAATTAACTCATGCTGTATTCTAGTAGCATTTTTTAGTGAATGCCAACGTATTTAGGGAAAAATGTTGTTCAATATCTTACCGCATACTCGGATGCAGTAAGATACCACTTAGTGAATTGTCCCCTGGGTTTGAAGTTCACTATTGAACTTTCGTCAGGTTTGAACATCCGACTGTGAACTAGTCAGGACACAAGCTTCCTCCGCTGACCAAGTTCCCTATGTTAAGAAGATATCCAAGACTTCTGCCCAGCCCAACAGAGTGGTATCCAACATGAGAACCTAACAAAACAATAGGAGTATGGATTCTCCTAGCTGCAGCATTGGATTCATGACCCACCATGCCAGGGGAAGCCTGGTCTTGCAAGTCAGGAGAATAAGATGGGCCAAAGACCTTTGTACCACGCTGCAAGAATGTTGAGTTTCAACAGTATGTAGTGAAATAGGGCATGTGAATTGCCTCAAAAGAGACCACTATTACTTCCAGGAATCTCATTCAAAAGCAGCAGGCTGGTTGGCTCCTGAAATGTAGAATTTTAACCCCTCCTGCTACCAACTGTATAAGCAAAATTGCTACAGCTGGATCACAGCAATTTAATCCTTTAGGGGGAATGGAACACATAATAATAAAGAAAATATTTATCTTTACACTAATGTACTTTATAAAATCCTTGGTGTGAGACACCTTTTGCTGCAATATGTTCTGGTAAACCCTGTGGATTCCAGTGGATTGCTGACTACGGCATAAAACACTTTATTGAGATTGTTTGGTGTGCATTCTGTGATTCAGTGGATTTTGCAATGTGCGCTAGTAGTCACATCTGGGGCGCATGCGATGACAACACCTGAGCATAACTGGGGAAAATGTTGTCACCCCATAACAGGAAGTGCCTGATAGTGGACCTTCATGGCAGGATCAGCAGGTATAGTTTTATTGAATGCTGTAGATTCAAAAATGATTAAAGACAATTTATGAAATTACATTAGAATGTTAAAATATACTGTATATAAGATTGTATTAATTGGATTTAGATCTATATTAAAGAATAGAAGGTTAAAACTAAAATTATTTTTTCAAACAACATTTATTAAAGACTTTCATATTTACAGTGCCTTGAAAAAGTATTTATACCCCTAGGAATTTTCCACATTTTGTCATGTTTCAACCAAAAACGTAAATGTATTTTATGGGGATTTTATGTGACAGACCAACACAAAGTGGCACATAATTGTGAAGTGGAAGGAAAATGATAAATGGTTTGCAGAATTGTTTACAAACAAATATGTTAAAAGTGTTTGGTGCATTTGTATTCAGCCTCCCTGAGTCAATACTTTGTAGAACCACCTTTCGCTGCAATTACAGCTGGAAGTCTTTTTGGGGATGTCTCCACCAGCTTTGCACATCTAGAGAGGGACATTTTTGCCCATTCTTCTTTGCAAAATAGCTCAAGCTCTGTCAGATTGGATGGAGAGCGTCTGTGAACAGCAATTTTCAAGTCTTGCCACAGATTCTCAATTGGATTTAGGTCTGGACTTTGACTGGGACATTCTAATGCATGACTATGGTTTGATCTAAACCATTCCATTGTAGATCTGGCTGTATGTTTAGGGTTGTTGTCCTGCTGGAAGGTAAACCTCCGCCCGCCTCAAGTCTTTTGCAGACTCTAACAGTCTTTCTTCTAAGATTGCCCTGTATTTGGCTACATCCATCTTCCCATCAACTCTGACCAGCTTCCCTGTCCTTGCTGAAGAGAAGCATCCCCATAACCTGATGCGGCCACCATTATGTTTCACGGTGGGAATAGTGTGTTTAAGGTGATGTGCAATGTTAGTTTTCTGCCACACATAACGTTTTGCTTTTAGGCCAAAAAGTTCAATTTTGGTCTCATCTGACCAGAGCATCTTCTTCCACATGTTTGCTGTGTCCCCCACATGGCTTTTCGCAAATTGCAAACAGGACTTCTTATGGCTCTCTTTCAACAATAGCTTTCTTCTTGCCATTCTTCCATAAAGGCCAGATTTGTGGAGTGCACGACTAATAGTTGTCCTGTGGACAGATTCTCCCACCTGAGCTGTGGATCTCTGCAGCTCCTCCAGAGTTAGCGTCTTGGTTGCATCTCTGATTAATGCTCTGATCATATCTTGGTAGGTTTGCAGTTGTGCAATACTCTTTCTATTTTCGGATGATAGATTGAACAGTGCTCCATGAGATGTTCAAAGCTTGGGATATTTTTTCATAACCTAACACTGCTTTAAACTTCTCCACAACTTTATCCCTGACCTGTCTGGTGTGTTCCTTGGCCTTCATGATGCTGTTTGTCCACTAATGTTCTCTAACAAACCTCTGAGAGCTTCACAGAACAGCCGTATTTACACTGAGATTAAATGACACACAGAAGGATTCTATTTACTAATTTGGTGACTTCTGAAGGCAATTGGTTCCACTAGATTTTAGTTTGGGGTATCAGAATAAAGGGGGCTGAATACAAATGCATGCCACACCAGATATTTATTTGTAAAACATTTTTGAAAACCATTTATCATTTTCCTTCCACTTCACAATTATGTGCTACTTTGTGTTGGTCTATCACATAAAATCCCAATAATATACATTTACGTTTTTGGTTGTAACCAGGGGCGGACTGACCATACGAGCACTCGGGCACTGCCCGAGGGCCCGGGATCAGTAGGGGGCTCCATGAAATTCCCCTGGTACCTTTTATAGGCTTTTTTGGGTGTGCTTTGATTGTGGGCAAAGACACAGGGGCCCAATGATCCCCTATTACCCGGGCGCCCCATGAGTTGTCACATGACAAAATGTGGAAAATTTCAAGGGGTATGAATACTTTTTCAAGGCACTGTAAAGTTGAACTCAAGGCAAAAAGCAAAATACACAAATGAAATACATAAGGGAGTGTTTTGCCACACAGCACAGCCCCATGTAGTAGGACAGGATACCTGACTTTTCTCTGCTGCAGTTAAGCAACAGGTACATGTCTTGTCCCTTCCCCAGCCTGTGACTGGAGAGTAAAAGAGAAGCAGTAGACTGACACGCTTATCTCTCTGTCAATCTGGTCTCTCCTCCAATCAGCATGTCCCTAGTTAGCACACAAGCACTGCAGCACAACTGACTGGCTCCCTTGTGCTGCTTTTCCCTCTCCTATTGTGAGCTCTGCTGTATAGGGATTGCAAAAGTCAAATTCAGGTACTAGCATTTTAAAAATACATTTATTGATGTAATGAATAAAGAGATCCATTGTTTCTGTCTTTCTATACAGTAACTGCCTGGAGTTTATCTTTAAATCATCCTTGCGATTTCCCATTTCTTTACAATATTATCAGAATGGCGGGTCCTCATTAGCCTTATATTCCGTTACTAATGGTAAGTGCTCACATATGGACACATTGCTGCATGATGGCAAATAAAAAGGTTCCTGAAAGTAGGAAGATCAATGTTTGTCCTCGCGATATTTGTGTTTGTGTTACATTTATAACCTGTTGAGTAAAGAGTAGAGCAATCAATTTTTAAGAACACTGAAGAAGGTATTCATCTCACCAGTCAATACTATTCCACCAGTTGCTATGTCACATTCAAGTGAAATTGTTATATATTACAACAGCTGCTCATGGCAGAAGAGTAGCATCATTTAGCGGTGATTTCCAGTGTGTTCCATTAACTCCTGTGTTTTTCAATTTTGCCCATATAAGAAAATATGAAATAACCAGTAATAGTGTTTCTAACATGAGATCAATATTAATTGCAGATCAGTCTGGTAATTACCTTCCACCAGCCTGGGAAGCACAGCCAGTCAATGTACGATGCCAGGTAGATAGTCAAGGCAGCGCTTGATGTATTGACCAGTCGTGAGCAGGTCAAATAAATGATAACACATATGGTGGTTATATAGGAAAATAAATATTGAGAAACATAAAAAAAACACTCCAGGTAAAGCGAGCAAACAGTTTATACACTTCTGCTACAGAAGATTTTTAACATGAGATAGTCATTAAAGACTTATGATCATCTAATTGAAAGCAGAATAGTGATTAAAATACAGAACTCCAACCAAAACATTTTGGGTGGAGTAGGAATAGGTTACAGTTACTCTTAGAAGCTACTCTTCACTTTTTCAATCAGCATTAGCTATTTTTATTCCCAATGCTGCTAACATTAGTAATTACATAAGAAGGTATATTATATTTGTTTTATTTATTTATTTGTTTTTACATTTATTTAATTACTTCTCAGTTTCTGTCCTACGCAAATTATGTCATACATCCCAGGAGTCTTCAGGAGGGGAGAGAAGGTTTTCACAGATAAGCACATCCTCCTGCTTGCATGCCTGAGCTAAGGGTGGATGGATTCCAGGAAGTAAATGCTACATGAATCACCTGCCCTCGCTCAAGATGGCACTGCCAGACAGGTGTATTTCAAAGTGATTTGACAGCAAAATAAAGCATGTAGACATGGATGGATGGGGGAGTTTGCTTTGAATATAGCATTTTTGTTTTGGCAAATGATGTCATACATCCCAGAAGTCTTTAGGAGGGGAGAGAAAGTTTTCTCACCTAAGAACATCCTCCTGCTTGCATGCTTGAGCTAAGAGCAGATGGATTCCAGGAAGTAAATGCTACATGAATCACCTTCCCTCGCCCAAGATAGCACTGCCAGGCAGGTGTTTTTTAACGTGATTTGACAGCAAAATAATGCATGGAGACATAGATGGATGGGGGAGTTTGCTTTGAATATAGCGTGTTTGGTTTCTGGTGCTCAGATGCAGTGTACTTCCACTTTAAACAAAATGCATCTCCAACTGGCATCTGTACTAATCTGGATCTCCACTTTAAAGGCTCCTTCGCACTAGAATGTGAAGCAAGAGACTCGCGTTCCCGTGCGGCTTCCTGCACTGCATTTCGATCGCAACGCCCATGTGATCTGCTGCGGGGGGTCAGTTAAAGTTAACAACACTCTGAACGCAGGTCGCAAATGCATTGCGTTTGCCAGCAATGGCCTTGACCAAACCTCATGGTACATAGTACCATGCGATGTGGTTGCCATGCGTTTAAAAAAAGTAGTGCATGCAATGGGCTTGAAATCGCACCACACAAACCCGCATGTGAATCGCACAGGAATGCACAGTGCGTTCCTGCATGATTCAGATCAGGGCATAGTGTGAACCGGTCCTAAAGCAGAACTATACTCACCTCAGTCCAGTGAAGCGCCATCCTGGAAATCCCCGCCGGCTGCTTACATCTTTGGGTGGCCGACTTCCAGGTCTCAATCGCCAGCTGCTGTCATTGGTGGGGCTCAGATGACATGCACGGGAGTTCTGTCAGCTTCAGCATTGCCCAATTTGTGTAGCTTTAATGCAGAAGAGACAAAGTATGTCTATTCTGCATTACAAATCCTGTCTGTCCACCCGTTTCATTTCCTAGCATAAAGTTCCACTTTAAATATAGTATTACTTCTCAGAAATTATTGTGTTTTGATGATTTACTTATAATTTCCCTGTCAGACCAGAAGTGTAAAACTGTAAGGCTGTCGTGTCTCCTGCCAGAGCTTAGTGCTGATCAAACAAACACTCAAAAAAGTGTCATATATTTGTTCAATTGGGATTACATAAAAGAAAACGGAAGACTTTTTGATTGAAAGTTTCACCCTATTTCACCTGCCTGAACAGAGCGTCCGTTGGCAGCCTATCTGCTCTGATATGAAGAGACGAGAAGTGCAATATAGTCATTTTTTCCCCATATCAGATACATCTAACATAACTCGCATGAATTTGATTTTTTTTTTAGTTTAGTGGTGAGTGGTTTGTAGGCAGGTGCAGTCTTTTTTCCACTGTAGGTGGCACTCAATCTGAGTGGTACCACAGCCTGGAGAGGAAGTCAGGAGAAACATGGTTTTCTTGGGTCACTGGGAAGCGATCCAGTTTGATGTCGCTGTCCCATGTGATCTCACTGCACTGGCCGGCATTTTGCAAGTGGATTGTGTAGGGAGAGAGACCACGTCTGACAGGGAAAATGATAGGTTTACCACCTCATCCCTTTAAAACCGAACACATATTAATTACACAGGTTCTGTGGTTGATTAAGGTGGTAATTAAACTCACCTAGTGCCTCATCTGCATTAAATTAAACTCAGAAACTGTGTAATTAATATTTGTTCAGATCTAAAGGGAAGAGGTGACAACTGTTGAAAGTGATCAGCGGCAGGGAAACGATCCAAACAAGTAGGGCCAGGCTAGGGGCTTGCTACACTGCTAAAAAGCCTCCCCTTTTGGGACTGGACCAGCCAGGCCACACTCCACCTCTGAAACAGATGCTGTCAGTGTATCTCCTCCCACGGCATATCTGCAATTGAACTGAACTGAGTGTTCCCCTAAGCAGCACTCTCCTGCTGGGGTGCTTGTAATGTTGGCACTGCATTCTGCTTAATACAAGTTTGAAGTTTTGCTACGACTGTAATTACTGCCCAAAACACACTGCTACTCCCAACAGGTTAACTTTCATAAGTATAGCCCTTCCATTATCCGAATCAGTGCTTTCACAAACAGCGGCCTTTGATCTCAGACGCTCCCGTGTCACTTCCGGTTGTGGGCAGCATCACTTCCGGTCGCCGCACAGCCACGCTTGACGCGTTTCGTCACCTCCGACTTAGTCTGTGATCGAAGGCCGGCGGAGGTGAGAACACTGATTTGGCTTTCCTTACAATAAGAGCTTACTAAAGCTAACATCTTTGGGCTTTTCACTTTTTTTCATCTTGTAAGTGGCACTCTTTTGTGGCAATAAAGAATCGTTTAGTTGGTACTGCACCATCTGGAGCTTTCTAATTTTTTTTCTCCTACATGGTTATTTGAATGTGGAGCATTGGGAGGAGGAGTTTGTGAGCTGGAGTTCAGGAGCGCTTGTCCTGGGATTCCAATGTTTCAAGATTAAGGAGAATAAAACATCACAGTGGTCTGATTAATTTCTTGGAAAATCATCCATAAAAGCCTAGTGTGCCAACCATGAGAGTGGGAGGCAGCACTTTTTGGTGAGTGCACACCTGAGAGGAGAGCACTGCACATATATACATGTATTTATTTTTTCACAAGTTTTCCTCACAGGGTGATCGTTTTGTGGACTGATTCATTTGGACTTTCCTTTTGGAATATCATTAATTATTAATTCTTGTTATTTCATTAATTATTATATGTGCAAAATATTATTTATTATATTCATATTTATAAGAGTTCTCTGCACTGATAATTGATTTATGTACCACCTGAATACTTTTTGAAGTGTTTTCTTTCTTTATAATACATATGTAGCCTAATCCTCGCTTGTAAAGCATTATGTTGGGTACTCCTCTGTGTACTAGAATAGAAGGCAAAGGGCTTGGTATATAGAAACTATGAAATGGACCACCAAGAAAAGGTGCAGTGCGTCATCTTAGAACGTACACCATCTAAAAACTGGAAGCTCAGCATGGTAGATGCATTGGAGAGGTTTCAGGGAGTGCAGAAGTGGGAGAATACAAGGTCAAGGGTGTTGCCATTGGAGTGAGTGATGTTTTGTGTCCATTGTGTTAGGTTTAAAGAGGAAGTTAGGTTGAGCAGATGAGAAATAGCTGAGGTGTTAACATTGACTAGAATGTTCAAGTCACGGTGGATGATGGCGGACGCTTCAGAGTTGAGAAAATAAGGTAACCATGCAGAGAAGTCATCAAGAAAGCATGACACTGGGCTGGGAGAATGGTAAATGACTGCGATCCTCAGTCAAACAGGTGAAAAAAAGCAAATGCAGTTGACTTCAAAAGAGCAGAGGGACAGAAAGGGAGGTGTAAAAAGAACCTGGAAAGTGCTTTGTGGGGAGAGAAGTCCAGCTCTGCCTCCTTTTCATCCACTGGGTCTGGATGAGTGAGTCCAGAGGAGGCCACCATGGGAGAGGGCATCTGGAGAGGCAGTGTCGGATTCCTGAAGCCAGATTTCAGTTATAGCAAGTAGACTGAGTTAGTTGCAGAGAAGGTCATCTAAGAATTGGTAAACTGAAATAAAATAAAGGTTTGCTTCTGGGTTTAATACCGCTTTAATAGATCAAAACTATATTTACAGATAGTTGAATGAGTTAGAGGAAAGAATCATCCCTGCCCCTTCTTGTTTAGATGGCTAAATAAAGACTTTCAATAAGAGAAGCAGTCTGAAAGCAAACAGCTTCCTTTGTGTTCATGTTTTGGAAACCCCATCCACATAAATATTGTTGGTGCGTGCATCCCATATTAAATATTTATTTAGCAAATGAAAAAGATAATTAAAAACACAAAATTGTACACATACAGTATATGATGTTTTATGTAACACATTTTTATATTTTTTAGAACAAACTGTGAGTGAAAGAGAGCGAGAGAAAAGGAGAAACAAAGAGAAAAAAAATAGAATAGAATGTATATCTATCTTTTGTGAAAAAAAAAGCTAAAAGAAAAAGAAAACAGAACAGGAAGCTGATATTTAATTCATAGTCCATGTAGCAAGTCATTAGTCATTGTACAACAGCAGGAATGTTACTTTAAAACCCTTATTTTTAGAACTAAGGTTGCTTGGATAAAAAGAGTCGAGTTGCTATTTAAAAGCATTTCCATTTTCTGACAAAAAAAGAATACTGTAAGTTTGTGGAAAATAAATCTTTTGTTCCTTCAACATCATTTTACATTATGCAACAGGCTCTTGTAATGCTCTTACCAAAAACAATAGCCAATAAATTAACCACTTCAGCTCCGGAAGGTTTTACCCCCTTCATAACCTGGACTTTTTTTTTGCTATTTCAAACTATGCTATTTTAACTGGTAATTGTGTGGTCATGCAATGTTCTACCCAAACAAAATCTATATAATTGTTTTTCACACAAACAGAGCTTTCTTTTGGTGGTATTTGATCACAACTGGGTTTTTTCATTGTTTGTGATATATGCAAAAAAAGACTAAAAATTTTTGTGAAAAAAACAATATTTACTTTCTGCTTTAAAACATACTCAATAAAAAGATTAAAAAATCTAATTCCTTCATAAATTTTGGTCAAAATGTATGTTTTTGATAAAATAAAATCCCAGTAAGTGTATATTGAGAGGTTTGGGTGAAAATGATAGCGACTGCAAACTATGGTATACTGTACACACTGAAATTTTAATTCTTTTTATACTACAAATGGCTGCAATCAGCGGGCAATCTGACACTGACACAGGGGGAATTAACTGCCACTGACATCACCAGTGACATTAATACAGTGATCAGTGATAATACTATACATTGTCACTGTACTAATGGCACTGGCTGGGAACCGGTTAACATCTAGGGGGGTGAAAGGTGTTTAATGTGTGCCTAACTATGTGTAATGTGTGCAAAGTGTGCTGCTTTTACTACTAGATCTCTAGGTTTCTCATTCCTGCCAAGTTTCAAACCAAGTATCTTACCCCGCCAGGCAGGGCTGGGTGGTGTGACAGAGCTGTGTAAATCTCAGAACTGGATAGACAGAAATACAGATCTCTTGGCAGATATACAGTATACATTTGATCGATGTTCATCTGTGTAATAAACTGCTTGCTTGGACTTTAATTGCATTTAAGTAGGCAAGACTGTGATGAACTCTGGAAGAATTTAGTGTATGAACCGGTAAACACATTGGCCTTCATTTTCACAATCTCAGATTTTCGACCATTCAAAACATAAGAATATCATCAGCAGCTATGCTATCAACTATCAACACAATAAGTAGCACAAGATAAATGCCAAGATTAAAATAAGAACTGATAGTCTGTGTACCCTGGGTAGGACTAGAGTTTTAGTACTGAAGCCTTAAGCAGCACCCCTGTTCTGGGATCCCCACTTTTACAGATACCTCTTTTTGGTTTTACTGATTCTAAACTGGATTAACATATTGAGACTATCTTTAAATACATTTAAATAAAACTGAGATTGACAAAATATCCGCACAGTAGTGCTCCTCTGGCCTTCCTGCTACACTTCAACCAAAAAAACTCACTCTTAAGCCGGCCATAGAAATTCAGCAAGAACTGGACCATTTTCAATTCATGTATGGGCAGGCTGGTTGTGCTGAAGTTGATCTATCCCACATCACCAAAACCATGCAAATGAAGGATTTGACCGCCTCCCTGTACCACCTGGAGGAATTTTTTTTTAAAAAAAATGGTTTTCATGTCCTACAGAACATTGGTTAGAGCAGCACTGTCTCAGTTTCTCCTTCTCCTACAGCTTTATTCTGTAACTATCTGAGACCTTATGTCTCAGCCCCCCTCCTACCCCAGGCTAAGGGAATTCTTCTTTCCTCTTCATCCTCCCCCTATATTTTTTCCACTTTTGACCCTCTCTCTCCTATATTCCTGATATATACTGTTGGTAAATGGGGAATCTTGGTCATATGTACCCTTTTGCCCTTCATTTGAATATTTATGACCACAGGGAAACTGTTTTTCTTCTTTGTCTACCATTTTTTCCCCATGGTGGTCACCTATTATGTAACCTTTTATGTTGACAGATTCAAAGATTTTGGGTATTGTACTGAGTTTACATTACTGTACATCAGGGTGTCCAATCTTTTGACTTTCCTGGGCCACATTGGAAGAAGAGGAATCGTCTTGGGCCACACATAAAACACACTAACAATAGGGATAAATGATGAGCAGAAAAAGTCGGGCAGATCACAATTTAACGATCATTGATACAGTTAACGTACCTATCTGAGTAATAAAACTTCATATTTTCATAATAATTTTTATTATAAAAGGTAGAGGGCAACATAAAACTAGTGCGATTTTGCTAAACTAATGATTAAATATCTGGTTTGATAGATGTAGTAGCAATTCTCAATGAATTCACAAGGTGCTTATCATAAATTTTAATTCAAATTCTAATTCTAGATCGTTCAAATTTTTCCCTTCATATGCTTCATTCTTGAAAATAGTTGCTAACAAATATAGGTGCTGCCGAAAACCGATGACCTCATTGTGCAGTGTGGGATATTTTTATTTGGGAAGATAAAACTTCCAAAAGTCCAGTAAAGAAACGCTGTCAATTGTTTCTTTGGCCGAATGTGTTCGCAAAGTGTAAATGCATTTAAAAAAATTCCCCTCAAAAATCTACATTTTTAAGTAAGTTTACAATTTTGTGTTGAGTCACATTCATAGCGTTCTTGGGCCACATGCGGCCCATTGGCAACAGGTGGGAAGCCACTGCTCTACATTTTGCCCACTGTACTTCAGAACAATTCATTTCAACTTATTATGTCACACCAAATAGTATACTGCTGCTGACACTATGTGCATTCCCGCATGCAGTAGAATTTAAATCAAAATAAAGTGCTGCGCAATGCGATGCTACTAAAATATATACAATGGTAAAACACTATTACCATGTACATGTATAGTACAGGGCTTAAAATGTCAAGTCCTGAGCTACTAGCCAGGCCTTTAAGAGTTACTCGCCACCAACAAACACACAAACAGAGACACCTGTACACACACACAGGCATGTACATACACACACAGAAACATGTACACACACGCACAGAGACACATGTACGCACACACACACATACAGACACATGTATACACACACAGGCACGTACAGACACGCATACACACAGATACATGTACATACACAGAAATACACAGGCATAGACACATGTAAATACATACACTGACACATGTACACACAGACACATGTACGTACATACACACAAACACACACATACACACATGTACATGTGCACGCACACACAGACACATGTACACACACAGAGACATATACCTACCCGCAGACACATGTACAGATACATGCATGTACATATACACAGACACACACATGTACACGTACACACACACACCACGCCCCCATAAAAAGTTGCAGTACTTCGTTGTTCACTCACAGAGCCGGGTACTGCACTCTAGGGGGAGGCAGAGAGCACAGCACACACTCCTTCCTTTGCTTTCACTGCGCTCAGCTATTTAGCAGTCTGAAGGCTCCCAGTGCCAATGACAGATCCGGCCTGAGCTCTGAGCCTGCTCAGCAAGATGGCCCTGGGGGACACACTCGCCCCCACCATAATTTCCACTCGCCATTGGCGAGGATATTTCAAGCCCTGGTATGTATAATATAATAATGTTGTGTAATTAATATGTGAAGTACAAAATTAAAGCCATCAGTCCCTGAAAATAATATACAGGATAATCCTTCTTTCATATATGGTGATCCTCCACTTCAATACTATTTGCTCATAAACACCCTCATGTGTGCTTCCTCTACCGACATACATATATACACTCACTTCCTATATATGACTTTAGGTCAGATAGCACTTTTTCCCTTTAACCTGGGTAGGTATAGCCTACTGCACTCTCCAGCGTCCAATCCCTGGTGTACTTTAATCCATATCTATCCTCTTAGACTATACTCGATATATCCTGCAGACACAGCTTCCGTAGCGGAGCCACTTCTCGCACAGAGGAATCGTAAATGGGTTTCAGTGATGACTCTGATATCTAGCCTTCACTGAAACTTGTTCCGGTTCTGCTGCGTGAGAAGTGGCCCCGCTACGGAGGTCATATTTAGGAGGTGAGAGTATATATGTATGTTGGTGGAGGAAGCACACATTAGGGCGTTAATGAGCACATAGTATTGAAGTGGAAGATCACCATATATGAAAGAAGGATTATCCTGCATATTATTTTCATGGACTGATGGTTTTAATTTTGGACTTCACTTATTAATTACACAATGTTATTATATTATATTATATTATATTATATTATATATACTATACATGTACATTATGTTTTATTCCTATTTTGTTGTTGACCTGCTGTATACTTCTTTTTAATTGTTTTTATATCCAAGAGTTTCCTGAAATAAAGAGCATTATTTTAAAAAAAAGATTGTATTTCTATGGATGACAAGGGAAAAAATGTACAGCTATAAACACAAACAGAAAATCCACCTTTCTACCTTTACTGCCTGGTGTGTCTAATGGTTAATCAGCTCATACATTTTAATGCATCTTTCTTTTTGATTGGAATGTATCTTTATGCTTACTGATTTTCCAAAAAAAAAAATCCATATTAAAATGTAAGTACAATGTTTCTGTATTCCCTTCTACATAAAACATTGCAAGGCTTAAATGAATCCACATCCTTTGATGACTGATTCTGGAACCTCCATGGACCACCTTCATTTTGTCAAATTGCAAAAATGAATGATTTGCTTGGCTTATTTCCACCCCACATCCCACAAGCTTCTCAATTTCTCATCTATTTGCATATTGCTCTTCTGATCTAGCAGGATTGTCACCGTGACAGGTGCATCTGAATAATGTATGATTGCTATTGATTAATGACTATTTTTGGCTCAATATCTAATTAATCTTTGCACTGCCAATAATTGTGCCATAAATAATTCATAACACAATCTCTCCTCTTGTCGGGGTAAACAAAACACAGGAATAGCTGATCAAAGTATTTTATATTCCAGCCTGATCTGTTTATGTTTTTGTTCTCTCAGGCGTAGTGTATTTTATGCAGTTTTGAATCCGCACATTACTTTTATGTCAAACACACTCCTGCTAAAGCTTGGATATTAGCTTTTGGATACGGAATTTGTTAAGTAAAATTCAAAGCTTTAATCTATCATAAAACACCAAGGGAAAAAATGTTGCATAAAGCCAGTTATTTTCTGCTTATCTCCCTAAGAAAAAAAAAAATAGAATTTGCTATTTGATACAATTCGGCAATTTATATGATATTGTTTCTTCGCTCAGAATTTTGGATATTTATAGATGCAGCTTTTGTTTAAATATAGAAGAAAGGCTGAAAAAAAATACATTGCATAACATTTTCAACTGGGTTACCATATCTGTATCATTGCCTCTACACCAAGTACAATAATGCAATGTTTATTTATAGCATCTACGGGAAACATTCTGAACAGCTTCCCAGGATAAATTAACAATGCTTTGAATGATGTATGTCTTAAGGGTGGTTAGCAATGGATGATTGGCAGAACAGGCACACAAGACGGAAGAAACATTTGATTGAAATAACATAGGTAGACACTGGAGAGACATTTACATTGGGCAGGTTCAAAGACCAGTAACAGAGAATCTAACAGCAGGGATATGGAAATATTCTCCGACCGAGAAGCTGGCTTGCAATATCAGGGCTCAGCATTTGTAGTGTGTAATCGCAAATTATAATCTCTTATAGGAAAGTACAACTTGCTTCACCCAGAGAAGATTGACTTAAAACTGAACTCCAACTTAAACTTTATTTTTTACAATTTACTTTGCGACTTGCATTGACATCTGTCAATAAAGTCACAGATGTCGGCAAGCTAAATAGAAATCGCACTGATCGGCGGTTTTGAAATTGCACTGAAGTAGCGCAAATTCAAAGCCTCATTCAGTGTAAACCAGGGCTCAGTCTTGCACAGTTGGACAGGCTTCTCTCTTACTGAAGGTGCTTACTCTGATTTTACTGCACACTGTGAGCTTCTCACATGATGCATTAGATCAATGGTCTCCAAACTTTCTAAGCACGGGAACAGTTTACTGTCCTTCAGACTTTAGGGGGGCCGGACTTTGGCCAGTGGGAGTAGAAAATGTCCTGGTGTCAGTGGGAGTAAACAATGTCACATCACATCACATCACATTTAACTGAAAGAATATTGCCCAGTCATTGGTGTCAGTGGGAGGAATTGTGCCCCACCCTTGATATCAGTGGGAGGAATAGTGCCCCATCATTGGTGCCAGTGGGAGGAAAAGTGCCCCATAATTGGTGTCAGTGAGAGGGATAGTGCCCCATCATTGTTGTCAGTGGGAGGAATTGTGCCCCATCATTGATACCAGTGGGAGGAATAGTGCCCCATCACTGGTGCCAGTGGGAGGAAAAGTACCCCATCATTGGTGTTAGTGGGAGGTATAGTGCCCCATCATTGGTGTCAGTGGGAGCAGGAGCGGACTGACCATTCGAGCACTCGGGCACTGCCCAGGGGCCCGGGGGCAGTAGAGGGCGCCATGAAATGCCTCTGGTATCTTTTTATAGGCTTTTTTGGGTGTGCTTTGAGTGTGGGCAAAGACACAGGGGCCCCATGATCCCTTATTGCCCAGGGGCCCCATGAGTTGTCAGTCCGACCTTGAGTGGGAGGAATAATGCCCCATCATTGGTTTCAGTGGGAGAAAATAGTGCCCCATCACTGGTGTCAGTAGGAGGAATAGTGCCCCATTGTTAGTGTAAGTGGCAGGAATTATCTCCCTGTTGGTGGTGTCAGTGGAAGGAATAGTGCCCCATTGTCGGTGTCAGTGGGAGGAATATTGCCCATCATTAGTATCAATGGGAGGAATAGTGCTCCACTGTGTCAGTGGAACAAATTATGCCCTCATTGTTGGTATCAGTAGGAGGAATAATGACCCAAGGGCCAGATAAAGGCAAGCAAAGAACCGCACCTGGACCCTGGCCGCAGTGTGGAAACCACTACGTTAGTAGATAGAGCCCTCCTCTTTTCCTGGTTGAAAGAGTTTCAGCATCTCCTGCCCACCTTGACTGTCCCTGTTCCACTCCTTTTATTTATTGGACTTCAGCTCTTTCAATCATAAAAGATCATCATCACATGTGGTCATTACATAAGACAGTCTGCATGCAGATGCAGCCTGCCTAGGAATGACAACTCCTCCAGGTAAAAAGAAAATCCTGGCGGCCGCACTACTGTAGAAATCGCCTTTATTTAGAAAAATGCCAGAAAGGGTAAAAGCATCAATGAAATAGCAGTGGAGGAGCAGGATGATACAGGTGATTTCTACAGTATTGCGGTTGTCCAGACTTCCTTTTACCTTTAGTTGCTGGGTTGGCGCCTGTTTAGTGCTGTAGTGGCAGTGTGTGGCTGGCAAACCTGGAGCGGTGTTTTCTCTCTTGTCCAGGCTAAAAGGAATTTCGATATTTGCATAACTCCTCCTGAGAGCCTTTGTTTGCAATAGTCTAATGGTTTCAAAGGGAAGTACTGAGGCAGGGTGCTGTGATGCTTTCAGGAAGTTATGTACAACACCTAATAGGCCCCTCCCTTCAGCCTGGACTTGACTGCATTGCATAGAGAACCACTAAGACCCAATGATGACATCACTAAAATAAGTGAAAGTAGAGTAAGCACTTTCAGTACAGGGGAGGTGCCTGTGCAACTTTGAAGAATGAACGCAAGGCTGGAGTTCAGCCTTGAATATTTCAGCCTAACTGCCACTTTTTACACATTCCAGCAAAATATAGATTACATATCTAAGTATTACTTAATTTACTAGTGGCAAGTTCAGTATGTTAGTTATATGAATACAAGGGCTTTATGTTTGTTGGATAATAGGGGAATACTAAGAAAAGACTTGCAGCGTAAATGGGATTTCCCATATACAGTAGAAACTGCACTTGAATGCAATATATAATTAAAATTTGAAAAACATGAATTGCTTAGTAATTATGGTAAGATAGGAGGGATTGGTGACTACATAATCAGAAATATAATAGCGTATATCATATATAATGGTTTGAGGACTTTACAGAAAAGAAACCATGGACAACGTACACGATTGTTGTGCAATAGATAGATGTAAGGTGATCAGTCACTGCCACTCCAAACCTTTCTTAACAGTTCTGTTGAATTCAAATGGGAAAGCTTCTGACTCATAAGAAAGTCAAGAAAAATAGTTAGTCAGCATTGCTACTGCACAATGTTAAGATCACAGAAATTGGATTGATCTACTTAAGGATATGAGAATATGTACAAGTTTGTTGGATAATAGATACAAGGTGAACGGTCACTACCTCCCTAACCTTTCTCAACAGTTTTGGTAAATCTAAATGGGAAAGCTTCTGACTCATAAGAAAGTCAAGAAAGATAGTATTAGTCAGCATTGCTGCTGAACAATTGGGCAGTGATGGGCCGAACACCCCCCTGTTCAATTAGCGGTCGAACATTTGAGCATAACGAAAGTTCAACTGTGAACTTCAAACAGAGGGGACAATTCACTAAGCAGTATCCTAACACCTCTGAGTATGCGGTAAGATACCTCACAGCTACTAAAAACATTATTTTTTTTTGTTTCCGCTGTTACCTGCTAACAGCTGAATGTAAAAAGAACTGCTGGTATTGTCTGACAATTGAAAAATTAAAAATAAAAATGCATGGGTTCCCCCCTCCCATCCATACCAAGCCTTTTGGGTCTGGTATGGATTTTGAGGGGAACCCCCACACCAAAATAAAAAAAAAATGATGTGGGGTTCCCCTCAACATCCATACATGACCCATATCCGAGCATGCTGCCTGGCAGGTCAGGAATGGGGAGGGGGGGAGAGTGAGCCCCCCTCCTGAACCATACCAGGCCACATGCCCTCAACATGGGAGGGGGTGCTTTGGGGCAGGGGGGCTGCCCCCCAAAGCACCTTGTCCCCATAAGGGCATCTTTCCACAACTGTGGCCAGTGGTTGTGGGGGTCTGTGGGTAGGGGGTTTATCAGAATCTTTAACAAAGGGCCCCCCAGATCCCAACTCCCCCCATGTGTATGAGTATGGGGTACATGGTACCGCTACCCATTCACAAAAGAAAAAAGTGTAGTGGAAAAACAACAGGAGACAATCTTTGACAAGTCCTTTATTAAAAACAAATATTTAAAAAATGTCCCCCGAAGTAGATCCAACATCAATCACTATGCCCGCCACCACCGTCAACCCAAAAAAAGAAAAAACGCTCCACTCTCGACGCTAGCTCCCGCTGTCTGACAGGTGCGCCGGGATGATAGTTCTTAAATAGTGTGATGATTTGTGTGACGTCATCATGCATTGTGACTGGCCAAAGCATTGCACTGCTTTGGCCATCCACAATGCACTGTCAGGGCACAATGCATTGTCCAGCGTGGCAAGCGAACAGCCAGCCAAACGCCCTTGCAGTTCATGTGTTCGCCGAACACACGAACGGCAGATGTTCGAGTCGAACAGAGGTTTGACTTGAACATACAGCCCATCACTACAGTACAATGCCAAGATCACAGAAATTGGGTTGATCTTGAAAAGTGATTGTAAAGTCTCAGGTTTTTTTTTTTTAATAATAAATAGTGATGTCCTTGATGTTCGAGTCAACGTATGTTCAGCTTGAACATCTGCCATTCATGTGTTTGGCGAACACACAAACTGTTAGGACATTTGGTGAGCTATTCACCCACCACGCCCCACAGTACACTGCGCTCTGACAGTGCATTGTGATTGGTCAAAGCAATGCACCTAACCACAGGTCAGGTGCAATGCTTTGGCCAATCACAGCGCATGATAACGTCACACACATCATCACACTAGTTAGCTCATTGCTCCACCCAATTGTTTACATTTGACCAGCAAAGGTCAGATAGCAGCAAGTGCTTGATGGGTGCAGATGGGTTTGCAGGCATCAGGGTTTTTTTTATTTTGGAGTGTCATCGTCATCGTGACAATGCTGGACGCCGTGGTTGACAATGGATTACAACGATGGAACCATTTTCTTGTTTGTTTTTTTTTTTTTTAGGACTTGTCAAAAACTGTTCTTGTGTTTTTATTCACATTTACACTCTATTGGTGAATGGGTAGGAGTACCCCATGCTTATTCACAAGGGGGTGGGCGGGATCTGGGGGCCCCCTTGTTAAAGGGGGCTTCAAGATTCCATTAAGTTACCCCCCACAGACCCCCACAACCACAGCCCAGGGTTGTGGGGAAGAGGCCTTTGTCCCCATCGACATGAGGACAAGGTGTTTGGGAGGGGGGCATTTTGCAAATTTTCTTTTGAAATGTCCCTCAGGGCAGTACCTGAGTCCCCATACCCCTTTTATGGTCAATACCTTGCAAATAAGCCTTCAAAATGGGCACTTTTGAATTTACAAGTTCGAGTCCCAGACTTGCATAAAGTTCAAAGTTCGCAGTCAAACTTTCATTAGGTTCAAAAGTTCAACCAAAAACTTGGTTGAAACAGGGGGATGTTCGGCCAATCACTAATAATAAACATGGTATACTTACCTGCTCAGTGCACAGTGCAGTCCCATACCTCTTCTTCTGGGGTTCCCTGCCAGTGCTCTCTTCATTTCTCAGTGCTCCCCCATAGAAAACTGCTTCTTATGGGGGTGCACCTGCAGGCTCACTCTCAAGACATGCTGTGTGCATCTCTTGACACATACAGTGCAGCTCGGCCATGCTCCCTGCTCCCTCCTCACTGGATTTGGCTGACAGAAGCAAGAGCCAATGGCTCCCACTGTGTGAAGAGGGAGAAAGGAGAGAAGACTGCAGCTGTGCACAACGCTGGATCAATCCAGGAGTCAGGCAAGTGTTTAGAAGGGGAAGGGGGTACAGCAAGTCCTTAAACAATTTTAACCTTCACGCAGCCATTTTTATGGCTGTTCACACTAGGAATCGTTCCTTTGCAATTTGAGTGCAGTGTGTTTGTAGCCCAGTCATTTGTTTGGGCTGACATCGCACTGCACCACACCAAAGTAGACCATGTACTACTTTAAAAAACGCACTGTAACCGGATCACATGGTACTTTTGTACCACCCAATTTGGTGCAGGCAAACACACTGCATTTGTGAGCTGCATTTGAGGTATCATTAGCATTGCATGCACACCTGCTGCAGATTGCAAGTGCAGTGCATTTTGAATGCGGTGCAGAAAATGTGCATGGAATGTGTTCCATAAGGATTTGAAAATATTAACTTTAGTTACTCAGTCATGTGAAAAGCACCTAAACATGATTGGGTATTCAACATGAACAGGAACTTGCATTTCAAATGACAGGATAATTAGTCTAAATATTAACACAATTTTTTGAGTGGAGATTCTCAGCTACGTCAGTCCCTTAGCCTCCAGTATTGGTTTCTGCTATCATCTCAAGTCTAGTTAAATTTGAAAGTGTTTTCTTTTTTAGAGGCATTTACCCAAACTCTAAACTATTATAACAGGCTGTTATTTTACACACTCTTTTCTATCACCAGTTTACTTGTATCCGGATTTAGGCAATCCATACACACTTTGATTTCTCTCATTCAGCCCTGTAGGATAAACAACAGAAATCAATAGATTTTTCCTCCATGCTAAACAATGTAGATAAAGGAATCTCTGCAGCCGGCTATTGTATTCCGACTGACACCTGCAATTGTAAAAATACCTGAAGAGTGCAGCTCATTGGATGCAGTTACTGTTCAGCCAACAATTTCCCACCTGGTTCCTTGGTTTTCTCAAATTGTGTCGAGCCATGCGTTGTCAAAAGGGATAAACACAGCTTAAACTTCATCCACTTCAGCAGAAATTTACCAAATTTTGAGCTGTGTATGGTTAAAAGAGAAGTTGAGGTTTTTTTTTTCTAGAAATCATACTTACCGATGCTGCATCAGTCTCCCACCGGCTCGAAGGCTGAGAATTGAGCGATCAAAGACTGCTGATTGCACGGTTCTCAGTGCTCCATGAGCAGAGAGCCGGTGACTGAAAGTCACCGGCTCTCTGCTCTGCCCACTCTGCATTGTGGGAGTGCTGGGCTGTGGAAGGGGTGGGAGCAGCTGACTTAGGCTCTCAGCAGATCCTTGAGGGGCTGAGCCAGTTGCCAGTCCAGGGATCTGGGTGGATCCCAACTTTGAAGTTGGGATCTTTCCCCAGCCTGGACCAGCTGAGTGACATCAGCCGATAGTGGACTTTAGCCTGATATTGGCTGAAAATGGGTCACAGGAGTGCAGAACAACAAGCTTTGTTTGTACTTCTCCGTTAACATTATTTCTTGTTTCCACCCTCTATTCACCTGTGCGTTTTTTTGTTCTTTTTGCCTGTGGCTCTTTACTTGCTTCCCCTCTGTATTCAGTTTTGGTGCATTGCCTGAACTAAGCCTGCAATACATGGATCGAAATTCAGACGGTTCAGAGGGACCGACCGAGATTCAATCCATGTAAGACTAGACTGATTGTACCAAAGCTGATTCATCAATTGACTTAGGTACAACCAGCCTGTCATATTTTTTTTACCAACAATTACTTCTGGAGGCTATAGCTACTAGCAGTAATCATTGTGTTCTGCCAGCTGCGAAGGCTCCCCACACTCCTCATTGGCAGAACACAATAGTGCTGCATTAAGCATTCCCACAGTCAGTTTTGATGGGGGAATCAAGTGATTTTCTTTCCTTCTACCCATGGTGGAAGGAAAGAAAACTGGTTTATCTATGGGCTGCTTTAGCCTGACTGCATTAGTAGGTCTGAACTAAATCTACCTGTCAGCATCTGTTTCTGAATCTAAGCATCGTTCTTCTGACCTTGTGTGTTTCCTTGTCTGAACTTTGTTGGAATCTACTGTTTTGGGTCTTATCATCTAGAACAGTTTGCTCTGACAACAGCTGGTCTCTACAATTCCCCGTTATCATTTCAAGTGTCTCTGGCATTGCAGTACATAAAATTCAGGGGATGAGGGTAGTAATCCTTCAGCTTTACTGATCCAGTGAGTCCCTGGCTAATAGGGAATTTTCTTTCACTTGAAAATTCCTATTAACTACTTCATATGAGACAGAATAAAATATAACAATGCTATGAGTAAAACTCTGAGCTACAAAATTAAATTTTTTTTTTTTACTTAACATTTGACCGTACTATTTTATACATGAGTTAAGGACCATTGTTTTTTTTCAAAATATTAAGCTTGAATACTTGGGCCACAGCAGGAAATTCTTTAGTTAGTCAAGCATACGCCTTTCTAGTGCCAACATTTATTTCAAGGTGGAGTGTTTGTTCTGCTTCATTGAATCAGAGCTGAAAATTGATTCTTACTGCAACAGCTTTCCGTATAAAATGTGCAAATCACTACCTTGAAAATTGTACCATGTCACTTTCAGCTGCCAGAAAGCAGTAATTCCGTCTAACAAAATCACCAGCATTCAGTAACAGTGTAGGATTGAGGAGAGCACTATATTCTCAACTTCAAAGGACTCCTTCCTAATACCTAGACAGCAAGGCCTTCTAATTCAGTGCAAGGTCATCTTCTGTCTTACTGTACATCAAGGAAAGGGTAAGTATAAGGAAGTAGCAGAAGGGCTTGTAAACAAGGCATATATTGCAGAGTATATCAAGAATGGCAATTTATGAGATCAAGTTCATCCTTAGCAGCTTTAAAATGCTTTACACATTTGATATTTCTAACCATGGCAACAGTCATAACTGCTATGCGACCTAGAACCGTGAGGGGGCATTCAGGCCCTCCCTTCAATGGCACCAGAGACACTCATACTTTTCAATATTTGAAAAAATAAGTTGGTACAACTTTAGTAAAAGAGATATGGATATTTTAAAAGCTTAACAAGAAAGTACGGGGGTTAGACAAAAAAATAAATGGAAACACTACATGATTTGCAGGTGTGAAAGTGACTACATGTTTCATGTTGAAAGCGGAAGTGATGTAACACTCCTTTGCTTCTGCTGTGTGATGAGACACCTAGCTAACAGGTGGGAACCTCACTTTCGTCATTCACTGCGTGCGCTGCTACTAATACGGAGTCATGTTGGAACGTACTGAGCATCAATGAGGGCAAATTGTTGGTGTCTGTTTATCTGGTGCCTCTGTGACTGAAGTTGCCAATTTTTTTGCCATATCGCGAGGTACAGTATCAAAGGTTATGATGGCATATACAGTTTCCAGGAAAATGTTGTTTGATAAGCATAAGCGTGGTGCCCAAATGATGGGCACAAACAGCAATCCAAGTATGACCAGAATAGTTGTTTCCACCTTAATCAAAAAATGTGCATGTAAACCCTACCAATGAACTTCTCTTTTTTGGTCCCTTAAAAATATCTGTTGTCCTAATTGATATCAATGACATTGTTCTCTGAGGACTACAGGAACATGCACCTCTATATAATGGAAAATAGGAGTGGGGTGGGGTTACCTTAATCCCTATCTTGTTTCTGATAAAGTTCGAGTGAATGTTGTCAACCTAGGACTGGAAACATGTTAGTAGCAGAATTACTAGGTTCAAATAAAAGTAAAAAAACTTAAAAAAAATAATAATACACAGTACAATAAAATTCTGGCGTAAAAAGGTTGAGTGGGTATGTATAAACAGGCAATATTATTATTATTGTACAGGATTTATATGGTGCCAACAGTTTGCACAGCGCTTTACAAAATGAAGGCAGACATTACAGACATTACAGTTACAATACAATTTGGTACAAGAGGAAATAGAGGGCCCTGCTCATTAGAGTTTACAATCTAGGAGGAAGGGTTGAGTGATACAAAAGGTAATAGCTGTGGGGGATGAGCTGATGGGGGAAATAATAGCACAAATAATGCCTATAAAGTCCATATATATATATATATCTGTATATAGGTATATAAGTCCTTAGTGTATTTGAGGCTCATAAAATGGCTGCCATCCTACAGAGTAAGCCAGCTCTGTGCAGCAAACAAGAAAGAGAGGAAGGAGGTGTCACTAAGTACAGTATTAGGTAGGCTTTAATATCACACAATAAAAATACACTCACAACACTAGGTGAATAACGAGCACATCTGCATATCCAAGGGGAAGGTCTCTCCACTCCATCAAATAAACATCCACAGGAGTATCTTGCCAGGCCTGTAGAAGGAGCTAGAGGCTCCGAGCCTGTAGCCTGTGATTCCTACTATCCTCTTCCTGTCCTCCAAGTTCCTCCGGTGGCGTCACATCTGCCCATGCATTCCACGCTGGTTCAGCGGGGCAGATCCTGCTTCACACCAGACTACCTCCCTGACTCCGATCCCCAGCACCTACATCGGACTCTTTCACTGGCAGCTCCTGCGGGATGGAGAGGAGAGACCTTCCTCTTGGATATGCAGATGTGCTTGTTATTTACCTACTCTTTCTGAAAAAATAATAATGCAGATACAACATAGCCAGGTCTGCTCAATCCCTGGATTTATAATCCCAAACCTTTAGCAGGGGAAAGGCAGATGAGAGTGAAGAAGGATTCCCTTGCTACTAGGACAGGTAAGCTATGGACCGAGGCAGGATTATAGTTCAGCTTTCCAGTCTACTCTGTGTTTCTGATTGGAAGGTGAACATTAGAAGTTCTACATCAGCTTCTTTTTGCTATTCCTGGAAGGAAAGGTTACTCCATTCTCTCTGTTTAGCAAGGATGGAAAAATCTTTTGAATTCTCTTGTTCAGTCCACGGGGCTGAATGAAATAAATCTTATGTGTATGGCTACCTTTGCTAATTCTGTTTATTATATGCCGTTTAGACTAAAAAGCATTAAAGCATTTGAGTCTTACTAGTACCAAATTGAGATTTGCATCAGCTTTAAAGTGGTTGTAAATGTCAAACATGAAACATGAACAAAGCATATCCCTCTGTAGTGTGTACTTGTCTCAATCAAGAGCACTAAGTGTCATTTCTGTCTGCTGCCCCGTTCCTCTGCTATAAGCATGAGTCACTTCTGATGAGTTTTCCTGACACCAAAAGAAAAATGGTGAAAGGGGAGGGCACAGCCTGTGATTGACAGCCTCAACTCTGTTCCTGTGTGTTGTGTGAAGGGGGGTGTGTCTCTTCCCTCCAATTAGCTCTCAGAGCTCTCCTCACTGAGCTCTGCAGTGTGTAATTTCAGCTCTCCACCCCCTGCTTTCTGAAAACTCAGACAAGCTTTATAAATTCTGCCCTTTGAATGGATGTTAGGAAAAGACGGTTGTAAATAGACAGATACAACTTATGTAGACATATTTGTTTCATCTTTGTGTATCACCTGAGGCCAGTCACTTCACTGGGTATATGTAAGGGCTTACAACCTCTTTAAACATAGCTAGTAAATGTGTGACAATGAGTCCAGAGCTCCACCTTCTAGTAAAAAATGAAATATTTAAATATTATGTTTCTTATTTATATGACACAAAACTGCAATTTTTTTTTAAATGTATACCTTTGTCCTGAGCAAAAAAACATAAGAAAAAATATGAAAACCTTGTTCGTTCACATGAAAGAGGATTTCAGACATCAGTGGGTGAGTAATGTACAGTAACATATAAAATATGGTTGTGTGATTCTAATAAAATTATCTTTGTTTAGTTTAACTTTTGTGTATTTAGAGCTTTGTACTTGTATTGTGTTTTGACAGTAGATAGATTTACAAAGAACAGTGAGTGTCAAAATGATTGATATGTTTGCTTTTTACCTCTAAGTTATCAAAGATCATAGACGGCCCCTTGAGTGGATTGTGGTAAACTATGCGTAATATTTTAAAATGAAATTGCAACAGAATCAAACATGATTCTGAAAAAGATTGAAGATGTGTAACTAACATAAAATGTAAAATTAATAATATCTAATTTGCATAATAAAGCACAGCATATACCATATTTTCTGCATGTTTCCTGTACCGGGGTTATAATATTTATAGAGTAATTCTTATAGGGTATCAACACTCCAGAACTCCAGGCATTCAGTTATCAGCATTGTAACTGTTGAACAAAGTAGCTAGAAGCCTTGTTTAATTTTCTTTGTCAGGTTAAAGTATATTTATACCCAAAACTCTATTTTACCTTTAGATAGAGTGGGGAAGGATTAGAGCCCCTGTCATATTTTACTGTGGTTGGAGAAATTCTTTCACTTTCTGTCTGGTAAAAGGATGTCACCATCTCTCACTGGAACCCTGGATATCAGTTAAACCTGATGTAGTGCTTATCTCTGGAGGAGCCGCTGTTTCTCAGGTTCCCTGTTCCCCAAGCCAATGAAACTTGGGACAGAACCACACAATTGAACACACAAAGGTTGAAGTAGGGAGGCGGGATATTTATTGGTGCAACACACAGTGCATTAAACAAATGGAAATAACAATAGACAAAGGCACAATAGCCAACTTAAATAATGCATAACTGAAGAAATAACTGGTGGACCATCATTTGTACTCCTAAGCCCCCCAAAAAAGGGGGTGTCCTAAGTAAAAGGTGGAGCCAAGAATTAGAGGTCCATTATTCTCTGTCAAACCCCTCCAACTGGTCAGTGTGCTGATGCTTGTTGGGGTCCATAGTTCTGAGCGTTGGAGTGCTCAAACTTGAATGAGTGCCACAAAATTGGGCATAGGTGCCCAATCAGTACCCTAAAACAAGTAACAGTTTCCTCTTAAACAGTGGGCTGAAAGTTGTGGCTAGCAACCTCTCACCACCAAACAAACTGGGAACTCACATTCTCCCGGTCTCTGTCTGGACTCAGGAATGTCAGCGGCAATGCAAACTCTGCAATGACATTCTCCCCATAGACCTGCCCATGTAAGCAGTGACACCAGAGTCAACAATGACAATCTCCTAAAGACCTGGCAGCAACACTTGACTCATAAATGATGATGTCCCACAGACCTGGTGATGTCAGAAGGCGATTTGCTCCACGTTTCTGACACCATGGTGAGTCCTCCAATAGGCAACCCTCCCTGACCCAGCAACCCACTTTGATGCGTGTCTCACACCATCCTCCACTCAACTGCCCCAAGCCCAAGAATTCTCTCCACTTTGTTCTCTTTCCTGCTCCCTATTATGCTTGGACTTCCATGTAGTTCTGCAGCACCAGGTTCACCCTCTCAGGTGACTACATCCCCCACAAGTCCGTGCTCCTCCAATAGACTTTGTCCACACCAAGGCTGCACAACAACCCATTCTAGTTTCTTTTGATTATCCTGGGTGGTGACCAGGGCTTTTCTCCAGCTGAAGTACAGCCCTAAAACATACAGTGTTCTTTCTCTTCCTCCCCTCTTTCCACACAAGCACTCCTCTATCTTTCTGGTGGCCTGAGAGACAGAAAGTGTTGGGGAGGCAGTGGCAGCAGTGTAATGATGATAGCCTGGTCTATGCTGCAGACCAGAGCAGCACTGCAGACTATGACTACATTTGCAAGGGTTTTAACCTGTCCCCTATGGTTGATAGGTATTTGGCAGATTCTTTACCCCAATCTAAAAATTATACCTTCCACTTCACCTTGCATCAGACCTATAGTAGTATAGATTATTTTTTTATCAGCCGTCACACCCTAAAGTGGGATCCCACCGCCGACACTGGCTCCATGGCATGGCCTGATTGTTCTTCACTTTCAATCCCTCCCCCCCAATGTAAAGAACTGAAGGCAGTGCTCTGAGGGATCTGGAACTTGCAAAACATGCAAAAAAGAAGGTGCAGTAGAATTTCCCCCCACACTCCTCAAACTACATACATTAGAATCCCTACACAAAAAGCCCCAATCACCTGACATATTAGCCTAAATTTCTTCAACTAGATCATCTCTCCTTCAACTCTATTAACAGGCCCATAGGCAGTAGTAATTTCATCGACAAAATTAATACTATTTTAGTCGACTAAAATACAACTAAAACTAAAACAATTCAGATGACTAAAATACAACCTAAACTAAAATAGCATTTTAGTCAAAAGACTATGACTAAAACTAAATCGAAATTTGACTTAAAAATTAAGACTGCCCATAGGAATGTCGAAGAAAGATTTTCTTTGTTGCCTACCAACACAGTAAAAAATGTGGATGATCCCTGGCACACTCCCTCCACCCCTGTACCATTTGCATCTATATACAATTGATTAGGAACTTCTCAGACAAACTTACAGTCTTACCATCACTCATCCTCCAAGAATTCAGTGCTTATTTTTCTACATTATATTATATAACCCCCCTGAACTCCTTACTGACATAGAACAACAACACTACAGTCTATTGTGGAATATGTGATGGATGCTGCTGGATGTTGCTACAAGGGATAAACTTGAATCCCCCTTCACAGAAGAGGTTCTCATGGCTATGATTCATTCTGTTTCCAGGTGAAAAAGTCTCAGCCCAGATAGGTGTACCCCTAAATTTTATAAAACTTATAAAGAACTTATCATCTCTTTCCTACTCAAAGACTTTAACTCTATCTCTGAGAATAACCCATTCACTGCTCAATACCTAGAGGCCCGCATTTCCCTTATTCCAAAGCTGGACAAAGAACACTCCATTTGCTCCAACTATCACCTGATAATAAGGATTGGCTTTGAAAAATATACTAAAATGATAGCCACCCATTTTCAATACCCTCCTTATGCAAACAGTTCATCAGAACCGAGTTGGATTTCCTTACTGTAGCCAGCACCTTGACCCCTAGCCACTGGCACTCACCGCAGGCACCTATCCTCTTAGAATGGATCTCTGAATTAAGCATAAGAAAATGGCATACAGGACTCTCTATCTAACGAAACTAACAGGTATTTTGTGGGTATCTCTTGACTCATGAAACCTTATTATCTCTTGCTCACAGTGACTATTGGAAGACAGCCCCAATCCCTCCCTTCCCTCTCCAGACACTATCCTACCCAACTCCTCATCCCCCCCCCATTTTCTTTACCTTTCTACTTTCCTTATTCCCCTTGTATACTTATGTTCATTACATGTACTACTTATTCAGCAGTAGGCATAATCAATCCCAATGCTCCCCAAACAGGGACTGCTGCTCTTTACACCCTACTCACTCAAAGTAAATAGCCCTTCTGTATTATATATGTACTTACAAGCCTTTTCTGTGCCCCTCTACCTCTTTGCATTCTGTATCCCCTATTTCTTTTTTCTAAAAATCAATTAAGTCAGATTGAATGAAAAAAATATATTTATCTTCTTGACTTTATTTAATGTGTCTATTTCTTACCCTTCAGCCTGAGTCTAGGGGAGGGGGGGGGGGTACCTGCAGTTTGATAGCTGCCATCTTTTCAAATGCTTGATCTCACACACTGTATACTCAGAAACTGAATGACAGCGAGTTAAGCAGCTGACATGGCAGAAACTATCAGACTAAATAAAAAGGAAATATAAATATTTTATGACTAGGCCTGCACAGATATAATAATGTAACATTGAATATTCAGATTCTTACATAAGGCCATTCGTGACTGGAAGATGTATCCCTTCTTCGATGCTTTACAATCTACTCAGCCATGTGCACATGCACACAGCAGGACCACTGTTTGAAAGACTCAATGAACCCTTCGAAACAGCGGGTGGGAGAGCCATGCTTAGTGCAACCCAATTCAAGGGGAATCAGGCAGCCTCTGATAGTGTAAAAATTATTTTGTACATATTGTCTTTATTCATTACAGTCAGGAATAATTATAATTTTTATAAATATTTTTGTAAGATTCATTTTGCATATGAATATTATGAATACTATATGTTCTTTTATCTTGCCAGGCTTCATTTCCTGTTTCCCTTTATCTCTTTAGCTCCTTTGTTGGACAAAAGCCTGTTGTTTACTAAGCTCACTAGATTCAGAGAAATTTACATACATGAATCAGTCATCCCTTATCAGATCAGTCCATCTCAGGTTTCAAGCATTCAATGTCTGCTGTGATCTGATTAGATAACCCATAGTTTTCTATGAAGCATTTAAAAAAAAATGGTATAGAGTTGACACCAAACCATTATGGTTTCCCATTAAAACACTTTCAAAAAAAGTCTTAAGAAATCTTAATATGAACAAAATCTACTTTTAAGTGGTAAACCCAGTCACTAAAATCTCATATAAGCTTTAACGCAGAGTTCCACCCTTTTATGATCCTTGCCACACAATGCCCACTCGCAGAACAGTGTGTAATGGGATTTGTTTTTTCAAAATACCTTTTTTTGCTTTCTGTATTCTGCACTTCCAGTACAGCCGCCTAGGCAATTCCCTTATTCCCTAGGACTCTTGGGATATTAGCGTCATCTATCCCAGGATTCTTCGGGAAGCCTAATGGTGAAATCTCATTGTGTTATTTGACAGGAAGTGACGTGATTAGGAGGATTGAATTACAGTTTGCCATACCAATGGGGCAGGAACATCCGCTCATGCCGCCATTGTTATGGCAACCTGAAAACAACACAGCGCAGCTGCAAGATCGGGAGCTGCACCGAATCCCAGAGGAAAGTAGGAGCAGGCTTCAGATGCCCAAACTAGTAATGGCCACTGCCTGTTTGCTGGGATCCTGCTGAGGAATGTCATATTTACAAGTAAGCAAAAACATATACTTAGAACACTGTCCTAATTATATAGTGCAAATGAAAAGAATCACGGGAGTGCTTTTTGTATAAAAGTGCCAAGAAGACAGGAACTCCACTTTTATGTAATTTTAAGTGTCGTTTTCAATATTTGTATATCTGCATCAAAAAAGTACCTGGTAATTCTGCCATGAAAGTCCTTGTTTAGATTCATCCTGGTATAGGGTGACACTGACAGCATTTTATCTCTGTCTTCCAAATTATTTTGCTGTCACCCTGTTACACCCTCTACCAATGGAAACTACATGTATCAGGCTTCTACACACATTACACAGAGATGGTCCATGTTGTGACCATCAGAAAAGCCCACTGTGAGATATGCAATGCAACCCTTGCTAGAATACATACATGTAGACAGAAAAGGAAAGCAAGTATTTAAAAAAAAAAAGAAAATATATTATTTATGATACAAAGTGCTTTAGCAAACTAAAAATCATTTAGGTAGGGTTTACATTTACTTTAAAATTGCCAGCCTCTTCAGACTGTTCTCTTATATCTATGGCTAGGGTAATGTTTCTTTTTCTCTGCAATTTCCAAGCGTCTCTTATTGACAGTGATGTTGCTTACTTTCATTAAACACATGTTCTCTCTTCTTTCTTTCAGCCCGCAGTCCTCAAATAAATAAAAACAGCTGCAGAGTTTTTCCAAGACTACTATGCGGACTTATTGACATTGAAATTGCACTGGAAGTCTAGGCACATACCATGAGCTGTAAAGGCAGCAGGAGAAACGGTAGGAGCTGGCTTGACGTTTTTATAATGATAAGGGCATTTTCATCTGATTTTATTAAAAATATATTCATATACATATACAGAAACAGAAAAAAAGATTGATGTTGATAGAATTATGAAGGTTTTTGGCATTTCTGTTTCAAGCACCTTTTTTGTAATTACCAAATTATATTTTTATTGTTGTCTGGATCCTTTCTGAGTAGCTTTCAAATCACTTCCTAATGCAGTGTCTAAACAAAAGTGAAGGGAAATTTTTCGGTTGGGTCTTTGAACACAGTGATAAAAGCTTAAAAGAACAATTTTTTTTCTCTGCCCTGTCTATAGCAAAAAAAACAACACAATTTCAACTGGAGTTTCCTACTTAAAGTAGACCTGTGGCCAAACTATGGTCATGGAATTCTCTACATATTCTTAACATGAACTAATTACACTTTAATAGAAACACTTTCACTGACCTCTTTAGATGCATACGCTTTGGAATAATTGCTCCTCAAAATTCACAGCCGTTCAGCTCACTCCCTTCCAGCAGTGATGCACAAACTTTCCAGCTTTTTCAAGGCCTCATTCACACTTGAGCTGAGAGTCTTTTGGACATTTATTTAGAGCATTTCTACAGTCATTTTATATCATTTTTGCAAGTGTTTCAAGCTTGATAGGTGACCCTGCTGACTCTGCCCTAAAGGAAACTCAAGTACTTTTTCAAACAATGATCTTCAAAGTGTAAATGGGCACCAAATAAATCCACTGAAAATAATGTATCCTAGCATTGAAGCACTTCAAATGAAGCTGATGTTTTCCTCTAAGTACATAAATCTTTTTGGAACATCTCACTAATCCCAATCCCTAACTAAGTTATTCCTAAAAACACCAAAAAGAACACCTCTTGACTGTTTATTGAGCCAAAGAGTGACTGTGTCCATTTGCCTGACTGCACGTGAAACTACTAGAAAATACCTCAGGGGCCTCTCTGACTGCTGGCTCCTACAGGGGTACCACTACACAACATACCTGGGTACTGCAGTTCCATAAATAGTAATGTTACCATTACTTTTTATAGACATATGGTGCATTTGTGCACTGTATAGGGTGTAGCATACCTCCCAACTAGAGATGAGCGAAGAAATGAAAAATTCGATTCGGCTGATTCGGCGAATTCCAGTGTGAAATTCGATTCGATGCGAATTTCTCCGCTACGAAGATGACTTATTTAAAGGGTTTCTAGGCTTCAGAGAGCCTTTAAATTAGTGCAGAACACTGTACCTTTAATTTAAATGCCCTTGGAGATGAGGAAGGAGAAGGAGAAGGATGAGAAGAAGGAGAAGGAGAAGGATGAGAAGAAGGAGAAGGAGAAGGGTGAGAAGAAGGAGAAGGATGAGAAGAAGGAGAAGGATGAGAAGAAGGAGAAGGAGAAGGATGAGAAGAAGGAGAAGGAGAAGGATGAGAAGAAGGAGAAGGAGAAGGATGAGAAGAAGGAGAAGGATGAGAAGAAGGAGAAGGATGAGAAGAAGGAGAATGATGAGAAGAAGGAGAAGGATGATAAGAAGAAGGCTGAGAATAAGGAGAAGGATGAGAAGAAGGAGAAGGAGAAGGATGAGAAGAAGGAGAAGGATGAGAAGAAGGAGAAGGAGAAGGATGAGAAGAAAGAGAAGGATGAGAAGGAGAAGGATGAGAAGAAGAAGGATGAGAAGAAGAAGGATGAGAAGAAGGAAAAGGATGAGAAGAAGAAGGATGAGAAGAAGGAGAAGGATGAGAAGAAGGAGAATGATGAGAAGAAGGAGAAGGATGATAAGAAGGACAAGGAAGAGAAGAAGGAGAAGGAGAAGGATGAGAAGAAGGAGAAGGATGAGAAGAAGGAGAAGGATGAGAAGAAGGAGAAGGATGAGAAGAAGGAGAAGGATGAGAAGAAGGAGAAGGATGAGAAGAAGGAGAAGGAGAAGGATGAGAAGAAGGAGAAGGATGAGAAGAAGAAGGATGAGAAGAAGGATGAGAAGAAGGAGGAGAAGGATGAGAAGAAGAAGGATGAGAAGAAGGAGAAGGATGAGAAGAAGGAGAAGGAAGAGAAGAAGGAGAAGGAGAAGGATGAGAAGGAGAAGGATGAGAAGAAGGAGAAGGATGAGAAGAAGGAGAAGGAGAAGGATGAGAAGAAGGAGAAGGATGAGAAGAAGAAGGATGAGAAGAAGGATGAGAAGGATGAGAAGAAGGAGAAGGATGAGAAGAAGGAGAATGATGAGAAGAAGGAGAAGAAGGAGAAGGATGAGAAGAAGGAGAAGGATGAGAAGAAGGAGAAGGATGAGAAGAAGGAGAAGGATGAGAAGAAGGAGAAGGAGAAGGATGAGAAGAAAAAGGATGAGGAGAAGGAGAAGGATGAGAAGAAGGAGAAGGAGAAGGATGAGAAGAAGGAGAAGGATGAGAAGAAGGAGAAGGAGAAGGATGAGAAGAAGGAGAAGGAGAAGGATGAGAAGAAGGAGAAGGAGAAGGATGAGAAGAAGGAGAAGGATGAGAAGAAGGAGAAGGATGAGAAGGAGAAGGATGAGAAGGAGAAGGATGAGAAGAAGAAGGCTGAGAATAAGGAGAAGGATGAGAAGAAGGAGAAGGATGAGAAGAAGGAGAAGGATGAGAAGAAGGAGAAGGAGAAGGATGAGAAGAAAGAGAAGGATGAGAAGGAGAAGGATGAGAAGAAGAAGGATGAGAAGAAGAAGGATGAGAAGAAGGAAAAGGATGAGAAGAAGAAGGATGAGAAGAAGAAGAAGGATGAGAAGAAGGAGAATGATGAGAAGAAGGAGAAGGATGATAAGAAGGAGAAGGAAGAGAAGAAGGAGAAGGAGAAGGATGAGAAGAAGGAGAAGGATGAGAAGAAGGAGAAGGATGAGAAGAAGGAGAAGGATGAGAAGAAGGAGAAGGATGAGAAGAAGGAGAAGGAGAAGGATGAGAAGAAAAAGGATGAGGAGAAGGAGAAGGATGAGAAGAAGGAGAAGGAGAAGGATGAGAAGAAGGAGAAGGATGAGAAGAAGGAGAAGGATGAGAAGAAGGAGAAGGAGAAGGATGAGAAGAAGGAGAAGGAGAAGGATGAGAAGAAGGAGAAGGAGAAGGATGAGAAGAAGGAGAAGGATGAGAAGAAGGAGAAGGATGAGAAGGAGAAGGATGAGAAGGAGAAGGATGAGAAGAAGAAGGCTGAGAATAAGGAGAAGGATGAGAAGAAGGAGAAGGAGAAGGATGAGAAGAAGGAGAAGGATGAGAAGAAGGAGAAGGAGAAGGATGAGAAGAAAGAGAAGGATGAGAAGGAGAAGGATGAGAAGAAGAAGGATGAGAAGAAGAAGGATGAGAAGAAGGAAAAGGATGAGAAGAAGAAGGATGAGAAGAAGGAGAAGGATGAGAAGAAGGAGAATGATGAGAAGAAGGAGAAGGATGATAAGAAGGAGAAGGAAGAGAAGAAGGAGAAGGAGAAGGATGAGAAGAAGGAGAAGGATGAGAAGAAGGAGAAGGATGAGAAGAAGGAGAAGGATGAGAAGAAGGAGAAGGATGAGAAGAAGGAGAAGGAGAAGGATGAGAAGAAGGAGAAGGATGAGAAGAAGAAGGATGAGAAGAAGGATGAGAAGAAGGAGGAGAAGGATGAGAAGAAGAAGGATGAGAAGAAGGAGAAGGATGAGAAGAAGGAGAAGGAAGAGAAGAAGGAGAAGGAGAAGGATGAGAAGGAGAAGGATGAGAAGAAGGAGAAGGATGAGAAGAAGGAGAAGGAGAAGGATGAGAAGAAGGAGAAGGATGAGAAGAAGAAGGATGAGAAGAAGGATGAGAAGGATGAGAAGAAGGAGAAGGATGAGAAGAAGGAGAATGATGAGAAGAAGGAGAAGAAGGAGAAGGATGAGAAGAAGGAGAAGGATGAGAAGAAGGAGAAGGATGAGAAGAAGGAGAAGGATGAGAAGAAGGAGAAGGAGAAGGATGAGAAGAAAAAGGATGAGGAGAAGGAGAAGGATGAGAAGAAGGAGAAGGATGAGAAGGAGAAGGAGAAGGATGAGAAGAAGGAGAAGGAGAAGGATGAGAAGAAGGAGAAGGATGAGAAGAAGGAGAAGGATGAGAAGGAGAAGGAGAAGGATGAGAAGGAGAAGGATGAGAAGAAGGAGAAGGAGAAGGATGAGAAGAAGGAGAAGGAGAAGGATGAGAAGAAGGAGAAGGATGAGAAGAAGGATGAGCAGAAGGAGAAGGATGAGAAGAAGGAGAAGGATGAGAAGAAGGAGAAGGATGAGAAGAAGGATGAGAAGAAGGATGAGAAGAAGGAGAAGGATGAGAAGAAGGACAGTTCTGTGACAGTTTCTGTCTATTTCTGACAGTTCTGGGACATTCACTCCATACAGCGGTTTCAACCGCTGTATGGAGGGAATGTCATAGAACTGTCAGAAATAGACTATTAATGACAGTTCTGGGACTGTCCTTCCATGCAGCGGTTGAAACATTGTATGTATTTGTTTCCATAAATGGATCCATTTATGGAAACAAATACATACAATGTTTCAACCGCTGCATGGAAGGACAGTCCCAGAACTGTCATTAATAGTCTATTTCTGACAGTTCCATGACATTCCCTCCATACAGCGGTTAAAACAGCTGTATGCAGTGAATGTCCCAGAACTGTCATAAATAGTCTATTTCTGATAGATCTGGGACATTCACTCCATACAGCTGTTTTAACCGCTGTATGGAGGGAATGTCATGGAACTGTCAGAAATAGACTATTAATGACAGTTCTGGGACTGTCCTTCCATGCAGCGGTTGAAACATTGTATGTATTTGTTTCCATAAATGGATCCATTTATGGAAACAAATACATACAATGTTTCAACCGCTGCATGGAAGGACAGTCCCAGAACTGTCATTAATAGTCTATTTCTGACAGTTCCATGACATTCCCTCCATACAGCGGTTAAAACAGCTGTATGCAGTGAATGTCCCAGAACTGTCATAAATAGTCTATTTCTGATAGATCTGGGACATTCACTCCATACAGCTGTTTTAACCGCTGTATGGAGGGAATGTCATGGAACTGTCAGAAATAGACTATTAATGACAGTTCTGGGACTGTCCTTCCATGCAGCGGTTGAAACATTGTATGTATTTGTTTCCATAAATGGATCCATTTATGGAAACAAATACATACAATGTTTCAACCGCTGCATTGAAGGACAGTCCCAGAACTGTCATTAATAGTCTATTTCTGACAGTTCCATGACATTCCCTCCATACAGCGGTTAAAACAGCTGTATGCAGTGAATGTCCCAGAACTGTCATAAATAGTCTATTTCTGATAGATCTGGGACATTCACTCCATACAGCTGTTTTAACCGCTGTATGGAGGGAATGTCATGGAACTGTCAGAAATAGACTATTAATGACAGTTGTGGGACTGTCCTTCCATACAGCGGTTGAAACATTGTATGTATTTGTTTCCATAAATGGATCCATTTATGGAAACAAATACATACAATGTTTCAACCGCTGCATTGAAGGACAGTCCCAGAACTGTCATTAATAGTCTATTTCTGACAGTTCCATGACATTCCCTCCATACAGCGGTTAAAACAGCTGTATGCAGTGAATGTCCCAGAACTGTCATAAATAGTCTATTTCTGATAGATCTGGGACATTCACTGCATACAGCTGTTTTAACCGCTGTATGGAGGGAATGTCATGGAACTGTCAGAAATAGACTATTAATGACAGTTCTGGGACTGTCCTTCCATGCAGCGGTTGAAACATTGTATGTATTTGTTTCCATAAATGGATCCATTTATGGAAACAAATACATACAATGTTTCAACCGCTGCATTGAAGGACAGTCCCACAACTGTCATTAATAGTCTATTTCTGACAGTTCCATGACATTCCCTCCATACAGCGGTTAAAACAGCTGTATGCAGTGAATGTCCCAGAACTGTCATAAATAGTCTATTTCTGATAGATCTGGGACATTCACTCCATACAGCTGTTTTAACCGCTGTATGGAGGGAATGTCATGGAACTGTCAGAAATAGACTATTAATGACAGTTCTGGGACTGTCCTTCCATGCAGCGGTTGAAACATTGTATGTATTTGTTTCCATAAATGGATCCATTTATGGAAACAAATACATACAATGTTTCAACCGCTGCATTGAAGGACAGTCCCAGAACTGTCATTAATAGTCTATTTCTGACAGTTCCATGACATTCCCTCCATACAGCGGTTAAAACAGCTGTATGCAGTGAATGTCCCAGAACTGTCATAAATAGTCTATTTCTGATAGATCTGGGACATTCACTCCATACAGCTGTTTTAACCGCTGTATGGAGGGAATGTCATGGAACTGTCAGAAATAGACTATTAATGACAGTTGTGGGACTGTCCTTCCATACAGCGGTTGAAACATTGTATGTATTTGTTTCCATAAATGGATCCATTTATGGAAACAAATACATACAATGTTTCAACCGCTGCATGGAAGGACAGTCCCAGAACTGTCATTAATAGTCTATTTCTGACAGTTCCATGACATTCCCTCCATACAGCGGTTAAAACAGCTGTATGCAGTGAATGTCCCAGAACTGTCATAAATAGTCTATTTCTGATAGATCTGGGACATTCACTCCATACAGCTGTTTTAACCGCTGTATGGAGGGAATGTCATGGAACTGTCAGAAATAGACTATTAATGACAGTTCTGGGACTGTCCTTCCATGCAGCGGTTGAAACATTGTATGTATTTGTTTCCATAAATGGATCCATTTATGGAAACAAATACATACAATGTTTCAACCGCTGCATTGAAGGACAGTCCCAGAACTGTCATTAATAGTCTATTTCTGACAGTTCCATGACATTCCCTCCATACAGCGGTTAAAACAGCTGTATGCAGTGAATGTCCCAGAACTGTCATAAATAGTCTATTTCTGACAGTTCTGGGACATTCACTCCATACAGCGGTTTCCGGCAAAAAGTGTATGTGCAGAGTTCCTCTATTCTGCAGATACACTTAGAGGAGCTCTGCAGATACACTTAGAGGAGCTCTGCACATACACTTTTTTCCGGTTTGGAATTATTCTTATTTTCATCCTACTTCTTCTTCTTCTTCTTCATCCTCATCCTCATCCTCTTCTTCTTCTGAGGATGAGGATGAAGAAGAAGAAGAAGAAGAAGAAGAAGAAGTAGGATGAAAATAAGATTAATTCCAAGCCGGCAAAAAGTGTATGTGCAGAGCTCCTCTAAGTGTATCTGCAGAGCTCCTCTAAGTGTATCTGCAGAATAGAGGAACTCTGCACATACACTTTTTGCCGGCTTGGAATTATTCTTCTTTTCATCCTACTTCTTCTTCTTCTTCTTCTTCATCCTCATCCTCAGAAGAAGAGGATGAGGATGAGGATGAGGATGAGGAAGAAGAAGAAGAATGAAAAGAAGAATAATTCCAAGCCGGCAAAAAGTGTATGTGCAGAGTTCCTCTATTTCTGACAGTTCTCTCACAGCTTCTTCACATGTACAGCGGTTGAAATATCTGTATCCTAAATGGAAACTAATAGATACAAATTGTATCTATTAGTTTCCATTTAGGATACAGATGTTTCAACCGCTATACATGTGAAGAAGCTGTGAGAGAACTGTCAGAAATAGAGGAACTCTGCACATACACTTTTTGCCGGCTTGGAATTATTCTTCTTTTCATCCTACTTCTTCTTCTTCTTCTTCTTCTTCTTCTTCTTCTTCATCCTCATCCTCATCCTCTTCTTCTGAGGATGAAGAAGAAGAAGAAGTAGGATGAAAAGAAGAATAATTCCAAGCCGGCAAAAAGTGTATGTGCAGAGTTCCTCTATTTCTGACAGTTCTCTCACAACTTCTTCACATGTACAGTGGTTGAAACATCTGTATCCTAAATGTAAACTAATAGATACAATGTTTCAACCGCTAAACATGTGTTCCTTCTGTCAGAGAACTGTCAGAAATAGCGGAGCTCACTGCAGGGACACTTTTGCCGGCTGATCGGGAAATGTTCGATTCGCGCACCCGAAGTAGGCAAAATTTCGGTTTCGACACGAATCGAATATTTCCTGAAATTCGACTCGAATTCCGGTTCGCCTAGTTCGATTCGCTCATCTCTACTCCCAACCATCCTGGATTTCACAGGGCTGTTCCGGGATTTCAACAAAATCCTATGGACCTAGGCTGTTTCCACGGATCCCTAACACCACTCCATTCCACATTTCCCAATCCTGTTTTTTAATTACCTTGTGGAGTGTTTTATACTTAAGCCTTCCATCTGGTTTCCTTGCCAGACCAGTAAATCAGAGCAGTGAATGTTTCTATGCTGCCCAGTCCTTGACGGCTTCCTCGTGCTGTTGTCTTTGTCTGCCAGTTACGCAGACAATAACTTAGACACCCAAAGAAGAACCCCGACTTCATGTAAATTGAACAAGAAACCATGTGACTACGAATTTAGGTGAGTCAAAGGGTACTTATATAGCACTGTTAATTTATGCAGCAATTTACATATATTGTACATTCACATCAGTCCCTAAACCTCAATCTAAGGTCCCTAACTCACATTCATACATACACATACTATGACCAATAGTAGTAGTAAGACAGAAGCCAATTAATGAACCAGCATGTCTTTGGAATGTGGGAGGAAACTCACGCAGGGACAGGGAGAACATGCAAACTCCAGGCAGGTAGTGCCATGGCTAAGATTCAAACTGACGACCATAGTGCTAGGTGAAAGTGCTAAGCACTTAGCCACTGTGCTGCTTTTTTATAAGCCAGTGATTTGTTGGAGAAGGGTGGAGGGAGGGTCAGAGCAGAGTTTAGCTTTAAGGTAAGTTGTAGCATTATGGGTAGGCATTACTGGTCAATTTTACTAGTATGAACATTGTCACTGATTGCAGCATGTTGCTTTTAAACAAATTCAGCTCTCGCACCTGTATACCGCTTATGGACCAGACAATTTTCTACATGTCAGCTATGGGCATTTTGTTAATGAAGTAATATTGTCATTACTTAAGGTTTAATGCATTTTCTGGATTAAGGAAAAAAACGTACAGTATGCAGCTCCCAGCCCCCCTTAGACTTACCTGAGCCCAATCTCAATGCAGTGATGTGCATGACAACAGTGGCTCTCTTGGCTCTCTCCCTCCTCATTGGCTCAGACACAGCAGCAGCTCCCACTGCTGTCAATCAGGAGCCAGCTCAGGAGTGAGCGCGCATGAGTGCCACATAGCAAGCAGCTTGGTATGGGGAGACTCGGAGGGGGGAAGGAGCCAGGAGCATCAGCAGGGGACCAAGAAGAGGAGGATTTGGGCTGCTCTTTGCAAAGAACAGGTAAGACATGTTGGTTATTTTTTTTTTTTCAGAATGTTTACAATCATTTGAAAGAACAAAGTAATACATATATTTTTCAGTACAAGCAATGCTTTCTCTTGCCAATATTCTCTTGAAAAAATATTTTATTTCCTATGCAATCTATAGACAAAAGGTGTAACAAAAAAGTTGGATTGGTGTTAGTTTTAAAAACAAGTGTTTTATGAATAAAACAATGTATGTTATTCCATAATTACCCTGTGCATTATTACACTAAAATGTAGTTCCTATTACAAAGCACAGCAGTTATTTACAGATAAAATTATGTGTTTTGTTTTCAATTTCGACTTTATGTTTAAACATTTTATTAAAACAATTAAGGAACAAATTAGTAAAAATGTAAAAAAAATGTAAGTTTAAGGGCCCAGTCACACCAGATCGCAGTGGGGGAAACCAGTGTTCCATGCGCGTTTCCTGCACTAGGAACAAAATGCACTGGGCGTGCGATCTTCTGAGGGTGTCAGTGTAATCTTTCCCCAAACGCATTTGTCTACACCAATTGTATGGTATCTCAGTACCAATCAATCCGGTTACAATGTGTTTTTAACAGTAGTGCATGAACTACTTTTGGTGCGATCCAGTGCAAATTCAGTCCATTAATTAGGACTGATTAGTTTTCACTAAGAATTAGCAAAGGAGACAAGTACCAGCGGTCAGTGCACGTGTGCACACACATTTTCATTCATAAATGGCGGCTATCGTATAGCTGGTTATGCCAGTGTCTTCACACACGTGGAAGACGACATTTACACTGCGTTCCATATACGAAAACCTGCCCATCTGTAATTTAGTAAGTCATATACATTGACATGCTTTCAAAATTTCTCTATTCTTTTTTCATACCAGCACTATTAGCATTTAAATTATGAACACACACACTTATGTATATTATATTTTTAATACTCTTATTTTTTTTCCGCTCTGTTTTTGGCAGTCGTCATGTTTTTGATGCTTGACATCTCTGTTGAATGATTTCTATTTTGCCTCCCCTCCAGATTGGTTGACCTATTATTAGAGTAGTCACCCAGATAGGGAAGAGCCTCTTTGGTCTCCCACATGATCTGCTCAAGTGGCCTCCCATTTTGTCTTACTCCTCTATATAAGTTTGCTCTTTGTATAGTTGCTTTAGCTGCGCTGTACCACGGGGCAGAGGTGTAAATGGGCACTGAATGTGCCTTGGGTTAAGGCAGATGATTCATTCATTAATGCACAATAATAGATCAAAAACCTGAAGACCTGCTGCATTTTTACTAGCACTGTGCTGTGAATGGGCCCTGAACTTGTTACTGGCACTAATCTATCACACTCCTGGATAGGTTGCTAGGATGGTTAATTAAATTTAGTTCTTTTTGGCACCTCTGTAATCAGTGGAGCAGTTTGCAATCGTGCTGGGTTTTTCTGAACTTCAGTGACTGCAGGTTTCCCCTGCCTTCTGGAAGGTCCCAGAATGTAGTGGGCTCGAAAGGCAAATCAGCAGCGTGAATAGTTATGTTGTCTCAGCCAATCCATGGGGGAAGATGCCTAGTAGGTTGTTGGGGGTACATAAATAATCTAGGATCTGGATCTGCACTGTTCTTGTCCAGGAGGAGAAGTTCCCAGCTTGAAGGGTTGCTACCCTTCTAGGCAGTCCAGCTTTTGTTCTGTATGTGCTCATCATGGTCCCTACTGTTATAGGGCTGGGGGGCTTGTCTTGCTAAAAATTTCTGGAACCAATTAAGGGATTTCACTGAGGATTCGGTCTGAAGAGTTCACAGGAAAAATGTCTGATATTGGAAGGAGGTATCCAAGTATTCAGGGACATTGTGAGTACAGACCTGAGTGTAGAATCCCAGTGACTGTGTGCTGTTACCGGGGCTTTTCTTCTTAAAGAACTCAACCACACCCTCCACTTTCACCCAAGAGGGGATGGGATAGAGTGCCGCAATGAAACGTGGGTGTGGTAAAATTTCACTAAGAGTGGGAGGATCCTAAAGGGGCATTAAATACCAGGAGTGTGCTATATACAGAATGCAGAGTTCGGAAGTGTGCTACTTACAGAGTGCAGAGTTCAGGAATACGCTTTGCACAGTGTACATGGTTCAGAACTGTGCTATGTACAGAGTGCAGAGTTCAGGAATGTGCTACATACAGAGTGCAGATTTCAGGAATGCGCTTTGTATAGTGTGCAGGGTTGAGGAGTTGTCAGGGATCGCGGCTCTGTCCCCCGCGCATGCGCATTGGCGGCAGATCTCGCCGGGACACAGGCACTAGGTCCCGGCGAGCCGCGGCTGACAGGACGCCGCGCATGCGCAGTAGGAGCCGCGGGCGCGCCTCAGGCGTCCAATGACAGCCGGGGGCGCGTCCTAGCCGGCCAATGACAGTGCAGGGCGCACTATTTAAAGATGCCCTGCACTGTCACAGATTGCCGCAAGGTCTTCCTGTGATCCTGAGTTCCTGCACCCGTCTAGTGACCCTGATTGACCCTGACTACGCTGCCTGCCCCTGTGATTGACCCGGATTGCCCTGACTATTCTGCCTGCTCCTGTGATTGACCCGGATTGTCCTGACTACTCTGCCTGCTCCTGCGTTTGACCCGGATTGCCCTGACCATTCTACGGACTGACTTCCCTGCTGACCCTGCGTATGACCCGACTACTCTTTGCCTACCGATCCTGTACCCCGCTTACCCTCACGGGCCCACGATCCGTTACTACCCTGCTGGGGCCGCCATCCTCTTCATATCTGGCTCTCCCGGTACCTGTCCCCAAAGGTCTCCTCAGCCACTGGTGGGCTTGCTCGGAGGTCGTGACCTGGCCCGGGACTGTTTCAAGTCCATCTCCACCATCAGGGGCCCTGGTGAAAGCACAGCCCGGGCTTAGACCCCACGCTCTGAGTAGGTCTGTCAGTTGGCAGCCTGAGGCACCACCTGGCGGATCATAACAGGAGTGCACTACATAGATAGCAAAGGGTTGAGGAGTGCACTACATACAGAGTTCAGGAGTGTGTTATGTACAGAATGCAGGGTTGAGGAGTGCAAACTGTACAGAGTGCAGAGACCAGGAGTGCGCTACGTACAGAGTGCAGAGATCAGAAGTGTGCAGTGTAAAGAGTGCAGGTTTCAGGAGTGTGGTACATACATAGTTTAGAGTTAAGGCATGTGCTATATACAGAAGGCAGAGTTCACAACTGCATATCTCACTGGCCACTTTAAACCAAAAATGATCCCCCCCCCCCCAAAATCGCCTCCCATCCCCAAATCCTCATCCTTCACAGGATTGATATCCCTCTTCTAGCACAATTGCCCCCATCCCCCTTCCCAAGATAAAGCCTCTTTCCCTGTCAGCACAAGCCTCCCAATCCCCCTTGCTACAAATGCCACCATAAATCCTTTTGTTTCTCCTCCCCTCAAATCTCCCAACACAGACCTCAGATACAGCATGGCACCATGCAGTGGGAGATGTTCTTTCTCCCAGACTGCACCTCGTGGTCTGTCATAAGACACATCAGAGCCGAGGAGGAGCCTAGGGAAAGCTTCCCCTGCTCTGTTACTCTGGGGTGACAAGTGGCAGCCAGTGGGGGGAGATGCGGGGGTGCTAGCAATCTTATTTTGGTAACAATCCTGTGCAATGTCCTTTTGCCTCTTTTGGTCAGTTGACCACGCTTATGCTTATCAGGCGACGTTTTCCCAGAAACTGTATATGTCGTCATAAACTTTGATATATGAATAAGTACATGATACATGAATAAAGAAAGCCAGGCTTCTTACCTGTTAGCTAGGTGTCTCATTACACAGCGGAAGCAAAAGAATGTTACATCACTTCTGCTTTCAATGCATAACATGTCTTCATTTTCACACCTGCAAATCATGTAGTGTTTCCATTCTTTTTATCTAACCCCTGTATATGGTACATTCACGTAGTCCCTGCCCTCAAGACGTTTACAGTCTAAGATCCCCATCTCACATACATGTATATTAAGATCAAGTATTCTACTACTTTGGAGTGGACACCCATGTATCATAAGGAAAATTTACATTCTCCATGCAGGTAGTGTCCTGGTTGGAATTTGAACCAAGGGCCCTAGTTCTGCAAGGAGACAAAAGGTGAAAATATTTTATACTCTATGGCAGGAGTGGTCAACCCTTTGGGGAACGAGGGCCACTTAAGTGATCTGGTTACCAGTCGCAGGCCACAATGAAATTAAATGGTTCAGATTTTCAAAAATGTTATTTTAAATAACGTAATGAACATTTCCTCTTGCAACTGCTGAATGCTGGCTCGGAGGGAGAAGAGGAGAAGCCGGCTTTCAGCAGTTTCAGGAGAAAATGGAGAGCATCTGTTCTTGTACATGCCTCCCCCTGCCGCCTCTCCTGTCCAAGTATAAAACAGAACGTGACAGGGAGGTCACACAGGCCTTTATTAAGCGTACCAAACCTTTAAGATAATAGAATTGCTCTTCCCTGGTTTGAGGTTGAGGGCCATATCAGAGGGCTCTGAGGGCCACAGGTTCAGTACCTCTGCTCTATGGACTGGACTGTATATTCTGTATTAGATACACTTTGGTTATATCATCTTCTGTGTCACAAGGCTAAATATTAAAAACTGCACTTTGAATTTGTAGAATAGAAATGATGGATCTGAACTGACTTTGAAGCAAACATTTCTCCTACTGCATCAGGGTTACAGTTGAAGAACGTAGCAATGTCTTAAACTGTGGAGGAGGTGAGTGGGAGGACACACACTTGAGTTTTTTTTCCCTTTAAGAGAACAAATTAACACTAGAATAAATATAAGCTTGGGGCACAGATGGCAGACTTGTAAACTAAAATGTCTCAGTGAGATTATAATTAACACCTAAGGTGTTTACCACTAATATTACTATACAGGATTTTGTGAACCCGTCAGTAGCAGTTTATAGAAAAATGTTTATTATATCAATGGTAAACTAAAAATCCCCATCTTCTGAAGAATGTCTATGGTCCTGGAAACACACTCATATTTTATGTGTCATATTATATTTAGAATAGCATTTCCGAACCCTTTTTTTCAGTCATGGAACCTTTTAAATGTATCCAAAATCTTGAGGCACCACAGTCTAAAATATAAAAAAATCTAAATGTTACTTATCAATGGTAAAGTTGAGCCTGGAAAATGCATACAACCACATTGATGAAATTAATTTCACATCAGAAGCCCTCCTTCGCATCAGAGGCCCCATAAAACATCAGAGCCCTCTCCACACAACCTTAACCTTAGAGGCCACCCATCACATCAGAAGCCCCCCCTTCACATCAGAGGTCCCCTATTACATCAGAGCCCTCCTTTCACAACCTCCATATCAGAGGACCCCCATCACATCAGAAGCCCCCTGTCACATCAGAGGTCCCCTATTGCATCAGAGTCCTCCCTTCACAACCTCCATATCAGAGGACCCTCATCACATCAGAAGCCCCCCTTCACATCAGAGGTCCCCTATTACACCTGAGCGCTCCCTTCACAACCTCCATATCAGAGGACCCTCACCACATCAGAAGCCCCCCTTCACATCAGAGGTCCCCTATTACACCTGAGCCCTCCCTTCACAACCTCCATATCAGAGGACCCCCATCACATCCATCACATCAGAAGCCTCCCTTTACATCAGAGATACCCTATTACATAAGAGCCCTCTCTTCACATCCTTTACATCAGAGGACCCATCAGTACATCAGAAGCCTCCCTTCAGATCAGAGATCCAACATTACATCAGAGTTCTCCCTTCAAAAGCTTCAAATCAGCGCCCCCACCACCACACCCCACCGTTCCCCCATCAAATCAGAAGCCTTACTTCACCTGGGAGTATTCCAACATGTTACAGGTCTCACCATCACGACAAAGTTCCCCCTTAAAGTCAGACTCACCCCTTCTCATCAGATGCTCCCATCAAATCAGAACCCCCTTATACATCAGAGGCCCCCCTAAACATGAGAGAAAACAGAGTGACAGAGAGATGAGTTCATCACTGTACTGCTTCTCCTTTCACTGTCCAATCACAGGCTAACGTGGGTTCAGGATGACCTGGGCTCAGAAAAATTGTGTTAATTGATGTTTGCTATCAGACTGAGGACATATAATTGCACAAAAATAGTACTGCAGGGAAAATCTCTGGATTGAAGGTGAATGGTGCAGCCAAAGCTGGTTTAGTTTTTTCTATCTTTTAAAGGGACATATATTTTTTTGGGCTGGAATTCTGCCTAAAGGAGACTTGGTATAAGAGAAATATCAAGGCTGCCAATGCTGATTATTTTTCTAAAAATGCTGATTGACTGGCTGCCACGTACGTTCACAAACTCAATACTTTTTGAGCCACTTACCTAGAGCAAGCATGCATATCAGGAAGGTAAAATTGTAGTCAGAGATTCTGATCTGTATATTTGTTATAGTGATGCTGACAACTGTTTTACCAGGCAGGAAAAATCTGCAACAGGGACACAGGCAGCAATAGAGAAAGACTGAAGGAGGTTCAAGGAGGTTCTAGTCTTTCCCTTTTCTACATAAAAAAACACTGTCAGAGGAAACACCAGATAGAAGTAAAAACCTGACTGGGGTTCTAGTCATTTTCTACTCTATCCAAAATTTAAAAAAAACATTTTGGCTGGACATACACTTTAATGTGTAAATTAATGGTTGTGTTTAGACCAACAGTCTTCAAACTATGTACGTTCCACTGGCAAACTGAGAAAGGACTCTGCAAACACTTACCCACTTTTTTAATCAAACTTGAGCACACCCCACTGTCAGGTTTAACTAAAACCTTCAGGGCCTAGGTGCAAGAAACTATGATGCCCCCCCTGACGCCTGGATGGGACCTATCCCTCTGAGCCCTATGGTGGAATGCCAGGGCCCGGTTGCAAGTACAACCTTTGCAACCCTGGTATTTCCACCACTGGTGTCAGTAACTTTTTAGTTTTATTTATTTTTTTCATTATTTTAATTATTTTTACTATATTATTTTATTATTTTTATTATTTTTTATTATTTTTTTTACAATATTAATTTTTACAATTTCCTTACGGGGGGGGGGTTGGTGAGATATCAAGGGTCTAAACAGACCTCTGATGTTTCACCTTTGAGACAGAGAAAGGAGAGTGAGAACACAGCCCTCAGTCTCCATCTCTGCAGTGTCAGCTGCACAGAATGAATGGACAGGAATAGCTCTGTACCAGGGGCGGACTGACAACTCATGGGGCCCCCTGGCAATAGGGGATCATGGGGCCCCTGTGTCCTTGCCCAAACTCAAAAAAGCCTATGAAAAAGGTACCAGAGGCATCTCATGGGGCCCCCTACTGACCCCGGGCCCTCGGCCAGTGCCCTAGTCTACAAATGGACAGTCCGCCCCTGCTCTGTACAGAACCTCCCATTCTTTCACAACTGAAGCATAGTAAACACAGTTTATGAATGTTTGGAATGAACACAGATCACTTACTCTACTCATTCAGACAAGGAAGGGGCTCTATTCATTCAGCAGGCACATACTGTATCAGCAATATGAAATGTTGGGTTTACCTATTCTTTAACCCTGCTATGTGAATGGGCACATGTAATAAATATAAAGTATGCATTATTCCAATTTGGCAGCAAAAGTGGAAATACCCTTTAAGAAGCCATAGTATAATATAAATAGAAAATAGTAAAAATAGCACTAAACCCAATATTAGTTATTAAAGAAAAATACCAGAGCTTTGTAAAAAGGGAAAATTAATAAAACATCCCTTGAGCAGACAATGCTATGCAGAAATATTGCATGCATCAGAAAGATCACATATAAAATTCTTCAGCCTAGGCTTCCTGAAGAACTCCCAGAATTCTGAACAAACATGCATCAATCAAGTTGTATATAAACTGATGTTCCAGCTATAAATGAATCCTGACAGCATCTCCTGCCCTAGTAAAAAACAAGAGAGGCTGACAATCTAACGAGCTGGCTCATGTCCTGGAATACTCAAAACATATTCAATACCATATCTGCCATCCTTTATGCAAAATACATTTCTGGAAGCCCAGGGTAGATGTAAGGCTTTGTGACAGCTGGAATCATATGAACGTTTAGAAACATTCTTTTATTAAAAACTGAACTCTGCATTGTTTAAAAAACACAAGTTAATGCAGATGTTTTATGAATAAAATGTAGGTGTAACGTCAGTTATTGTAAGTACCCTCATTTGATTTGGCATTAGCCTTGTGTACAGCAGCGCTCAGATTGGGAAAGAGGGGTAGCACTTGGGGTCAGTCAGATATGCTGACATGAGGAGAGTACAATGCGAGCAGGGGGGTGAACTGCTACTGCTCCTTTATTAACCAATCACAGGCTGGATCAAGGAGGGGACCTATTTTTTTTTAACATAACTACAGCAGAGAAAATTCATGTTGCCAGTCTGGCAAATCCAAGGACCAAATGAACAGAAATTCAAATACTTTGGCAGGTAAAACAGCTCCTTTATTTCTTTTCACAAGTTCAGGGAACCCAACAGTTCTCATATGTGGCAGCCCTTACCATTCCTCTGAAAAGTGATACACCACGGTGGTTGAAAGGTGACTGGAAGGTGTTATGTTGTCTCCTTACTACCTGTTTTAAAGACTGAACCACTGTGTTGCAGCAACATGCGCCTGGTTGCAGGGCAGTTGCCGTATGGTCCCATTAACTTTAATGGGTAACGTTCAGCAACAGTACTGCCCACCGAATCCGACACTGAATTTTCTTTTTGATTAAGTTGCAGCATGTGAGCAGCTCATGAGCACCTGCATGTCTGGGTTTCTTTTACAGCCACTTGAAGGCTCATGTGAATAAGCCCTGATTGTTATAATTGTTTCATATAATCCAATGGTCTCCAAACTGTGGCCAGGGGGCCAGATGTGGCCTTTTGCTTGCTCTTACCAGCCCCTGGGGCACTATTTCCTCCATGGCATTCATGATGGGGCACAATTCCTCCCAATGACACCAATGATGGGTCCCAATGACATCAACAATGGGGCACAATTCTTCCCACTGACACCAATAATGGGGCACAATGACATCAACAATGGGGCACAATTCTTCCCACTGACACCAATAATGGGGCACAATGACATCAACAATGGGGCACAATTCTTCCCACTGACACCAATAATGGGGCACAATTACTTCCACTGAAACAAGCAATGGGGCATTATTTTTTCCCATTGACATAGGGACTTTTTCTACTGGCTACAGTCAGGCCCCCCTTAAGTCTAAAAAACAGTAAACTGGCCCTTTGTTTAGAGCAATAGCATTGCACTTCACCGTGCTGCATGATGCCAAATCACAGTGACCAAAGGGCAAGGGTTCATCAAAAAGAGAGACAACATTGTTACCAAACATGCTGGTCTACTTACAAATCTACACTGTTTATAAGGCATTAAGTAAATAATTTATTATTTTATATTCAATATTGTTTAACCAGTTGCCCTCCCCTTCCTGACCAGGCCACTTTTTGTGTTAGGGCGCTGCGTTACTTTAACTGACAATTGTGCGGTCATGCAACACTGCACCCAAATGAAATTTACGTCCTTTTTTTCCCACAAATTGGGCTTTCTTTCTGTGGTATTTGATTGCCTGTGCTGTTTGAATTTTTTGCGCTATAAAAAAAAAACAGACAATTTTGAGAAAAAAACTATATTTTTGCTATTAAACATGCCCAGTAAAAAAATTTCAAAAATCAAATTTCAGCATAAATTTAGGCCAAAATGTATTCTACTAGATTGTAAGCTCGAAAGAGCAGGGCCCTCGAACCCCTCGTGTATTGTATTGTTACTGGATTGTCCCATGTACTATCCCCCACTATAATATATAGCGCTGAGCAAACCTTTTAGCGCTATATAAATACTGTATAATAATAATAATAATATTCTGCTACATGTCTTTGCTAAAAAAAAATCCCAATACATGAAAATTCATTGGTTTACATGAAAGTTATAGTGTGTACAAATGGCGGTATATATTCTGAAATGTTTTTTTAAAATTATTTTTACTAGTAATGGAGGCGATCAGCGACTCTAAATTGCAAAAACTAGTTCAAGAACCTTTTTTCCAAATCGGTGCGGCTCCGCAAAGTCAGTCACCTCAATTTGAATGGTTCCATAGGTACAAATAGGGTGCGACTTGTCCTGCGATTTGGAACTGTCAAATAGCCTGACAAGTCGCACTAGTGTGAGCCAGGGCTTAATCTGCCAGAATTGCACTCAGGGCTCATTTGTACTTGAAGTTGGGGGTTGGTAAAAACAGGTGTTTGAGCCACGCTTCTGTTTTTTTTTCTATTGCTGGGCCTGTATGTGTTGAATTTCAAGAAAATAGCAGGCGAGGTGGTGTAGATGTAAGTTTCTGTAAAACAAAGACATGCATTTTCTCTTGCCATTGAATGCATGTGTATTCATAAGGGGAGGGTGCAAGTTATTGATCTCACTGTGCACTTATTTTTAATGCTGAAACTCTTAATCTGCATACCTGTTTCAAGTCAACTTCCACCAGATAGTGCAGCTAGAGGATCAGCATCACAGCTAGACAAAAGAGTATTTTCCAAAGAGGAGCGGTAACATCAGTACAGGTACTTTTCTACTGACAGCTTCACTTTCTCTGATAAACAGAAAATATTCTCTATTTGTTCTTATTTTATACATCTGTTTTCATGTATAGTATATTGAATATGTCAATAAAAAGGAAGTATAGAGGCCATTATTGAAACTCATGATAAATTAGATTCGCGTGTAAATTATTCACAGACTGTTCAAAACATCCATTACCAGTGAGTTTGCATCGCAGCATTGCCATCAATTTGTAACGTAACCGTATCTACTCGCCCACGCTATAGTCACTCTTTTTTTTCTTATTTTCCTTTATGTCACCTTGCTCTATTGTATCTCTAAACCAAGTCTCCAGAGAGCCATGTGACAAGCCAAGATTTATGGCTGCCTTCTTTGGAAAATGATTGAGCCTGGCTATTTTCAGGTGACATATTCTGATGGCTAGTTAAGTAATGGACTTTCTAATGACTAGTTTGAAGATCGGTGCTTTACACATTGTAAATTGACTTCATTTTTATGTGTTTACAAATAGATAGGTTGTAATTCTTGTCACCCCCCTCAAACATCACTTAAGCCACTTATTAAGGTGTGAGCACACCTACTGTATATGTTATAAAATAGCCATTTATAACAGTGTTCAATACAGATGATATATACTGTATATATTGAATATATAAAACAAAATGTCAATTTTAATTTTCATGGTTATTCCATTACTGATCATTCATTCAAAGTACTATCATCTTTTTGTCTAAGCCCTACTCTGTCTAATAAAACTATGGCTTCCACATTTTACACCTATTAGAGCTACTGCAGTTCACTTAAATGGAAATCTGGATAAAAGCTCTTTATTTATTCTGCCTATACTAATTATTCTATAGGGCCACATTTCTGCATGCACTGTTGGTAACAAGGGAATGAAGAAGTGATCTGCATTGCTGTGCCTGCCTTTATTGTTGTAACTTGCCATCAGCCTCGTGGTTTAAGAAACAAATGTGATCATTCAAAAAAGTAGGGGATTTTAGGTCACATCCTATATTAGATACCGCATAAGGATCAGACAGGAGAATGACAAAAAGCATCTTTGGAGGCAGTGTGGAAAAACAAAAGATAAAGGAGGAACATGGTGTGCAAAAATAGCACAAGCAAGAACAAAGAAACAAATCAACCACAAATGGGGTGCTGGGCAACTTCATTTAAATCCAATGCAGCTGTATTTTTATATATCTTCCCGGCAGTATATTGGCATCTGTGAAACAAATATACATGTAGCATCCACTAACAGGAACCTCAGGGAGGGGGGGACAGAGTGAGAGTTTGCCTTTACATTAAGGGGGTGTAAACAACCTTACAAATACACAGTGAAGTGACTGGCCTCAGGTGGTACGTAGAGATTAAACAAATCCCTTTAAATAGGTTGAACCTGTTTATCTGCAGCCTTCACTTCTCTACAGCAGTTCAAATTGAATTTGTAAAGCTTGACTAAGCTTCCATAAAAAAGGTGCGGGGAGATGAAAATGCACTCTGCAGAGCTCAGTGAGAACTGATTGGAGGGACACCCCCCCCTTCACACAGCACATAGGAACAAAGCTGAGGCTGCCAATCACAGGCGGTGTGCTGGAGCTCCCCCCCCCCGCCATCACCTTTTTATCTCTTGGTGTCAGGCACACACCATAGAGGTGTATGATTAATTCATATTTCATGCCTGAGGCTTACAACCACATCAAATTAAATTTTATTTAATTTATTACAGCAAAACAAGATTCTTCATGACTATACTTCACTTGCACCCTTCCACAGAAACACAGCAGATGGTCACTCACTACATGCTCCAAAGTCACTCTCCAACTGTGTGCCCCACTTTGCTTGCTCTGTCATCGAAATTACCTAATTTGCATTATCATATTTACAATAGATCCTCTCCACTTCATGGAGAACAAGTGCAATTCCTCTCTCTCTCTCTCTCTCTCTCTCTCTCTCTCTCTCCCTCCCCCCCCTCTCTCTCTCTCTCTCTCTCTCTCTCTCTCTCTCTCTCTCTCTCTCTCTCTCTCTGTCTCTCTCTATATATATATGACAAAACAAATATTACAATCAAATGGAACTCTATTTAACCCTTATCCCAAATTTTCCTTTCTATGTTGAGTGTTTCTAGAACGTAATAATCTCCATTCTCTTGTTTTCTCTGTAGCTGCAATCAATCCCCTTTTTATAGTTGATCTCTTTACCTCTAAACAAGTACTTCATCAGCGTATGATAGGAGTAATTGTAGATTCATAGTAATAAATATAAACTTGTATTGATGGAAAGTCTCTTCCACAGCAAAAATAATATTTTTTTGAACATTACAATTCAGGTTTGCATCACTACCAGTGGCACCATCAGGCACATTCTCGCTACTTTCTCCACATAGGAGACCAGAAGCCCTACTTTTTCAGTTTGACTCCATCAAGAATGAACACTCTAAAGCCCTTCAGGTTTGCACAGAAAATGATGCCATGGTCCCTTTGGATGGAGGAAACATTCCAGCTTCTACATGTCAATTCCCCATCTGCAATTGCCTTTGAGAGTTCAAAAGGAAACCCCCTTATTTGACAGGCCTCCACTCTGCAAAGAGACTCTGTGTACCGCCTATAGACATGTAAATTCTTAACAGGAGAAAGATCCCCATTCACAGATCACACAGGGAAATCCTTAAGGGAGATTAACAACACCCCCCCTTAAAGACCCCCAATATATTGAATGTATTCCTTATCCATTTCTTTGTAAAAGTGCAATTGCTGTTGAATGTAATTGATAAAAAAAAGTCTTAAAAACTCACCTTGGGGTGCATGGATAAGTGATTCATACTTTTGAGACTTCGTTTCCTTCTAAACTTAGTAGCTCCACTGTCATAGAAATGGTATAAACTATCCGAAAAGGGTAACTGAAAGAAAATACATATATAAAATTATTTATAATACATGTATATGTGTACACAGGGTATCATAAGCTTCCATTTGAAAAACAAGTGCCATATCTGCATAATCCCCTATATACAGTATATGAAGCCAGGTGCTACCCATATCATTATGCCATTAAAGGACATTTACAGATGAAACTGATTAATCCTATTTCCCCCCAGTGCCCAGTACTGGGACTACTACATCACTTCCTGATAGCAGAGTGGATTCAGTTTTTCTGACAGTAGAGGATCTTGGCAACTGTAGTCCTATAGCTAATAAACCCTGAATTCCTGACTGCTGACTGAACTACCAGAAAGCTGGGGAATGAGAAAGATGCTGGGAAAGCAGATATATTCAACAACAAGGGACTGTCTCACTCTCTTGTCATGGGATTCAGAACTGAACATAGGGGGACTGCCATTCTCTTCCAGAGACAGATTGTTGGCCTACTGCTTTGGGACTCTGCACATCAGTTCAGCATAGTGATAATGCCGATCACCACACTGGGATCACATCAGCTTCTCTGCATTGAGACTGTCACTATTCGGTCTGCGCACAGACATTTCTGCTTGCAGCGTTGACAGGCCATCTGGCAGTAACTCTGCACATCCCTGCAAAGAGCCTGGGTAACAACTCTCGTTCCTAGGAGTCCGTGCTATCCATAGGATTGGTGAGTGGGTGGATGCCCAACTTCTTTCTGTCATCACACTAAGGACACTGCATGCAGACACCTTTACACCTCAGTTGCCAGGAGATCTTTTGTTTGAGCAGTACCAGGGCTTATCTGTTTGACTTCATTGAATTACCAGTATCCACTAATACGTATGGGCCCCACCATTGCTAGTAGACAGTAGATACCACCATATCAGAAACTTTAAATATCTCTGGACTGAAATTGCAATCTCTAGTTAAAGGGACCTACATAATTCTCTGCATGCCCTGTTATGGCGCCGATGGTCCAAAGGGAGTTGATAAGTCAACAAGCCTTTTCATCCCCCTCTTGCTGCTGGTGGTGCAAAATTAATAGTTGAAGCTTACTAATCATGACTCTATAATTTGTTAAATGTTGCTAATTGATTATTTCTATTTTACCAGTGTTCTGCTTTTATGCGTTACCTGGGGTTGTATATCCTAAGCCCATTATTCTTGTAGGCTACTCTTTTGAACAAGTCTAATACTGAGGTGTTACTAAAGAATCATGTCTCTTGCATTATTATTTTATAATGTTAAAATGTACGATATTGCTAAAAGTATTGGGATAACCCTCCAAATCATTGGATGCCGATGTTAAAATCACCTCCATGGCCACAAGTGTATAAAATCAAGCACCTAGGTATGCAGACTGCATCTGCAAACATTTGTGAAAAAATGGCTCACTCTCAGGAGCTCAGTGAGTTCAAGTGTCGTACTGTGATAGGTTGCTACCTGTGCAATAAGTCCATCCGTGAACTTTCCTTGCTACTAAATATTCCATGGTCAACTGTTAGTGGTATTATAACAAAGTGGAAGCAACTAAGAACAACAGCAACTCAGCCATGAAGAGGTAGACCATGTAAAATGTCAGAGCGGGGTCAGCACATGCTGAAGCGCACAGTGCACAGAAGTCACCAACTGTCTGCAGAGTCAATAGCTAAAGACCTCCAAACTTCATGTGGCCTTCAGAAAGGGCACAACAACAGTGTGTAGAGAGCTTCATGGAATGGATCCAAGCCTTACATGGAATGGATCCAAGCCTTTCATCACCAAGGGCAATGCAAAGCATTGGATGGAGTGATGCAAAGCACACCGCCACTGAACTCTAGAGCAGTGGAGACGTATTTTCTGGAGTGATGAATCACGCTTCTCTGTCTGGCAATCCAATGGAAATGTCTGGGTTTGGCGATTGCCAGGAGAACTGTACTTGCCTGACTGCATTGTGCCAAGTGTAACGTTTGTTGGAGGGGGGATTATGGTGTGGGGTTGTTTTTCAGGGGTTGGGCTTGGCCCCTTAGTTCCAGTGAAGGGAGCTCTTAAGGCATCAGCATACCAAGACATTTTGGACACTTTCATGCTCCCAACTTTGTGGGAACAGTTTGGGGATGGCCCCTTCCTGTTCCAACATGACTGCGCACCAGTGCACAAAGCAAGGTCCATAAAGACATGGATGAGCAAGTTTGGGGTGGAGGAACTTGACTGGTCTGCACAGAGTCCTGACCTCAACCTGATAGAACACCTTTGGGATGAATTAGAACTGAGACTGCGAGCCAGGCCTTCTCATCCAACATCAGTGCCTGACCTCACAAATGCGCTTCTGGAAGAATGTTCAAATATTCCCATAGACATACTCCTAAACCTTGTGGACAGCCTTCCAAGAACAGTTGAAGCTGTTATAGCTGCAAATTGTGGACCAACTCAAAATTGAACCCTACCGACTAAGAATGGGATTCATGTGCGTATAAAGGCAGGTGTCCCAATACTTTTGGCAATATAGTGTAGGTACTAATCCTGCCTAAAAAACATACACTTTGAAATATTTTAGTGGTTGGAGTCCCACTTACTTTGAGATCTGGGGTCCTTGCTCCTGTGGGAGATACTATGCGTCACTAAAGATTAAATTTTTTTTACTTTCCCTTTGTTTACAAAGCACCAGTGATGCACCTCTGCCCAGGCTATAGATATTATATTCTTAGCAAACAGTAAAGAGCTTTATAACAAGACATCCCTGACCCTTCTAGCTGCTTATACCGTGAAGTAATTCATTCTCAAAGATAACAACAAAGACTCTAAAGTCTAGTCTAGTAATCTAATAGTCTAGTCTAGTCTAATAAAGTAAAGTTTAGAAGAGTTTCATTTGGTTTTGTAAGATTGCGATGCAATAGTAATAGAAACATAACTAAGGTTTCAGTGCCTCTGGTGTAAACTTTGCAGATTAAAGTGGAAATTCACTCTGTCAATCAACATTAACTATTTGGAATCCTTTTGCTGCCAGCATTAGTAAATAGATAGGAAAGTATATCATAGTTACTTATTTTAAACTATTTTTTTTAATTTCTTCAGACATTTCCTGGTTTCCATGCCTAGGCAAATGATATCATATATCCCAGGAGTCTTCAAGAGGGGAGGAGGGGTTTTCTCAGCTAAGCACACCCTTCTGCCTGTATGCCTGAACTAAAGACAGATGGATTCCAAGAAGTAACTGCTACATGAATCATCTGCCCTTACTCAAGATAGCCACAGCCAGATTTGCCAAGGGGGTGTTTTAAAGTGATTTCTCAGCAAAATAAAGCATGGAGACATGGATAGATGGGGGAGTTTACTTTGAATATTAAAAATGAATTAAATAGCTCTTTTGGCTTGTGGTGCTCAGATACAGTGTAGTTCTATTTTAATTTCCCATAAGTTTCACTTGGTCCCACTATTCTTACATTTTACTACTGATCCATCAATATAATGGCCATAATCCCTCAGTAATACCTGGCAAAAGAAGGTGTTTGAGCTAAGCATAACTCCAGAAAAGCCACCATTGACATACTTAGAGTGCTGATATTTCAGCAGAAACAATAGTCAGAATATGCAGGAATTTCTATTAAGCGGCATGCAATTACTTTTGTGTCCATTACTAAAGCACAGGTTCACTTTAGAGTCTTTAGTGAGCTGCAAAGTTTTAAAGCAATGTACCCTGGCTATTGCACACCGTCAGAGACCAGCCAGCAATTCTTCAAGGCTACATGGATAACTATAAATTAACATTGTCTTAAATATTTTAATTCCACCTATATTTCATTCAGATAGCTTCTCCTTGGGTCATAGGAGGATAATCCTTTGTAATGCCCACAGTGGCTTGTGATTAAAGACCGAATTACCGTCAACTGCTTGAACCTCTCTCATGCCATTTTTGCCTGTAATTATATTACGACTAATGAGGATTTTTACTTTTGACTGCATTTCTTGAGTTCTTTAGCCATAGTTCTGCTAAAAGCACTATCCTTTTATGAAAATGTTCTATTTGCCTGCAAGCCTTGATTGCAAGGATTGCAGTGCCACAAGTTTTTTTTTTTCAAAGTCATTACATAGAAGCCATTTTAGCTAATGGAGCTAATGTAAAATAAATAAATAGTTAAATAAAACAGAGAAAAATATCAGGAAAACAGACTGTTTCTGTATTTCCTCTACCAACATGTATCTAAGCCTTTTAGTCTTGCATATAGTAAGGAATGGTCAAAACATTAAGTTTTCTTTGCTGTTTCCATTGGGGTGAATTCCCTTCACTTCCTGTACAAGGAACACAGTGAGGGTAATTCCTACATAAGACAGTTGTTACCAAAACATCTGATCTTCCTGGAAAATTTCCCCTCACCTCCTGTTCTGGTGACAGCTGTAAAATGTTGGATTTCCCATCACCTTATGTCTCAGTGACAATGGCCATCGGGACAAACAGAGGAGGTGAATTTCTCCAGAAGATACATAGACAGCGATAAAAAAGCAACAGAGGTTATTATCCTTTTTTGGTTGATACATATAAAAAGTGACTTTGACTACCAATACAGGCAACAAACAGGGGTGTCAGCATGGCGGGGTTATCAGTGTGAATGGGAGTACAACAAAAGAAAAAGGAAAGGGAAGGAAGAAAAGAAAGGATATGTATAAAGGAGACTAACGAAGAAAGAGGAGGGAATTTGGAAGATGGAAATGAAGGGAGGGAGGAAGGAAGAAAAAAGGAATGAAGGAAGGGAGGGAGGAGGAAATTGACAAAAGGGGGAGGAAATAAGGACTGAAGGAAGGCAGGGAGGAGGAAATGCAAAAAAGGAGGGAGGAAGTAAGGAATGAAGGAAGTGAGGGAGGAGGAAAAGGAGGAAGGAGGTAAGGAATGAAGGAAGGGAGGGAGGAGGAAATTAAGAAAAAAAGGGAGGAAGGAATTAAGTGAGTGTTAGGGGTGGAATTGAAGAGAGGGAGCAAGTGATGGGGGGATAAGGGGAAGAACGGAGGAAGCAAGGAATGATAGGAGGAAGGAAGAAAAGAATGAAGAGAAGGAGGGAGAAAGTAAGGAATTAAGGAAGGGAGGGAGGAGGAAATGAAGAGAAGGAGGAGAGAGATATTGTATAAAGGATAGGAGGGAGGAGGAAATGAAGACTAGGAGGGTAGAAGTAAAGAATGAAGGAAAATAGGCAGGAGGAAATGAAGTGAAGGAGGGAGGAAGTAAACAATGAAGGAAGGGATGGAAGGGGAAATGAAGAGAAGGACGGAGGAAGGAAATAAATGAGTGAGAGGGGTAGAAATGAAGGGAGTGAGAAAAGTAATGAGGCAATAAGGGGAAGGAAGGAGGAAGTAAGGAATGAAGGAAGGGAGGGAGGAGGAAATAAAGAGGACGGAGGAAGGAATAAAGTGAGTGAGAGGGGTGGAAATGAAGGGAGGGATTAAGTAAGGAGGGAATAGGGAGAAGGAAGGAGGAAGTTAGTAATTAAGGAAGGGAGGGCAGAAGGAAATAAAGAGAAGGATGGAGGAAATAAGGAATGAAAGAAGGAAGGGAGGAGGAAATGAAAAAATAGGGAGGAAATAAGGAATGCCAGAAAGTAGGAAGGAGGAAATTAAGTGAAGGAGGGAGGAAGTAAGGAATGAAGGAAGGGAGGGAGGAGGAAGTGATGAGGAGAGGGAAGTAAGGAATGAAGGAAGGAAGGGGAGAGGAAATTAAGAGAAGGAAGGAGAAAGGAGTTAAGAGAAGAAGAGGGGTGGGAATGAAGACAGGGTAGAAGTGAGAAGGGAATAAGGGGAAAAATAGAGGTAGTAAAGAATGAAGGGAGGAAACAAAGAATGAATAGAAGGAGGGAGGAAGTAAGGAATAAAGAAAGGGAAGGGAAGCTAGTTAAAATGAGATGTTACCTTGATTTACTCAAAGGAAAGAAAATTAATTCCTATGTCTATACAATCTTGTATTGTGAGTTTTATTTACAGTTTAGTGAGTAGTTCTTAGAATAATTTCAGTATCATGCTATTTTCTATATTCTTAAACAAGAAGCTTTAAACATTACTCATTTCTTTCTATAAAAAGATAATTCATAATTGACTAATTATTACACCCCACTCCATCCCTATAATTAACTCCAACTTTGCATATACATACATATAACTCCAGATAATTTTAAATCAAAAGTAATTGTGTAGTAAATTAGATTAAAGAACAGCTAGGGATCTAACACGTAAACTCTGTTGAGACCTTTGTAGATTGTGTCAATTAGCTGTTGCCATGGAGACTGTCTTCATTACTAGCAAATAAAATATTATTGACCCTTTGGAGTGATTATTGGTTTCTACCATCAATACTTTTTATTTTACCAGTTGCTATGAGTAGCTTAAGGATATAGCTGACTGACAGTGATGTAAAGTGACTGGTGATAACAGCAGTAAATATAAAAACTTTATGATTGTGAGATACAGAATATGACGGCTCTGGGTAAGCAGTAGGGAAATCCATATATGTGTTATCTTTGTTGGCCCTTCAGGCAGAAAATGAAAAGGCCAATGTTTTGTACAAAATCATTATAGATCTGCTGAGAAATGGCTCCTCTACTATTCACCAAAGAGCAACACCTCTGGCAGGCTGCAAATTCTGCTTTTGATTGGATTCTTTCTAAAATGTCTTCATCATTCCTAGCACCTCATAAAGGAAATGGCTGGTTCTACTGAAAAGGCAAACAACTTTTACTTGCCATGTCAGTTTAGTGAACTTTCTAAACTTTGGAATCATCAAATATTCCCCTAACGCCGACTATGTACGTTTCAATCTATGTGAACAATCTATTTTTAGATCTACCACCAACTGTGCGGTACAAGGGCATGTGTGACTGGATGCAAGTCAATCAATTGTTAAGTTAGGCCCTAACATTGCACAGTTTTGGTATACCTAAAGGCAATTTAGGACCCTTGTCAATTTTTTTTTAATGCTGTCTGTTTCTCCATTAGAGAGATTCACCCTATTTGTCCTGTTTACCATTATCACCAAAAGTGAAAGTGAAAGAAAATCCCACATTTGCCACCAGAGTTTCAATGGTAACACTAGTTATGGAGACCCTGTTAGCACATTTTTTTGAGGGGGGGTGTTCTTTCACTTCCTGTCAGGCTTTTGGATAGGAAGTGAAGGGGAGCCTCTTCAATGGGACCCTGATGGCAAAAAACTGAAAGGGGTTATAACCCTCCCTTATTCTATCCAATATGAAAAAAAAAGTATTGTCCTTAGTTCTACTTTCTTAATGCCTTGATTCTGGCCCTTTAAGGGGTTTCAGATGCCAGGAGGCAGGGCAGGGTTTCTGACCATGTGACGTCTGTGATTGGCTGTCACAGCGGTCACATGATCAGAAAGCTCCCAATCAAAAGTAGAGATCAGAAGCTTTCTGTTGGCCAGTGGCACGCTCTTGGCACAGTTCTGGTTTTCTTTGGGTATGCATACATGTGGCCTCTCTGCCTTAAGACCCACCTATCAAGAGGCTGCAAGCGGCCTACGGGAAGAAGTCAAACACATGAGAAGGCCTAATATAAAATCTAAAATTGCTGGGGTTCATTTATTAAAGTCAAATAGGTTGCTTACTTTGCAAGGGAATTTGCACCAGAGCTTAGTAAATGGAGTGAAGCTGTACTGAGTTGTTTCACCCATTCATCTGCAAGCAAAAAAATATTTTTTTTTCCTTGCATGTAATTGGGTATTCTTTGCAAACCACATTCACTAAGCTCAGGGGTAAATTCCCTTGCAAAGGGAACAACGTATTTGCATTTGGTAAATCAACATCACTGATTCACCTTTGCTTTTCTCTCCACCGTCTCATAGGACGCACTGGGGGAGATTTACTAAAACTGGTGCACACAGAATCTGGTGCAGCTGTACATAGTAATGTATCAGCTTCTAACTTAAGCTTGTTAAATTAAGCATGGAAAACCTAGAAGCTAATTGGTTACCATGCACAGCTGCACCAGATTCTGTGTGCACCAGTTTTAGTAAATCCCCCACACTGTGTCAATTCATAGGCAGTTAACTAATTTGTTTAACTCTTTTCCTGATTACTCAAGATTATAAATAGAGATAAGCAAAAATGAGAATTTTCATTTCCTCAAAATTGCTATTTTATCAAAATGCATTTTATCTAATGTTAATTTTTGGTGTTGTTAAGAGAAGAGTGCAATGGCTCTAAAAAGTTCCTAAAGGTTACAAAATTTGCTTTCAACTATCCTGGACCATTTCTTCAAGAAAAACCAACAGCCCCGTTAGCTTCATCATTTTTGTTTTTTATTCATTGACAGAAAAAAAAAGACAGTGAAAAAATTTAAAACAGAACACAAATAATGAGCAAATGCACAAACAAGGAAAAAATAGATTAATAAACCATACCGCACCCCCACCCAAAAAAACACACCCTTTGAATTAAAAAAAAAAGTATTTTTTATTTTTTAGCATCTCTGAGTGAAATTAAGAGTTTCAATTTCAGTGAAATGTTGCCAGAAAAATAATTGTTGCCCAAATTACTCTGTACATCCTTATTTATAAATTGATACTATCGATGCCCCTACTGTACCTATTTTTTATATGTACTGCATATTGATATGTAGTTGTGTGCATGTAGTAAAATGTTGTTTTATTAAGTTTTTATTATTAATATTATTACTCACATTTTAATGGTTTAATAACCTGGGTAAAAAACGACCATATTAGAAAGCATTGCTGATCTCTTTAAAGGGACTTATGCTCCAACTAGCAATCTCCAGATCCATCTGGCATATACTTTTGAGACTAATGCAGACTACCTCTGTGATCTAAATATGCATTCAGCGTGAAAGACGGATAGTGAAGGTCAACACAAAGCAACTTCCATGTTCTGACTTTCATCCCTACAAGTAATGACTTAAAGGGGAATTTCAGCTTATGCCTTGTTGCTTTTCAAAATTCAGAATTGTACACACACAACATATATTAGTAGGTATTGTAATGCCTTCCCATTTGCCCCTCCGTTTCAATGGCTCTGGCCCCCTAAAATGGAAAGAGAAGAGAAGGGAAGGCTTTTATAGGGGCCACGGGCTAGCTGTGAAGGATAAGGTGGAATACCTTTAAACTAATATACTACAGCTTGCGTTCTGAGCATTACCTGCTTCAGACCTCTGCAATCACTGTATTACACACTCCTGACCTCTGCATTATGGGCATGACTTACTTTTGATCTCTGCAATCTGTGCATTACATCCTCCTGACCTACCTCTGCACTGTGTATGTTACACACTCCTGACCCACCGCATTCTGAACACTGCACACTCCTGACTTCTGCACATTGCACACTCCTGACTTCTGCACATTACACACTCCTGACTTTTTACACTGTACATTATACACTCCTGACCCCTGCGCTCAATATGTTACACACTCCTGATTCCTGCACTCTGTATGTGGCACACTCTTGACCCATAGCAGAATAGTCAATGGTTTTATTTAACAATAGCTCTTTAAGTCCCTTCCACTGTTCCTGCAATCTGCATTATTTGTATGTTCATGGTGTGGAATTCTTGAAGGGCGTGTTAACCACTTCAATACCAGGCACTTTCACCCCCTTCCTGCCCAGGCCAATTTTCAGCTTTCAGCGCTGTCGCACTTTGAACAACAAAACTGTACCCATGTACTATGCAACACTGTACCCATATTATATTGCTATAATTTTTTTTCACACAAATAGAGCTTTCTTTTAGGGGTATTATTTCCCAATGGGTTTTTATTTTTTGCTAAATAAACAAAAAAAGACCAACATTTTGAAAAAAAAAATTTTTTTTTGTTTCTGTTATAAAATTTTGCAAATAAATAATCTTCCTTCATAAATTTAGGCCAAAATGTATTCTGCTACATTCCTTTGATGAAAATAACCCAAATCAGAAAGTTACAGAGTCTGTATACTATGGTATATATATATTTTAAAAATTGATCAATCCTGATGTACTGATGGCCTACCTCATTTCTTGAGGCACCAAAATGCCAGAACAATACAAATACCCTCCAAATGATCCCCTTTTCCAAAGTAGACAGTCCAGGGTATTTAGTAAGAGGCATGGTGAGTTTTTTTAAGTTGTAATTTTTTGCCTCAATTTTTAGGAAAACTAAGAAATAAAAAAAACATGTTTTCCCTTTTTTTTACATATTGTCACAACTATCAGTGCAGTACAGCATGATATAACTGGTGTGGCAGTAATCAGGGACACTGACTGGTGACAGTATGCAAAAACAAAGTTTCAATTTATAGAATATTTTTTCTTTTTTATTAAATTTTTTTCTTTTTTTTAACGAACTGTGACCAGAGCAATAGTTTTAAGACTGTGCTACTCTGGGGATGTGATCCAGATTTTTTTTTTTTACACACTATAATTGCTTATACCAGTGAATTTCACTGTTATAAGGACCCATTTTTACTGAATGAAATTGATTCATTCCGTATTTACTATTGTTGTTAGCTGTGATTGGCCACAGTTAATCACACGGCACAGGTGATCGGCCCTGTCTGTACTATGTGATCACTGTGACCAAATCACAGAGATCAACACAATACAACACAATGGATGGCATGAATGAACACCATCCATTGTGTACAATTGTCATGTGATCTGCTGTGATTGGATAGTCCGGTGGACACAATGGGTGACAGATCACTGGTTAAATATGGGATAATCGTCTAGCTAAAAGGTGTAGTTTATAGGTGTGATTTAAAAGTGGGCATGGTAAGTAGGTATCCTCAGATTTCATTCTGGGAATCTTACCTACCTGTAGTGCACCAGGCACCATGTTTTCTTGCTACTGCACTATATGAATGAATGAGGAAGGTCTTTCATTCATCTGACACGCCTTCATTCATAAAAATCTTTTCATTTGAGGAAAGGATAGTACAGCTTTTAAGAATGAAAAGGAATGAAATGGTTACTCAGCTCGAAAAGCGTACTGTAAGTGATTTGCAGAAACTCATGATATTTATCAGCATTCATTATTGTTATAGTTTTGGAAGCACACATTGAGTTTATATTTATTTGTTAATGTATAGGTAGCCACCACTGATGACCTCAATGTATCACACTGGATCACCCTTGCAATTCAGGGAAAACCAGTACTACAAAACAAGTATAGGAAGAAAGTGCACCAGCCTAGTGCATGACCATAGGACTCTTTAATGAATAAATACAATACAGAGGGTATAGAAAAGAATCACCCCCCCCCCTTTAAAATAATCACATTTTGTTACTTTTCAGTCTGAAATGAAGACAGACACAGTTTTTGGTTTATCCAGCTGTACTTACTCAGTGCAACTTATAACATCCAAGTGAAAGATATAACATTTTAAAAATTCAAAAAACCGAATCACTTGGAGTTAGAAAAAGGATCACCCCCTCCTAAAATGACTCATTGAATGACACTCAATCAGGTGTAGCTGATCATCTTCTCAATGGAACATAAAGTCTTTTGACTTTCAACTGTGATCAGTTTTGGTAATTGTGATTAGCTTAGCACGAGAAGAGCTTTCCTGGAGCATTTCAGTCCCTGGTAGTGCAACTGAAGCTTAAAATCAACTGTGGGTGGCAAGGCACTGTCAAAAGATGTCCGAGATAAAATTCTGGACAGCAGGCACAAGTCAAAAGATGCAAACAAAGAAAAAATGTCAAAGGCTTTATCAATGCCAAGAAGCACAGTGACATCTATTATTAGGAAATGGAAGATATTCGGTACAGCACAGAACCTCCCTGGATCAGGAGATCGCTCTAAACTGGATGAAAGAGCCAGGAGGAAACTGGTCAGAGAGGTTACCAAGAGGCCTACAGGAACTCACGACTGAGCTTTGCCAAAATGCACCTTGAAGATTCTGAGGCCACCTGGAAAGAGGTGTTATGATCAGATGAGACTAAAGTTGAATTATTTGGCCTAAACACTGAACGATATGTCTGGCAGAAATCCAATACAGCTCACCATCCAAATAACACCATTCCTACAGTAAAGCATGGAGGTGGTAATATCCTGTGATGGGGGGTGTTTCTCTGCAGCAGGGACTGAAACACGTCAGGATAAAAGGAAAAATGGACAGAGCAAAATACTGTCAAATTCTTGAGGAAAATCTGCTGCCCTCTGACAGAAAGTTGACAATGGGAAGAAGTTTACCTTCCAACATAACAATGACCCAAAGCACACAGCAAAAATGACCACAGTGGTTGAAAGAGAAAAAGATGAATGTCCTTGCATGGCTTAGTTAGAGCCCAGACTTAAAACCCATTGAATATCTGTGGAATGACTGCAGTCCACAAATGGTCACCATCAAATTTAACTGAACTTGAACAGTTCTGCAAAGAAGAGTGGGCAAATATTACAAAGTCTAGATGTGCAATGCTAGTAGAGACATATCCCAACAAACTAAAGGCTGTAATTAAAGCAAAAGGTAGTTCAACAAAATACTGACACAAGGGGGTGATCCTTTTTCCAACTGGTTTAGAATTTTTTAATTTTTTTTTCTGACATGCTGGTGCTATATCTTTCACTTGGGTGTTATAAGTTGCACTGAGTAAATACAGCCGGATAAAAAAAACTGTGTCTGTCTTCATTTCAGGCTGCAAAGCAACAAACCGTGATTATTTCAAAGGGGAGGGGGTGATTTTTTTTCTATGCCCACTGTAAATTCCAAACTACTCACAAAATTATGAAGTTAAGTGCACACTATATATAAATCCAACAAGCCACTGGAAGCATGTCCATGCCGTGGTAGATGGACATGCTTCCGATGGCTTGTCAGATTTATATATGCACTTGACTTTATAATTTTGTGAGCAGTTTTGCATCTATTTTATTTATTCATTAAAGAGTCCTATGGTAATGTACTAGGCTGGTGCGTTTTCTTCTTATGCTTGTTTTATAGTTTGGAGACCCCTGCCCTAAACTATAACAAACATTATTTTTCATGTTGTTCATAATTTCCAGAATTTAGAGCCAATGAGGGCTGAAAATAATAGTCACACATGTTCTAGAGCTTAGTGAACTGACCTTTCTTTATTCTTAGAATTGTGAGGCACCACTGGAGGTGGTTAATAATAAGGTTTATATTAACCCCTTCATGCCGGTGCCTCCCCGCCCTTTAAGAGTTTCAGAAGCCGGGAGGCGGGTGCAGGGTTTAGGGTCATATGACGACGTGTCACAGTGGTCACATGATCGGGAAAGGAACTGATCGAAAGAGGAGATCGGGAACCTTTCCGTGAGTACCGTACATGTGTGCTGGGAGCGCACAGGGTGTGCACTCTCGGCACATATGTCCTTTTTTAATAGAACGCAAATGTGCGGCTGCTCGGTGTCTAGGCCCAGACGCCGGGAGGCTGCACATTTGCGTTCAGCCGACATGAAGAGGTTAAAAGCAATATCAACATTTATGCATTCCAATCTGCCTCCTAATAATAACAGTATTACATTCCTGGCCTCAAGTTCCCTTTAATTTCCTTTTCTTAAGCATATTTGTATTTGATTCCAGACTAATAATGTTATTGTCACTATCACTCTATCTCTGAGGTGATTCTCACTTGCCCAAATCTAAAAAAAAATGTATTTTATAATTTCAGCATTATTAAATAATAAGATGTATTTGATGGTATCAGCAAAGGAGATGAAAGCTATAAAAAGTATGGCCTCAAATACAGGGCCAACATATTAATAAAAAGGAAACATAACGAGGCACAAGTAGGTTCACATGGGAGAGGAAATTTGCTGTAAATACAAAAAATAAATGTTCTGGTGCTCATTTTGCAGGCTGGCAGAAGAGCTAACTAAAAATGATTCTAAAATAAAAAATCAGAGGACTTAGTTACACACAGTAATAGTAAGTGTAAATCACTCTACGGACTAAGGTCTATCTGCAAGAGAGACTTACAAAGGCATAGAAGATGTTCACTTAGAAAAGTGACCCCCCGCATTACCGTATGCCCTGAATTCATAGCAGGTCCTTGGAAGCCTGAGGACATCTTGTAGAGAGAATTAAGTACTGCGGGAGACAGCACCCCTGTATAGGCAAGTATTGCAGCACTGCTGCTGGAGATCTTTCTATTAATTAGAGAATTAGCTGAGATGAGTTCTTTAACAACCAATAAAGTAGCTTAAAAACAAGCCCTCACTAACCTCTGTAGCTACAGGCACTTTGAAGAAAATCAACGTGAAAGTTCTCAACAGAGGCACTGAAATCATACCTCCCAACTTTTTAAGATTGAAACGAGGGACACCTATTAGCAAATGTATGTGGCACAGGATACACCCCCTGCCATGCCCCCATAAAGAACCATTAGACAAAATAAAGATTAGTTTAACCTTCAAGTGTTTTTTTTTTACCGCTACTATACTTTTATACTGGCTTATGGAGTTTACAAATGCAACAATTTAGAAATTTGAAAAGTTTTAGCACTGTGGACCCCTTTTTGAAATATAAATAATGCATTTTATATATAACTACATAGATCAGACCAAAATGAGGAACAAATGAGGAGGAAAGATGGACAGAGGGACTTTATTCCAAATCAGGGACAGTCCCTCAAAATCAGGGACTGTCCCTGATCCTCTCGTTTTCTTTTCTTTAGCAACAGAGTATTTGCAGCCGGAAAGCCTTGTAATGTTAACAAACAGCAGGTGTTGTATGCTGTTAGACACCATCTTGGACCTGACTTAAGCTGGCCACTAGTTATCGACCGAACACCCTTGTGTTCAGTTCATGGTCAGACATTCGAACCTTATGAATGTTTGACCGCGAACTTTGAACCTAATGCAAGTCTATGGGTCTCAAATTTTTAAATTCAAAAGTACCCATTTTGAAGGCTTATATGCACGTTATTGGCCATAAAAGTGCTATGGGGACTTGGGCACTGCCCTGAGGAACATGAATCAGTGAAAACAAAAATTCAAAAAGTACCGTTTTAAAAAAAAGGCAGTCATTTTTCATTGCTTAAAGTAAAAAAAAGAAAGAAAGAAAAATTCCTTTAAATATCATGCCTGGGGGTCCCCTAAACTACCTGCAAAGTTTCACATCTGTACAATGTATAGAACCTGCTGTAGCAGGACTGACATTTTCTTTCGTTATATCTTTATTTAAAAAACATTAAAAAAAAAACCAGTGTGGGGTCCCCCCAATCTAATCTGTACCAGACACTTTAGGTCTGGTGGGAAGGTTAGTAGGTTAGTAGGGACCCCACAGCAACATTTTTTTTTAAGTGCATGGGGTTCACCCTAAAAGCCATACTAGGCCCTTTGGATCTAAGGTTGATTGTGCAGAGATTGTATGGTCAAATTGTAATGAGAATGGCAACCTTTAATCTTTCCAGTGATCTTTGAGGATGAATTTGTGTCCATAGTCTGGGCATAGGTGCACTTTAAATTTATTTCCCCATTCAACTAGAATTTGTCTTGATTTCGTCCTTCTTAAATTTTCTCTAAAGCATGCTTGGACAGAGAGAAGGGCCAGCAGGAGGAGCATGCTGAAGGAAAGAGAGAGCAAAATGAACAGAGAGATGACCTCATCAGACTGCTACTTCTCCTTTATTGCTCGATAAGCAGTCTGGTTCAAGACTAAGACTGGACAAGACTTTACTAAGCTGTACTGCTGCTGCAGTGGAGGTCAGGCACCTGACTTTGGCAATATATATTTGGATCACACTCCTATACTCAAAGAATTGCAAATCTTTTGGCAGGTAAAATAACACATATGCAAGCATTGACTGCTTGCTTGAACTGAATTACTGATTTGTGGCTAATTTTAAAACTAGAGTTTATGCATGTCAATCCTTACATACTTATTTATCAATGAAAAAAAGGCGCTATTTCCACTTGTGATAAGATAATGCTACTTGATATCTTACAAGAAGGTTTACAAATCCATAAACCAAGTGAATAATTGCCTCTATAAATAATAATCAACTTAAAACTTAGATTGCATATTGTCCAATTAATAGTCCATTTAATGGTTTTCCAAAAACCTTCACTCCACTGTGTTCCCAACACCCGTGTAGAATTCCACACAATGCCAAATTACCACCACGTGCGGTAAGATTAAAGGCTTACAATTTCTCTATCTATTCATGCATATCATATAAGCAAAAGGATTGAAGAGGAAAATGCAAAAGATAAAACTGGATCTACACTGACATTTAAAAGTGCCACTTCAGGCACTGGAATACTTACATAGCATGAATGCACAACGCTCAGCACCAACGCTTCTACTGTCTGAGCCAGCGTGTGTTCCGCAGGCCGAATCCAAATCACTGGAAGTGACGTATATGTGGACTGGAAGTGATGACAGCGGCCAGGCCTGAATGCATTTTGTGGAATCGCGTCATCAGGAAGCTCAGCTATCGCCATCTTTGAATGTCCTTTCATACTCTCAACAGGGAGGTCAAACATACTCTATTAACTTACTATTTCATTCGTCCCGCTTAAAAGAATTGTTTCACAATGATCTAAACCTTTGACACATATTGCCACTACCATCAAAACTGAAAAACAAACAAAAAGCATCTTCAATAATTGGCTCCTGTCTAAATTGGCCCTAGTATATGTATGTATGAATGTAAGTTAGGGACCTTAGAATGTACGCCCTTGAGGGTTAGGGAATGATGTGAATGTACAATATATATGTAAAGCATTGTGTAAATTGATGGAGTATATAAGTACCGTATCTTTAATAAATAATAACTATTAATAATAATGCATCTTATGCACCCTTACAAATACCACCCATACCCAGGGTTCCACAGATCTCAAGAACGGATCGGAATGGAAAACCCAAGGCAAGTAAAGTGTGCAAAAGCACACAAATGCAATAAGTGTAAACAAAAAACATTACATAAAAATTATTAACTATGTTAAACCTTTATAAATATAAAGACGTTACAATGGAACCCTCTAGTGGTGGAATAAATTAATTGTACCCTAAAAACATAATTACTAATGTATGTAATTGAAAATGTAAAGGTATTTTCAGCAAAAAAGATATATATATATATATATATATATATATATATATATTTTTTTTTTTTTTATCTCCTACAAATATGTTAAAAAACTATTTAAATATATATCAATATTTAAACCAGAGGGGATCAATGTATCGAGTTCATGGATCCATCTCGTTTCATTCTGGGTCACCCGTTTCCACATATCACTACCCCTCCAATGTATGAAACCCCTATCAATTCTGCTATAATAAAATCTTTCTTGTCTACATATTTAAGTCCACAGGGACAAGAAAGAAGGTAAGCCACAAATTTTGTGTTAAACATAATAAATTTGTCAATTACATATTCCTTCCCAGCAGATAACTGAAAATGTTTAACTTTTCTACTCTTGTTCATTTTTGGAGTGACCCTACAAGACAAACATCTATCATACCTATAAAACCCAACCTTCTCTAAAAATGAGACCTGTCTCTTGGGAGGGGGGGGGCAATACAATCTTAGCAATTATATTACTAAGACCTCTTTTTCTAAATAAAAGAGGGCTTCCTAGGGAGAACCCTTTTTAAGGTGTTATCTTAAGATTGGACCAAAACTTTTTAACACATTTCTTAACCTTTCTATATTGTATATTAAAACCCGTGATGAAATCTAGTTCTGTTCTATTCTTTATTATTATTGGGTTTCTTTTGAAGAAGTTTCTCTCTCCTCATTTCACTCACCTCATTCCTCTATCAGACTTTCTTCCAAAATCTTTCTATAAGCATGTCCATCTGTGTCATAAAGTCTGCTTGACTATCACAATTCCTTCTAATGTGTACAAACTGCCCCTTAGGGATGGCCCTAATCCAGCCCAGGTGATGGAAACATCTTGTAGAAATGTAACCATTCTTATCCACTTCTTTAAATGTATATGGGTGGCTAATTTCTTGCCCACCTTAAAGATTGCTAGATCCAAAAACTCCACCACCTCTCTACTCCAATTACCAGTCAACTTGATATCATACACATTATCATTCAGGTGGGTCAGGAAAAACTGTAACTCTTCCATAGTTCCCTCCCAAATCATAATGATATCATCAATGAATCTATGGTATAACTTTAGCTGTGGCCAAGGGTTAGAGAAAACTTCTTCTTCCCACTTGTTGAGAAATCTATTGGCTACACTGGGGGCATATCTTACCCCATAGCCACACCCTTTATTTGATTGTAAAATTGCCCTAATGCCAAAAGTAGTTATACTTAGCCATATTTAATCCTTCCAATATAAATCTAATTTAACATCCGTATATTTTTCAAAGGCCCATTTTACGGCATTAATGGCATCTGACTCCTTGATGTTAGTGTATAAAGATTCTACATCCACTGTAACAAGTACAGTGGAGTCACTCACTGGCACACTCTGAAGTAAAGAAATGATGTCTCTGAATGACTGTCTTTTAAGAAGGACCTCCCTTTTTCAGCAAATGGGTGGAGATAAAAATCAAGGTACTCCCCCAAATGGGAATACAGGGATTCTATCCCACTCACAATGGGTCTACCGGGTGGTATCTCTTTATGTTTATGCAGTTTTGGTAGATAATTATCCTAGGAGTTAAGTTAAGGTACTTACCTTCTTTCTAATCAAGAATGTTTTTCTTTAAACTCTTCTTGTTAAATTCCCCTAATTTCCCTTTTCATTTCCTAGTAGAGTCACCCGACAATCTTCTATATGTACTCTCATCACTGAGAATCCTCTGCATTTCTACTTCATAATCCTTTTTATTTAAAATAACCAGCCCTCATCACTTATCGGCTGTCCTAATCACTATCCCTTTTTTTTTTTATCTAATTCCCTTATTCCTTTATCTTCTTGTTGTTTCTCTTCTTCCTCTTTACGCTAATCTTTTTTTTTCCAATTTAAATATTTTATTATTTCTTTTCCAATTACCATTTTAAATATACAAAAGCTAAAAAAGCAGACAAAATAAGTTACACAAATTTGTCTGACATTCTCAAAATATAACATTAATCTTGGTAACCTTTTACCCCTCCCTCTTCCCTCCTCTCTCCCCTACCCCACCTTGATTATGCACTTTTCCCTTCATTCTAAAAATCTTATTTCTAGAATAATACTGATATTATATTGTATTTATCCCCTATGACTTCTTTCCTCTATTTCACATATTCTAGGTATAAATCTGACTTTTTAAATTCTACCAACTTTTCCCACCTTGTACGGAAAACCTCCATTTTATCTTCATCCATATGGTAAAGTTCCTCCATTCTATACGTCTTCTCCACCCTTTCTACCCAATCCTTTATTTTCAGTGCTTGTTGTTCCCTACAAAACTTGGGTATCAATCCCTTCGCTGCATTCAGATAATACAATAATCCATTTTTTTTTTTTTTTTTTACCGAGAACTCAGTACCATAAAGAAGACAAGTCTCTGGGTCCTTTGGGATATTGACCTCTGTTATTTCCTGAATTATGCGCACTATACCCTCCCAGTATTCTTGGATTTTGTGACACTCCCACCATAAGTGAAATATTGTACCTCTATCTCCACATCCTCGCCAACATAACGGTGAATTGTCTCCACTTATTCTATGTGCTACATTCGGTGTAATATACCATCTTACCAAACACTTGTAATTCATTTCTACTTCCTTCATATTTACATTCCCGTGAACTAAAACTATACATTTTCTTTTGTTTTCCCTCATCAATTATTACTTCTAAATCCCTTTCCCATTTCTCTGTAAATGGTGGCCATATAGCCGTGATTAATCCCGTAAGAATCTTATGTATTTTAGAAATCCTGTGCTTCCCATGTATCTAATAAGTGCTCAAAGGGGTTCCAATTCTCTTTTTTTCTTAATGGCTTTGGGAGACTCCCTATAAAATGTTTTAATTGACCGAAACGCCATTCATCCATTCTCGTAAATATTTTCCTCTTGCTTTCCAGTTCGCTAAGTGAACATATTTCCTCTCCCACCATTATATCTCCTAATTGTATGTCTTTCTTCTTTATCCACTTCCCTGTGATACTCTCTTTACTTGGAGGGAAAAACTCTGTGGATCCTAGTTTGTGTAAAACATCCCAAACTCTCAAGACATTACGTGTAAACATACTTGTGCTATCTGTTAATCCTCGGTATTGAGGAGGTAACCAGATAATTCTACTTAAATTTGTATAACTTAGTGTATTTTCTATTTTTACCCAACTTTTCCCCGTTATGTGTCCAATCAAAAATTCTTGCCAGAATTACTGAGTTATAATATCTTTTCAGGTCTGGTACGCCCAGTCCACCTTTCTCTTTATTTCTACTTAAAATGTCATAACTTATTCTAGGCTTATTTCTCCAAATAAATCTTGTTAAGATTTTTTTGATTATTCTAAAATATACCTCTGGAAGTTTAATTGGTATCATTTGGAATGTGTATAGAATTTTTGGAACAATTACCATTTTTATCAGGTTTATCCGACCGATCCATGACTGAGATCCCCATCCTAATTTCTTTATTTCATCTTTAATCTCATTTAGTAGTGGGACATAATTTAATCTATCAAGGTTCTTTAAAGATACAGTCAGTTTTAGATATTTTAGTTCTCTTTCCCTCCAGACAAAAGGGAATTCCTCCTGTAACATTTTGTTCTCTCTATTTGTAATGTTTATGTTTAAGATCTCTGTTTTAGTTGGATTCATTGTTAAGTTTGACATCTCTCCATATTCTTTTAAAGATTTCATTTAGTTTGGCAATGTTATCCTTGGATTTCCTACATAGAACAACATGTCATCTGCATAAGCTGCCACCTTATGCTCAATTTCTCCTACCCAAATTCCTTTTATATCTATATTATTCCTAATGGTAGCCAGAAAAGATTCCAAAGATAGGACATATAACAATGGGGACAGAGGACATCCCTGTCTTGTTCCATTCTGCATCCCAATATACTCAGATAATTCCCCATTTACCATTATTGCTGCCGAGGGTTGACTATATAATTTCCTTATCCATTCTCTTATTCTAGGTCCCATGCCTATTACTTCCAAAGTATCTAACAAATATCCCCAATTTACTCTGTCAAATGCCTTTTCAGCATCAATCGAGAGTACCAACGCTGGGATTTTCTCTTTCCTACTTTTTTGTATGAGGAACAGGGATCTTAATCTGTCTCCTTTCTGTTTTTCTTAATTTACCTTCTCCTATGGTACTATGAGGCTTAATATTATATAACTTATTATAGTATTCTTTAAACACTTTTACTATATCTTTAGTTGAGTGAACTAATTCTCCTTTATTATCTCTTATTTTCTCAATATAATTCCTAGATTTTTTTTTCCTCTGAGCCCTCATTAAATACTTTCCTGGTCTATCCACCATCTATATCTCTCATACCCTAATCTTCTTTACCTCTTCCTGTACCATGTTTTAAATACATCCACATATTGATATGTGGTTGAATTAGGGTTGAAGGTGGATTTGTTTTTCAGACCACTGTATATGGGGTATATTGTTTCTTTCTTCCCCGATATTTTCCGCAAAAAAACTCTTAATATTGACTAAACTTCTCTATATCTATAAACACCTCAGATTTAGCCAAAAACTTTTTGGGAGCAAATTTTAATCTCTTCTTAAGAACTTCTCATTCATCCTCAGAGAGGCTGATCCCTGCCAAGTTAAAAATTTGTATGTCGCCTTTTTCTGCCTTGGGTCTTCCATTCCCATCCGTTCCTGAGATCGGTGGAACATTGGATATGGGTGGCATGTGTAAGGGTGCATACGATGCATTACTGAAGATGCTTTTTGTTTTTTAGTTTTGATGGTAATGGCAATATGTATTCAATGTATAGATCATTGTGAAAGGGACTCCAAAACATTACGTTTTTGACAATTCTTTAGAGTGAGACAAATGAAATATTAAGTTAATTGAGTATGCTTGACCTCCCTGTTGAGGGTATAAAAGGACATTCAAAGCTGGTGGCGGCTGAGCTTCCACAAAATGAGTTCAGGTCTGGCCGCTGTCGTCACTTCCAGGCCCCGTATATGTCACTTTCAGTGATTTGGATTCAGGTTGTGGAACGCATGCTGACTCAGACAGTAGGAGCGGTGGTGCAGGGCATTGTGCATTCATGCTATGTGAGTATTCCAGTGCCTGAAGGGACACGTTTAAATGTGAGTGTAGATCCACTTTTATCTTTTGCATTTTCCAAAAATATTTACTACACTATGGGAGAAATCTTTTCTTTCTGAGTGTGTGTATTGTTATACTACATTGTTTAAAATAAGAAGACCTTGATGAATTCCACTTCCTCTTTATTCCATTTGCTTATATGATATGCATGAATAGATGGAGAAATGGTAAGCCTTTAATCTTACCGCACGTGGTGGTGATTTGTCATTGTGTGGAATTCTACATGGGTGTTGGAAACATAGTGGAGTGAAGGTTTATAGAAAACCATTGAATGGACTATTAATTGTTTGGAGACAATGAAATCTAAGATTTACATTGATTATTATTTATAGAGGCAATTATTCACTTGATTTATGGATTTATACACCTTCTTGTAAGATATCGATTAGCATTATTTTACCACATGTGGGAATAGCCCCTTTTTTTAATTGATGAATTTTAACACAGAGTGTTTTTTCACATTGTAAAAATCTTCTTTATATATTTTATATATTTTTGTGACGGCGCCCCTTGGTTTATTTATTACATTTCTTACATACTTATGTTGGTACAGTTTGGATGATTGTAAGTACATATATGCAATACCTGTGGGATCCCTGTGGAAGGTGGAAATCACTGTACTAGCTCCGCTACTACAGTGATTGCCACAAGCTTCTAGGTCCCGTGCTGAGTGGTCCCCTGCTGAGTGAACACAGGTCCTTAGCTCAATATGATCAAAGGTGTAAATCATGATGTCCCTACCCTCTCTCATCACTTTGTTCAATGAGAGAACGGTTTGCAGTCCTTGCGAAAATGCAAAGTCTTCCCTGAATGGTGCCTGTGCCCAGCGAGTGATCTCCTATGTTCACTAAGCAGCAAAACAGCCACAAGCCCTGTAAGCTAGTGGAGATCGGTGCCTACTACAGAGATTCTAGCTTCCATGGAGATCCCACAGGTATGGCACATGCTGTACATACTTTACTTTTAAAAGGAATGGTGCAGCACCTCAGGCAGACAATTGTAGCCAGGTGCTGGCTATAGCATTATGCCATTCTGGGCCATATACAGTTGAGACTATGGTTAATCCTTTTTCTCCTAGCTCCCAGTACTGGGACTGCTATATCACTTCCTGTTAGCAAAGTGGATTACGTTTTTCTGACAGCAGAGGATTTTGGGATCTGTTGGTATGCAACTACCAGAGAGCTGGCGAACAAGAAGGATGCTGGGAAAGTAGATATATTCTACAGCAAATGACTGTCTCTCTGTCTTGGTGGGGGTATTAGAGCTGAACACAGGGGGACTGCCATTCTCCTCCAGAGAAAGATTGCTGGCATACTGCTGTGGTACTCTGCACATCAGTTCAGCACAGTGGTGACACATTAGCTTCTCTGCATCGGGACTGTCATTGTCTTGCCTTCACACAGACAACTCTGCACGCCACGCTGACAGGCTCTCAGGCTGTCAGGTGGTAACTCCTCCAACCAGCCAAGAGCCTGAGCAGGAATTCTGTTCCTAGGAGGCCGTGTTGTCCATAGGATTGGTGAGTGGGTGGATGACCAATCTCTTTCTGTCATCACTCTAGAGAGACACTGCATCCAGACACATTTACACCTCAGTACCAGTCGTACTAATGTTTATGGGCCCCCATTATTGCTAGCAGAAGACAACAGATACCACCATATCAGGAACTTTAAACATCACAGGACTCAAGTTGCAATCTCTAGTTAAAGGAACCTCTTCTCTTTTAAGGTCATTGTTAGTCAAATTAGAGTACTTATATCTATTCATAGTGAAGTACACATTTACATAGTTATCTGCATTCCCCATTGTGGCGCTGGTGGTCCGGAGGGAGCTGATAAGTCAGCAAGCCTTTTCTTCCCCCTCTTGCTGTTGGTGTTGCCATTCAATGGTTGATGTTTACTACTCATGACTGTATATTCTGTTAAACGTTGCTAATTATTTCTGTTTTACCAGTGTTCTGCTTTTATGTGTTAACTGGAGTTGTATATCCTAAACCCATTATTTCTGTGGCTTACTCTTTTCAACAAGTTTAATATAGAGGTGTTACCCAAAGAATTGTGCCTCTTGCATTATTATTCTATACTGTTGAAATATGTCTGAATCCAGAGTGCCAGAGGTGTCGGGAGGCTTGCAAGGTCAGAGCAATCACTGGGGACAAGCATTATCAGGCGGCCCCTAAGGGGGTAGCACACACAATCATATACAAACAAAAGGTTATAAATACATATTTACGTTGGTCCAAGCTGGACTAAAGTAATTACAGAAAAAAGTCGAACCTAAATTTCAGCTTTAAATTTTTGCTCTGCATCACAATTTTTAAGCTTTTGAATTGTAGTGCTCTGGATCAGCTTGCTCATCTCTATCCAAGATAGGTTACTTTACTTTGCTCATCGTTCTTTGCCTTTTTTAATACACTTGTATATGTGTTTTTATAATATAAACCTTTTGCTAATTAAATACCACTTTTTTATATTACTGAAAGGCAATTTCTTTCACAACTGAAGATGGTAATATTTCAAATTTAGTGTACCTTGAAACCACATTTGATTCCACTTCACTGATCTGAAATGTAACAATGGATGAACTAAAAAAAGCATTAAATAAATGCTGAGACATCCTAGTGTTCTATGTATCGCTTTCATTGCTAGCTTTTATATACATAATATATAATTCTATTTCCTGTATTAAACAGAAGTTTGAATTTAAAATATGTTGACTATGTGCATTTTTCCAACATTCTGTCCATCTTGTAATGTACTTCACCCATCCATTAGATTTTAGTTGAAAGCATTGTACATATCCAGTACATAGCATGGCATGTTCTCCTATTCTATCACCAATAAAACATGCATTGATGTTCCCCTTTCTTTGCCTTTTTTATTTTCATCTTGCATTCTGACTTTGACACTGCTATGAAGAATGTTACACGTTCTCCTTCTTTCCTTATAAAGACCAAAACTGATTATTTTTCCATGCTCTGATGATAGTGAATCCAACCTCTAATGGGCTTCCTACACTATTTTACCCCAATCTATTTTTTACTTTGCAGACACATGAGGTTACCACTAGAGATGAGCGAATCGAAGTATCCGAAGTGGAATTCGAGTCGAATATCGGAAAAATTTCGATTCGTGCCGAATCCGAAAAACAGCCTAATTCGGACGCGCGAATCGAAATTTTTCCGAAAATGGCGGCTGACATGTGCGGCGACGGAGCGGGGATGTCGGGGAAGGCGCGCAGACAAGGCGCGCTGCCCCATAATGCATTCCTCAACGACATGTGATCGCATCAGCCAATCAGCAGCCAGCCAGCCAGCACTGTGTAATGGTCGAGGTATATATAGCGGCCATTTTGGAAATCTTCATTTGCCTGCAGTCATTGAACAGAGGCAGACCGCTCTGTACTAGGGACAGGGACAGAGTTAGGGCCACAGAAACGAGAATTGGGGACAGAGAGAAGTTACTTAGGGACAGAGAACCATTACTCAGGGACACAGACTTGTTAATGAGGGCCACAGAATCGTTATTTAGGGACAAAGAAACGCTAGTTAGGGCCACAGAATTCATACTCAGGGACAGACAGAATTTTCACTCAGTGCCAGAGAATTGTTACTTAGGGCCACAGAAACGTTATTAGGGCCACAGAATTTTTACTCAGGGACAGACAGAATTGTTACTGAGTGCCAGAGAATTGTTACTCAGGGACAGACAGAATTGTTACTGAGTGCCAGAGAATTCTTACTCAGGGCCACAGAATTCATACTCAGGGACAGACAGAATTGTTACTCAGGGACAGACAGAATTGTTACTGAGTGCCAGAGAATTGTTACTCAGGGACAGACAGAATTGTTACTGAGTGCCAGAGAATTGTTACTCAGGGACAGACAGAATTGTTACTGAGTGCCAGAGAATTGTTACTCAGGGACAGACAGAATTGTTACTGAGTGCCAGAGAATTGTTACTCAGGGACAGACAGAATTGTTACTGAGTGCCAGAGAATTGTTACTCAGGGACAGACAGAATTGTTACTGAGTGCCAGAGAATTGTTACTCGCACAGACACAAAATTGTTACTTGCACAGACACAGAATTGTTACTCGCACAGACACAGAATTGTTACTCAGGGCCACAGAATTCATACTCAGGGACAGACAGAATTGTTACTGAGTGCCAGAGAATTGTTACTCAGGGACAGACAGAATTGTTACTGAGTGCCAGAGAATTGTTACTCAGGGACAGACAGAATTGTTACTGAGTGCCAGAGAATTGTTACTCGCAGAGACACAAAATTGTTACTTGCACAGACACAGAATTGTTACTCGCACAGACACAGAATTGTTACTCAGGGCCACAGAATTCATACTCAGGGACAGACAGAATTGTTACTGAGTGCCAGAGAATTGTTACTTAGGGACAGACAGAATTGTTACTGAGTGCCAGAGAATTGTTACTCAGGGACAGACAGAATTGTTACTGAGTGCCAGAGAATTGTTACTCGCACAGACACAAAATTGTTACTTGCACAGACACAGAATTGTTACTCGCACAGACACAGAATTGTTACTCAGGGCCACAGAATTCATACTCAGGGACAGACAGAATTGTTACTGAGTGCCAGAGAATTGTTACTCAGGGACAGACAGAATTGTTACTGAGTGCCAGAGAATTGTTACTCAGGGACAGACAGAATTGTTACTGAGTGCCAGAGAATTGTTACTCGCACAGACACAAAATTGTTACTTGCACAGACACAGAATTGTTACTCGCACAGACACAGAATTGTTACTCAGGGCCACAGAATTCATACTCAGGGACAGACAGAATTGTTACTGAGTGCCAGAGAATTGTTACTCAGGGACAGACAGAATTGTTACTGAGTGCCAGAGAATTGTTACTCAGGGACAGACAGAATTGTTACTGAGTGCCAGAGAATTGTTACTCAGGGACAGACAGAATTGTTACTGAGTGCCAGAGAATTGTTACTCAGGGACAGACAGAATTGTTACTGAGTGCCAGAGAATTGTTACTCAGGGACAGACAGAATTGTTACTGAGTGCCAGAGAATTGTTACTCGCACAGACACAAAATTGTTACTTGCACAGACACAGAATTGTTACTCGCACAGACACAGAATTGTTACTCAGGGCCACAGAATTCATACTCAGGGACAGACAGAATTGTTACTGAGTGCCAGAGAATTGTTACTCAGGGACAGACAGAATTGTTACTGAGTGCCAGAGAATTGTTACTCGCACAGACACAAAATTGTTACTTGCACAGACACAGAATTGTTACTCGCACAGACACAGAATTGTTACTCAGGGCCACAGAATTCATACTCAGGGACAGACAGAATTGTTACTGAGTGCCAGAGAATTGTTACTCAGGGACAGACAGAATTGTTACTGAGTGCCAGAGAATTGTTACTCAGGGACAGACAGAATTGTTACTGAGTGCCAGAGAATTGTTACTCGCACAGACACAAAATTGTTACTTGCACAGACACAGAATTGTTACTCGCACAGACACAGAATTGTTACTCAGGGCCACAGAATTCATACTCAGGGACAGACAGAATTGTTACTGAGTGCCAGAGAATTGTTACTCAGGGACAGACAGAATTGTTACTGAGTGCCAGAGAATTGTTACTCAGGGACAGACAGAATTGTTACTGAGTGCCAGAGAATTGTTACTCGCACAGACACAAAATTGTTACTTGCACAGACACAGAATTGTTACTCGCACAGACACAGAATTGTTACTCAGGGCCACAGAATTCATACTCAGGGACAGACAGAATTGTTACTGAGTGCCAGAGAATTGTTACTTAGGGACAGACAGAATTGTTACTGAGTGCCAGAGAATTGTTACTCAGGGACAGACAGAATTGTTACTGAGTGCCAGAGAATTGTTACTCGCACAGACACAAAATTGTTACTTGCACAGACACAGAATTGTTACTCGCACAGACACAGAATTGTTACTCAGGGCCACAGAATTCATACTCAGGGACAGACAGAATTGTTACTGAGTGCCAGAGAATTGTTACTCAGGGACAGACAGAATTGTTACTGAGTGCCAGAGAATTGTTACTCAGGGACAGACAGAATTGTTACTGAGTGCCAGAGAATTGTTACTCGCACAGACACAAAATTGTTACTTGCACAGACACAGAATTGTTACTCGCACAGACACAGAATTGTTACTCAGGGCCACAGAATTCATACTCAGGGACAGACAGAATTGTTACTGAGTGCCAGAGAATTGTTACTTAGGGACAGACAGAATTGTTACTGAGTGCCAGAGAATTGTTACTCAGGGACAGACAGAATTGTTACTGAGTGCCAGAGAATTGTTACTCGCACAGACACAAAATTGTTACTTGCACAGACACAGAATTGTTACTCGCACAGACACAGAATTGTTACTCAGGGCCACAGAATTCATACTCAGGGACAGACAGAATTGTTACTGAGTGCCAGAGAATTGTTACTCAGGGACAGACAGAATTGTTACTGAGTGCCAGAGAATTGTTACTCAGGGACAGACAGAATTGTTACTGAGTGCCAGAGAATTGTTACTCGCACAGACACAAAATTGTTACTTGCACAGACACAGAATTGTTACTCGCACAGACACAGAATTGTTACTCAGGGCCACAGAATTCATACTCAGGGACAGACAGAATTGTTACTGAGTGCCAGAGAATTGTTACTCAGGGACAGACAGAATTGTTACTGAGTGCCAGAGAATTGTTACTCAGGGACAGACAGAATTGTTACTGAGTGCCAGAGAATTGTTACTCGCACAGACACAAAATTGTTACTTGCACAGACACAGAATTGTTACTCGCACAGACACAGAATTGTTACTCAGGGCCACAGAATTCATACTCAGGGACAGACAGAATTGTTACTGAGTGCCAGAGAATTGTTACTCAGGGACAGACAGAATTGTTACTGAGTGCCAGAGAATTGTTACTCAGGGACAGACAGAATTGTTACTGAGTGCCAGAGAATTGTTACTCGCACAGACACAAAATTGTTACTTGCACAGACACAGAATTGTTACTCGCACAGACACAGAATTGTTACTCAGGGCCACAGAATTCATACTCAGGGACAGACAGAATTGTTACTGAGTGCCAGAGAATTGTTACTCAGGGACAGACAGAATTGTTACTGAGTGCCAGAGAATTGTTACTCAGGGACAGACAGAATTGTTACTGAGTGCCAGAGAATTGTTACTCGCACAGACACAAAATTGTTACTTGCACAGACACAGAATTGTTACTCGCACAGACACAGAATTGTTACTCAGGGCCACAGAATTCATACTCAGGGACAGACAGAATTGTTACTGAGTGCCAGAGAATTGTTACTCAGGGACAGACAGAATTGTTACTGAGTGCCAGAGAATTGTTACTCAGGGACAGACAGAATTGTTACTGAGTGCCAGAGAATTGTTACTCGCACAGACACAAAATTGTTACTTGCACAGACACAGAATTGTTACTCGCACAGACACAGAATTGTTACTCAGGGCCACAGAATTCATACTCAGGGACAGACAGAATTGTTACTGAGTGCCAGAGAATTGTTACTCAGGGACAGACAGAATTGTTACTGAGTGCCAGAGAATTGTTACTCAGGGACAGACAGAATTGTTACTGAGTGCCAGAGAATTGTTACTCGCACAGACACAAAATTGTTACTTGCACAGACACAGAATTGTTACTCGCACAGACACAGAATTGTTACTCGCACAGACACAGAATTGTTACTCAGGGCCACAGAATTCATACTCAGGGACAGACAGAATTGTTACTGAGTGCCAGAGAATTGTTACTCAGGGACACCTAATCGTTGAATTAAATAGTATGTCAGACAACATGCAGAGGAGTGGCAGAGGAGGCAATGTTTTAGGAGCGAGCAGACGTGGCAGCAGAGGAAGGGGTCGAGGCAGCAGTATTCGCAGCCAGAGGCCAGTGCTCCCGGTGTCATCCAGCGGTCGTGTCTCCACCGACAACCCTGCCATCATTGATTGGTTGGCTCGGTCGTCTTCCTCTTCCCAGGTCACCTCTGACACCTACAGCCAACGGTCGGTGGGTACGTCAGACACAACCGTTAGTTGGCATGGCCCGGGACCAAGCCCACTGAAATCACGTGTCCTCTACCTGCCCCTGTCCTTTGCTGTTCCCTCACCAAGCGAAGTATCGCATGCTGTGGGCTCAGCCCCACTGTACAGTGAGGAAGAGCTAACAGAGGGCGGTCAGGAACGGGGGGAGACATCGGCCTTTTCAGCAGCCAAGCGAACAAGTACTGGCGAGGAGAGTGGCTCGGTAGCCGGTCTAGAGACAGGTCTGTCTCCTGACCCAGACGCAGCCGAGGGGGCTAGTAGTGAGGCGGAGACCCTACTTGATGATGAGGAGGTTGATCGCACTTGGCAGCCTCGTCGTCATCAGGCAATTTCTTCCGCATCATCAGGAGAAGAGGGTGGCAGCTTGGCAGCGAGCAAAACAGTCGGTGGGTTGCCCAGGAGACAGCAGCAGGGTCGCATCAGTGTCAGTGGAGCCAAACGTCCACGGAGTAGAGCACCAGCTCCACTGCAGCCTACCACCACGGCCAGTAGTGGTGCCGGTGCGCACGGAGGAAGTAGCAGTCAGCCAGTGAAGAGTAGCGGGGGCAAAGTTTCCTACTCGGTGGTGTGGCAATTTTTCCTCAAGCCGCCCGAGGAAGTAAACGTAGCCGTATGTCGACTATGTGGCCAGAAATGCAAGCGTGGCCAGGGGGCCCATGTTGGGACTACAGCGTTGCGTCAGCATATGCAGCGTCACCATTCGGTGGCCTGGGAAAACCGTGATAAACATACGGCGGTTCTGCCTGCCCCAGCCCCCGCTCCATCACCCGCTCCGTTACTTGCTCCGTCACCCGACGTCGTCAATCGCCCTCTATCAGCCAGTCAAGGCTCCAACACCTCTGCTGAGGGGAGTTGTCGCTCATTGGCATCTTCCGCTCGTTCAGATGCTCCTTCTCCTGCTACTCCTCTTCTTGGATTCCGTCAACAGTCTTTCTTGGAATCCGTATCCAAGAGACAACAGTTTGCGAGCACGCACCCGACGGTGCAAAAGCTGAACGTCCTCCTGTCCAAGTTGCTGGTGCTGCAGTCCCTCCCTTTCCAACTGGTGGACTCAGCACCTTTCCGAGAAATGATGGCTTGTGCCGCGCCGCGGTGGAGAGTGCCAAGCCGTCATTTCTTTGCCCAAAAGGCAGTGCCAGCCCTGCATTCACATGTAGAAGAGATGGTGGGCCAGTCTTTGAGCATGTCGGTCTCTGCCAAAGTGCACGGCAGCGCCGACGTGTGGAGCTGTAACTACGGTCAGGGACAGTACATGTCATTTACGGCCCACTGGGTGAACGTGGTGCCGGCACAGCCGCACCAGCAACTTGGACAGGTCACGACGCTTTTGCCTCCACGTTTGCACGTCCTTGGTCCAGCAAGCATGTCCGCCTCTACCACCTCTTTTTCCGCCGTGTCCTCAGCCGCCACCCCCGTGCCAAGTCCCATTACCCGACCGGCATATCACATGTGCAGGGCGCAACGGTGTCACGCTGTGCTGCACCTGGTATGCCTTGGCGAACGTAGTCACACAGGGGAGGAACTGCTGAGTGTAATGAACAGAGAAATCGACAGATGGCTGTCTCCGCGCAAACTAAAAATCGGAACCATGTTGACTGACAACGGAAAGAACATGGTGTCTGCTCTGCGTCAAGGAAGGTTGTGCCATGCGCCATGCATGGCTCACGTGTTCAATCTGGTTGTCAAGCGGTTCCTAAAATCCACCATCCCACTGCAAGACATCCTTAAAATGTCACGTAAACTGTGCATGCATTTCAGCCATTCCTACACCGCAAAGAACACCCTCATTGAGCTGCAGCGGCAGAACGGAATTCCACAGCATCGCCTGATCTGCGACGTTGCAACAAGGTGGAATTCAACCCTACACATGTTAGACCGCCTTTACGAGCAGCGAAAGGCCATCACCGATTTCCTGATGTTACAAGCGGATAAAGGTACTCCCCTGTGTAACTTAGATGTCAGCCATTGGCAGCTCATGCGTGACACCTGCCGCTTGCTCAGGCCCTTTGAGGAGGCCACGCTATTCGTGAGTCGGCAGGACTATGGGATGAACGACGTCATTCCTCTGTTGCACGTCCTGGAACAAATGCTGTTAACAATGGCTGGTCAGGGTGCGGTAGACGTGGCGCACAGATCTCAACGCCACATGACCCCTGTGGGGGCAGGACAGGAAGAAGAGGAGGAGGTAGAGGAGGACATTTGTGCTCAGGAATTATTGAGTGAAATGGGTGGTTTTTCCACTCAGCGGACAGGAGTGGAGGAGCAGGAGCATCTGGTAGAGGAGGAGGAGGAGGAGACAGAGGACCCAGACGCACCGTGGCAGTATGCTGTGGAGATGGAGGCAGGGAGTCCCTCGCATTCCTTGGCACAAATGGCCCATAGCATGCTCGGTTGCTTGCGTAGCGACAGCCGAATAATAACCATCAGACAGAGGGATGACTTTTGGCTGTCCACCTTGTTGGACCCTCGCTACCGGTCCAAAATGGTGGCCTTTTTCACACCTGCTGAGAGGGAGGCCAAAATTACGTACTATAAAAACCACCTATGTAGTCAGTTGGTCTCTGCCTTTGTGCGCCAACGTCCATCCTCAGACACTGTGGGCCCTGTGCGCTCGCGTTCCGCTGGCATGGCAGCAGGGGAGGGGTGGGGTGGTAGGAGCAGTGGCAGCTCCACCAGCAGTGGCTGCCTCAGTCTGCAGTCGATGATGAGTAGCTTTCTTCACCAGCGCAGTGAGGAAACTACTAACCAGCCGCAGCAGCAGCAGCAGCATCAGGTGGACCTGGAGCAGGAGCTCAAACAACAGGCTTGGGCCTACTTGGACAGCACCCTGCCAACCGAGGTAGACAATCCCCTTGACTACTGGGCAACGAAACTTGACCTTTGGCCCCAACTAGCTGAATTTGCCCTTGAAAGGCTGTCATGCCCGGCCAGTAGCGTGGCATCGGAGCGCGTGTTTAGTGCGGCAGGAGGTATTGTAACTCCGCGGAGGACACGACTGTCCACCCAAAGTGTGGAGAGACTCACGTTTGTGAAAATGAATCAGGCGTGGATTAGTCTGGATTTCAAACCACCAGTTCCTGACACAACTGACTAAATCCGCCATGAATCATGCCTCAAACATGTGCCACTTTCAGGTCTCCTCACACTGCTGGTGTGTTTAATTTTTTGACATAGGGTGCTGGCAGATTACGGGCCTCCTATAGCTGCTGCCAGGCCCCTAATCTGCCATAGGCCCCTATATACCGCCTCCTCATGCTGCTGCTAGGTCCAGAGTCTCTCATGGGTCCCTGTACGGCCTCCCATTGCTGCTGTCTCCATCGCCACACTCTGCTGCCATGTGCCACTTTCAGGTCTCTTCACACTGCTGGTGTGTTTAATTTTTTGACATAGGGTGCAGGCAGATTACGGGCCTCACATAGCTGCTGCCAGGCCCCTAATCTGCCATGGGCCCCTATATACCGCCTCCTCATGCTGCTGCCAAGTCTAGAGTCTGTCATGGGTCCCTGTACGGCCTCCCATTGCTGCTGTCTCCATCGCCACACTCTGCTGCCATGTGCCACTTTCAGGTCTCTTCACACTGCTGGTGTGTTTAATTTTTTGACATAGGGTGCAGGCAGATTACGGGCCTCACATAGCTGCTGCCAGGCCCCTAATCTGCCATGGGCCCCTATATACCGCCTCCTCATGCTGCTGCCAAGTCCAGAGTCTCTCATGGGTCCCTGTACGGCCTCCCATTGCTGCTGTCTCCATCGCCACACTCTGCTGCCATGTGCCACTTTCAGGTCTCTTCACACTGCTGGTGTGTTAAATTTTTTGACATAGGGTGCAGGCAGATTACGGGCCTCACATAGCTGCTGCCAGGCCCCTAATCTGCCATGGGCCCCTATATACCGCCTCCTCATGCTGCTGCCAAGTCTAGAGTCTGTCATGGGTCCCTGTACGGCCTCCCATTGCTGCTGTCTCCATCGCCACACTCTGCTGCCATGTGCCACTTTCAGGTCTCTTCACACTGCTGGTGTGTTAAATTTTTTGACATAGGGTGCAGGCAGATTACGGGCCTCACATAGCTGCTGCCAGGCCCCTAATCTGCCATGGGCCCCTATATACCGCCTCCTCATGCTGCTGCCAAGTCCAGAGTCTCTCATGGGTCCCTGTACGGCCTCCCATTGCTGCTGTCTCCATCGCCACACTCTGCTGCCATGTGCCACTTTCAGGTCTCTTCACACTGCTGGTGTGTTAAATTTTTTGACATAGGGTGCAGGCAGATTACGGGCCTCACATAGCTGCTGCCAGGCCCCTAATCTGCCATGGGCCCCTATATACCGCCTCCTCATGCTGCTGCCAAGTCTAGAGTCTGTCATGGGTCCCTGTACGGCCTCCCATTGCTGCTGTCTCCATCGCCACACTCTGCTGCCATGTGCCACTTTCAGGTCTCTTCACACTGCTGGTGTGTTTAATTTTTTGACATAGGGTGCAGGCAGATTACGGGCCTCACATAGCTGCTGCCAGGCCCCTAATCTGCCATGGGCCCCTATATACCGCCTCCTCATGCTGCTGCCAAGTCCAGAGTCTCTCATGGGTCCCTGTACGGCCTCCCATTGCTGCTGTCTCCATCGCCACACTCTGCTGCCATGTGCCACTTTCAGGTCTCTTCACACTGCTGGTGTGTTAAATTTTTTGACATAGGGTGCAGGCAGATTACGGGCCTCACATAGCTGCTGCCAGGCCCCTAATCTGCCATGGGCCCCTATATACCGCCTCCTCATGCTGCTGCCAAGTCTAGAGTCTGTCATGGGTCCCTGTACGGCCTCCCATTGCTGCTGTCTCCATCGCCACACTCTGCCATGTGCCACTTTCAGGTCTCTTCACACTGCTGGTGTGTTTAATTTTTTGACATAGGGTGCAGGCAGATTACGGGCCTCACATAGCTGCTGCCAGGCCCCTAATCTGCCATGGGCCCCTATATACCGCCTCCTCATGCTGCTGCCAAGTCCAGAGTCTCTCATGGGTCCCTGTACGGCCTCCCATTGCTGCTGTCTCCATCGCCACACTCTGCTGCCATGTGCCACTTTCAGGTCTCTTCACACTGCTGGTGTGTTAAATTTTTTGACATAGGGTGCAGGCAGATTACGGGCCTCACATAGCTGCTGCCAGGCCCCTAATCTGCCATGGGCCCCTATATACCGCCTCCTCATGCTGCTGCCAAGTCCAGAGTCTCTCATGGGTCCCTGTACGGCCTCCCATTGCTGCTGTCTCCATCGCCACACTCTGCTGCCATGTGCCACTTTCAGGTCTCTTCACACTGCTGGTGTGTTAAATTTTTTGACATAGGGTGCAGGCAGATTACGGGCCTCACATAGCTGCTGCCAGGCCCCTAATCTGCCATGGGCCCCTATATACCGCCTCCTCATGCTGCTGCCAAGTCTAGAGTCTGTCATGGGTCCCTGTACGGCCTCCCATTGCTGCTGTCTCCATCGCCACACTCTGCCATGTGCCACTTTCAGGTCTCTTCACACTGCTGGTGTGTTTAATTTTTTGACATAGGGTGCAGGCAGATTACGGGCCTCACATAGCTGCTGCCAGGCCCCTAATCTGCCATGGGCCCCTATATACCGCCTCCTCATGCTGCTGCCAAGTCTAGAGTCTGTCATGGGTCCCTGTACGGCCTCCCATTGCTGCTGTCTCCATCGCCACACTCTGCTGCCATGTGCCACTTTCAGGTCTCTTCACACTGCTGGTGTGTTAAATTTTTTGACATAGGGTGCAGGCAGATTACGGGCCTCACATAGCTGCTGCCAGGCCCCTAATCTGCCATGGGCCCCTATATACCGCCTCCTCATGCTGCTGCCAAGTCTAGAGTCTGTCATGGGTCCCTGTACGGCCTCCCATTGCTGCTGTCTCCATCGCCACACTCTGCTGCCATGTGCCACTTTCAGGTCTCTTCACACTGCTGGTGTGTTAAATTTTTTGACATAGGGTGCAGGCAGATTACGGGCCTCACATAGCTGCTGCCAGGCCCCTAATCTGCCATGGGCCCCTATATACCGCCTCCTCATGCTGCTGCCAAGTCTAGAGTCTGTCATGGGTCCCTGTACGGCCTCCCATTGCTGCTGTCTCCATCGCCACACTCTGCTGCCATGTGCCACTTTCAGGTCTCTTCACACTGCTGGTGTGTTTAATTTTTTGACATAGGGTGCAGGCAGATTACGGGCCTCACATAGCTGCTGCCAGGCCCCTAATCTGCCATGGGCCCCTATATACCGCCTCCTCATGCTGCTGCCAAGTCTAGAGTCTGTCATGGGTCCCTGTACGGCCTCCCATTGCTGCTGTCTCCATCGCCACACTCTGCTGCCATGTGCCACTTTCAGGTCTCTTCACACTGCTGGTGTGTTAAATTTTTTGACATAGGGTGCAGGCAGATTACGGGCCTCACATAGCTGCTGCCAGGCCCCTAATCTGCCATGGGCCCCTATATACCGCCTCCTCATGCTGCTGCCAAGTCTAGAGTCTCTCATGGGTCCCTGTACGGCCTCCCATTGCTGCTGTCTCCATCGCCACACTCTGCTGCCATGTGCCACTTTCAGGTCTCTTCACACTGCTGGTGTGTTAAATTTTTTGACATAGGGTGCAGGCAGATTACGGGCCTCACATAGCTGCTGCCAGGCCCCTAATCTGCCATGGGCCCCTATATACCGCCTCCTCATGCTGCTGCCAAGTCTAGAGTCTGTCATGGGTCCCTGTACGGCCTCCCATTGCTGCTGTCTCCATCGCCACACTCTGCTGCCATGTGCCACTTTCAGGTCTCTTCACACTGCTGGTGTGTTTAATTTTTTGACATAGGGTGCAGGCAGATTACGGGCCTCACATAGCTGCTGCCAGGCCCCTAATCTGCCATGGGCCCCTATATACCGCCTCCTCATGCTGCTGCCAAGTCTAGAGTCTGTCATGGGTCCCTGTACGGCCTCCCATTGCTGCTGTCTCCATCGCCACACTCTGCTGCCATGTGCCACTTTCAGGTCTCTTCACACTGCTGGTGTGTTAAATTTTTTGACATAGGGTGCAGGCAGATTACGGGCCTCACATAGCTGCTGCCAGGCCCCTAATCTGCCATGGGCCCCTATATACCGCCTCCTCATGCTGCTGCCAAGTCTAGAGTCTCTCATGGGTCCCTGTACGGCCTCCCATTGCTGCTGTCTCCATCGCCACACTCTGCTGCCATGTGCCACTTTCAGGTCTCTTCACACTGCTGGTGTGTTAAATTTTTTGACATAGGGTGCAGGCAGATTACGGGCCTCACATAGCTGCTGCCAGGCCCCTAATCTGCCATGGGCCCCTATATACCGCCTCCTCATGCTGCTGCCAAGTCTAGAGTCTGTCATGGGTCCCTGTACGGCCTCCCATTGCTGCTGTCTCCATCGCCACACTCTGCTGCCATGTGCCACTTTCAGGTCTCTTCACACTGCTGGTGTGTTTAATTTTTTGACATAGGGTGCAGGCAGATTACGGGCCTCACATAGCTGCTGCCAGGCCCCTAATCTGCCATGGGCCCCTATATACCGCCTCCTCATGCTGCTGCCAAGTCCAGAGTCTCTCATGGGTCCCTGTACGGCCTCCCATTGCTGCTGTCTCCATCGCCACACTCTGCTGCCATGTGCCACTTTCAGGTCTCTTCACACTGCTGGTGTGTTAAATTTTTTGACATAGGGTGCAGGCAGATTACGGGCCTCACATAGCTGCTGCCAGGCCCCTAATCTGCCATGGGCCCCTATATACCGCCTCCTCATGCTGCTGCCAAGTCTAGAGTCTGTCATGGGTCCCTGTACGGCCTCCCATTGCTGCTGTCTCCATCGCCACACTCTGCCATGTGCCACTTTCAGGTCTCTTCACACTGCTGGTGTGTTTAATTTTTTGACATAGGGTGCAGGCAGATTACGGGCCTCACATAGCTGCTGCCAGGCCCCTAATCTGCCATGGGCCCCTATATACCGCCTCCTCATGCTGCTGCCAAGTCCAGAGTCTGTCATGGGTCCCTGTACGGCCTCCCATTGCTGCTGTCTCCATCGCCACACTCTGCTGCCATGTGCCACTTTCAGGTCTCTTCACACTGCTGGTGTGTTAAATTTTTTGACATAGGGTGCAGGCAGATTACGGGCCTCACATAGCTGCTGCCAGGCCCCTAATCTGCCATGGGCCCCTATATACCGCCTCCTCATGCTGCTGCCAAGTCTAGAGTCTGTCATGGGTCCCTGTACGGCCTCCCATTGCTGCTGTCTCCATCGCCACACTCTGCTGCCATGTGCCACTTTCAGGTCTCTTCACACTGCTGGTGTGTTAAATTTTTTGACATAGGGTGCAGGCAGATTACGGGCCTCACATAGCTGCTGCCAGGCCCCTAATCTGCCATGGGCCCCTATATACCGCCTCCTCATGCTGCTGCCAAGTCCAGAGTCTCTCATGGGTCCCTGTACGGCCTCCCATTGCTGCTGTCTCCATCGCCACACTCTGCTGCCATGTGCCACTTTCAGGTCTCTTCACACTGCTGGTGTGTTAAATTTTTTGACATAGGGTGCAGGCAGATTACGGGCCTCACATAGCTGCTGCCAGGCCCCTAATCTGCCATGGGCCCCTATATACCGCCTCCTCATGCTGCTGCCAAGTCTAGAGTCTGTCATGGGTCCCTGTACGGCCTCCCATTGCTGCTGTCTCCATCGCCACACTCTGCTGCCATGTGCCACTTTCAGGTCTCTTCACACTGCTGGTGTGTTAAATTTTTTGACATAGGGTGCTGGCAGATTACGGGCCTCCCATTGCTGCTGCCAGACATGTAATCTGCCATGGGCCCCCGTACCGACTCCTCATGCTGTGACGTTGCAACAAGGTGTAATTCAACCCTACATATGTTAGACCGCCTTTACGAACAGCTAAAGGCCATCACAGATTTCCTGATGTTAAAAGCGGATAAAGGTACTCCCTGTGTAACTTAGATGTCAGCCATTGTCAGCTCATGTGTGACACCTGCGCTTGCTCAGGCCCTTTGAGGAGGCCACGCTATTCGTGAGTCGGCAGGACTATGGGATGAATGAGGTCAAATCGGCCATGGGCCCCCGTACCGCCTGTTCACGCTGATGCTGGTCCCACAGTGTGACCTGGGTCCCTGTACGGCCTCCCATTGCTTCCACTCTGCCATGTGCCACTTTGAAATCTCCTCACACTCCTGCGGTTGTCCATTTTGTCATAGGTTGCTGGCAGATTACAGGCCTTCCATAGGTGCCACCAAGCCCCATATCGGCCATGGGCCCCCGTACCGCCTGGTCACGCTGCTGCTGGGCCCACAGTGTGACCTGGGTCCCTGTACCGCCTCCCATTGCTCCCACTCTGCCATGTGCCACTTTCAGGTCTCCTCACGCTCCTGCTGGTTTCCATTTTGTCATAGGTTGCTGTATGGCCTCCCATTGCTGCTGCCTCCACCGCCACACTGTGGCTCCAAACACTGGTTTTGGCCCCGTGACTGGCCAAAGGAGTGAAGTGTGCAGTGATTCTAAGATCGACGGCACTCATCTGCATGTCATACTGACAGACAGTATTATTTCTCTTCCCCAGCAGACTCCAAGGGCATTTAAATTAAAGGTACAGTGTTCTGCACTAATATTAAGTCTCTCTGAAGCCTAGAAACACCCTTTTTTAAGTTAAATTCACAGCGAATTTATTCGACTCGAATCGAATATTGTCCACGAATTCGCCGAATCAGTCGAATCGAATTTTTCATTTCTTCGCTCATCTCTAGTTACCACCTTTTCTGAGGAAAAAACACTGGGCTTAGGACCTCTGTCCTATTAATAACACTGGCAACAAGTTTCAATTAAAATGGTCAGGTTAAAAAAAAGGCCAGCCAAATAGAAACACTGTCGTAGTTCTGATCAATATACGCGGAATCCACTCTACAATACAAATTTGCTTTTTAAAAAGCATATGTTTAAACCATTATATATGAATTAGTGTAGCGCTTAATTATAAATGAAACAAAACCGTTAATAATAAAATATATAATAATAATAAATGTGACTCGTGCTGTGATCTTCTCAGTGCTCTTATACCACTATTAGCACTTAAAACAAAATGAAACAAAAACCCTAAATAGTATAATACTAATAATAATATTTGTGACAAGTGCTGTGATCTTCTCTTATACCACTAAATGACACTCAATTAGAAATGAGATCATCAATCAAAAAATATTTGGTGATAGTGTCACTTCAAACAATAAATAAATAAATAAATAAATAACGGGTGACGGTGCAACTTCAACTTCATTCAATGTCCAATATTCCTATTGACATCCATCTATTCAAAGTGTTCTTTATAACCATGCATAGTGTATGTAGATAGTGCCACTCGTGAACCAACACACTTCTATCCACTTCGGCTGCAATGCCTGCTCACCTCCTTCCTGCGACCCCAAGGGGCCCACAAGCCTTTAGGATCACCCTGGATCCTCAAGATTCCTGGTTTTGGCGCCTTCCTGATATTCCTCCTATCAGGCCTCCTCCACTGCTATGCCTCCCAGGTTCCTCACCAGCGGTTGTCTGCACGCTCTCTCTCACAAAGATAGTGAGTGAAAAAACAGATCCTCCATTGTGTAGTATTTCCAATCAGTAGGGTTTATTCATAAATAGCAACAAAAGGTGACTTACATACGGTTGTACAGTCTTAGTGCGTCCCTCTCTGGGTAAACTGCAACCTCTGATAGTAACTTCCTGATAACCAGGAAAATGGCGTCCCACACCGGAAGTGCGACACTCCGGATACCGGAAGTAGCGTCTACGTTTTGCCTACGCGTTACGTCACGTACCTCGTGACTTCTTCTGGGTATCGCTATGGAGACGCTGTCTTCTTTTATAGTACGGTGGAACAAACTATCCCGCCCTTTAATCCCCATTCTAATTACGGCCGCCATTTTCTTGGAGCCCAATATACAGGGACATATAAGGTAATACTCTACTACTATGAATATCCTCTTATTAATCCTTTGATCGAAAACTAAAACATTTACAGGCTTTCTACTCAAGACTAGCCACTACATCACAGATCTAAGTACACATCTCTTTATTCAAAATAAATAAATAATTAAAATACCTTTAGACTATATAGTAAAAGATTATAAAAATACCCATAACATGAGACTACATGAGAGACCCATAATCCACCCTGGTCTCCCCATCTAGTCTATAGCCCAGCTGTATATTAAAGAGTGACTCCTATACTAAAGGCTCAAAATTAACGGAATGCATAAAAATAGTAAAAAATCTGTAAACCCCAACACATCTCTCTACGTACCATATAGTTAATATAATAAGATGTGGGTAAATATAAGTACTTGATTCAATAAAACCATCTTAAAAATGTAATAATATAATAATAATGCGCAATATACTCTTCTCACTTGAACAACTAATCAAACATGAAAGAACTACCTGAGTGTGCAGTTTCCCCATAAGTTACAATAAAAAAAATATATATAAAAAAGTAATCAGTCATAGCTTAAAATCTATCAACCTAGCAAATTAATAATCATTAATAAAAGAATTGAGATCAAACTCAACATTTAAGCCTCTCGGGACTAGCGTTCTCATGTCATGTATCCAGCGTGACTCAGCTTGGCTTAGTTTTTTTATCTTGTTGCTGCCTCTCCAGTGCTTTTTGTATTTCTCTATACCCCAAAACTGCATTTTAGTGGGGTCCTTATTATGATACTTAGAGAAATGTTTTGAGACATTATGCTTTGGGAATCCTTTTAAAATATTTCTTACGTGTTCTCCTATCCTCTTCCAGAGCGGTCTTTTTGTCCTCCCAATATATTGATAACCGCATTCACACTGTAGGCAGTATACCACTCCCATAGTTTTACACGTAATGAAATCTTTAATATTGTGTTCCTGTCCAGTAGTGTTCACTATAAACTTTTTACGTCTACCACTTTTCGTGGCCCTACAGCCGACACACTTTCTACATGGGTAGAAACCTTCTTCACTCAAAAAAGTTACTTTGTTCATTTGTGGGGGGTCTAATAACTTTTGACCACCCTAGATTTAATAGTAGAGGCTTTACGATAGATGAACCTAGGATGTTCTGATAATACCGTTGTTAACATGGGGTCCAATTTAAGGACATTCCAATGTTTGTTAAATATTGACTCCACCTTTTTACAATGGACATTATAGTCCATAATAATAGGTATATTGTCCTCCTGGATTACTTCTCTCTTTTTTTCTTCCAGTAGTGTATCTCTATCCATATTACCTACCTCTATAATTTTTTGTGTAATCATATTTTCTGGATAACCTTTTTCTACAAACCTAGTTGCCAATCCTCCTGCTTGTTCCAAATAATCCTCATATTTTGTACAATTCCTCCTTATTCTTACCATTTGCCCTTTTGGTATATTGTACAGCCAGGGCGGATAATGGCAACTTCCTATTGGGATGTATCCATTTCTGTCAACGTTTTTGAAAAATGTTTTCGTTATAAATTTGCCTTCTACTATTGCTATATTAACATCCAAGAAGTTGATCTGATCCTTGCTGTGTTCCCATGTGAACTTTATATTTTTATTATTCACATTGAGTTTATCCAGAAACCTTATTAGTGATTTTTCCTCTCCTTCCCATATCACTATAACGTCATCAATGAACCTTTTGTAAACTTTCAGTTCTTCTGGACAGTTATTAAACACTTCCATTTCTTCCCAACATGACATGAAAATATTCGCCACACTTGGTGCGTACCGTGCCCCCATAGCTACACCCCGTATTTGTTTGTAGTATGTTCCACTATACCAAAAATAATTGTGATCGAGGGAAAAATCCAAACATTCTAATAGATATAGAAGAGTATATTGCGCATTATTATTATATTATTACATTTTTAAGATGGTTTTATTGAATCAAGTACTTATATTTACCCACATCTTATTATATTAACTATATGGTACGTAGAGAGATGTGTTGGGGTTTACAGATTTTTTACTATTTTTATGCATTCCGTTAATTTTGAGCCTTTAGTATAGGAGTCACTCTTTAATATACAGCTGGGCTATAGACTAGATGGGGAGACCAGGGTGGATTATGGGTCTCTCATGTAGTCTCATGTTATGGGTATTTTTATAATCTTTTACTATATAGTCTAAAGGTATTTTAATTATTTATTTATTTTGAATAAAGAGATGTGTACTTAGATCTGTGATGTAGTGGCTAGTCTTGAGTAGAAAGCCTGTAAATGTTTTAGTTTTCGATCAAAGGATTAATAAGAGGATATTCATAGTAGTAGAGTATTACCTTATATGTCCCTGTATATTGGGCTCCAAGAAAATGGCGGCCGTAATTAGAATGGGGATTAAAGGGCGGGATAGTTTGTTCCACCGTACTATAAAAGAAGACAGCGTCTCCATAGCGATACCCAGAAGAAGTCACGAGGTACGTGACGTAACGCGTAGGCAAAACGTAGACGCTACTTCCGGTATCCGGAGTGTCGCACTTCCGGTGTGGGACGCCATTTTCCTGGTTATCAGGAAGTTACTATCAGAGGTTGCAGTTTACCCAGAGAGGGACGCACTAAGACTGTACAACCGTATGTAAGTCACCTTTTGTTGCTATTTATGAATAAACCCTACTGATTGGAAATACTACACAATGGAGGATCTGTTTTTTCACTCACTATCTTTGTGAGAGAGAGCGTGCAGACAACCGCTGGTGAGGAACCTGGGAGGCATAGCAGTGGAGGAGGCCTGATAGGAGGAATATCAGGAAGGCGCCAAAACCAGGAATCTTGAGGATCCAGGGTGATCCTAAAGGCTTGTGGGCCCCTTGGGGTCGCAGGAAGGAGGTGAGCAGGCATTGCAGCCGAAGTGGATAGAAGTGTGTTGGTTCACGAGTGGCACTATCTACATACACTATGCATGGTTATAAAGAACACTTTGAATAGATGGATGTCAATAGGAATATTGGACATTGAATGAAGTTGAAGTTGCACCGTCACCCGTTATTTATTTATTTATTTATTTATTGTTTGAAGTGACACTATCACCAAATATTTTTTGATTGATGATCTCATTTCTAATTGAGTGTCATTTAGTGGTATAAGAGAAGATCACAGCACTTGTCACAAATATTATTATTAGTATTATACTATTTAGGGTTTTTGTTTCATTTTGTTTTAAGTGCTAATAGTGGTATAAGAGCACTGAGAAGATCACAGCACGAGTCACATTTATTATTATTATATATTTTATTATTAACGGTTTTGTTTCATTTATAATTAAGCGCTACACTAATTCATATATAATATTTACACTGATTAGGTTATTGGTTTGAGTGTCAGCAGCTTATTTATTAGGAGGGGGGTTATCCATAGAAGCGCAGGAGGATTTTTAATCATATGTTTAAACCAACCTGTCTTAACCTTTTTACCCCAAAGAAAAACGTACAATCATTGTTAGGTCTCAAGGGACCCCTGCTAAGGTTAGTTGATGGTCATTGAAAGGAGCCCTAGGGTTCGATGGAACCCTGGTTGAGAACAGTAGATTAAAACGGTGTAAATGTAAACTGTATTCTATCATTTTTAAAATGTGTTTTTAAATGTTCTATTCATTAAAAACATTGCACAGCAATTCCCCCAGTGAACGTGCATGCACATTCATTCTGTGAGAATGGAGGCAATAAATTAATATCATTAGGCGATTCTCTGTGCTGGCTGTTTTTCATTTGTTTAAAATGCAATACACCACATTTGGCCACTAGATAGTGCTATAAAAAGTATAAAAAGACTTTCCTGTGATACATAGCACCACTTAGTAGCCAAATGCAGTATTTTAAATCAATTAAAAAATCCATGAAAAACAACCAGCACAGGAAACAGCCTAATAACATTTCTTTTTGCCCCCATTCTCACAGAACAAATGGATTTGCATTTTCACATTTTTATAAACAGACTACTTAGTGGCTTCCTCTATGTTCAACATGATTAACCACTTTAAAACCAAGCATTTTCGGATATTTTTTGATTTCCTGTAAAACTGTTGTGTATGTAAAATTTACTTAGAACCCCCAAACAGTATATAGTTTTTTTAAAGCAGAGGCTCTAGAGAATAAAATGGTGGGTGCTGCAATTTTTTTATGTCACAAGGTATTTGTGCAGCTTTTTCAAACGTATCTTTTTTTTATTTACACTTTTTTGAATTTCAGTGCACAAAAACACAATATCATACACAATTGTTTTGTAAAATGTAAAAGATGCTGTTATGCTAAGTAAAAAGATATCAAATATGTCACACTTAAAAATTGTGCAAGTCCATGCAACGGCAACTAATGACGTAAATTTCATTATCCATAGGCAATGAATTAAAAGCCTTTACTCTTAACCACTTTAGACATACACAGGAGGCATGGTGCTAGATTTACTGCTCTTGATCTGTCATTCGCAGTGATACCTCACATGTGTGGGACAATCACTGTTTGTGTGCGAGACTGACACATGAATTCAACTTTGCACGTAAACACGGCGGACGGAGGTACTTTGTTTTTGTTTTTTGTTTTTTATTTTTACACTGTCTCTTTTTTTTTAAATCACTTTTAAATGTCCCCTGTGATAGCAATAGGCAGTGACTAGTACTCTTTATGGAGAGATCTGGGTTCTATTAGACCCCAGAACTCTCCTCTGCCCTTAAAGCATCTGATCACAACAAGACCGATGTGACCAAATGCTTTCCCATTTTAAAAATGGCACTGTTTACATCCAGAAGAAACAGAAGTGATGAATGCTCATTGCTTTCGGTTTACCTATACTATAGAGGCGATCAGGGCAGTTCCGCCCGCTTATTATCTCTATGGCCAGATGGCGGAATCATCCACTGATCGCTCGGGTATCCTGGTGGAACAGGAGAGCCCAAGAGAGGTGTGGAAGGTGGCGGGAGGTGGGTACGTCCCCTCCCGCTGTTTGTAAAAGCTATACAATGGCTAATTAGCCAATGAATTGTTTTTAAAAGCAGCAGGAAGCGGCATATCCCCTGCAGACATCATCCCGTAATAACCACTTGAAAACCAGCGACATACCAGTACGTAGCTGAAAGTCAAGTGGTTAATAATGTTATGGCATGCTGTAGGTCAAACTACACAGAACTCTGTGATGGTGTAGATACATAATTTGTGAAAATATTTTGGTTCATTTATATAGGGAGGATTGTACAACTCTTTACTGTCTAAAGTTTCTTTTCACAATCGTATCTCAGGCCCTTTTGACAGGCAGTGCTGATATTTCTGGGCAGTGTCAGAGCTTTCCACTAAGCCCCACTCCACCTACTCGTCCTAAATGGTTACCCTCCATGAATGCGCTCACTCATGCCCAGGGGCCGTGGGCATGCTAGTATCAGCATGAAGGTGGGACCCCAGACTTAGAAGCAACCTTTTGCCTTGCTTAGATGCACTGTAAAACACTTAGGCACTTCTCTGTAAGAACTTTTCCCATAACACTGTACACCTTCTTTTCTTGAATGCAGCATTTTGAGGGGACACCACGGAGACTGTGTCTTCACCAGCTTAGCCATGCTTTTCCACCTCACTCTCAGTGACAATGTAGAAGAGGATTAACTCTTTGTGGATCCACATCTTTACTCTCCCAGTACCTCCAGTTAGGTCTTGGGTTGCCTGTGCCACAGTGTGAGGCAGCAAGCATAAGGGAGGGGTCAGTCTACCAGCCCCCTCGCTATCAGGTGACACCACCACCCATGCCCACCACTACCTTCACGCTGGCTGGCTTCTCTAACATTCCCACCAGTTCTGTTTTAATGCGTAACAACCACATGTTAGACATATCTTCTACCCACTCCACTGCACGTTTAACTCCTTTATGGCTTTCTTACTTCTCCTCTCCATCCCCTTTTGTGTTACAGGCCATGTTTTTTGGATACGCCATGTACCTTAATGCACCATTGTAGAAGAACAAGAAGTCCAGGCACTTTACAGTTAGCTTGGATCTTTGTATTCAGGGAGCTTTGTATCACCATTATGGTAAAGTTGCCCTCTTTAACAATTAGAAATCCCAAATTTAGAAAAATAGCAACTGATACATTTTAAAATATGCATATGTAAATTATGCTACCACAAAGACTGAATATAATGTACTGAACTTGATAAATAATGCTGCTTTGCTGTCCAAAGTTGATAAAACCACAAATCCTTATTTGCTTCTTGAGATCGTCCTTGTTATTCCTTGTGGTTGAACTCAGCTGCACTCTACTCTGTCATCTTGAAGGCTGGTGTATTTCGTTAAAGGATAAATGAACTTGAAATAACAGGCTTACCACCTTCCAGACGTTGTAAGAATAAAGAAAATAAGTCTTCATACCATAGATGTTTGTGAATTGCCCACTTTGTACTAGGCAGTCTGTTCAGAGCCAGTGCAGCCTGTGTGAACTAAAATGTGAATCTACAGTCTGACACATACTCTGAAATGGGGTTGAGAAAATGCATGTGATACCTGCATTAGTGTGCTGCCATCTTTAAAATATAACTAAAAGCAAAACTTTTTTGTTGTTGTTTTGAATGGAATGGGGATAAATTAGAATCCCTGTCAGTTTGTATTGCTGTCTGTGCCCCCATTAGGGATATTCCCCCTCTCTATTTGTCCTGTTTACCATTATCATCGAAAGTGAAAGTAAAAGAAACTCCAAATGTTGGGTTGTCCCCAGAACAGTAATAGAGGGCAAATTTTCCAATGGGCACACTAGTTCTGGAGATCCAGGGTCCCCAAGGAATTCCCTTAGTTTGCAGGGATTTTCTCTCACTTCCTGTCTTTTCTATGGAACAGGAAGTGAAGGTAAATCTCTCCACAGATGGAAAAAATAAACTGAGTGGGTTATAACCCTTCTTTGCTCTATCCAAAAAAAAAAAAAAAAGTTTTGCTTATAGTTCTACTTTAAACATGGCCATTACCTGTCACAATACCAGCATAGGAGCAGAGCTGTAACCTCACAATCCAACCTCGTTGACATAAAGGCTTTGCTGGTTCTATGTAAAAAAGTGCAGCGCTAAAATAAAAATAAAAATAGTAGATAAATTAATAAAATAATATAATAGTCCCAATGGAGGTAAAATAAAGTGAGAAATGCACACTAACCAGATGTGCACATTAAATGTGCAGTGTAGATATCCTACAGTTCAGCAAGTGGTCATCTGGGTGGTAAAGATAGTTAAAAAGTTCCCTTTAAGGGATGCTCCCCGCAAGGAGGAGCCTACGTACGCCATGACGTCATGCCGTTGGAGCATCGTGGAGCTCCGGCGGCCATTATTCCTTTCAGGACGGTTAGTCCTTTGTACACTGCAATATTTATTAGATGCATCCTCTGCTACTGTCACATGCTTTTAATAAATGCTGTTTATCAAACAATACATCACTATGGGCACCTTCTTTTCTTGACCCCTTGCGGGGACACCTTAACCCGCTCTACCCAGTGAAGGAGTCTTACCCTTTGATGGAGCTGTGCATGGTTTTACCCTTAAAGGGAACTTTTTAACTATCTATGTGCTATCCGTGGATCCATTTTGCCTGAGGCAATCTACCTATCTTTACCACACAGATGACCACTTGCTGAACTGTAGGATATCTACACTGCACATTTAATGTGCACATCTGGTTAGTGTGCATTTCTCACTTTATTTTACCTCCATTGGGACTATTATATTATTTTATTTTATTAATTTATCTACTATTTTTATTTTAGCACTGCGCTTTTTTACATATGTCTTTGTGAGGATTGTTATTGGTTATCTTGTGAGCCTAGCTTCTTTATTTGAAAAGCGCTCACTTATTATATCATTTCACTTGTATTTGCTGGTTCTGTATTAGAAAGTAAGAGCTTCAAATCTTCTGATTTCCTGGTGTCCTACCTGTGGCCATTTAACATTTATTGTGTAGCCCTTAGACCCTCACAATCAGCAATGATTTGTAATGGAGCTGTAATTGATTGATCTCTAGCAGTCTCATATAACATCTCCCCAGTCTTTGACTGTCTCCTCTAGTTTGTAGCATGTTCACAGTCTCTATCCACTTCCTAACCAAGCCTGCAGTCACTGACAGCCTTTTGTGCATTACATATACTGAATTACATGTGCAGTCCCTGGTGATGTCAGGGGCTATAGTTGAAGCCCACAAAACCTCATAATGGACAGCCACTGATCTAAGCCTCCAACCAGTGGCCTAAGGCTGCATGTGACCCTCTGCCTTTGCTTGCCTATACAGTATACTGGGCATTGCTGCCCTATTTCTCTCATTGATATGAGACACTAATCCTCCCACTGACATCAACAATGCGGCATAATTCCTACCACTGACATCAACAATGGAGAACTATTTTTCCCACTGGCATCACTGGTTGGGCACTATTCCTCCCACTGACACCTACTGGCCACAGTCTGGCCCCGTTAAAATCTGAAAGACAGTAAACTGGTCCTTTGCTTAGAAAGTTTGGAGACCCTGGATCTAAGCCATACATTTACAATTGCTGAGCCCAAGGGAAGGGCTTTGGCGAGCTTGTCTTCTAAAGTGTACTTGTCACTCCAAAACATTTAATTCCCAGGTGCAATAGATGCCTGACCAAGAGCACATCCCCATGTGTTAAAAAAAAAATAAAGAGGCCTCATGCTGATGATGTCACTGCACTTAAAGTCAATTTGTTCAGGTCATACAATCCAGACGTTTACATTCCAACTGTATTAGCACTCCACTCCACCATGTTTTACCCTTACAGGCTTAATCATAGAGAGAAGAAATGTGTTGGTGTGGAGTGGTATGACAGGTGGGATGTAACATTGTGGATTGTTTAACTTAAATAAGTTGGTTTTAAGCACAGTGGTGTCATTGAAGTGAAGCTCTTTCTTCTTTCTTTGGCACTTGGACATTCTAGTGAGTTTTATTCTTAAATAAAAAAGAACAGTATGTTTTTACAAAGAAACATCATCTATGCTACTTTAGCTCATATATACCTTGCAGAAAATAATCCAATTCACATGATGATTTTTAATCGTAGTATCTAACCTCCTACTTACTCTCTTTTCTCTAGTACCGATCAATACTTCTCCTTAATGAGCAACCTCACAAGTCAATTAAGAAGTGTCTATAGCTCTTGTTTTCAACAGATAATGCCAAATGGAATGCATATAATGTACTATAAGATGTTATTTTTTAATCTCTAGTGTCTACTTTCATTCTTGTAATCAATAATATGAAATATAAATAGTTCAAGCGATTCTAAAGGTAAACCTTTTTTTTTAGGAACAAACATAACATACTTACCTGCTCTGTGCAAATGTTTTGCACAGAGCAGCTCAAATACTACTCTTCTTGGGTCCCCCACCAGCACTCCTGGCTCCTCCCCCCTGCCGAGTGCCCCTATAGCAAGCCAGTGTTTATTGACACACAGAGCGCAGCTTGGCCCTGCCCTGCCACCTGCTCTCTCCTTCATGGCTTTGATTGACAACAGCAGGAACCAATGGCTCCCGCTGCTGCCACTCTGTCCAGTGAGGGGAGAGAGAGCCAAGAGAGTCGCTGCTCTCATGCATAGCGCTGGACTGAGATCAGGCTTAGGTAAGTATAAGGGGGAAAAAAAACGTTCTGCCTTTAGAACCACTTTAAGTATGACAACAGAGCATAGGTCCCAGTTCCTGCAGGCATCATCTGGGTTAACCTTTTTGCCCCTAAACAACTCAGAGGATCTCCTACCACATCTTCCTCCGAGTGGCCTGGAATTAGAATCCCTGTCAGGGTTTTTTTTTTTGTCCTCTCTATTTGTCCTGGTGACCATTGTCAGAGAGGGAAAAATCCAAGAAATAAAGAGGAAATCTTTCAATGGGAATAGTTAATCCGGAGACATCTTTCTAACTGGAAAGCCTTGGAAAATTTCCTCTCACTTTGGAGAGATTTTCTTTCATTTCCTGTTGTGTCTAAAGAAAGTGAAGGGTAAATCCAACTGAAAATGGCAGAGTTTTAACCATTCCCTACTCTGACCAAATAAAAAAAAGCATTTATGAAGAATATTTTTTTTTAACAAAATGAAAGGTAGTTGTAAAATAATGTAGCCCACCATTCTGAGGGCTTAGATGATGTACACTTTAGACCAACCTATATTTAGTTGACTGGTAACATCTATTAGCTGTCCTTGTCTGTCTCGCCTGTTTTTCTGAATGTCTTTATTTCATAAAGAAAAGGCTTTCCTTCATGCAGCTGATAGAGCTGTATCCACAAAGCATTCTTGTGTTACATCCCTAATCTTACCGTAAGAGGTTTACTGAAAATCATTCACACTTTACACCATTTTTAGCCTTTTTCTGATAAAAAACATGAGGACTTATTTTTATCTGATCACCGAGGATTGCTCCTGATAAGGTTTCACTTGAGTAGGTGCAATTTTGTACATTTTTTTTATTATTATTGTACAGAGAAAATGTGTTTGCTCTTAGCTCAGATGCCACTGCACTGCTTACCTAATCTTGAAATGCAAGTGAAGGCAGATATAAAAGACATCTATTTAATCCAAGTATAAATTCATTACATTTATTTATTGCATACATATATTTTAAATTGTATTTCAAAGCATATTTATAATAGCCTCTGGCTATTTCCTGCTCTTTAGCATTCTGACTGGGTGAGGAAGAGGCAGCTCTGTAAGCCAATAGGCTGTGCAATGTTATAAAACCTAATAGACATTGCTTATTGTGCTTATTGGAGGAGACCTCATCACTGAGCTGACATTTCTCCTCGGTCCAATCACAGGTCTGAGCAGACTGTTTTGCTATGGCTGGAGTGTAGAAATGTAAATTGTCAGGACACATATATATATTAAAACTGTGTAGTTAGCTGTTCACTTACACTTTAAAGGAAAATTAAAATTTCACGACATATCAAAATACTAACACATATAACTGCTACACAGGGCATTCAGAAATGTTCTGTTGTTAACTAGAGTACTTCCTACCCAGGCCAATCTGGCATTTTTTCTTCTACACGTAAAAATAACAATTTTTTTGCTATACAATTACTCAAAACTCCCAAACAGTATATGTATTTTTAAGCAGAGAATAAAATGGTGGTTGCTGCAATTTTTGTTTATGTCACGGTGTGTACGCAGCCATTTTGCAAAAGCAATATTTACACTTTAATTAATTTTAATGCAAAAAAGCACAATATATAATGTAATTTTTGGTAGGATATAAAAGATGATGTTACGCCAAGTATATAGATACCTAACATATCACGCTTTAAAATTGTGCACGCTGATGGAATGGCGCCAAACTATGGTACTTAAAAGGCGATGCTTTAAAAATGTTTACATGTTACCTGTTGAGAGTTACAGAGGAGGTCTATTGTAAGAATTATTGCTCTCATTATAATGTTTGTGGTAATACCTCACATGTGTGGTGCAAGCACTATTTACATATGCGGGTATGACCTATGTGAGCGTCCACTACTGCACACAAGCACGGGGGGGAAGGGGGCGCTTTTACTTTTTTTTAACACTGTACTTTTTTTTTTTTAAATCATTTTTATTCATATGATAAAAAATTTAAACATCCCTTGTGAAAGAAATAAAGCACCACCAGATCGGATACCAGGCTCACACGGGAGAGCGCAGAGAGGAGACGGTGGGCAGAGGGATGGGGGAACATCCCCTCTTGCTGCCTGTAAAAACAATCCAGTGGTTAATCAGTCGCTAAGATGGCTTTTACTTTGTAGGGAATCGGTGGCTGAAAAAAAGATATTGGGATGATGTCTGTAGCTGCAGGCATCATCCCAATATCTCCACTTAAAGTCCAGGACATATGATGCCCTATGGGCAGGAAGTGGTTAAAACTCACTTTTCAGTTTCCAGTTGCATCCTGCCACAATTTTTTAAAACTGCCAAAAAATTGTCTCTTTCTTGGAACTATAACAATTATACTTTGTAGATGGGATTTTCTAGAATCTCCATCCTGAAGCTCTTGTAATTGGCAGAGGTGTGGACAAAGGTTTAGCCTAATTACAAAAAATGGTGACATATATGCAAAGATTCTGTATGTCTAAAGGGAAGTCAGGGAATTAAACATTTCTTACTACAATGCTAGGATTGGTGATTATAGCAGGCAGACCCTTTCACATAGGTCTCTCTATTTTTTTTGTAAATTCCATATTTATAAAGTGTTCAGATATTTGCATACAGAATAAGGCTACAGTAGGTTCACACTGTTGTAGGTTTGTGGACCACATTTGCACAGGCATGGCAGCCCATTCCTTTGAAGGAAAAAGGTTCCAGCAGCATTTTTAAATCACGCCATGCGATCACCCTGTGGTTTCCACACACATGCTGTGATTTTAGATGCATGGGGGTGCCAATAAGCATAAGCGACAGCTCCATGCATCTCCAAAGAGAAGTGCGTTTTGGCTGCAGGTGGTTGAGGGTGTGGGAACAGCTGTGATTCCTGCACCCGCAAACAACCTGCAATAGTGTGAACCTAGCCTAAAGGAGAAAACACAGGGGGGTTAATTTACTAAAACTGTAGGGTGCAAAATCTGGTGCAGCTGTGCACAGTAACTAATCAGCTTCTAAATTCAGTTTGTTCAATTAAGCTGTGACAAAAAAAACTAGAAGCTGATTGGTTTCTATGCGCATCTGCACCAAATTGTGCACTCTCTAGTTTTAGTAATTCAGCCCCAATATCTAATAGGCAAGACTGTCACAAGGCAAAGCCAACATAAGCAAAGCTGGGTATTCATGTATCAAAATTCAGCCAGTTCAGTGGGAACCAGACACGTTTCAATCCATATGTACCCCCTCTGTTCAACACTTAAAAAAAATTTAAAGAGCAAAAAATAGGTATACCATAAACTTTGCTACAATTCTTGCAATGAAGATATTTCGCTAGGAGAGGATCATTTTGTCTCAACAAAACTGGAATTTTTGAAAACTATTTAACAGGATTATCTTAACGCTGCACATTTAACATTGTTTTATTTCTTTGACTATGACCATTTGAGGTTTTTTTCAAACATAATAAAGAAAATCATCATATTCTATGTTTAATTGTAATTTTTCTAGAAAGTTTACAAGTTTATAAACTGATGTTTCCTATTTTTAAAATTATTATATAAAATTTGCATTTAACCAAATAAACATATATTAACCACTTCAAGTCCAGACATTTTTTCCCCCTCCTGTCCAGGCCAATTTTCAGCTTTCAGTGCTATCACACTTTGAATGACAATTGCGCGGTCATGCAAGACTGTACCCATATGAATTTTTTAGCATTTGTTTGGGACACATAAAGCTTTATTTTCATGGTATTTATTCACCACTGGGATTTTTTTTTTTTTTTTTGTTATATAAATGAAAAAGTCCAAAAATTTAGAAAAAAAGTGTTTTTCTTATAAGATTTTGCAAATAAATAATATTTCATCATAAATCTTGGCCAAATTTATTCAGTTATCTTTTTAGTAAAAAAAAACCAAATTAGTTTATAACCAAAAAATATAATTTAAAAAAAAATGTTTTACATTTTTATTTTTTTTTATATTATTATTTATGTTTTTTTTTTTACATACTGTCACCCTAGCAGTACAGTGTCACCATGGTACTACTTGTGGGGGTGATGAAGATTATTTTTTTTACACTGATTGCTTTTACACACATAAAGGCTGTAAAAGCAATAATTTCTCCTTCTCTCTGGCTGCATTCTTGCAGCCATTGAGAAATACTGTGTGAGCTGTGATTGGTCACAGCTTGTCACATGGTACAAGGCTGCTGTGATTAGCCTTCTACCATGTGATCTCTGTGATCATTCACAGATTTCACACGTAGTAAGCAATGATGTCAGAATGACATCTTGCTCACTACTCTTCATGTGATCACTGATTGGCCAATCAGTGATCACATGATCGGGACCTCGCACAGAGGTCCCGTACGACGATCAGTGTTGCACTGTGTGGAGGACACAGCGGGCACCAGATCGCGGTGCTGCGAGCTCCCAGGGAGCGCGCACAAGTAGGGGGTGGGTAGGCCATTTATAAATGGCTACCCAACCCTGCACTGCCACCGTCCGGCTGTTTATATACAACGGCCGGACGGGAGGTGGTTAAAGGGCCCATGCATACCACCAGTGTTAATTTCGTTGATGAAAATATTTTCTTCATAATTTTAATCAGTAGCATGTTTCCAGTGATGAAAACTAAACCAAAATACTCAGAATTGTTGTCTATTGATGAAAACTATGGCGAATATCAGTTCCAATTTTCATCAATGTATGAAAATAGAATGAAAATGTGAGGGAGGGACTTTTACTTATACAGACTTTATATAATGGCTAAATCAGTGTCTGTGTATTTGTTCAACTCTTAACACCATAAATAATAACATGTTATTAGATTTTTTTCTTCTTTACACCACTGCACCCTATGCTTTGCATTGCACCCGGTGATGCAAGGCTTGGATTGCCATGGAAACCCATTCCATGACGCTCCCTACGCACTGTTGTTGTGCTAATCTGAAGGCCACATAAAGTTCGGAGGTCTTTAGCTATTGACTCTGCAGACAGTTGGTGGCTTCAGCATGTACTGAACCCGCTCTATCATTTTACGTGGCCTACCAATTTGTGGCTGAGTTGCTGTTGTTCCCAGCTGCTTCCACTTTGTTATAATACCACTAACAGTTGACCATGGAATATTTAGTAGCAAGGAAATTTTACAGATGGACTTATTGCACAGGTGGCAACCTATCATGGTACCACGCTTGAATTCACTGAGCTCCTGAGAGTGACCCATTCTTTCACAAATGTTTGTAGAAGCAGTCTGCATGCCTAGGTGCTTGATTTTATACACCTGTGGCCATGGAGGTGATTGGAATACCTGAATCCAATGATTTGGAGGGCTGGCCCAATAGTTTTGGCAATATAGTGTATCTTTTGCTGGCCACAATCTATACGTACTTGATTACAGAACAATTAAACAATTTTTTATCACTAAAAATAATATGGAAAGTATATTTAAAAAAGCATATAATTGATTTAAGATATAGACAAGAAATAAATGGGGAAATGAAAAATACACTTTTTTGCTTGTATGTAATTGGGCATTCCAAGATCTCATAGCTAAATTGAACAAAAGTGAAAATTCTCTACTCCTTTAGTAAATTAACTCTAATGCAGGATGGTTGTGGAATGACGGTGATTTAGTCAAGACGTTGTGAGGAGCTGAATGTCTGAAGGGAACCTAATTACATAACACATTCAGCAGAGTTAAGCTAGTGGAAAAATTCAAATATCTGGGCAGAAATTTTCCATCCAAATGACTACTGTAGCTTACAAATGAAACACCACATTTATGTGAGAATTGGCCCAGTGGATAATGAAATTATAACCTGACCCTCAACAGCCACCTAATGTCTTTAATCGCCTCCTGCAAAAATTTAGTGGCAGAACATCTCTGCCAAGGGACACAACTCTTCACATCTCTGAACATGTTTTTATGAATAATATTGCATATTGATTTGGAATAACTGCTGCTCTAGTTTATACATTTTGCACTTTTCCGGCTATTTAAAATGATCTTTCCCCCAAGGCCAAGTCATAAATTTATTTAAGGAGATACAACTTGTCAGTTGTGTGCACTAAACTACTAGGCAGAATTTGTAGGCTCAGCACCGTTCTATAGCTGGAGGTTGAATGGCTTCTCCGTATAAGTAAAGACATACGTTGACAGTCATCCAATCTAGCAGTAAGTCTGAGGTCTATGGGCGCTGCAGATGAGTCGGCTGGCTGCTGTTGGGGAGCTAGCATTTGGATAGGTTATAAAATATATTTATATATATATATTTCCCAATACTGTTACCAACCTCTCTTTTTCCACTTTTCATCATTATCATATCATGTTGCATACATTTGTAGAATGAGCTCCAAAGAGCCTGCAGTTGGATGGATGCATATACTGTACATGAATGGCTGCCTTCTCAAGTCTATGGGCAGCTTAAAGTGTATCTAAAGCCAAAATTTATATTTGGATAGAGTAGAGAATAGTTATAAACTTGTCAGTCTGTTTAAATGTTTCTAACTACTTCAGCTCTCTGGATGCACTGAATGGTTTAATACAAGCTTGTGGCTACAGTGTAAAATTGATCTGGGTGGCTATACAGCAGTATGCCAACCTCCCCCCTCTCCCACTATGTTTCCCAGACTCTCCTGCTCCTTCCAAGATGCTGGGAAAAAAATGTGTACAGGGTGGCAAAGAGAAGGAGGTCATAGAACATCACTCCCCAATTTCCTCTGCTGTGTATGAAGCCAAAAGTGCTCAGCAATGAGCATATCCAGCTGCTGTATTTGGGAAAGCAGCTAATCAAGCGCAATCCAGGCTTGATTAGCTGCAGTGGAGTGGCAAAAGAGAAAGAGGACTTGTGTTTTAATATAAGCTGATGAGGTGTAAAGGCATTTAAAGCACTGACCTAATAATTTGGGGTGCTGTAATTTTTTGCCAGTTTGCAGGTGCAGGCAGTTTTAAGGCTTGGCGTATTTGGTATCTATTTACTCAATCCTACCTCATTTTTTATTTTGTACAAAAAAAATTGTTTCATTATTCTGCAGGAGCCATGTATATTGAGACTCTGATGGAGAACCCGTAACTTTCGTATGTATGGTAGTATCCTTTTTTCAACAAAAAAAGTCATTGGGGTTGATTCAGTGGTGTATTTTGTTTTTGTGTTGCCCTAGGTAACACAAAAACCATCCCCCACCACCACCACCACCACCATTCATCTCTGCAATGAAAGCAGCCGGCCATCCCCAGAGACATGGCCAGGAAAGCCCAGTGTTGTCCTTGTGTGGGAATGAGAGTCGGTCTCTACCTATGCACTCCAGCAGCCTGCAGGCTCTCTTGGATCCCAGGGACAAGCTCAGGCAGTGCCTCACCTGGTCTCCATCCTCTGTCATCTGCCATGTGTGTCCCTTCTTCCATGCCGCCTCCCGTAAAAAATGCAGCTAAAGGCAAACATCTAGTTTTCCTCTTGGTAACTACGCTCCTGGGTTGATTTACTAAAATTGGAGATTGCAAAATCTGGTTCAGCTCTACATAGAAACCAAGCTTCCATTTTTTTTTTGTCAAAGTTTAACTGAACAGGCTGAACTTAGAAGCTGATTGGTTACCATCATCAAAATGCACAAATGTAAAACTTTCCAGTTTTAGTAATTCAACCCCATTATGTAAAATGCAAAGTGTATTTTTCTGGGTTTACCTAATATCCTACAATGCGTGTAATCTCCTTGCTTCAAATCACCTCTGATACACGTCTACTACAGCCAGAATGAACTTCATGACCTTAAATGTCTTCTCAATTTCCTTTCTATATTACAGTGTATATTGTTTCACCTCTGGTTATTAGATGGTTTGTTAAAAGATGTGTTATTCTGCTCCACTCTTGTTCTTTATGCTTAGGGGCGCTAACATCAAACCCATAGTGCCATATCCACTTATCCATCCTAAAGCTGTCAGTAGCGAGATGCAAACTACGACCTGTTGTTTCTTGGATAGCTTAATGACATTTACTAAAGCCAAGAGCTAAGCAATGCAAAAAAGTTTTTTCCCTCTTAAAAGGAGACCTGTAGTCTCTTCTCAAACAGAGATTAACTCACATACAGTATATTTTAGGAAATTGTCTTTAGAAAGTATGCTCTGAAATATGACACGTACCACCTTGGATACCTTGGATTCTCCACATATTCTTTGGTCTTTTTCTCCAGTTCTTAAGTAAACCAAGCACACTATATCCAAAACATGCTGCACTGACACATATATAAATACAAATAATGATGTTTTAAATGTCCTAAATAGATACCAAAACTACACTTTTGATGTATCATACAGTGAATAAGTGAATAAATATCAAAAACATATACTGTACTTGTGTTTGATCACACTTTATGTGCACAACTCCAGTGCTGCACATAAATTATACACATACAATTTAAATGCTCAAATAAATTTCCTGCTGCCTGGAGTTTGCATGTTCTCCCTGTGACTGCGTGGGTTTCCTCCGGGTACTCAAGTTTCCTGCCACACTCCAAAGACATGCTGGTAGGTTAATTGGATCCTTCCTAAACTGGCCCTAGTATCTGTATGTATGAATGTAAGTTAGGGAATTTAGATTGTACACCCCTTGACAGTTAGGGACTGATGTGAATGTACAATATACAGTATATGTAAAGCGCTACGCAAATTGATGGCGCTATTTAAGTACCCGTAATAAATAAATATATATAATACATTTGTGAAAATGAATCCTGCTATGTGCCCACCACTCCATTGCTAGAAATACTCTATAAAGTATAAGTTCATGCACTGCATGCGTTGCACCACCGCTCACATGATTTCATCAGGGGATGCCCTGATGAAGCTACATTGCCAGTGATGCAACATGTAGGGCACAGCTAGGTGACATGACGGGCGGAAGCCAGAAGTGTCTGGTCCAGAACTACCAAGTGATACTGAGTAACCTTTATGACACATGTGAATGTGATTTTTATACTGTGAGTGTAATTTTAATAAAGCTGTGAGGTATTATAGATTTACTACACTGTGGCAGTTGTTCATTGCTTTTTGCCAATATGTGGAGATTTGATGTGACAATATCCAGCAGTAGGACCTGATCCTCGTACAGTAGAACTCACTGTATTCAATGGAAGCCATCTAAAGATGAGATAGGAGTTGGTGTGTGGAGGGGTACCACATAATATCCCAAAGCACTGGCCTGAAGTTTTTTAGGTCACACGTTTAAGGTGACAGCAGTGTGAGCACGGAGGTGGTGCACCAATGTATGGAGTTGTAGACACAGAACAAGTTTTTGAACACTAGTGCATGAACCTATTATACTTTTTTGAGTATTCAGCACTGGAGTGGTGGACACATAGCAGGATTCATTTGCACAGATTTTTTAAAAGTATTATGTATATTTATTTGAGCATATAAAGTGTATGCATATAGTGCATGTGCAGCACTGGTGTTGTGGACACAAAGTGTGATCAAATACAAGTATATGTATTTGATATTTGTTCACTTATTCATTGTATGATACATAAAAAGTGTATTTTTAGTATCTATTTAGGACATCTAAACCATTGTTATTTGCATAATAAGCTTTAATCATTATCAGTGGCAGCGCAACATTTTTTGAGTATAGTTCTTTTATAAGTGTGGGAACAACACAGGTGAATGTTGGCAGTAGCCGGGGATATACAGTTGTGTTCAAAATTATAGCAGTGTGTTGAAAAAAGTGAATAAAGCTCAAAATCCTTCTAATAGCTTTTATTTCAATACACACAAATGCATTGGGAACACTACACATTCTATTCCAAATCAAAACATGAAGAAAAATATATCACATTTGTGCTGTTTCTCTAAAAAAATGTGATATATTAGACTGTTCAAAAAACAGCAGTGTTTGTATTCTTCTTTACAAACCCAAACATTCACTATATAAACTGAAAAATGTTTGAAGATTTTGTTTTCCTTTGAATCACTTAATTAATATTTAGTTGTATAAGCACTGTTTCTGAGAACTGCTGTACATCTGTGTTGCATGGAGTCAACCAACTTCTGGCACCTGTGAACAGGTATTCCAGCCCAGGATGATTGGACTACATTCCACAGTTCTTCTCTATTTCTTGGTTTTGCCTCAGAAACTGCATTTTTGATGTCACCCCACAAGTTTTCTATTGGATTAAGATCCGGGGATTGGGCTGGCCACTCCATAACGTCAATCTTGTTGGTCTGGAACCAAGATATTGAACGTTAACTGGTGTGTTTAGGGTCGTTGTCTTGTTGGAACACCCATTTCAAGGGCATTTCCTCTTCAGAATAAGGCAGCATGACCTCTTCAAGTATTCTGATGTATTCAAACTGATCCATGATCCCTGGTATGCGATAAATAAGCCCAACAATGTAGTATGAGAAACATCCCATATCATGATGCTTGCGCAACCATGCTTCACTGTCTTCACAGTGTACTGTGGCTTGAATTCAGTGTTTGGAGGTCGTCTGACAAACTGTCTCCGGCCACTAGACCCAAAAAGAACAATCTGACTTTCATCAGTCCACAAAATGTTGCGCCATTTCTCTTTAGGCCAGTCAATGTGCTCTTTGGCAAATTGTAACCTCTTCAGCACGTCTTTTTTTCAACAGTGGGACTTTGCGGGGGTTTCTTGCAGATAGCTTGGCTTCACATAGGCGTCTTCTAATTGTAACAGTACTCACAGGTAACTTTAGACCTTCTCTGATCTTCCTGGAGCTGATTGTTGGCTGAGTCCTTGCCATTTTGGCTATTCTTCTATCCATTCGAATGGTAGTTTTTCGCTTTTTTCCACGTCTTTCAGGTTTTGGTTGCCATTTTAAAGCATTTGCGATCATTTTAGCTGAGCAGCCTATCATTTTCTGCACTTCTTTATATGTTTTCCCCCCTCCAATCAACTTTTTAATCAAGGTACGTTGTTCTTCTAAACAATGTCTGGAACGACCCATTTTCCTCAGAATTTCAGAGAGAAATGCACTGTAACCAGCATGTACAACATTTGCTGCTTCCTTCCTTAAATAAGGGCAATAATTGCCACGTGTTTTTCAAAGAATGAATGACCTCACTAATAGAACTCCATACTGCTATTATTTTGAACATGCCCCTTTCAATTAGTGATTCAATTACACAGAATCAGCAGCATGCATGTCATGACTGTTGGTTCTGTTGGATTTCTATTACTCTACTACACCTGCTAGTAAATTATTTGCCATGTAGAAATATCATTTCTACCAAAAACAGTGATTGATCAGGTTAGTGATGTCTGACTGCTATTATTTTGAACACAACTGTATATGTATAATTTTAGAGAGTGGTTGGCGTGGGAGTTTCACTTGAGTTCCTAGGCGTAAACTGCTTATATAACCTTTGCACGTTTTTTTAATTCACTACCCACTCTTCAAACCCTACATGTGCAGTAATTAGTTAAACTTGCTATACATTGAACCATCACTTCAACTACCAGGAATGCAATAATTATTTAGTACAAATGCCACCTAACTCGAAAATAAGCAATCAGTTGCTCTATTTTTCCCAGTCTAATTGACCATGTATTATTACAGGATCGATAAAAAGACAATTAACCACCGACAAGACAAAGGCAGTAACATTTACTCAGTATTCTTGTCTCTGCTTTTCATTTCACTATTGCAACACATTTGGCAGTTTTTACAAGGAGTCTCTGGTTATCACAAACTAAAGAAAGATACAGGCTTATTTTAAGTTAAACTGAAATCATATTAACTTGTTCAGCAAATACACCCCCACCATTCCTGACACATACTATAATTAAAAATGCAGACTTCTAATCAGATGCTCATATTGTGACAGCCAGGAGATGTGCGGTGCTACAGCTTTGTTTACAAGGCTTTCCCTGAGGCAATTGGGTGCAGCACTACACAAGTGTAAGGCAGCTGCACTGACTTCTGTAGGTTGCCTGTGCATCAACTAATGGACAGATCAATAGGCAGCCCAGAGAAATCTATGCAGCTGCCTTGAACTGTCGCAGTATGCACTGAGTTGGCTTAGGAAAAAAGCATGTAAAAATCATATTCACAGAGCAGAGTTCTGCGGATCTGTTGGCTGCCCGCATGGAAGCATCTGATTAGAGGTTTTGGTCTGCTTTTCTAATTACAGTAAGTGCTGGAAAAGAAGAGTGGAGGCCTTTGCAAAAAAAGTTAGTTTTATGTCATATTAAATCTAAGTACTACATGGAGTCAGTAATGTGAAAAGTATATGAATCAGTTATATTTATGAATCAATATATGTAAAGCTATCATATCAGTGTGGGTTATTGTACTTTGATATAGCAATCTACAACTCAAGGATTTTCCAGTGCTACTGCATTGGAAAATAGAAAGGATGCTAGTCTAGGTAAGATTTAAAGTTGACCATTAAAATATACATATTTATTATAACACTGTGTTTTTGTGCAAATAGCTATTATGTTCATTTTCATACCCATGTAGGTGGGGGTCAGGGGGGTCCAGGGGTCTCATGTTGGACACCCCAAGCTATAGACCACCAGGGGTTCTTCGGGCTAGGCTGGGCAGTGTAGGCGGGGTCACTGCAAATGGGGTACCTTTCTGTGTGCATGCTCATTAATGCCCCAGGACGAGTCGGTTCAGGTGAAATCAACCTTAAGGCAGGCCCCAAACTTAGAAATGAGCTGTGCACCATGTGCAATAAATATATGTACTGAGTCCCAGTAAAGAATGCTGTTTCTTGTCACTGTAGACTTTGACTGTGAACTGTTGCATTTAGAAGGGACACTATCTATGCTCACTCCCAGTTGCAGAATGGGGTCCTGCTATGCACCTGCTTGGACCTCATGCGTGCACTTAATTAGCTTCTTCCTCTATCCCCTACCATATGGCTGAGCTGAGTGCCTCCATAATGCTGGTCTGATCCTGGTTGCTATTGGAAACCGACTGCTGGGGAGGAGACCAGAACATTGACCCCCTCGCTACCGGAGGACACCTCACCTTACCAAGGTAACACGCATCACAACATGGCTGCTTTTCACATTACACCAGTCCTTTTGGTTACCTATAGCAAATACTCTTTTCCTTCAATCCGATGCTGAGTTAACCTCTTGTGACTGACTTGCTTTATACTCCCGTATGTGCTTAACTGACAAAGTTGTTAAGTGTATCTGCCATTAGACTCTCATGCACCCCTTACATAACTTCAGATCAAGCTTATGAAAAAAATGTAACAAACTTTACTGAAAGTTCTGTAGTACAACAAAATACATTGCAACACAGTTCCATACCGTCTGAACCCTAACTAACTGTTCTGTTTAATGGCTCCATAGGCCTACCTTAAAAGCTAATAGTCCAACACTGGTGAGAGTCCATACTTGGCAGTTCTTTGATAAGTTCGGCATCTTTGGGCAGACTGGATGGCCCATCAGTCCCCACAAAGCTGTGTCAAGGGATCCCGAACGATCCAGAACCAGGCATGGACACTGACGAAATAACCAATGAAGAAGCTCCAAAAGAACACTTTGGTACCTGGCCTTTTCCTCCTATAGTAGCAGTACAGGGTGGGTAGGTTGAGTCCTAAAAGCCCGGGAAAAATTTAACCCCTTCCCCTTGCTTGGGCCAGCCATCACTCACAGACTAACAGTAGGCAACCTGCCCACTTCCAACTATATGCGATTGATGCTTATGGATATTATGACCCTACTGTATTTGATGTCTTTTTTTATACTGGGAAAACCAATAAAAATATTGAAAGTAAATAAATAAATCTCACAAGAATTAGCTTCAGCACAGTGCAGGAACATCTTACCGCAACATTTGAGATCCTCAACATTTCTTACCAGAAGTCCTCTGATATCGACCACCCCTAGGCAGCGCAAACAGAATTTAATGAAAGTTGTTTTTTATTTCTAATGTGTGATTTGTTTTTGTGTAATACTTTCCAATATTATAATTATTGAATATAAGGCTGTCTTGTCCTTATGTTGCTTCTGCATTGAGCAATGTATTCCAAAGACTTTACGACCACACTAGCCACTGCAGAATATGTGGTGTGACCCAGAAGTTCTTCCGCCCTAAGGCAATGATATTCATCTATAGAGCAATTGTGAACAGTAGGTGTTAGAAAACTAAACTTCAATATCAGGCTTCTGGCTCTTATTAAGCAAAAAAAATTCACAGGTTGGCATAATCTGATGTTATCCAAAGTTATTTATGAATTTTGTTTTGACTTAAGTTCCTCTTCAAATATGCCCTTAGTTATAATTTTATGGCTTGTTGCTATGCTCAGCAGGAAACTGGCCTTTGTATACTATTCACACTACATTCACACTACAAAAAAATTATAGCACATGCTACTGGTTCTAATTATAAAGCATAATTATTTCTAGACACACTGCTTTACTACAGCTCATTGATTTAACACAGATGTTTAGTCACCACCAGTTATAACAAGTTGGATAAATTAACTCTGGTCCATTTAGAAGTGTTAATCACATTTTTTGAACTACTGTTGACCATAGGTACTAGACTGTGGTCAGGCATTTAACCACTTGCCTACCTGGCACTTTTACCCCCTTCGTGTCCATGCCAATTTTCAGCTTTCAGTGCTGTCGCACTTTGAATGACAATTGTGCGGCCATGCAACATTGTGTCCATATGAAATTTTTATCTTTTTTTTTCAAACAAATAGAGATTTCTTTTGGTGTTAGTTAATCACCCCTAGGTGTTTTATTTTTTGCACTACAAACAAAAAAATAGCAAATAATTTGAAAAAAGAAAAGTTTTTCTTTGTTTATATTATAAAATTTTGCAAGCAGATAATTTGTATCCTTCACTGGTGTGCATTGATGAGGTTGCACTGATAGGCAGCACTGATGGGCACTGATGAGGTGGCACGGATAGGCAGCACTGATGGGCACTGATAGGCTGCACTGATGGGGTGGCACTGATGAGGCAGCATTGATGCTGCTGCACTGATAGGCAACACTGATGGGCACTGATAGACACTGACAGGCAGCACTGATGGGTGGCACTGACTGGCGACATTGACTGGCAGCACTGCTGGGCGGCACTGCAGGGCGGTACTGCTGGGCACTGATGGACGGCATTGATGGGTGGCACTGATGGGGGCACTGATGGGTGGCACTGATGGCCACTGGTAGGAGGCACTGATGTGCACTGGTGGGTGGAACTGCTGGGCAGCACTGCTGGGCACTGCTCATCAATCACTGATCATCAATGCCCTGATAATCAGTGCTGATCTGTTCTATGACAATTGCCGGTTATCGGTTAAAGTGCTACCGATACCCAGCAACTGTATTTACTCGGTGATCAGCTGATCACGTGATAAAAGGCTGCTATGATTGGTCTTTTACCTCATCATGTGATCAGCTGTGTCCGTAGGACACAGCAATCATGGAGATCGCTGGGTGCATGCCGCTGGGGGTGCGCAGGACTGCCGCATTCTGTACATTGTGCTATATGTTCTCTATTCCACAACGCTGTAATAGAATGGGTGGTCAGCTGAATGATCAGACAGAGAGTAACTGCAACTTGCAGATTACTAAACAGGTACAACGTTAGAATCAATAATTCAAAACATGATTAGGAAAGCAAACTATATGCATACACTACAGAATAATAAATGAAAGCTGCACAAACATGGACTCTTCACAGCAATGTATCTTTGGCTCAATCAGGGTAACATATAGCTGCATAGCATAGTCTATATCAGACTTTATAACAAAACAGAGTCTAGTTGAGGTTCACTGCTTTAATAAAACAGAACAGAAACAGCTACTTGTGATTTATCTTATAAACATAATCCCCATCAGTGAAGTCCAGAGTAGCTCTGATAACACAGGGGAACCACTGGAGGGATCCAAAGTGCAAGAACTGGGGGGGGGGGAGGGGGGAACCCATTGGAACCAGATTACTTTGGTAGCAACTGGGGAAGTGATCTTTACAGTAGCTGGATCTTTTGGAGAAGCTGCATACTATTAGGCTTCTGTAGAGCTGCCCTCATGCTGGTTCTCAAGGTGGAAGGTCTCTCACCTGTCTGCAGATCACTTTCCCAGCTACCTCTGCTTCATCAGGTGTGCCATCATAAATTGCTGAGGGAGGGAGTCTGAGGAACTTATCTTCCCTGGACCTTTCTAGGAACCCAGGGAGTTGTTGGAAATGATTTGATGGGACCTGCATCTGCATCTGAGCATGGTGAGTAAATGGACAATTTTTTTGCCTTCTCAGTATAGCTGCTGGTCATCTGGAAGTCAGTATTTATTGCAGATCAGTATCAGTAGTGCTACGCAACTAATGAAAAATCCCAAACCAACCAATGGAATTTTAGCTTAAGCTCTGTCAGTTGGAAATTCCTACTAAGGTCATCTATACACATTGTCATATGTCATATGTAATATGTTTCCCAGACCACATTAAACTGTAATAATTGGGTGATGATCCAGAACAAATAAAAAATAATGTAGATCTAGTATATAGTGTATTGATAAAACAATCCTTAGTATATTATAAAAGCCTTAAACTGATACTAAAGGTAAAAAAATAACAAGCATGTCATACTTACCTGCTCTGTGCAATGATTTTGCACAGAGCGAGCCCAATCCACCTCTTCTCGGGTCCCCTGCCGATGCTCCTGGTCCCTCCCCCCCTGCTGAGTGCCCTGAGAGCAAGCTGCTTGCTCTGGGGGCACTCGTACATGCTCACTCCCCAGCCGCCTCTGTGTCTATAAGACACACAGAGCATGGCTCGACCCCACCCCTGTTCCCTCCTCACTGGCCATAGCTACTAACTGTTCCTGATTTCAAGTACTGTCCCTCATTTGGAACAAAGTCCCTCTGTCCGTCTTGTCTTTTCATTTGTCCCTCATTTTGGTCTGATCTATATAGTTGTACATAAAATGCACTATTTATCTATCTATCAAAAAATGTTTTACAGTGCTAAACCTTTCTTCCAAATTCTAAATGGCTGCAATTGTAAATTCCAAAGCCAATATAAAGAAATAGTAGTAGGTAAAAAAAGCACTTGTTGGTTTAACTAACCATTTTGTTGTATAATTCTCCTTTAAGGTTGGTGCGACAGGGGTGTGCCCTATGCCTACATACTTTTACTAAAAGGTGTCCCTCATTCCCATCTCAGAAAGTTGTGAGGTATGTCACTGGCTGTGATTGACAGCAGCAGGAGCCAATGATTTCCACTGCTGTATCTTAGCCAGTGAGAAGAGAGAGACCCAGGAGAGCCGCTGCTCTCGTGCACACCACTGCATTGCGATTAGGCTCAGGTAAGTATTGGGGGGGGTAAGGGGGGAAGCTGCACATAGAAGGTTTTTTTACCCTCATGCATATGTAGTATTACCCCCTTAGAGGCTGCTGATGAATTGGGTCCTCCTATAGTCCTGCACAACCAGGCAATCTGCATTCTCCCCACAAGCTTGCATTCAGAGTCAGAAATCAGTTCTTGAGCTTTTGTTTTGTTGTTTATTGAGGGGATTAGATCTGGGATAGGTTAAGGGGGGCATAGGATGCCCAAGGAACCGATAACTGAGGAAAAACTTCTTAGAACTATTCACAAGCTTCTCTTCTGCAACACGGTCTCTGCTGGAGAGCTAGCCAGCATCTCCTTGATGTACTTCACCGAGCAGTCTGGAGGTTTCCTGAGCAGAGGATCTGGCTCCTGTTCCTCTAAATGGATGAACAGTCACTAGTAGGGGGCTAATCTGGTTTCCCACCAGACTGCTCCTTCCCCTATCCACCCAGGGGATGCAGGTGTACACACTCAGATCCTCTCCTTGCAGATTGACTGCTGCTATCAGGCCTATCAGTTGGGCTACTCCTTCCCTCCCATACAGGTGGTCCTCGCTTGGGTGTTAATTAATTTCATTGGCCAGAATAAAAATGTATTCTGACCACTGATATTAATTAACACACAAGCGCTAACGTGCATTAACATGAGTTTAGATGCGTTGATACGAGTCAAGCCAAACAAGTACAAGTCAGTTTCTGCCAAAATGCTCCTGTGTGCACTGGCTGTGGGTTTATTTCTGCCTTTAAAGTTCCCTGCCTTTATTTTGCTTGTTAGAAATTCTGTATAAATCCCTACAAAACAGACAGTGAATAGTCTTCATGTGCTTTTCTTGCTTCACTGTAAACAGGAAACAGGAACTTTATTTTCAGAGAAAAGACAATAGAGTATACAGCACCATGCAGCTAAAGGTTTACAAACACTGCCATCTACTGCTTGAATAATATATCTCTAATTAAAGTGTTACTAAACCCACAACAGTAAAATCAGTCTTTATATGCAATAAAGCTTGCTTGTTATACTCCCTGTGGAACCTAAGGGGTTAATCCTCTGCATTGTATAAAAAGGCCATTTGGTCCTGTTTTCTCTGCCCCTCCTCTTGTTCAAATGTTCAACTAATAAGACAGACTGTATCCGTAGTCACATGCACATGCTCAGTTTGGTGTGTATTGATACAGAGGGTTTTTTTTCTTGGGAGAGTGCATGTAATCAGCACAGGGCCAATCAGCACTGGTCAGACAGAGGTCAGGGGTTTTGCATCCTCCTAGAGCAGAAAGAAAACTCCTCCTACAAGCTTTAACTAGTGCTCTGGTGAAGTCACAAGACTGCTCTATACTGCTGATGAGAAAAGGTATTTAGCAGTATATTTACTAAAATAATTGCATTTCCATGTTGTGTGTACTGTGAGAGACCAGATATAGTGAATACAAGGTCCTGGGTTTAGTAACACTTTAATACTGATGTAGTTGTACAAATTACAGGAACTATAGTCCAACACTTCTCTAAACGCATATGCGTGCATGGACACACAAGCTAACATGAAGGAGCGTTTAGAGGTAGAAAAAAAAAACCCACTATACACTAAACACGAGGCCTAAAGATCAATGATCATATTCTTTGTTGAGATATCCATATGAAAAAAAAAATGTTCTTTGAGCAAGCGAACATTTTAAAAATAAATAATTACAAGTAAAATGGGTTTTACAGTTACTTGTGCTATTTTAATTAGCAAAATTTGCTTGAATGTTTACCAGTTCTGACAGTGAATGTTTTAGCAATGATATTTTAGGCAATCATAGATCTATAATGTGTTAAAAACGTCCAAAAATTGCAAACTACAGTATAAAATGGCCAAATTATATTGAATTTGTTAGTATTTATTATTTACCAGCGCTCCTCCGAGAACACCAAGTACTACACTGATGCTGCATGTATATTTGATCAGTTTAGGACAAGATTTACAACCCCTCTTCCTCCAGAGGCAGACTGCTGTACTTCTCTGGAGATGGCTGAGGGAAAACAGTGTCAAATGAGAAAGGATGTACAGCAGGGATCTGGGAAGCACCAGGATGAATGATCTTGAAAACACACACAAAGGCATGCAAAATCACAGTTAACCAAGACTACCCCACTCTGTCTTCTACAGCAGATTCTAGCAGGTCCTAGTAAATGTGTTTTGACCAGTGCCAGGACACAGTCATCTAGAGCCCAGGGCAAACATGCATAACTGCACCCCCCAAGAGGTATGAGCACTATGTGTCAGCAAAAATCCCCTCCCCCACAAAAGAATCGAACACTAATTTGCCTGCTTACCCCCTAAGCATAAATTCCCCTTCTCCCAGCACAAATCTGCCTCCTACTGAAATACCCCCTCCCAAAACAAATATTTGCCCCTCCCATCCTCCCAGCTCAAATCCACTCTCTCGCCATATGTCCCAGCACAAATCTCCCTCCCATAAAAAGAAAATTCTCCCTCCTAGCACAAATCCTCATCCCCCTCCCAACACAAATCCCCCCAAATCACCACTCCTAACACACCTCTCCACATTTTCCCTCCTAGAACAGTTCTTACTTCCTACCACCCCCCAAATCCCCCATTCCAACAAAAATCCACTCTCCACAATCTCCTTGTGGTGCCTCCCCCCACCTCACATGATACCACAGTGCCCTGGGCAGCTGCCTCTCCTCCCCACCCCTTGTACTGGCCCTGCTTTTGACTATCATATGCACAGAACATAGTGAATCAGAGCTGCATGTATGCCTCCCAGCCAAATGAAAATGAGCAAGCACAGTTGTCATTATTACACTGTACATATGATCAGCGTATCCATTCCTTGTGGCAGTCTCTAAGTATAGATCAGGTAAGGCTATAATCCACTTTATTGAGGAAGAGGCAAGTCCTCGAAACGCGTCAGGCTATTGGATGTCTACACTCCCTATTGCGGACTGTTACTCAGCGCGGTGTTGACCCAGCTGTTCTTTATGATGTGCCTTGACTACATTGTCGTTTGTGAGTACAACACCTACCTTATTTTTTATTAAACATTTTTTATGGTAATTCACTAGGCCTGTGCGCCGTCTATTTGTTCTTTCCTCATTCAGTATATTTGGATTCCCCCGGTCCATTTGAGGGCAGCAAGGTGTGCATGTTCCAGGACATTCTTAATGTGGTTGCAGCCTGCATCGAGTCCAACCCCAAGCGCAGGAGCATTTGTGTTTGCTGGTTCTTTATTGTGGGGTACCCCCCTGTTTGCTACTCTAATACTGCAGTTCCAGTGGGCTGGTGCTTTGTCCTTGTGTCTTGGATCCCCCTGGCTGTTTGTCTGTGTTACCAGAGCTACCCTGGACTTCACTGTGAGGGACACTGTTTATGAGGACAATCACAAGTAGCTGTCTGTATTCTGAATTGTTTTACCAAAGTAATGATTCTTAGCTAAACTCTGTTGTTTCTGAACCTTTTCAAGACATAGGAACCCTTGAAATAACTTTCTGGTCTCAGGGAACCCCTACTAAAAATGACCATATCTACAACTCGTGATACATTAGTGTGATGGTCAGTGGGACCAATGCCCCTCACACTTGTGGACATTGGGAAGAATTACCCCCTTACAAAAAGATCAGTAGTGTCAGTGGAAACTTATATGAGGGGCAGAGGCTGCTCATTGCTTAAGAAACCTCTAGCAATCTCTACAACCCAAGGGTTCCATGAACTATAAAGACTATGCTATGCAGCCACATGTCACCCTGACTGAGCCACAGAGAGATTGCTGTGAAGAGCAGCTTTCATAATCAGTTCTGCATTATTCTGCAGTGTATGCATGTTTTTTTGCCATTCTGACCCTGGTTTGCATTATTGATTCTTCTTTGCACCTGTTTTGTAAAGTGCAAGTTCCACTTACTCATTATCTGATCTTTCAGCTGATTACTGATCCTGTTACATAAGTATTTTTAGTTTGTTTTATTTTTTTAATTGAAAGTATGAGATGCTCCAGACTGAATGCAAGAGAAAAAAACAGTCAGTCTGAGTCATCGTATTACTTGAGGCTTGAAAATATTTGCGATGAAAATGTATGTGCAGAATGGAAGGTCCTTTGCATTTTAAGAAAAAAGGACCTTCTATGCGGTCCTTAATTTTTTGGTGCAATTATGCAGCAACAATGGCTTTTATGGGCTGAGGCTGCTTCTGGGTTGAATTTACTATCTAACAAAAGTGAAATTGAGGGGTGGGACTACTGAACTGAGAATGTGCAGCCATTGGAAAGTCGTTACCTGCTCTCTCTTCTTGTTGCTACTGTCATGGACAATTTTACCTTGCTAGAGTGAGTTTGAAGGTCCCTAATTTATGTCCTCTGTAGGTCTTGGCTAGTCAGATACCTGTCTGGAACTGGTGGATGAGACAGGTATTTGGCTGTTTAGGCTAGTCAGTTGCAATAAATTCAGGGCCATGCCCTTTCCATCATAAACAGTGCACGTATAGTAATTGGGCAAGAACTTACATTTTTGGAAAGTTTTTTTTTGGTGTGTGTGTGCCTATGCATCTCAGTAGTCAAATTTATTCCCAGTTTGGTAAATATTCATAACCTCCACATTTTTTATACAAATTAATACCTGTGTTCCTTCTACTGTTTTACCTACTGAAAAGGATTAATATATACTGTACCTTCCATCACAAATATAATCACCAGCATTGTCTGACCCTGTCAGGAAGGGCACCCCAGCAGACAAGGCTCCTCTGGGCGGATTCTTGTGTATCATCGCAGGTTAGTGCATGGCACTTCATGTAGAAGTAGGGGATGGGTGCACATGCACGTACACCTGTGACAGATGATGGTGCCAAACTGGCTTTTTAAACTGAGCCAGTGCTCAGATTCAGTGCTGTCTTGTCCACAGTGATCTGTGTCTCCTGAGACCCTGTGATTTTGCATATGACTCCAGTTACCAACCTGGCTTTTCCTGACTTCTCCTTGAACTCTGCCTGTACTGATTTGGCTTGATTCTTGACCTCTGCTATTGTCTGCTCCTGTTGCTGCTGTTCCACTGATCTCAAACCGGCTCTGGCCTGCACTGTTACTTAGGCTGGCCATACATGGGTCGATTTTCAAACGATTTTTCGTTCGCAAATCAGACCTAAGAATAATCGGCCGAATTTCGCTTTGTTAGTAGGGCAATGGCACTGGCCGATTTTCGTGGTTCCTCCCCATTTCATTTATCGGGCATGCTGGAAAATTCATGAAAAATGACCGATTTTCTAAATCATTGGTGGCACCATCGGATTACAGAATGAACGATGTTTTTGATTTTCGATCGAAAAATCATTCGGAATTTGACCCATGTATGGTCTGCTTAAGTTCTTGCCTACTTATCTGTATCTGACCTGTCTGCCAGTGCATGACCAGGCTTGCCTGGCTCTTCTACCATTCCTGTTGCTGCTGGCACCACCCATCTGTGCCTCCTGCCTGCTATCAGCCTATGCCTTGTCTGTCTGCCGTCACCAGTACCAGCCTGCTGCTCACCAGCTGCTACCCACCTCACCTGCTGCACTGCGGGTTACTGACAACTTCCTCTACCTAGTGTGCTGCTAGAAAGACCTACAGGCACTCATGCCACACTGCACTCCTGAGCCTCCTGTTCAATCTATTCAGTGGCCCCGAGTCAGAGATATAAGAGTGGCCTACCTCATCATATTAGGCTCTAACATCAGGTACATGACAGACCCTTTAGAACTTTTGTATATGAAATATATAGATAAGTGACCACCAGCACAGGCTGTCACATTTTCAATTTCCCATTCTTGGGAATGAATGAAAGACAAGATACTCCATCATCTGTAGACACAGCACAACCCCCACACTTGACCCAGGTCACTAATAATCAGGTGGACATTGAAGTGGATCTTCAATATCCAGAGCATTGTTCTCTTCCTTCCTCTTCCCAGCCCATTTGGCAGTCTTAGAGTCAACCCTCCCTAATCTTAGCATGTCATTACTGCAGTAACTACAAGTCATGATGTTAGATAAAGTGGTGGCCTTTTAATGGAAAACCCAATGTTACGGGAGGCTGTACTGGCAATGCAAAGTGCAATATACTGATCAACTACCAAGAAGCATTATCACTTGCAACAACAAAGATACAAAGGGTAGATTATGCTCCCTGACTGCTACTGGTGGGCTATTCCATATTAAAGAGTCCATTTGCTTTATCCATGAAGGACAAATTATAAAAGGGTCACTTAACTCACCCATTTATAACATTATATATAGAGATGAGCGAATCGAACTTGGCGAAGTGGAATTCGTTTCGAATATTAGGAAAAATTTGATTCGCACCGAATCCGAATTTTAGCAAACTTCGGGTGCATGAATCGAATTTTCCCCGATCAGCTGGCAAAAAGTGTCACTGCAGAGAGCTCCGCTATTTCTGACAGTTCTCTGACAGTTCTGACAGTTCATTTACAGCGGTTGAAACATTGTATCTATTTGTTTCCATTTAGGATACAGATGTTTTTATTCGGAAATAAATAGATACAATGTTTCAACCGCTGTAAATGTGAAGGAACTGTCAGAGAACTGTCAGAAATAGCGGAGCTCTCTGCAGATACACTTTTTGCTGTACTGGAATTCTTCTTCTTTTCATTCTTCTTCTTCTTCTTTTCATTCTTCTTCTTTTCATTCTTCTTCTTTTCATTCTTCTTCTTCTTCTTTTCATTCTTCTTCTTCTTTTCATTCTTCTTTTCATTCTTCTTCTTCTTCTTCTTTTCATTCTTCTTCTTCTTCTTTTCATTCTTCTTCTTCTTTTCATTCTTCTTTTCATTCTTCTTTTCATTCTTCTCATTCTTCTTTTCATTCTTCTTTTCATTCTTCTTCTCATTCTTCTTTTCATTCTTCTTCTTCTTCTTTTCATTCTTCTTCTTCTTCTTTTCATTCTTCTTTTCATTCTTCTTCATTCTTCTTTTCATTCTTCTTTTCATTCTTCTTCTTTTCATTCTTCTTCTTCTTCTTTTCATTCTTCTTCTTTTCATTCTTCTTTTCATTCTTCTTCTTCTTCTTTTCATTCTTCTTCTTCTTCTTTTCATTCTTCTTTTCATTCTTCTTCTTCTTCTTTTCATTCTTCTTCTTTTCATTCTTCTTCTTTTCATTCTTCTTCTTCTTTTCATTCTTCTTTTCATTCTTCTTCTTTTCATTCTTCTTCTTCTTTTCATTCTTCTTTTCATTCTTCTTTTCATTCTTCTTCTCATTCTTCTTCTCATTCTTCTTTTCATTCTTCTTCTTCTTCTTTTCATTCTTCTTCTTCTTCTTTTCATTCTTCTTCATTCTTCTTTTCATTCTTCTTCTTCTTCTTTTCATTCTTCTTCTTCTTCTTTTCATTCTTCTTCTTTTCATTCTTCTTTTCATTCTTCTTCTTCTTCTTTTCATTCTTCTTCTTCTTCTTTTCATTCTTCTTTTCATTCTTCTTCTTCTTCTTTTCATTCTTTTCATTCTTCTTCTTCTTTTCATTCTTCTTCTTCTTTTCATTCTTCTTTTCATTCTTCTTCTTCTTCTTTTCATTCTTCTTCTTCTTTTCATTCTTCTTCTTCTTCTTTTTATTCTTATTCTTCTTCTTTTCATTCTTCTTTTCATTCTTCTTCTTCTTCTTTTCATTCTTCTTCTTCTTCTTTTCATTCTTCTTTTCATTCTTCTTCTTCTTCTTCTTCGTCGTGCCCCGTGACTGCCCAAATGAGTGAAGTGTGCGGTGATTCTAAGATCGACGGCACTCATCTGCATGTCATACTGACTGACAGTATTATTTCTCTTCCCCAGCAGACTCCAAGCGCATTTAAATTAAAGGTACAGTGTTCTGCACTAATATAAAGGCTCTCTGAAGCCTAGAAACCCTTTTAATAAGTTAAATTCGCAGCGAATAAATTCGCATCGAATCGAATTTCTCCCGCAAATTCGGCGAATCGGCCGAATCGAATTTTTGAATAATTCGCTCATCTCTAATTATATACTATCCTTTATTTGATCCTGTGCCATTCCCTTTTTGGCCACTGGGTCCAGAGACAAAAAGTTCCATGCAAGCCCCAAAATGACTTCTGTGCGTTTATACAGGGCTATGGACTCCTTCCCCACTCCCATGGCACAGTGCAGGGCCATCATTAGTCACACGCTGACCCATACTCTGAGGTGCCAGGTATTTCACCTAGCTCCCAGTAGCTGCTGGATGTTGATTAAATGAGCCTTTTACTTTGCCCTGCATGGGCAATTGTATAGTACTACACAGGTTGGCTCAGTAAGGGAAAGCCCTACAACCTGCTTGCACTGCAGTTCTTTATTACTTTATTCTTTATTTAAACAACACTTATCCTACTTTGTTCTTTATTTAGAAGACACATACTCTATATGTAAAGGTCAAACATAAATGGGAGGAGCAACTAAAGTCAAACTTTTTTTTTCATTTTCACTTCTAATTGCCCTGATCAGGGTAGGATCTAGCCAGTCTGATATGGGGGTGCAGTAAAAAAATGTCAGGGGGGCAGAGGATAGGAGGTTAAAAGGGGTGTGCACAAAAACAGGAATCAGTAGCGGAGCGTACTGGGGGTCAGCAGGGCAGAGGACAGGAATTAGCAGAGCACAGAGCTGGGATCTGCAGTGTGTAGGGCAGTGTACATGGGGGTCAGCAGGTCAGAGGATGGGCAGTCAGCAGGGTGAAAGACAGGGGTTAGTATGGTAGTGTATTGCAGGGGTCAGCAGTTTGTAGGCAGGTGTACAGGGGTCAGTATGGCAGTGTATAGGGGTCAGTATGGCAGTGTATAGGGGTCAGCAGTGCACAGGATATATAATATGTTTTTAAAGGCGAATTTAGCCTCTAAACAGTATAACAAATATGTAAACAGTGACAACATTAACAATACTCCTAAAGAATTATCTGACTGGCTTTACAATTAAAAAGTCAAAACAGGATGACAAAATGTGAACAAGACTAGGATTATGTGAGACATGGGGCACCCTGGGAAAGAACAGAGAAATATGTTCTGTGGCTGAATCTGAAGGCATTTAACAATGAAAACCAGCGCAAACCCACATGATCAATTACATTACTCAGTTTAAAAAAACATTAATGTGCTAATAAAGATATATATAATAAATTATATATAAAATATATTGATATAAAAACATATATAAAAATTTAAAAATTATAAGTCCAGTGACAAAAAAGCAAAGTGACAAAAAATCAAAAAAAACCCAGAAAATATATATATAAATATAATTACAGTCCCGTGACAAAATTAAATCAAATTAAATTGTAATATATTTTCCATTTGATTCTTCCGTGTTACTGATCCCTTCACCATCCACCAGTGCAGAAATCAACATTAACCGCACTCACCAGATAATGGTGAGTCACATGCCTTTCAGGATTGTTAAGGGCTCCTGGACCCCCTTTACTTTGTCTGGGACCTCCAAGTGCTCTTTCCTCTTATGTCTAGGTACCTCTTCTGCTTACTCCTCTCACCGAATCCCCCAAAGGAAAATCAGGAAGAAGAAAAGACCATAGCGTGATACCGCAGTAACTTCTCCTCAAATTAATCTCTCCAGACCACTCACATTCTTTTGCGGGATATAGCCCACTTTTTATTCAAAACAACAGCGATTCTCTTCAGAAATGGACCACTTTTCATGTACACCGATTATACAAGGACCTCACAGTTTAGTGTGCAGCAGGATGGCAGACCTCAGATACAGACTCTTCTACTTAGGCTAAGATGGCCCCTTGGAACGCACCGCTCGGCGTGCGCTCCACTCACCGGAAATGACGTCAGACGACGGACCAGGCAACCGGAAGTTCGTCAACGCGTTTCGCCCCACCCACAGGGCGTTATCAATTTCTGAAGAGAATCGCTGTTGTTTTGAATAAAAAGTGGGCTATATCCCGCAAAAGAATGTGAGTGGTCTGGAGAGATTAATTTGAGGAGAAGTTACTGCGGTATCACGCTATGGTCTTTTCTTCTTCCTGATTTTCCTTTGGGGGATTCGGTGAGAGGAGTAAGCAGAAGAGGTACCTAGACATAAGAGGAAAGAGCACTTGGAGGTCCCAGACAAAGTAAAGGGGGTCCAGGAGCCCTTAACAATCCTGAAAGGCGTGTGACTCACCATTATCTGGTGAGTGCGGTTAATGTTGATTTCTGCACTGGTGGATGGTGAAGGGATCAGTAACACGGAAGAATCAAATGGAAAATATATTACAATTTAATTTGATTTAATTTTGTCACGGGACTGTAATTATATTTATATATATATTTTCTGGGTTTTTTTTGATTTTTTGTCACTTTGCTTTTTTGTCACTGGATTTATAATTTTTAAATTTTTATATATGTTTTTATATCAATATATTTTATATATAATTTATTATATATATCTTTATTAGCACATTAATGTTTTTTTAAACTGAGTAATGTAATTGATCATGTGGGTTTGCGCTGGTTTTCATTGTTAAAAGTTTTTGGTCTTTTGTACCTGTGCACAGCAGCATCTCACGGGGATTTGTATGGTAAATAGGAAGTCCTGAGCGCTGAGGTTTTGTTTTTTTTACATTTATGAATCTGAAGGCAGATCGCTCTTCAGAGACCAAAGTTCATGTGAAAAATCCCCTAAAGGGATGCTGGGGATGGGCAGGAAGGGGTTAAACAGAAGCATCACAAACTTGTGAGTAATAACTCCATCAGTTTATTCACCCTTCAGATTGTCAGCCATCCCCAAAAATACTAAAGTTGTATCTGCGTGTTAACATGAACAGAGTGGGGGAGGGAGACAGATGGGGGAGAGTGGGGATGGGGAGAGAAGAGGGGGTAGAAGGGATATATGGGGGGGAGAGAAGGGAAGGAGATAGAGGGGGGAGAGAAGGGGGAGAGAATGGGGGGTGATAGAGGGGAGGTGAAGATGGGGAGATAGAGGTGGGAGAGATAGAGGGGGGGAGATGGTGGGGAGATAGAGGGGTTGAAGGGGGAGACGGGGGACAGAAGGGGAGAGGGGGAAGGTGGGGGGATGGGGGGCAAAGGTGGAGAAATAGAGGGGGGAGAGAAGGGGGTGAGAGGGCAGAAAGAAGGGGGAGTGAGGGGGGAGTAGACGGAGGGGGGAAATGGGGGGGGGGTGGGGAGATGGGGGGGTGAAAGAAGGTGGGGAGAGAAGGGGAGGAGATAGAAGGGGGAGAGAAAGGGGGGGGGTAGGAGGGGGAGAAGGGAGGAAGATGGAGAGAGTTCAGCTGTAGTGCAGAGCTCAGCTCATTCACCCAGACTGGTCTCTGCAGGCTCAGGCAGAGGAATCAATCCTGCAACTACCATGAAGCTGACTGCAGTGCTTCAAATTTCCCGCCCACATATCTTCTCAGGCACAGCACCGGCCAGGAATTGGAGTGTGGGTGGGGCAGACAGGAGAAGAAGGGTGGGAGGAAGCAGTATACATCGATCTCCTCTCCTGTCAGTGCAGGGAAGAGGAGGGGGGAGTGTGCTGTCAGGGCTGTGTGAGCTGCTGCAGACAGCTTCTCTTGTTATGCAAAGTCCATGGGTTACCTGGGGAGGGGCACAGCTGAAATTTGGGGGTGCATAGCCCACCCCAGCACCCCCCCCCCCAGATCCAGCCATGATCACTAGTGTCACTGGGAATAAAAGGGGGGGGGTGAATCCAAAATTGTGCATTGGCACCAGAACAAGAGTGAAGGAGAAATCTTGTTCCCACTAACTGTATAGGGGAGATATCCTCTCACATCCTGTTGTGTCTATAGGCCAGGAATTGAAGGGAAACCTCCAAAATGAGTAAAAAAAAAGTTTTGGTTTTAGATATACTTTCAATTCCTACTAAAGAAATCCAGAAAAATGTATTGCTGTGCTAGGGGAAATCCATTCATTGTACTTTGACCGGAGAGCTATATAACTGTCCCACGATGCCATGACTTTTATCTGGGTAAGACACCAGCCTCTGCAAAATAATTTTCCACTGTGCAACCCCCCGACTGACTTTCTTTGCCATCAATATTTTCTGTAGGCCAGCAGTAAAGAAGAGCAGTAATGATGAAACAGAGGTATTTCATTCAGAGTTATCAGGGGTGTTCATAAGATGAGGAGGGTATAAAGAGACGTGATTCCAGCCCAAAGGATCACAGCTTTGGAAAAAGGTATTCCCAAAGCAAAATATTACAGGTAGCCAGGTAATATCTTAGCTCCCAACTGTTGCATTTGGAGGGACTGCCCCTTAACTCCTTGATGGTTTCACTTTTTGGTCCTAATAATTGCACTAAGCTTTCCATCCAACCTCTAAATTACTGCATCTGTATTTTGAAAAACAGGAATATACAGGAAAAGTAGGGGTTAAAAAAACACCAATCATTTTTTGAATATTAATTTTACAATTAATTAAAGTCATTGTAAAGGACATGTTTTTATTAAAATAATAAAAATTTTATACTCACGTGCTCTGCACAATCTTCTTCTGCCAGCACTCTCAGCTCCTCCTCTTCTCTGTGTGCCACAGAGGCCTAGCTGGGGGGGGCAGGGGGGTACATATTCACCCGGGCGCCGAGGTACAGGGGTGCCAAAATGAGGTCACAAGATCACTGCAGCGGCTGCAGCAGACGTGTCATCTGATACGTCTGCCATCCACAGTGAGTTATGAGAGGAGAGAGGAGCCGGCCGGGAGAGGAGCGGAGAGGAGGGCAGTGAGCCGGGCATGTGCCGGAGGGGACGAGGGGAGAGCCGAACCAGGTAAGTAGTGCCAAGGATGAAGAGGGGGGGATGTGATCAGGACGGGGGGTGTCTACAGGGACCATATGAAGCGGGGGGGTGTCCTGAGGCGGCCGTTCGTCCCCGGGCACAAAATATCCTAGCTATGCCTCTGGTGTGCCACCATAGAAAGCTGCTTCTTATGGTAGCAGACCTCTGTGCTCGTCTTGGATCCTGTCTAAATTGGCTCTTGTATGTATGAATGTAAATTGGGAACCTTAGATTGTACGCCCCTTGAGGGTTAGGGACTGATGTGAATGTACAATATATACAGTTGCAAGAAAAAGTATGTGAACCCCTTGGGATTACGTGGAGTTTTGCATGAATTGGGCATAAAATGTGCTCTGAACGTCATCTAAGTCACAACAATAGAAGAACACAGTCTGCTGAACATAATACTACACAAACATTAGATGTTGCTATGGTTTAATTGCACATAACATGTAAACATTCACAGTGCAGGGAGGAAAAAGTATGTGAGGCCCTAGCTTAATGACTTCTCCCAGAGCTAATTGGAGCCAGGAGTGAGCCAACCTTGACTCCAATCAGTGTGATGATATTGGATGTGTTGCTGACAGCTGTCCTTCCCTTAAAAAACACACACCTGTTTTGGGTTTACTGGTTTCAAGAAGCACTGTCTGATGTGAACCATGCCTCGCAGAAAAGAGCTCTCAGAAGACCTACAATCAAGAATTGTTGACTTGCATGAAGCTGGAAAGGGTTACAAAAGTATCTCCAAAAGCCTTGATGTTCATGTGTCCACGGTAAGACAGACTGTCTACAAATGGAGAAAGTTTAGCACTGTTGCTACTCTCCCTAGGCGTGGTCATCCTGTACAAATGACTGCAAGAGCACAGCGCAGAATGCTGCATGAGGTAAAGAAGAATCCCAGAGTGTCAGCTAAAGACCTACAGAAATCTCTGGCACATGCTAACATTTTTGTTGACACATCTACTATAAGGAAAACATTAAACAAGAATGGAGTACATGGGAGGACACCCCGGAGGAAGCCGTTGCTGTCCAAAAAGAATATTGCGGCACGTTTGAAGTTTGCAAAAGAGCACCTGGATGTTCCACAGCACTACTGGCAAAATATACTGTGGACAGATGAAACCAAGATTGAGTTGTTTGGAAAGAACACACAACACTATGTGTGGAGAAAAAAAGGCACAGCGCACCAACATCAAAACCTCATCCCCACTGTAAAACATGGCAGAGGGAGCATCATGGTTTGGGGCTGCTTTGCTGCCTCAGGGCCTGGACGGATTGTTGTCATTGATGGGAAAATGAATTCCAGAGTTTATCAAGACATTTTTCAGGAAAGCGTACGACCATCTGTCCGCCAACTGAAGCTCCGCAGAGGATGGGTGATGCAACAGGACAATGACCCAAAGCATACAAGTAATTCAACAAAACAATGGCTGCAACAGCACAGAATACGCCTTCTGGAGTGGCCCAGTCAGAGTCCTGACCTCAACCCGATTGAAATGCTGTGGCATGACCTTAAGAGAGCGATTCACACCAGACATCCCAAGAATATTGCTACACTGAAACAGTTTTGTGAAGAGGAGTGGTCCAAAATTACTCCAGATCGTTGTGCAGGTCTGATCTGCAACTACAGGAAATGTTTGGTTGAGGTTATTGCTGCCAAAGGAGGCTCAACCAGTTATTAAGTCCAAAGGTTCACATACTTTTTCCTCCCTGCACTGTGAATGTTTACATGTTATGTGCAATTAAACCATGGCAACATCTAATATTTGTGTAGTATTATGTTCAGCAGACTGTGTTCTTCTATTGTTGTGACTTAGATGACGTTCAGAGCACATTTTATGCCCAATTCATGAAAAACTCCACGTAATCCCAAGGGGTTCACATACTTTTTCTTGCAACTGTATATATATGTGTGTGTGTAAAGTGTTGCGTAAATTGATGGCGCTATATAAGTACCTATAATAAATAAATAATAATAACATTCGGTTTCACTCCCAAATATACATTACGTCCTTTGAATGCTATGTCTTGTCAACTGTATTAGGTTTTGAAGACTCATAAATTAAACTTTATAACATTTATAAGATCTCTATTTTTATGGAAATGCACCCTTTGAAAGGTGAAATAAATCACCCAAAGCATCCAAGCACATATTATATTTCATTGCTTTAACTGCACACCATTGCTCTTTGCAGTCACTAAACAAGCCTAAGTAAAGCCTAAGAAATGATCAAAGAAATAATAGGTCTGTGTGCTCATGACATAGAAGAACCACAATAAACTGAGCTTTCTATATAGATTTGTATGCTTTTTGCCATACATTATTTCTGTATGCCCTGATGCATTGTTAGACTAAATAAAATAAACAGGCCCATTATTCCCATCTCCATTGTCTCTCTGCTAGCTGGCTTATTTAAGTGACTCACTTGTAGTAAACAAATATTAACATCCGAGAAAGCAGAATTTGCTCAGAGGTAATACTTCTTTATTTAAAATGCATTAAGCCAGTCCTCTTGCTCTGTCAATACTATATGCTATTGATACCATTACTGTTAATATTACTAAAAAGATGTAATGATGGCTATGCACTTATTTTAAGAGAGGTGATTGTCTTACTGAGATCAGTGGGCATGGGACATGTTCCTCACCTCAAGTCAAGTAGGACTAGAGCAAAGAAGGTCAAAAGAGGCAATAACCATAACTCATTTTAGTGTTATTTTCCCCATAGGGAGACCCTACTTGGCTTATTTAAGCAGCTATTGCTTGATTTCTATGTATTTATTTATGCATATTTATTTTTATGCTCCTCTTGTCAGCCTTCAATGCACCTCTGTACTGATCATCTTACCTGCCTCCAGGCTCTCGAGCTTCCCCCTCCCTATACTTTGACTCTTTATCACCTCCAGCATCCCTCCATAATACTCCTCTCCTCTACCTAGAGCATCCTCCCAGCATCAAGAAGAGCTGTAATAGGAAACATCGGGAACATCTAAACAATACAACAGTTCAAAGACCCCCGGGATTGAAGAAAATGCCATTATGACCCTCAACTGATGTCTGAGGGACATTAGGGCATCTTCTCAGGCACATCCAATTGACCTTGCTGAATATATTTCATGTCTTACATTATTCAATCCATTTTTATACATTTTCCTGCAGTGAATTATGTTTTGTTAGTAGCAAACCTTTTGTGCATTATTATGAGTGACAAGGTGTTACTATGGACATAAAGCTGCATACAGATGTTTATTAATTTTACATTTAACATAAATTTTGACAAACCATCCTTGTTATGTATGTCATTTTGTGAAAAGTGTGATATGCATGGTATAATAAGAACGGCAAGTGGGATTATACTATACATATACAAGTGTACTTATTCTTCATTTTAAAAATTAAGCTTTTATATTTTTGCAACTATTCTGTGGCTTCACTTAACACTGCATATACCCTTGACCACTGCTGCCCTGTATCACTATACACATTTTTATATTCTCTAATATAAGGGATCACTACCACCTAGGAAGGCCTTTTATTAACAGTTAATGTTTAATTAGTGCCAGAATCAGGCAACATCTCGTAATTGGGTTTTAGGCAAATATACAAACAATACCAATTCATGCAAATATGTATTCATGATATAGCACACTCCCTGCGTAGGATGCTAGGTAAATTTAGTTTTTTGGCTCCTTCAGTAATCAAGGGAGCAGTGATCATTTGTCCTGATCTTTTCAGGGTTTCACAGGCTGGGAGTCTGTTTGATTGCTTCCCCCTGCCACTGGAAGAAACTTCCAGAGTTTAGGGTGAGAGATTCCAATAACCAACCTGAATAGTTATCATGCTCCAGCCAATCCCTGGAGAGGAGTGTGTTGAAGGGGGCTGGAAGGGTAATAAACAGTTTGAGGCACTGGAGAGTTGGGTTCCTTCTCCCCAGGAGGGCTCCAGAGCCTGAGGGGCTGCTGCCCACAAGTAGCCCTTGGACTGTATAGTGGTTTTTGAGACCTTAGCGGTGTCAAGGCTGAGGGCCTGGATGGATTTTCCTAGAAGCTGATTGCAGGACCTCACCACAATGGATCTGTTCTGGGAAAGAACCATCTCACTGACTGGATCATGTCTGGAGGAAGCTGGAAGGTGGCACCTGTCTTGGGTACTTGTGAGTAAAGACCCTAAACTGATCCCTGTGACTGTGCAATGTTCTAGAAATTGCATTGGCTAGCAGAAGCTGTGCATAGGTGTAAGGTAACCAGATGACAAATACATTTCAGCTGTGGGGGTTTAGATTGAACAACATTCACATTTGAGAAGATTGTCCTCATAATGCTGTGTGCTAATTGTTTTGAAGTATCCCATCCCTTAGCCTAACCCATCTCCTATTAAAGTTTCTTCAAGCAATAAATCTTATAAAGTCATCCTCTAGACTGTGTTACTGAAGTCAGTGTGGCGGGCAGCCAGAGTGGTGGGCAGCTGCCATACTATTAGATAAGAATTAGTTAAAACCAGCAGCCCCTAAGGGGGTAGCACTGCAATTAAAAGTTATTACATTTATTTTTAATTGCAACCTGTGTCAGTAAACCTGAATTTGTCTTGATTTCAGTCTATTGTAATTGCCTGTGTTGCATCACTGTATTTCAGCTATTCATAGAAGAGTGAGTGAGAGCAGAAAAAAGACATCCAGTCTGCCCCATTTTTAATTTTTTTATATAACTTATTCTTTTTTTTACTTTTTTTCACCTGAGTTTAGATCTATGTTTGTCCCAAGCATGTTTGAATCCACTTACTAATGACTGACTCACTATCTCTGATGAAAGTCTATTTCAAAGCATTGATTACTCTTTCTCTAACATAAAACAGTTTAGAGTGGTTCTAAAGACAGACGTTTTTATACCCTAATACATTCTATGCATTAAGATAAAAAAAAACCTTCTACATGCAGCTTCCCCTTCCCCCAACCCACCCTATACTCACCTGAGCTTAAGCTGGATCCAGCAGTATGCACAAGAGCAATGGCTCTCTCTCTTCTCGTTAGCTCAGCGATAGCAGCGAAAGCCATTGGCTTCCACTTCCATTAATCACAGCCAGTGAGGAGTGAGCGGGGGATGGGTTCAAGCCAGGGGTGGACTGACAACTCATGGGGCCCCCGGGCAATAGGGGATCATGGGGCCCCTGTGTCCTTGCCCAAACTCAAAAAAACCTATGAAAAAGGTACTAGGGGCATCTCATGGGGCCCCCTACTGAACCCATTTCCAAATGGTCAGTTCGCCCCTGGTCCAAGCTGTGCTCTGTGTGTCTTATAGACATACAGAGCTGGCTAAGGAGCAAGCAGGCATGAGTGCCCCCATAGCAGGTAGCTTGCTATGGGGGCACTCAGTGGAGGGAGGAGCTAGGAGCACAGGAGGGGGACCTGAGAAAAGGAGGATCAGGGCTGCTCCATTCAAAATCATTGCACAGAGTGTACAAGTATAACGTGTTTGTTATTTTTTTAGAAAAAATTGATCCTTTACAATCAGATCGAAAATACTGCCCTTGTGAAACTTATTCACCTCCTTGATGAATTTAAAGGTTTTAGTCATGTCTCCCCTTTCCCTTATCTCCTCCAGAATGTACAATATATAATAAGTTCCTGAGGTCTCTCCTGAGATGTTTTATTGCTCAGACCTTTCATCATATTTGTTAGCCATCTCTAGACTTATCAATATCGTTTTGTAAGTGAGGTCTCCAGAACTGGACACAGTATTCTAAATGAAGTTTAAAGTGATTCAAAAGGCTTTTTTTTTTAAATAACAAACGTGTCTATACTTACCTGCTGTGTTCAGTGGTTTTGCACAGAGCAGCCCGGATCCTCCTCTTCTTGGGATGCATGAAGGTAAAAAAACCTTGAGCCTTTACAACCACTTTAACTAAAGATCTATATAGGGGACTCAATATCCCCTTCATCTTGTTCATGTAATTGTTTGTCTCATGTTCAATCATACTTTAGCATTGTGTTAATGAATGCAATACACCTCAATGAAGCCAAAAAGAATTACCTTTTTTCATATGGGTGCATTAGCTGCTATTGTATTCAAGATGAAGGGCACCACAATGCATCACATCACAGTGCATGTATCTCCACACTTTGCGGTAACACATAGTAACCATGCATTACCACAATGCATAAATCTGAATAGAAACTAAGAACCTAACCTAAGTATCAGCAAAACACAGGCTCACCTTAATGTAGTTTAGCCTTGAAATTGATAGGATTTGTATCAGATATCCTGTACCAACACTGCTAGTGACTGGAATAAACTAGCGTTCAAACACTCGTTAATGACTTTCAGTGCATCTCTGGTATCAATCAATCATACTGACTTATTTATTAAAGAACTAGAATCCAACGGCTTATAGAGTCTGGATGCTGTTGTGCAAATATGTGCTGTCGACTTTGCAGGCTTATATTTTTAAATTAATTTACGTTGATTAAACATATAATTCATGCGATTTTGACAAGTTTGTGTACATCATTTTAAAGGGGAATTGAACCTTATTCAATATCTGTTTTAAAATAGATCTAACTAAATGTCTTGGATGACATTTAGCGTGCTAAAGCACCATGTATCACAGTAACAGCTGCCAAGGTTTTTATGTTTCATAAAATACTGTTTTCACTTTTTCCATCTTATTTTTCCTTCTCATTTCCTACTGTCCAAATGCACTGACTCCAGCAAGGGCTGCATAGTCTTGCCGAGGACTGGCTTCCTGATAGTGACAATGCTGGACCATGCCTGTCCCATGGGTTATCATGGCCACTTGTGGCACATGTGACAAGGTGACAAAGCAGCCACAAAACTGGGAAACAGTTGTCACCCCCTAACTGGAAGTGCCTGAACAAGGACCTTCATTGTAGGATAATCAAGGATTATTTTCATGAAAGTTGAAGATTTAAAAAGATTGGAAGCAACTTTTGAAATGACATTAACATGTTGAAGATTATATACAAATTTATTAATTGAGTTAAGATCTAAGAACTACAAAATTGTAAAACTGGCTGCTTTGTAAATGTATATGTTGTCAGGAAAATTAAGTTCTAAAGAGATTCAGGATGCGCTACACACTGGGGGCTATTTATTGACTAAAAGACATTTGGTACTCAGTTTGAACCCTTCTAAAACTATAAAAGCCACTCATGAAAGCAGACAGACTAATATATTGATTTTGGGTGAGAGTTAACATGATAAATGAGGCTTTTTACAGAAGAAATGGTCATATGTTTGCATTTCCTGCCACCTCCCATGCAGGAGGAATATATATATATATGGAGGGGGACTTTGTGCATCTTTGAATTATCCAGAGGTTCAAATGGTGGTGGAGGGTTGGATAGATTTACAGATAACTAGAAAATCTTTTTGAATAAAGTAGATGTAAACCATAAATGAGCAGAATGTATTATAAATACTATAGGGTTGAGTTACTAAAGACAAATAGACTGTGCACTTTGCAAGTGCAGTTGCTCCAGAGCTTAATACAAGAGGAGGAGCTCTGCTGACCTCCATCATCCGATCATGTGCCAGCAAAAGTGCTGTTTTTTTTTTCCTTATTTGTGATTGGATATTCTTTGTTAAGTAAAACTCTATCTCATTTACTAAGCTTTGGAGCAACTGCACTTGCAGAGTGCAACTGTTTTGCAAAGTGCACAGTCTATTTGCCTTTAGTACATCAAGCCCTCTATGTCCTAAACAATTGCTATTTTTTTTTTTTTCATTTATTCTACATCACAGCACTGCTTATCTCATCCAGCCTCTTTGCAGGCAATTTCTGTCCATATGCACTAGTTTAAAAGGCAGTTGCATGTCATTGTTCTTGATGGGCATCCCGAAGGTGACAACGGCTGAACATGGATTCTGCACAGCCACTTATAGTTTCAACCAGAAGCACATGTTACAGAATGACATTGAAGGAAAGCAATTAGGAGAGTGTTGTCATCTCATAACAGGAAGTGTCTGAGCAAGGACCCTCATAGTGGGATTTGTAGGGAATATTTTATAAAAGCTACAGATTAAAAAAATAACGTGTGAAATTAAATTAATTAACATGTTAATGTATATAGTTTTTGATTGGATTTACATCTATTTTAAAATGGTATCCTCTGAAAACAGAATATGCGTTTCTTGGGCCTGAGTTTATTGTTGAGTATTACATTTCAAGCTAACCATTTGTTCTCACTGATATATTTTTCTGCTGTACACTAGCACTGCAAATGAAAAATAAAATATGGTAAGTAATCTTCAGCCTTTATAAACCTGTTGTGTGTATAATCCATTATGTAGAACAATTTTCCAGGGCATATTAGTAAGGGAACCAACCATTAAGGGAACTCTCTCTCTTTAGTCTTGTAGATTAGAGTATGAATAGAAAGGCTCCAGGAAGAATCCTTTTTGAATACAATTACACTTTCCAGCTTATTTAATAAGACAGTTCAAAGAGCAGAGATCTGCAAAGTGCAGTAAAGGCACAATGACCATTTCTGATTATGTAGCCCTATAAGTTGATTTATTATGATTTGAAATATATTTGCTGTATTTCTTTTTTATGTAATCAGTTTGCATTTAGTTTTAGTCTTCCAATTACAGTTTACGTCATAAGCCTGTTCTTCTTTTGTCCTTGTGTTACTACTGCTATCCAATGAGCTTCATTTATTAGCTATGAAAAAGATATATAGTCAGATAAGCTACGTCTACTATCACAGTTAGAATTAAAGTAATAATAAAAACAATCATAATATAAACCACTACCCTTCATATGTATTCTATTACTTGCATGGTAATAAAATAAATGTCAATTATAATCCTACACCAGTGCTCCTCAAATTGTGACTTTCTGATTTCCATCTGTGATGGATCCTGGCACTTTCAGACCTCTATTTTTCATTAAAAATGGTGTGGGGGGGGGCAGCTATTACAGAAAAATATATGTCTCTCTTCTTCAACAACTCACACACCTTCTAATCCCATTCAGGATATAATTGAGTGAGGTTTACTGAAGGTCATGTCAGTAGACCTAATAGACTGTAATGCCAATACATAGAAAGACGGTGGATTGTCTTAGTACTTAAGCAGAGTAGACCTTGGATTCGCTGTGACTGACCTACGACTCCACCGATCATGATCAGTCCACAGATCATGGATGAGAAGTGTAATTTTAGCAGTTACTGGCCAAACATAGGGATGATAGGGGTAATTCAGCATCAACTGGCTACAACACCTAAGTTGCCCACCAATCTTGTTTTCCAGGGATAGTATCAGTTTTCAAAAAGCAGTCCTTGGTAATTGTGTCCCTAAACAGATTTTTTTAAGTAAATACTGCTACAACTATTATTAGTTGTATTATTTTTAATGTTATCAATATTAGTAGTATTATTTATATTATTATTATTATGTTTCAATAAATACTAATTAACTCTCAGTACCTATTATCTATGTCTGCTATTATGTCTTCACAATATTATTTTAAAGATTACTATCTATAATATTATTCATACCATTAGTTTAATGTTATCAATATTAGTAATATTATTTATATTAATATTATAATTATTCTGTATAAATATTCAATTTAACTCTCAGTACCTATTATCTATGTCTGCTATTATGTCTTCACAAAATTATTTTAAAGATTACTATCTATAATATTAGTCATAACATTATTTTAATATTATTAATGCTAGTAGTATTATTTATATTAATATTATGATTATTCTGTTTAAATAAGTATTTGATTTAACTCTCAGCACCTATTATCTATGCTTGCTATTATGTCTTCACAATATTATTTTAAAGATTATTATCTATAATATTATGAGTAGCATTATTTTTAAGGTTATTAGTATTAGTAGTATTATTTCTACTACTACTATTATTATTATTATATAAATACATATTCCATTTAACTCTCAGTACCTATTATCTATGCTTGCTAGTATGTCTTCAAAGTAATATTTTAATATTATCTGTAACATTATTTATTATTTTTAAATTATTATTATTATTATTATTTATTATGTGAATAATAACACTGATCATTTCAGAAATTGTGGCATTAAAAACAACATCATAATTCTATAATACATCTGGTCTTCTGAGGTTAGTTTTGGAAAAAAAAAGGGATATGACACCACAGATAAAAAGTATTGTGTCTCCCATATATCCACGTTGATTAATATTACAATGTAATATGCATCATTCTCTGGTAGCGGCCATTTTGGGTAATTATCCGTACTGGTAAAATAAATACAGAGATGTTTTGAGGGCTTAAAACTGTATGCAGCTTTAGATTTGGAGATTTAAGTCCAAGGTTGCAAAATTGTTTCTTTTCCACTGCTGGTTACTTGGCATAGTAAACATGAATTGAAAAAGTAATGGTGATTTTTACATTGCTTCAGTCTGATCTTCAACGCTGTCATATATGATATATTGGCTTTAAGCACACTTGTTTAACAGCAACGTGTCCTGGAATTGAATTAACACTGAAGAAGATAAAGGTTGTAAGTCAGCCATCAAAGTCCAGCAGCCCGTGTTTATATTCGACAAGAAATATTCTGAACATAATGCTCTGTTCTGTTTACTACACAAGAGTGGTTATCCCCATTACAGCACCATGCAGCTGCTCTATCAGTGCTATTGCTTACATGTGATGCCCTCATTACACGTGGCTGTTTTCTAATGAAAAAATTAGAGCTGTAACCAGGCCCATCAGACTCCCATTCCCAGCAAAGTGGCCTTTATTGCTGTACACTATGCAGATTCCAGCACTCTGACACAAATTGTTTGATCTATTTTAATATACGAATATGGTTAATCACCTAGATGCTCCATCAGCTGATAAACAGTGCGATTAAAAATATGAGTGATAGCTGCATCCCTATAACATTATTACGATCAAGAGTGATTACCGATCATTAACAGGGGGGAGCAAACTTTCCAAATGCCAATATCTGGGGTATGCTGGTGCAGTGGTCTGAGAACTTGGAACCAGAACCATCCAATGATTTTTGCTCATTACTAAACTATGCTGGCAATTATTATACAAATATTTTTTCTTACTGATATTGGATAGATGGATAGAGAGAGAGAGAGAGAGAGAGAGAGAGAGAGAGAGAGAGAGAGAGAGAGAGAGAGAGAGAGAGAGAGGTAGATATGCCAATTTCAGAGTATGCTGGTCCAAAGGTCTGAAAACTTGAAACAGGAACCATTTTAATCAGTTTTGCTTACTACTAAATGACACTGGTTGTTATTACACACATATGATTGTTTTACTTATGATAGATAGATAGACAGATAGATAGAAGGTTGGATAGATAGTTAGATATAGGATAGATAGATAGATAGATAGATAGATAGATAGATAGATAGATAGATAGATAGATAGATAGATATGCCAATTTCAGCACATGCTGATCCAGTGGTCTGAGATCTTAGTTTAGATATATTGGATAAATATCTAGATGGAAATGCCAATTTCAAAGTATGCTGGTCCAATGGTCTGAGAACTTGGACCAGAACCATACAATTGTTTTGCTCATTATGAAAAGATGCTGGCAATTACTAAACATATATGATTTTTTTTTACTGAAATTTGATAGATAGATAGATAGATAGATAGATAGATAGATAGATAGATAGATAGGTAGGTAGATAGATAGAATCTAGATGCCAATTTCAGCATATGCTGGCCCAGTGGTCTGAGATCTTAGTTTAGATATATTGGATAGACGGACAGACAGATACATAGATACATACATACATAGATGTGTAATGGGTAGATAGATAAACAGATTGATAGATCTGTACTAGATAGATAGACAGACAGACAGAGAGAGAGAGAGAGAGAGAGAGAGAGAGAGAGAGAGAGAGATAGATAGATAGATTGACAGATCTATAATCAATAGATAGATAGATAGATAGATAGATAGATAGATAGATAGATACATACATACATACATACATACATACATAGATACGTACATAGATAAATCTATAATGGAAAGATAGATAGATAGATAGATAGATAGATAGATAGATAGATAGATAGATAGATAGATATGCTCATTTCAATGTATTCTGGCCCAAGGTCTGAAAACTTGAAACCAGAAGCAGATAGATAGATAGATAGATAGATAGATAGATAGATAGATAGATAGATAGATGGATGGATAGATAGATAGATAGATAGATAGATAGATAGATAGATAGATAGATAGATAGATAGATAGATAGATTAAAAATCTAGATGTCAATTTCAGCGTATGCTGGTCCAGTGCGTTCTGAGAACTTGAAACCAGAACCATCTAATCAGTTTTGCTTAACACTAAGTGATACCGGCAATTTAATATACAAATACGATTATTGCTACTTAGATAGATAGATAGATAGATAGATAGATAGATAGATATGATAGAGCTAATAGAAATCTAGACACCAATATCTATATATGCTGGTCCAGTGGTCTGAGAACTTGAAACCAGAACCATCCAATTGCTTTTGTCCATTATTAATTTCTACTGGCTATTATTATACAAATGTAATCCTAGTTAAATAGTTCTATAATAGATTAATAAACAGAAATCAAGACAGATGTATAGATAATAGATCAGATTCTATTTGATTTTTAAAGCCATGTTTCTAGTTATTTAGTTCTATAATAGATAGACAGATAGACAGATAGATAGATAGATAGATAGATAGATAGATAGATAGATAGATAGATAGATAGATAGATAGATAATGGATAGAGATGTAAGGAGAGACAATGGATAAGGTCCTATGATTTCTAGTTCTTCTAGAAGAGAATCTATTGGTTTCTATGCCCCACAGTGATGAGGACAATTCTGCTTCTCCCATAGAGATGATATGAAGTAACTTTCTGCTCTCAATGTCCATCTTGTGGTCAGTTTGGCTGGTGGCCATCAGATGTCGGATCTCCTATCCCTCCTGCCCCCATACATCATGACCAAAGCCTACTTTCAGGTAGATGATGATCTGTTGGGATCAGTTGGGATCTGTCAGGGATCTGACACACACACACGATTAGAAGGTAATGTAGAAGGAAGGACTTTACCTTTCTGGCCCCTCCAAATCCATATTCCTGGGCAAGTTGTGTGGCCTCCTGGTCTCCCCCTTCCTGGAAGTCCACCAAGTAGTGTTGGGTGAGGAGAGCGGAGTGGGCAGAGGCACTGTACATCACCACCAATGCAGCCAGCACAGCCCGGACCAGGGAGCTTGCTCTCATCTCTCACTTTGTCAGGGAAGGTGGATGTGAAGGGAAAGGCTGCGAGTCAGCAAAAGAAGAAAAGAAATGCAGAGAGGAGGAGAGGAGGAGAGGGGGAGAGGAGAGGAGCGGAGGAGAGGAGGGCAATGCTGGAGGTGTGGAATTAAAGGGCGCCGTGCCTTCCCCCGTACATGTCTGTGCGCAGCGCTCCGCTCCGGTCTATGTATGTGAGTCTACTTCTGATGCCAAATCTGCATCCCGGCTCCTCCTCGCATCTACTATTCATCTCATCCTCCGAGCCTGGACCAAGGCGGGTCACGTGCGGGGGACTCCCGGCCAATCACAGGGAGCCAGGCTGAGCGCAGCTCCCCTCCTTTGTCAGGCGGCTCATTAGTGCCCAGCCAGAGGCGTCCTGATTCAGCACCCTGGAGAATTCCTTCATGTCTGTCCGCTGCCAGGAGAGAGAGGAGACCCAGCGGACCCGGACTGAACACAGCTCCAGGAATCAGACAAAATCCACCCCCAACCAGCACTGCAAGGGTTACAGCTCCCCTCTGGGGGCTCATTCACACTTGCGGTTGGGAGGCGGTAAAGACATGGAGACGTGGAGCCGCGTTCTTTTTTCTTAAACGGCAAAAGGCAGCAGAAGAGGGTGTACACGTGCCAGGCTGCAATGCTTTGCTTCATGTAGGGTTGTCACCTCATCCCTTTAATCCCGAACACATATTAATGACACAGGTTCTGTGGCTAATTAAGGTGCTAATTAAACTCACTAGGTGCCTTATCTGCATTAAATCACCCTGAGAGCCCGTGTAATAAATATGTGTTTGGGGTTTAAAGGGATGAAATGGCAACCTTAGCTTCATGGTCACAGCAAAAATAACCCCCCTCGTTACATTCAATGGGCACTACCACCCACCCAACATGACCCATTCAACCAAATGGGGGCACACTGCAAACGCCCCTGCAGCGCAGCGGTGCGGCATTAAGGCTCGGTTCACACCTATGCAGTTTGCTTTTGATCCGTTTCTGCGGTGCTTTTTGCAGAGCGTTTTGTATATTTGCACTTGCATTTTTTTTAAGCATTTTGCATTTTTTTGCTTTTTTTGGCCTATATGTTGTCGGACAGATTTTAAAAATCCAAAACGCATCAAAAACATGGTAAAACCGCACTACGTGCTCTTTTTGCAGCATCTCCTTTGAAGACTATTGAACCAAAAACGCAGTTTTGCATTTGAAAAAGTCCCTGACCTTTCCAAAAATGCAGCAGCTGAAAAAAGCATAGATGTGAATGTGCCCCGTAGGAAACCATGCTACATAGACTGTAGTTTCTGCAAAAAGCACCAAAAAACTCATAGGTGTGAATCAGGCCTTCCAGGGTTGAAATAGTCAGTGAAGAGGTGTCGTAGCGCCTATTCCACCGCAATTTGGGGGCAGTCAAAACACACAATTGACTTTTTTTTTTTCAAATAACAAACATGTCTATACTTACCTGCTCTATGTAATAGAATTGCACAGAGCGGACTGAACCTCCTCTTCTTGGGTCGCCCACCGGCACTCTTGGCTCAGCCTCTCTTGTTGGTGCCACTAGTAGGAAGCCACTTCCCATGGGGGCACTCATTAAGGTTCTCTCCCGAGCTTCGCTTCAAGTTGATTGACAGGAGCTGCAACCAATGGCTCCCACTGCTTTGGATCTGCTCAGTGAGGAAGGATAAAGCCAGGAGAGGCACAGCTCTTGTGCACAGTGCTAGGTCGTGATTGGGCTCAGATAAGTATAAGGGGTGCTGAGGTGGTAGTCTGTGACACAGAAGGTTTGGAATGCATTAAGATAAAAAACCTTGTGGCTTTAGAACCACATTAACTTACCAGAACCTGATCTTAATCCAGCATGTGCATGAGAGCAAAGGTTCTCTTGGCTCTCTCCTTCCACATTGGCTCAGAGACAGCATTGGCTCCCACTGCTATCAATCAAAGCCAGTGAGAAGAAAGCAGGGGTGAAGCCAAGCCTTGTTCTGTGTGTCAAAAGAGCCAGGAGCACCAGCAGGAGAGAAGTGAAGGATAAGGGCTCTCCTGTGCAAAACATTACACAGCGCAGGTAGATTTAACATGTTTGTTTTTTTGTTTGTTTTAATCTTGATCCTTTGCAATCACTGTAAGCTGCACAGGCAGTGACCATGGCCATGATGTTTTGCTTCTCGGCCACAGCAAAAATTATCACCCCCATCACACTCAGTAGGAAGATCTACCCACCGAACCTTACTCATTCACGTAAATGGGGTCATACTGCAACCACATACAATGCACATTGTGGAGCAGTGGTGCCGACATGAGATCCCCCCATAGAAAGCAGTTTTCTATGGGAGACTCAGTGAAGGGGAGGAGCCAGGAACTCTAAAAGGGGATCCGAGAAGAGGAGGCTTGGGGCTGCTCTGTGCAATTCCATAGCAGATAAGTATAAACCTGCTCGTTCTAAAACAAAAAAAAAAGCATTTACACTCACTTAAAAGCCAACAGCTACAAATACCTTTATTAAAAGGACACTTACCTGTCTAGGGATCCACCTCCATCTGCACCCAGGCCAGTTCTTCACTAATATTCAGGTCCCCAGTGTCGCCATCTTGGATGTGGGAAACCAGATGTGACTCCCTGCAGTTTTACAGCTGGCTTCCCATTGCGCATGCGTGATTCAGGCTGCAATTTGTGAATGGATCCGTAGCCTCCTGGGACCTGTGATATGTCCTAAAAGGTTTGGGGGGGGGGGAGAAAATTCTCCTGGTATCACCTAGACAATCTCAGCAGAAGTGAGAGCAGATACTTGTCAGAAATACTAAAAAAAAGGTTCCCAAAAATATTTGAGGAGGAAAAACAGCAGCACTTCCCTTTTAGGGTGAAGTTCTGCTTTAACCACTTCTTGACTTCGCTATAGCCAAATGAATGATGGCTGCAGTGTGGTAGTTAAATTCTGGGAGGGAGTCATATGATGTTCTCCGAGAATGCTCGCCCCCCTTCCTGCGAGCCACCAGCGGCGTGCACCCGGCTCTTTCTGAGATCACTGTGTCCTTTTTACATGACATGGTAAAAGGCCAATCACAGCAGCCTTTTACCACCTGGTTTGCTGTGTCAAATCCCAGCTGATCACCATGTAAATACATTTGCCGGTTATCGGGAGTAGTTTCAGAAAGTACTGCTGATAGCAGGCATCTGTCAACAGAGACATCTATACCGATAATCAGGGTACTGATTATCAGTGCAGTCCCAAAAGTGCCCATCAGTGGCCAACAGTGCTGTCTATCAGTGTCCAACAGTGCTGCCCATCAGTGCTGTCAATCTGTGCACGTCAGTGCCCTCAGTACCGCCAGCCAGTGCCCTTCAGTGCTGCCTATTATTGCCCATCAGTGCCCCCTATCAGTGCCCCCTATCAGTGCAACCTATCAGTGCCACCTCATCAGTACCCATCGGTGCTGCCTGTCAGTGCAGCCTCGTCAATGTACATCAGTGACGGAATGACCTGTTTGCAAAATTATATAATAGAAACAAAGAAAACATTTTTGTAAATTGTCAGTGTATTTTGTTTATAGTGTAAAAAAATAAAAACCTCAGTGGTGATTACATACCACTAAAAGAAAGCTCTATTTGTGTGAAAAACATTATACAGATTTCATATGAGTACAGTGTTGCATGACAGCGCAATTGTCATTCAAAGTGCAACTGTGCTGAAAGTTGAAAATTGGCCTGGGCAGGAAGGAGAGTAAAAGTGCCCGGTAGGCAAGTGGTTAGGTAAGGATTAAAAGGTTCATACATAGTAAGCAATTTAAATCAGCTTAGTTTACACAACATGCATTCCAGTGCATTTGTTTCTGCACCCAAAATGCATAGAAAGCAGGTTACATGTTTTTCAATGGCATAGTGCACACCAGTGCTTTTAGTTCCAGTGTGTTCTGGTTTCAGAAAAAAAAGTAGAAAATGCTGCATTTTTGCTGCACAGAACTTTACTGGAATTCAGTAAATTGCATAAAAAACACATAAATAATGCACTGGACCGCAGTACAGTGGACAAAAAAAAATGGAAAACAAGAAGAAAAAAATAATCTGGGACGCATCCAGAAAAGCATAAAAAAAAACAACAAAAACGCACTGAAACGCATCAAAAACATGTTAAAAACACTCATGCAGAAACGCGTCTGGAAAGGATCTAGAGTGCGTTTTTCTGGTGTGAAGTAGCCTTGAAAATGAACGGTTTAATTTCACTTCATATTCTCGCTTAGGTCTGGGGCTGAGAAACCATTCTTCATTACCTGATCCTCCTTTCCCGCAGACTCCCTCCAGCCTGTCAGTGCATTTTTCACAGCCTCTTTTTCCCTATGCTCTGGTGATCACAGGTCCTCTGACCGCATTAAGTCCAATGCCGAGCCCATAGACCTGCAATGCATGTGAGAATGCCGAGAGACAGTCAACATCCACAGTATAGAAAAGTTGAGCAGAGCTGCAGAGGAGTGGGGATCAGGTACTGTACATAAAACTGCTTTTTTGTGACCCCTAAATGAGCAGTCAACTCTACAGTGTTAGGGTTGCCCCACCGCAAGGGAGGATTTTTACTTTCCTGTAGATGGGCTTTAACTGTTCGCTACCTCTAGGCAGCGCTGCTGTTAAAAACCATGGGGCCCGTACAGCAAATCTGGCAGGTCCCCCCCAGATAAACATGGTTTACTATGCTTCAGTTATGAATGAAAACAGTGAGTGATTGGTACCGATCACTCACTGTGTTCATTTAGGAAAGAAAGGGCTGGTAAATGTTACACCCTATTGTGTGTTTGCAGTTGCTGGTGGGAAGGAGAGGTGAGAAGCCGGAAGCACTGCAGGGGTGGGGTGCACATAGGGGGTCTTGGGCAGCATGGGGAAACGTATGGTGCTCAGGGGAGTGATCGGTGTGATTGGAGGGGACAACTACTGGAACTGGTCCCCTGTAAGGCTATCTCTGCAGCAGCTTAAAAACGGCAGGAGGGAGATGAGAAGCTAGTTTTCAAATGCTGCAGTGATTGCCATACAGGGGATACGTTGCAGTAAATGTCCCTGCCGCTGTGCCGGTGACCCTCCCTTCCCACATCTGATTAACCCAGCTGCCTGGGTCCCCCTGCTGGCCTGGGCCCCATACAGGAGGACCAGTGGTACCCCATTATCCACAACCTGACCTCTAGGGGTGTCAGAATAAGGAGCAATACTTACCCGATTCCTGGCTTCAGCAGGGTCCCTTGCTTTTTGCAAGTGCAAAGTGCATAGACAAGGGACCATGCTGATAGGAGGAGAGAGCAAAGTGAGCAGGGACATTACCTCATCAGTCTGTGGCTACTCTTTCACCATGAAGGGGTGGAGAGAAGATGGTACCATGATGAGTGACCTGAGCAAATTTCAGTTCACTGGAAGATCACCAAACATTTTGTCCACAAACCCCGAACATAGAGCCTGAAACACACTGAAGTCTATGAGAGCTGAATCTTCTTCATTTTTTCTAATTTGCAAAATTTTGGTAAAAAAAAACATGGACATAGGGAAACTACTGCACATGAAATAAGCAGAACCTATAGTAATAGGCATAGAAGGCAATTCAAACTCGTCCTGGGAGCTGTATGTGCATGGCTTACCCTGACTATAATAAAGCACTGCTCTGCGATATCCCATAGGAGGTAAGGGAATTTCACCTTTCATTAATCCCTGGCAGTCAGAACAATGAAGGATGCTTGTACTTTGCTAAATTAAAGCTGAACCCCAGGCTGACTGGAAATGTACTGTGGAAAGTCATATGTGGAAGCTGTTTTATCTGTCAAAAGATTAGTAACGCTATCTCTCCAGTCCTGAGATTTATAGTTCTGCAAGAAATTTCTTTACTGCAATCATACAACCCAGTTTGGTCATCACCCAGCCTCTGGATTGGTCAATGAAGGAGCAGCAGAAGGTTGATGAGTTTATTCCTCTTCTCTTTCCTTCTGTCAATATTTTCCTTCTCATCACATATGTGTGCAGCGCAACTGCTCAGCTCCTAGCTCTGCCTATCCCTCCCCTAGTCCAAGCTAATCGCATTTAAAAATGCATGCCACGATTCTTTTAAAGGAATACATCACTGCAATTTGCTTTTAATCTGATTAGAGTTCAGATTGAATACCCAAAAGATCTCCTTTAACCATTTGAGCTCTGGAAGGTTTTTACACCTTCATGGCCGGGCCATTTTTTTGCTATTCAGCACTTTGCTAGTCAGCACTTAACTGACAATTGCGCGGCAATTGCGCGGTCAAGCAACACTGTACCCAAATTAAATATATTTTTTTTTTTCAACAGAAATAGAGCTTTCTGTTGGTGGTATTTGATCACCACTGGGTTTTTTTTGTATCTTTTTGCGATATACAGTAAATGAAAAGACCCAACAATTTTTTAAAAAAAAATTCTGCTCTAAACCATATCCAATAAAAAAAATGTCTTCATAAATGTTGGACAAAATGTATTCTGCTACATTTCTTTGGTAATAAAAAAAATCCAATAAGTGTATATTTGTGTGAACGTTGTAGTGTCTACAAACTATGGTAATTATATTAGATTTTTTTTATACTAGCAATGGCAGTGATTAGCAACTTATAATGGGGCTGCAATAATGCGGTGGGCAATCTGCTACTAACTGATGCTGGGGTAAACTGACTAACTGTCACAGGCATCACCAGTGACATTAATACAGTGATCAGTGATAATGCTATACACTGTCACTGTACTAATGACACTGGCTGGGAAGGGGTTAATATCTAGGGTAATAAAGAGGTTAAATGTGTACGTAACTATGTGTAATATGTGTAAAGTGTGCTGCTTTTACTCAGAGACCTCTTTGTTTCTCATCCCTGCTTTGCAGGGATGAGAAACAGAGAGATTGTTCCTTCTGTACAGAGCGCTGTGTTCATTCTCAGTACGGGGCTCTTGTCTGTGATTGTTCACAGCTGATCAGTAGGTCCCGGCCATGAATCATTGGCTGGGACTTGCTGACAGACACCCGCTGTGTATAGAGATGGGGGGTGAGGTATTGGGTCACGCGTGTGCGCCCCTATACCCAAAAGCAGGCAGTGACATACCAGTAAGTCGCTTTGCCTGCATGGGCCGCACAGTTCTGTGTGGGTGGGCTGTCTAGAAGCGGTTGAAGGAATACATCACTGCAATTTGCTTTTAATCTGCTTAGAGTTCAGATTTAATTCCAGTAATGTCTCCTTTAAAGCAGAACCCCAAGAAAATAGTTAAATACATAGTTAAACAAATGTTTACTATTTTATCCACCAAAGCATTGTTAATTTTGTACAGCCAATCTTGTGATTTAAACACTTTTATCAGATTCAGAGCCATGTCACAGTGGCAATTCTAAAATTGTTGGCAAATCCCTTTCCAGTAGTGGAATCACATAAATGCAACTGTTACCTTCCTTATCGGACATCACCCCATTGCTGGTTAAATACATTTGCAGACACCGTACTGGTTTTGCCAGCTTAGGGAGACCACGGGAGAGGTCAAATCAAGGCTGAACAATTCTGTCACTGGGGAGATGTCAGCGGGGCGGCACAAGTGTGACATGAAACTTTCTGCTTCATGAATCACCTCATTGCTAATTAGACAGAGGAGATGCTGATTTGTTGCATAATCAAAAAGATAGAGGCAAAGAATTGATGCTGCATTACAGCAAACAAGAAAGAAAGGGTGTCTCCTGACTGGCTGTGCAGTGTGGCAGGAGGGTGTAAATCACAAAGCTGTCTGTGCAGCGTGACAAATACAGTAGACATGTATGCATGTTTTAGCTAATAACCTGGAATTCTGCCTTAAAATTTATGAACAGCCAAAACTTCTAGAGGCAGAAACTGATGAGAAATTGAAAAGTTACAGCTGTATTTAGAGAATGAGATGAAGGGAAATCTTTCCATGAGGACACCTGTTCCTGTGACATCTGTCTAACCGAGAATTTCCATCTCTCCAGAAAATACACTGGCAGGGGCTTTAACCCTTCCCTAATGAAAAATAAATGTTATACACACACGGTAACCCAACATTTCATATCCTGATATGTGCCTGCTGTATCATGTACTTGGATGGAAAAGTATTCTGTCGGGTGCCCCCCACAGCAAGCAGCTTGCTATGGGGGGCACCTGTTACTCTGAGTGTCTATTCACACATGGAACCATGGCTTGGTCCCGCCCTCTGCCTCTTCACATTGGCCCTTCCCCCTCCCTCTTCTCATTAGCCCCACCCCTCCCTCTTCTCATTGACTCGCTGGCTGTGATTGACAGCAGGGGGGAGCCAATGGCTCCTGCTTTTGTCTCAGCCAGTGAGGAGAGGGAGCATCGGGATTGCCGAGACTCCAGTGCACATCGCTGGATCGAGAGGGAGCTTAGGTGAGTATTAAGGGGGTCTGGGGAAGCTGCTGCATAGAATACATGAAGGTAAAAACCTTAAGCCTTTACAAGCACTTTATGTTTTAATTATATACAATAGTATAACACCTATCTAAACCAAAATACTAATATATATATATATATATATATATATATACTGTGTGTGTATATATATATATATATACTGTATATAATATAAATATATACTTTTTTTTGTATGTATAATATATATATATATATATATATATATATAAAAAAGAAATGAAGTGATAATGACAGCAGCATAATGTAACTCTCTTGTGTTTCTCCTAGGAAATGAGGTGGTGGTAGCGATCAATTAGATGAAAAAATCAATTAGATGTTACCACAGACCTGCACTGTGATCCTTTTGTTCAATTGTTCTGTTTCTGTGACTGGTTTTGCTATTAACCTTCTAGCAGTGATAATGCTATCGGTTTTGATGCTGGAAATCTGCGCACGCCCTCCCTGCTCCCATGTGTTTTTCAGCAGGCTAATGGTTTCTAAAGGTGAATGATGGGAGGATGCAGGCAGCAGACAATATTGGTGTGCAGGTAAAACAATGTATGGCGGTGAGCGTCTTCCTCTCCTGGCCAGTGAGAGTTAAATCTAGGCTGTATTAAGAACACATTCCAGAGGGATCTTTTGAACAGTGGAACAGTAGAGGTTGAAAGCAGCTGTGATATATGGATTTTTCATGAGGTTTTTTTTTTTTTTTTTTAGCTTTGGAGCAGCACAGATGTGAAGAGAATACACAATATATCTGTATATGTATTGATAAAATAAAAGATACAGGAGATCTCCTACAAAAGTAATGAGGTCATTAAAGTGATACATTATCAGCACCTTTCAGTTATATAGCGCCATTCATATTGAAGTCAGTACTAATGCCTTGCTTATATCATAGACTAACCCAGGATATGGTAACTGTGTAGACTTACACATAGGTTTATGATCCATATTCCGCATGTTGCGTTTAATGCAGAACTCCTGTACAAAAATAACAAGATAAAAATTAATAGCTAATTAAAAGATAAAATCCCATAGTTCTGCAATATTCCCCTTCAATTCAGAGATCTCTCAGAGAATTTTTCGGCCACCAGATGTCTTCAGTCTTATGGTCAGCATCATTCAGCCCATTTCTCCTGAGCCCAAGTCTTCTTGTGGGTGTGGGTATAGGATTAAAGCTAAACTAGGATACAATGTGTCCTCAAGACCCTCCTCCCCAAAAAACTTCTATATATACCACCAGGCAATCATAGGTATGTGTATACCGACCAAAGCTCAACCTCAGTGTATCAAAGCCTCTATCATATCCTTAGAGCAATTGTGTATGCAGGAGACTCAGCAAACCGCTTGACACATGTAAAGATTCAAATATCAATAATCCTTTATTAGTAAAACCTTGAACATAGAAAAACATACTAACCAACAAAACCATAGGTGGTCAATTATTAAAAAAAACAACCATAGCAGCTGTAGGAAAAATTGTGTATTGAGCTTCACTCCCAAGAAAAAAGGACAAGATTATATAGAGAAGATCTTAACAAATATTTACACTCCAGTGAGGGACATAGTCCATATATACTGTATAACTGTATCAAGTGAAAGAAACCGCTCCGCCATAGTAGCCTCCCTAGCGGTCTGATTATGTCCATATTTCTGTGCTCAAAGCGGTACATTTTTTTGCAAGGAAATATGTATTGTTTTATTGCAGGCCTGTAATTTTTAGGAGTAACTCACTGAAATCTGTCCGAACAAGAGTCTAGTGAACATCCCGGGTATGTTAAAATTTGAAACACGAAATCATAAATTATAATTTAATAAATAATCATAAAAAATAATAATCTAATAATAATAAATTTAATTCAATAATATAAGCAAACCAAAAACACTGAAATTTGAAATATAGCGCCAAGTTCGCACATCACTGAGCAAAGTTGCAAAATCGTTTTCAGTGTCTGGTGACGAATTTCCCCACTAATCATTATCACTCAATTCTGCAAGCGGTTCTAATTTACTATCGCTGTTCTCTAGCTGGTCTAAAACTGGTTTTGACCTAAAGGGATGCTTTTTGGACGCCATGGACTTTTCTAAGTTTCCAGGCAGAAAGAACAGTAAAAATGCAGGCAGGGCACAGGACAAAGCACTAGGGACAAAATGTATGTGAAATGGTTGGATACAGTAATGTTTTACTATGTGATTTTAGTGAATTTAGTGAATGTCACTTTTACACCTTTCAAATTTCCCGCCAGTTCCATCCCCGTACGTCCCGACGTCGCAGGGAACGGAACCCAGAAGACAGCATCGGCCGGAGGACATTGCTGGGGACAATGGGTTAATGTCCAAAGACAGGCCTCTTTATGTGGTCAGATGGTCTTTTAAAGTCCATGGAGAATTCAGATGATGGAATATATTGTAAGACCAAATCACACATAGACAATGTAGAGCCAGAGCAAGTTATGGCAAATATGAGGTGGTATCAAAAAGTTTTGAGTTTTGTAGCACACCAACAGGTGGCAGCACAAGGCTGCATACACAGTCACAGAGAGCACCAATATTCATCAGTACTTCATAAGCACTTGCCTGTTTACCTGGAACACATTAGCTGATACATTCCCTCCCTTCCCCTCCTTTCCTCAGATAAAGTTTTCCTATGGCGAATTTGATAATTTTAGGATGGCCACACAAATATCAGTGTGATCAGTCAAGTGATCGTTTGATCTTACTAAGATGGTCAAATTAAATAAGTAATTAAATCATAAATCCCAGATCCATTTGATCAATTTAGAAACATAGAAGAGTAAATGGCAGAAAAAAAGACCAAGAGGTCCATCAAATCTGCCCCGTTTTTAAGATTCTGATTTATATTGATGCTGGCATTTGTGGAATTTTATTGATTGTTTCTCAATGACAACACAGTTAATTAGATTATGTCAGACATCCCAATGCAACACAGATCAATAAATGATCATTTACAATAGATTGTTTCTAATAGATTGTATTTTTAATCAATACCACAGATGTTGCATTGTCCAATATTTTAATTGAGGATGGCAACAGGGTGTAGCACAGTGATAACAGGACTAATATAAGGGACTTTTTAGGCACTGTACTAAACAATAAACATATATAAAATATATTTTTTTTTTCTTTTCAGCACTGTGCGTTCATTCCCTGAGAGATGGGTTATGTTTCTTGGACACAGTGATAACAGGCTAGGGGAAGATAAACCTAACCTGCTCTTTATGGTCACACTGTATTTGCATTGATCTCTTTCCAAGTCCTAAAAACATAACGGAAGGTTCACTGGTTTCTGCAGAATGTTCCACTATGGGTTGAATGAAAAAAATTACTTGTTGGATGGAGGAATCTCTCCCGATGAGTCTTTGTATTCCCACAGCAGAGAGACTTCCCTGCCATTAGAATACACTGAACAGAGCTGCCGGCTATAGCCAGTGGTGCAGATCGAGCCAGAAATATCTGACAGGGAAGTTGATTGGTAGATGGATTACTGTACAACCTCCCTGCCCATACATGAATCAAATTTCATCCAGTCTTTGCATTTCATCAATGTATTCATGGAAATTGGGATATAAAATGGATATAATAGGGATATAAAACAGTTTTTCTAAGCAGAAGCTGATTTATTTACTTAGTGAGTATGCAATTTCTTTATCTTTTAAGCCTTGCCTATGTTCCAGTTTAAGTTGGTAAAATTACCTCTGCCCTAGGTTTCTTGTTTCAGGATGGCTCCTTTTTCTCAGCATCCTATGGAACCACTCTTCCATGCAGGGACTAGAGTTGTGTCTCCCTACACTGTGAGTTGTGTCTCCCTACACTGTGTGTATCAATATCAACACACAGCCCTGTAGCCTAGAATGGCAAGGCACGCTCCTGCTTCTTCCTCCTCCTCCCTCTTTGCTTCTCCAAGCTAACAGACTGCATGGAGACCATACTGTCCACTGTGAAGACCAGAACTTCAGGGAAGAAGCAAGGGAGCAGGAACCAATAACAACAGTTTAGTGGTGATTGTTCATATTATTGTGCTCAATTTGTTAAGCTACAAAAACACTGAGAGTTTCATACTACTTTAAAGTGTATGTTCAGTGTCTTAGATACAATGGGTTCTCATGGCTATCCAAATTATCCCTGCCGCTGTTTAATAAACAAGAAAAGTTGAAAAAATGTTTTTTCTTTTCTTCCTGCTATCAAAGGCTCTGTTTGATTTCCCCTCACTTATTGCCACAGTGACAATGGTTTCACCAGACTAGAAGTCTATACTATGTGTAGCGCTACCCCCTTGAGAGCGGCTTGTTTTGGGTCCCCCTATTTTCTTGCAGGGCCAGGTAACACGCATTTTCCAGACAAGAGGCCCCAGGGGTGTAGAGGTACTCAAACGGTCCTTGTCGTGCAGCTGTTACTGCTTTCAGGCCTCCACTGGGCTGGTTCTTTCCCAGGCTTTGCAGCCTGTCTTCTCACTGGTGGACTGCAGGGCAGTGGAGCCACCTCTGTCAGCTTCCTCCTTCCTCCAACCTCCAGCCTGGAGGCAGAACCCCCTCCCCGCCAGGCTACACAACAGCACTTCATAAAACTAAAATCATTCAGGCACTAGATTGTGTTGTGATATTATACAACATGTCCTTATATAGTATATAAAACAAAACCAGCCAAACATTAGGTGATAATCAGTAAATCACTGTTGTGCAGTCCAGCAGCTCCAAGGGGAATAACACCAGGAGTGGTGTAGTACAATATGTGATCCAATAGACCACAGTAAGCGCTTAGGAAAGCTGATGACCATGTAAAACCACAGCTCATTAAATACAAATCATACAAAACATTTATTGACACACTATAAGTTCAGTTTTTAACGAGGTAATTGATAATAGATCCTCATATTAAAACACATGTATAGAAAGCCCATACCAGGGCATATAAAGGCATGAGGTCTCTACTGCAAGCTGTTATTATAGCGATCATTCCATGCACATAGAACCCAAGATGCCACTAATAGTAGATAAGGACAAGCCAGTGATGACATGTGGTTGTGGGTCTCAGAAATAGATTACTTCCATCAGAGGATGGCAGAAACTGGATGCTGGACTGGTATAAGATGTGGGATCGAGTGGATGAATGGCTGGATGGCCAGCTGCATAAGTGGATGTATATGTGGATACCAGTGCAGACAGACGTGTGTGTGTGTGGCTGATCCTTAAGGCTGTCGCACTGAACATAGGGCAACCCAGGTGGATGCTTACCGGAAGTGGATGTGTTGGACCTCAAGCTAAGCAGAGGCTGGAACTGAGGCTTGGGCTTTTGCCATGATTACGTGTTTCAGGTGTGGCCCTTTGTCAAATGATTTGATGCCTGAAACACATAATCATCATGACAGCCCAAGCCTTAGTTCCAGCCTTTGCTTAGCTTGCGGTCCATCACATCCACTTCCAGTCAACGACATCCACCCAGGTTGCTGACGTCACTTCCAGTGCGACAGCCTTGAGGACTGAGAATGTCAAAATTCCGAAACCATTTAGCAAGTTCTGCATGATGATCATCAAAGAATGATCCACAACATTGCTGTCATTGTCAGTGTGTCATAAGGAACAGTCCAGGCAATCCTCACGAGTGATTTGAGTATGTGCTGTGTTGCTGCCAAGTTCGTCCCAAGGCTACAATGATCTCACTCTCACCTACCCTACTCGAAAGATTTGGGTCCTGTGGACTTTGCCCTCTTCCCAAAGATGAAAATCCAGCTCAAAGGTCACCATTGTGACAACATTGCGGAGATCCAGCGCAACCAGCAAAAAGTGCTTGACACGCTTCGAAAAGAAGACTTCTGGGACATTCCAGAAGTGGCAGGAACGCTGGGAGAGCGGTATTGCTGTTGAAGGAGACTATTTTGAAGGTGGTATTGTGTAAATGTAGATAAACAAAGTACTTTCTTGTAAACAGAGCTAGTCTCAAAACTTTTTGATACCACCTCATATGTAATTACAGTAAGCCATGGCTACCAATCAAAATGTCCCTTATATTGATCTGATCTCACTACAAAACAATTTGATTGGTTATTATAAGTTCTTACTATTGTTGTGGCTCTTTGCTTTTACTTTGCATTACTATATACAGTATGCCTGTTTGGAAAAATCATTTCACCTTCTGCCTATCACTGCTGAGTCCCTGATCCATCCATTTGTAGCTTGTTACATTTCCACATCTGGGTATTCGTAACTATGCCAGCCATTGGCATTTCAGCAGCTGAATCTTGGCAGTCCAGCTCCTTAACTGTGCTTGATCTTATACAGTATGTGCTCTCTCTCTCTCTCTCTCTCTCTCTCTCTCTCTCTCTCTCTCCCTCTCTCTCTCTATATATATATATACAGTATATATGTTGTATTCATTCAGTCTGCAACTGCTAAATAAATATTTGTTTTATACCATCTCTATACTCTGAGTCCCAAAATACCAAGATGGCAAAATTCATTAAAAAAGCGGCCAAATGCTTCAGAATTGTTCCTGCAAATAATGCATTCAGTATAAATGAGCAGTTGGAATGCTGGCTGCCAAAAATGTTAACGCCTTTCAGATTGCATTACAATTTCACAGCCCGTGCCCGTTATGCCAAAGAATAGAAATACATGAAAATAGGATAGGTGCCACTGCAAGTGTAAAGTGGAACTCCAGACAAAACTCATATTCTCAGGATTTTAATGATGTGACTCACCTATATGTCCTACATTGATTCCACTTTTGCAAGGATTCTCTTTGTAAACACATCAACATCATTGTACCCTTGACAACATGTCACAGAATAGAAATACATGAAAATAGAACCGGTGCCTCTGTATCAATGATGTGACTCACCTATATGTCTTACATTGATGCCACTGTTTCAAGGATTCTCTTTGTGTACGTATCAACACCCTTCTACCCTTGACATTATGGTAGTGGTAGTCCTCTCTCCCTCTACCCCTGGCATTATTGTAGTGGTAGTCACGTACCGCACTACCCATAACATCATGGTAATGGCAGTCACCTGTCTCTATACCCCTGACTACATGGCAATGATTCTCCACCTATCTCTCTGCTCCTGACATGATGGCAATGGTACTCACCTATCTTCTTACCTCTGACATCATGGTAATGGTACTCACCTATCTCTTTACCCCTGGCAAAATGGCAATGATACTCACCTATCTCTTTACTCTTGACATAATAAAAATCCTACTCACTCTACTTTCTACCCCTGACATCATGGCAATGGTACTCATCTATCTCTCTACCTCTGACATTATAGTAATGGTACTCACCTAATTTATCTCCCTACTCCTGACATCATGGTATTGGTCCTCACCTATCTCATGACCCTACTCTCATGATCCACAAGGCTTCAAGGGTGCAGGCATGCAGACGAGTCCATCCAGAAGTAATACATGTAATAGATAGAAAGGGATGCCACTCTTCTGACCAGCCTGCGTAACATAGTTGTGTGGAGAGTCCTTAGCCTTCATGTCTCCACCAACAAACCTCGCCCTCTGATGTGTTTTGCCCCACTTACCAGCACTTAGTCATAGTGTGGGAGCCTGGAGCAGGATGAAGAGACTTTCTGCATCATCAGCCATTAAAACTCTGTGTGTGTAATGTGGAGAAGCAGCTAAGTAGTGTTATTGGTGATGAAAGTATGTTGCTGTGTTGTGAAAGGTAATGAGAAACTAAATAGATATGCAAGTAATAAATGGTGAAAATGAAGGAGGTAAAAAAATACACACAAAAAAATAAGAAGGAATAAAAATGAAAAATAAAAGAGAGCTAAATGATGGAAGATTAAAAATGAAGACAAAAGAAAATACTGTAAATGTAAATACAAGTACAAATAATAGAAAGGAAAGAATGAGAAATGGGACTAGATATGATCTACAAATAATATTATTAAATTAAAAGAGAATAAACAAATAAAATGTATATATATAGGTGAAAAACTAGTGAAGAATGAAAGAAAAGTTAAAATAAGTTAAACATTTTGAGGGAGAGAATGACCACATGTCCCCATGGAAGAACTGTTGCTATTAGTGACCAGAAGCAGGGGTTATTTGACAAGTGTTTCTATATTATCCATTTGTGGACTGCCTACTACAGTTTTACTGTTACAGAGCGGCCCCACAGCACCGGATCACTTACATGTATGTGATCCAGCATTTAGGGGTAGGGGATGCATGCACTCGCCCACCACCCGACCTGTGCTGTCAGTTGCTACAGCACAAATAGGTCAGCAGGTCCCGGCCAATGCTTTATGGCCAGGACCTGCTGATCAACTTAGCGAATGCCAGTACAGAGCCATGTGTTTACTAAGAACACTGGGCTCTGTACATGGGAGCAGGTATATGTCTGTTTTTCTCCCTGCAAAGCAGGGAGAAAAAAACAAACACATCTAGTAGTAAAAGCAGCACACATTACACATTGTTAGGCACACAGTTAACCCTTTAATTGCCCCCAGATGTTAAGCCCTTCCCAGCCAGTGTGATTAGTACAGCGGCAGTGTATAGTATTATCACTGTATTAGTGTCACTGGAGATGTCCATGTCAGTTCGTCAGTTCCCACCCAGTGTCAGATTGCCTGCCACACTATCACCATCCCACTAAAAGTCACTGATTACCACCATTACTAATATAAAAAATAAAAAATACAAATTCCATTGTATATACCATAGTTTGTAGATGCTATCACTTTCACACAAACCAATCAATACACACTTATTGGGATTTTTTTTTACCACAGACATGTAGCAAAATACATTTTGGCCTAAATTTATGAAGAAATTCGATCTAGTATTTTTTTTTACAAATCAGGACTGCTTTATTGAAGACAAGAGTAATACAGGGCAATATAAACTCATGTACAAAATACAATGCCATACAAATAGACCAAGTACATAAATCTAATAAAGTCCAACTATACAGTTCAACAAAGCAGTAGGTAGACTGTAGTAGTAAGTAGATGTAAAGAATAGTGTGTATGAAGTTATCACTCAATCAAAGGTCCCTGAGTTAAACCATGGGAAGGCACCAGAGGCTCATAGGGGGATAGCTGTCCAAAAGAAACATAAAGGAAGGTAGAGGGAAGAATAAGGAGAATATAACAAGGGAGGAAATCAAGGGGGAGAAGAGGAGAGAAGAAAAAGGAAAGGAAAGGGGGGGGGGGGGCAGAGAAGGGAACAAGTCCAAGGGGTCCACTTTTTATCATATTTCCAAGGGCAGCTTCTATTCAGATATGTAAATTTACACATGGGCAGGGCTGCATCCACCATCACCTCCCAGGAAGACACAATAGGAGGACTAGAGGAGGATCACCGAAAGAGGATTTCTTTCTTGGCATAGAAAAGTAAAAAGAAATCGGCAATTTGGTATGATGGGAATGCTGCTCATCATCCTGAATCCCCAGAAGGGCCAGCTCTGGGGAAACAGGAAGAGACAACTGCAACCTGAGATTTATTAAATCAAAAACACCCGTCCAGAAATTGGCCAGTCTAGGACAATCCCAAACCCATATGAAGATAGGTCCCCAAATGGACTTGACAGCGAGAACACATAGGCTTCATACCGCAGAATTCAGGCCCCGAACGTTCCAGGACACTATAGTAAACGGAGACATGGTATGACTAAAGGATGGAAATACAACGAATAAAAGCTCATGGGCCCAGTCCCCCCAGGAGGACTCAACCCGAGTGGTCGACAAGCACCCAATACATGTAACTTAGATACGCAAGATGGTAGCATAAGAATGGTCTAGATGGCATGGCAACATAAAGAAATAAAATCAGTAAAATGAGCACATCCTGAGAACACAAAACAAACAATCCCAGAACACCCTCCCACCCCCCCCCCCCCCCCCCCCCCCCCCCCCAGCAGAAAAACCTGGAGCTGCATAACCCTCCTCCCTCCCCCCATTCCCAACCCCAACACTGGAATGCTTACATCCCTAAACATTGTAACCTCAACTTAAAACAGTAGGGAGGCCTTGATTTTGGAGGTCAGGGTGGCTGGACATGTTGGTATGGCTGCCATAACATCCAGGATACCTGGAGGAGCAGCAGCCACCATTTCCTCCTGCTCTGTCTGTGATGCCATATTCACCACTATTTTGGTGTGTGACTGCGCTAGGCCTCCCCTGAGGTCGGAGAGTTTTCCTCAGCTATCCGCGAGAACCACAGCTTCCAACCTTTACCATTTGGCCCCCTGACGATCTTCATCTCATTGGGGTCAAAAGGGTCCACCCCTCGAAATGTGATCAGCCCAAGAATCGGGTAAATGCAAGGCCTAGTCCACAGAGCTCCAGCAATACCAGCCGCTCAGGTTGCCATCTTGGACAGCCCTCCAAATTCAATTTATTTAAATTTTTTTATTGGATATGTTTTATAGCAGAAAGTAAAAAATATTGTTTTTTTTGTCTTTTTTTTGTTTATATAATAAAAAATAAAAAACCCAGTGGTGTTCAAATACCACCAAAAAAAGCTCAGTTTGTTAAATAATGACATAAATTTCATTTTCGTAGAGTTGCATGACTGTGCAATTTTCAGTAAAAGTAGCACAATGCCAAATAGCAAATAATGCACTAGTCATAAAGGGGGTAAAACCTTCCGGAACTTAAGTGGTTATTAGTTTACTGTTGTTGCCCCTAGTATCTGAGTGTATATATGTATATACTTAATGACTGGTGAGAAAAGTATATCTGTTCTATTGTTATCTCACATGGACTATACCAGATAGTTTGTTCTGTGACACAGTGTGCAAGTGTAGCGGTCAGCTTGATGTATATGTAGCACCCTCCTGGTTAGCTACGGGGAGCTAGATGATTATTTTTTCAGTTAGAAGGGCTGAATAGCAGCCTGGGCAATAGTCACCTGGGTAAAATTCAGATCAGGGCTGAATGGCTCTGAAGATCAGTTCCTTGATACTGAACCTGCTCTAAAATTTTGGAGAATATTCTAGAAGCAGTGGGCAGGGGTGAGGAGGGGCTGGCCTGCATACTCAAGGGACTCTGGCCAATCCCCAAGCAGGAGGCTTGGTATGGGACCAGAGCAGCTTAAGTATGACTAAGCCTGCTCAGCAGCAGGAGAGTTCGGGTGGAAGATGTGAGGGAAGGCTGAGATGCAGGGGCCTGAAAGGAGGCCCAGTGGGAAGGGGCCAAGCTGCAGGCAGGAAACTGGAAAGGAGGATTACTCAGCCTCTCCAGCCCCCAGAGTGAGGACCACCTGTAGATCCAGTAAAGGAGCCAGTCCAGCAGATGACCTGAAGGCAGCCACCTACATTAATCAGCTCGCAGAAAAGAGACTAAGTGAGTAGTCCTACTCTCACTTAGCATTCTAGTAGGAAACCTGATTAGCGCCTTACCCAGGAGATTGTTTCATCCTAAAGTGGCTGGCACTAGATTCCCTTGCCCAGGGATTCCCTCAGCCAGCTTAATAAAAAGAGGATTATCTGGGGTCTGGGGTGGTACACCAGGAGAGGCTGGATAGCTCTCCAAGAAGAGTTTTTGCTGTGTAAAAGATTTGTACATAGTTGCTAAGGAGTTTGTCCTCACTGTTCCTTGGGCATCCCATACACCCCTCACTCGATCCAAGTTCAAAACCCCTAATAAAACGGAAAAAAAAAACAAGCTCAAGGACTGTTTACTGTCTCCTGTATGCAAGCTGGAATGCAAGTCTGTGGAAGATGCATGTTTTCTGTGTTTCCTGGCTGTACAGGACTGTAGGGGGGCACAAATCTTCAGAAACTCATACAGGAGTAGTGAATATTAAACTAGTGTAGCGCTAGTAAACAAAATCATAAAAAGCAAATTCAAATCAATGTTTATGTGAATAGTGAAACTAAAATATATAGACCTTGTGATAGATCTCACAGTGCCCTAATCCTCTTAGTGCCCTACACACGTGTCACTTAATTCATGAACAATATTTATAAAACATATATCGTGGTAGTGCTATTTCATATCTTGCTACTAAACATATATCCTGTGATAGTGCCACTTCAAAAACATGTACCACGTGATCGTGCCACTTCAATTTAAACTAATCCATAGTCCAATGTTCAAATAATGAAAAATATAAAGCAATATAATTCAGGTGATGCTTATATACACATGCAGTGTGTCATTAGTGCCACTCGTGTAAACACACTCTTCCACTCCAGCTGCAGTGCCTCCTCACCTCCTTTCAGTGACCCCTAAGGGCCTACAAGCCTTTAGGATCACCCTGGATCCTCAACAATCCTGGTTGGTAACTCACAGGTTGTCCTCCTAATTGGCCTCCTCCACACCTTCTCCTTTATGAATTATCTGCCATCCTGCTTCCTTATCAGAGACACTTGAGTGCCAAATAGGAGGACAACATAACCTTCCCCAAAACGAAGGCTACATTAACAGTTTTACATTATTCATGTTTAATTTGTCGGCCTACTCTAGCAATCTCTGCAGTTGCAGTGTTGTCTAGTGTGTAATATTGTATGCGGAAAAGATTCAAATGTGATTAGATAATGATACACTTTGTTCATCACATAGTATACAATTCACACAAAACTCACAGTAAAGGGTAAAGTTTATCACTTCGCATATTCCTGTATTTACATGTTCATATGCAAAGCCTGTCAATGCTATGGTAACAGTGTCCCTATTTCAAGCACTAAAATACTGCAAACATCTTTTTCTGTTCGGGAATTCAGTGTTTTTTCCTCTACAAGTAGAGGAACAAGTATAAACTGACACAGGCACACACCTTCTATTCATTTATAATTTACTCATATTACCTGTGTGTGGGTTCTCTGTCCTACATCACCTACACCCAGACCTGGAACACTAGCATAGACCTGAAATACAGAATACTCAGTACCAACTGTTAGGGTAGGTGTCAGGAGTGTGTAGCACTTCTGCTTCATCACTGCTGCTAGTCTCATTTCAGCATCCTGGTTTTGGTTGTGATACATTCTCCTCGTCTGCCGACCTGCAAGGTGATTGATGTGGGCAGTCTCTGGGTGGAGTCCAAATCATATTTCAGCCAGCCAAGCCTGCAGTCTGATGCTTGTGATAGCATTTGTAACATATGCTCAAGCTCCCTGTTTGTCTGACCTACTGCTTGGATTTCCCTGTATATTACCTCGGATCGGATATCCACTATTCTCTGAACTCTGCCTGCCTTTTGACTACTGATTTGAGCCTGACTATTCTGAACCTTGCTTGTTATGTATCTGGACTGCCATTGAACCCCTCTGCCTGTCTGCCAACTGCAAGTACCTGTTTGCTGTGCTCAGTTTGCGTTTGCCCCGACATGGTAGCCAGGCACTATAGCACCGGTAGGCCTGCTTGACTTATGGGAAAGGGGGCTGCTATAGGTGAAGAACACAGAAGCTAGCTATAGTGTCTGATCACCTGTGTTAGGAGTAAGTGTGACAGTAGGTATATGGATTGGATCTGGCAGCAGGCTAACCATTAGACATAGATATTATTGTGACATCTCTTGCAGATATATCAGACCATCTGTAAAACTCTTAGGGGATGAGCTCCTATGTGGTGAGTCAGGTAATGGTAGAAATGTATTAAAACACTATATATGGGGAAAATTAGTACAGGTGTTAAAATCCAATAGTTAGGCATGCAGACTACTTCTACAAACATTTGTGAGAGGATGGGTCGCTCTCAGGAGCTCATTGAATTCAACCGTGGTACTGTGATAGGTTGCCAACTGTGCAAGTCATTCGTGAAATTTCCTTGCTACTAAATATTCCACGGTCAACTGTTAGTGGTATTAAAAACAAAGTGGAAGCAACTGGGAACAACAGGAACTCAGCCACAAAGTGGTAGACCACGTACAATGACAGAGCAGGGTCAGCGCATGCTGATGCGCACAGTGCGCAGAAGTTTCCAACTGTCTGCAGAGTCAATAGCTAAAGACCTTCAAACTTTGTGTGGCCTTCAGATTAGCACAACAATAGTGCATAGAAAGCTTCATGGAATGGGTTTCCATGGCCGAGCAGCTGCATCCAAGCCTCACATCACCAAGTGCAATGCAAAGCTTTGGAAGCAGTGGTGTAAAGCACGCCACCACTGGACCCTAGAGCAGTGGGGACGTGTTCTCTGGGGTGATGAATCACGCTTTTCTGTCTGGCAATCTGATGGACATGTCTGGATTTGGCGGTTGCCAGGAGAACAGTACTTGCCTGACTGCATTGTGCCAAGTGTAAAGTTTGGTAGAGGGGGATTATTGTGCAGGGTTGTTTTTCAGGGGTTGGGCTTCACCCCTTAGTTCCAGTGAAGGTAGGGTACATGAAACAAGGTTTTGAACGCAAACATTCTAGATATTTAATCTATGTAATATTATTGGAGGAGACTAGGGCTAGCCTTCTACTCACTGATTATGGCCTGTAATGCAATGCTGGATGCAATAACTAAAAGCAAGTCATATACACATAATAGATAGGTAGTCACACAGTTATATTTAACCAGCATTTACACCATTATTTATTCTAAGCAGGTGAGAGACCCTCTACCAAATGAACACCTGCCCTGGCACATCATAGCATTCACTGGGCACTCCAAGTAATAACAGAATCCAACTGCAATATTTTTCCACTGTCAAAGCCTCCACTTTTCTTATCACACGACACACAGGAGGATATATCTTATAGTCATCACAATCTGCATAATAACACGCACCAATAATAATGTGAGCATTACAGCATGAAAAAGACGCATCTTTTGACAGCGTCATGGAATAGAATTAATACATTACCAAAGCTATGGGAAGACGGCAAGGACCAGACTCCATCAGAACCATAATGCACAGGGGGTCATGGGGAAGCTGTAAATGTGACCAATTGATGAGCCCATATAGACTTAGCAAGAGTCCCAGCATCAGAGCATCCTTGTCTGCATAGGAAGGCTGCTCCCAATCGTTTACACTTGAGCTCCTCACTTTTAAACCCTTTTTCTGGCAGCTTTCTCGAAATGGGTGGGCACCACCCCCACTCTAGGAGGAGCTAGCAGAAAGGTTCCGTGAATATAACAGAGTCACTCTCAGCCACTACACTGCGTTATGTAAATATATCACACTTTTTCTTCAAATCAGCTTCTTATCTACCCTAAACTTAAAGATTTCTTCTTATCTACCCTAAAATTAAAGATTTCTAACTTCTCAAGCAAGTAGACATCTTTAATTGCACAATCAAGTTCTTATCTAATTTAAGTAGTCTAATGTAACATTTCTAGATGTCATAAACATGTTAAATCCCACAAACAAGTTCTTATCTGCTTTAAGCAGTCTAATATCTTGTGACTCTGTTCCTTTAGCCTAAGGAAATAACATCACTCATTTCTCATGCTCCTGGCATTTGGGTAACGATGCTTTATTGTATAAATTACCCAAGAAACAAAGGGTCAAAGGCCAACACATTCCATAACCATTACATAGCCCATGGAGGAGACCGGGGATTTTGTCTGCTTCTCCCGATCAGAGCACGGAAAATAACTCAGTTCAGCCTCTGATCTCATGGCAAGAGCGGATCAGTCTGTGAGGATGGATAATAATGTGATGATCTCTGAGAGCGAGGCTTGGATTAATTCTCTGAATAAAGACAATAAAGCTTCTCTTCTGTATTGGATGGAAAGGTGTAGTATCGATCTGGTACAGGTTAATTGTCAGAGGATATATGGTGGCCCTCTTGCAGACTGGGTTGGAGAAGCTCCTCCACTTGGGACAAAGATATTTATCACCAATCTCCTTTAAGAAATCTATGAAGATAAATTAATTCCACTTTTTCAGACTCTTGAAATAGTGCATGAGTTTTGTCTTATGATGACTTTTCTAGTGGACAGATTATACAAGTGAAAGCCAAACTGAAAGACAGCATGTGTAATGTACTTTGTATATCCAGGGGTGTGGGCTTGTTTGTTGGGCTGCCTGGGGTGGGCTCCAGGCTGGTCTGGATGCCTGGCTGTTAATTAGCTTACTGTTAATTAGGTCACTGTTAGCTGTTAATTAGATTACTGTTTGATTAGATCACTGTTAAATGTTAGCTGTTCATTAGATGCACTGTTAGATGTGCTGATAATTTTACTGTTTACAGGTTGCATTGTGTAGGATCATGTGATCAAGCTCTTATCTGATTTTGTGTGGTATAAATTCTGTGTGAATTTTCAAAAAAGGAGAGCTCCAATTGCACCTAAGCTAGTGGTGTCTAATCCTTGGGTGCAGTTCCCAGTTATAATACCTTGGTCCTTGGTGTCCCAGTGCCAAGGAAGCAGGAATTAACCAGGCGGGTGCCGGGCAGTCTGTCACAATCCATATGTGTTGTTTCTCCTTTGGCCCGTGGTTGAGGGATGCTGGCCCGGTAGCCAATCTGAATGCCAACTGAGCATATTGTTATATCATCATTATAGCTGTTCTAAGTGTTTTAAGTTAAAGACGTATAGATTGAAATAAATTAGTGGAAGGAATTGTATCCCAATTATGATTTAATTGTAGATACGTACTTTTGCGGTTCTCCCAAAGAAATAGACCATTGGTCTGGGAAACAGACAGAGAAGTTCTTCCTTCGATCTCTCAGTTATGGATATGAGATAAGTTGTATTTTGAACATATTCATTGGAATTCATAAAGACTGGCATGGACAGATTTTGAAAAAGTGTCTCTCTAAAAGTTGTACAGAATGCACCAAATTCATGTACCTGTCTAGAACCTGTACTTGAATTTGGTGCATGATGTGGCACTTTTAGAACACTTGCGATACACTCTCACAAACTCTGTCTGTGCCAGTGTCTCTCTCTTTATGCCAAAAGAGAGTTGATCATAATACATTTTCGTAAGATACAAAGTGTTGGCATTTTATTTTAAATTTGGTGCATTCATTGCACCAAGATGTAAAAGTGGCACATTTAGAACTACAGTATCTGAATTTGATGCATAATTCGCTGTCAGATCCAAAAGTGATGCAAATGCTTAATGAATTTGGCGCAATACATTACCAGGAGGGAATAATGCCAAGAGAGTGGCACAGCAGCTTTACTGAATTCCCCCCCATTATGTTGAGTAGATCTGATGGGGAGGTTCAATGGTAAATATATATATATATATATATGGATTGGTGTAAGAACAAATGTATGGACCACATGTTAACATGTTAGAGGATGTTTTTGGTTATGTTAGTACTGCACTGATTGTGTCTCTGCAGACATGTCTTTGGTTGTGTCATTACCATAATGACTATGTCTCTTTAGACAAGTTTTTGGTTGGGTCATTGAGATACTGATTGTGTCTCTGCAGACATGTTTATCATTGTGTCATTATGGTACTGATTATGTCTCTGTGGACATGTTTCTGTTTGAATCAATGTGGTCCTAATTGCATATCTAAGGATATTTCTGGTTGTGTCAATATGGAGCTAATCGTGTTTTCACATGACCCAATTCTATTTCTCAATACGTTTACCGTACATTTCAATCACTGTGTGTAAGTCAGTACGCTGTAGGAGATGGAAGCACAAGGTAACCAGCCTAGGACAGAAAAAAAGGCAAAACTAGACCTGGTGAAAAAAAGACAAGATCTGCCCCTTTATTGCCAGCTGAAGCAATTACCTACATGTCCCCGAAATGTTGCAGTTCTAATAAATGTTCCTTGAACAAATATACAATGTGCAAATGATTTATTTGCTATATAGCTACCACAATACACATTACTTCAGGACTTTTTTAATGAGTCCTCTGACATGGTAAAGAGCACTGTGCTGCTTCTCTTCTTTTCTCCTCTTTCACTTTGCAGTCACTTGCTGGAACAAGTCCAGGATGGAGTGGGCTCGGAGTTACTGGGTTGATTGATGTACTGGGTTGAATGAAAAGAAGTACATTGGGGTAAATCTCAAAACTTAAGGTGATTATTGCAGCAAAATCTGGTTTTAATACCTTATCAATTAACAGGCTATTCATTTTTATTTTTAGCTGAGGTTCCTCTTTAACATTGACACAGAGTAAATGATAGTAAAAGTATATGAAAGCAGCAAGGTTCGATAGGAGCTTTGTGAATGAACACTACCTTTTTTTCCCAGTATTTTTATATGATACAGCTATCTGCAAAGGCAGCTAACTACTTTACTGTTGCTTCAATGGCAGTATAAATGGGAAAATCCAAGTAAACACTTTTATAAGTATATGAAAGTATACAAATACATATACAGTACTGTATATACATATGAGATACCTGACAATAATTATGCATTTCTTTATTTATTTTTGTCTATATATCATTCACTGACCATGAGAGATAAAAACTTGAGGATATCTGAATAAGGCACTTGCAAATATGGGGACCAAAAATGGAGTTGTTTCCAGTAGGGCAATAGAACAATTAGACCTGAAATTGCAATTTATGCAGTTATGAAATGGAAAGCCTGTATGGTTAGTATTGGCAACAATTTCTCTTTTGTTCCCATTTCATATTCTTTAATTATAACAAATCAGCTCCGCAGTTAAATACATTTTAATTGTTTTTAAACACGTTAATCTTTTATAAAATTGTTAAAAAATGTTTAAGAATACAAGTTCAGTTTGGAAGTGGTGATACATAGAATCTATCAGTAGATCAATATCTATCAATATTATCAGCAAGGTGTACAAATAAAACTTCAGCACAAAAAACCTCCTGTGTACACTAGTGCTTCTGACCAGGGGCGGACTGACAACTCATGGGGCCCCCAGGCAATAGGGGATAATGGGGCCCCTGTGTCCTTGCCCAAACTCAAAAAAGCCTATGAAAAAGGTACCAGGGGCATCTCATGGGGCCCCCTACTTACCCCATGCCCGAGTTTCCAAATGGTCAGTCCGACCCTGCTTCTGACACTTACATGTGTTTCCACACACAAATAGATATATCTTATATTAGTGCCGCACATATATCTCCATATACTGTACACAATCTACTAGGTGCATCAAACAACATGTGATTTAAACACTTGTGAATACAATGACCACAACCTATAGTAATTCATATGTGATTTTATACGTGCATATATAACTTTGTGCCAAAACAGGTGCTCCTTTTTCCTTGTGTCCACATATATTCTTACAGGTGCTCCTCCACCAGAGACATACATATATACTCTCACCTCCTTTTATGACCCAAATTGCATAGGTCAAATAGCACCTTTCCCTTTTAACCCGGGTAGGTATAATGTATTGTTAGCTCCACTCTCCTCCTCACTCTGCTGCAGATGATCGCGTCTCCTCTTTATCCCACATATCCTCCGCATATGTAAACAGAAATGCTTGCCATAGTGTAGTACTCAAATGTTGTATAACTTATTTAAAAAAAACTAAGTGCACTCACTTTTAAAAGTGTCCTGCTGGTACACCATAGTAAAGACGCCTGTCACAATATTAACTCCCATGCATTAAGGAAATTCCAAGATGGCAGCTCTTAAACTTCCGGTTTAGCGACTTGACATCATTGGCCCACCATTCGCGTTACCTCACGTGACTTCCTCAGGAGATATCCATTGGACATACAGCCTCCTATATATACTATGTTGTTCCTTGATTAATTGAAAAACATCTTCTAGCGGGCGCCATTTTGTTGTAGCCCGACTGTCCCTCAGTTTACGAATTTAATTTGTTCTGGGGGACTTTTTGCATTGTGAAAAATTCGTAAACTGAAACACAGTTTGCCATAGGAATGCATTAAAAACCAATTAATCTGTTCCGGAGGTCAGAAAAAAGTTTTAAAAAAGTATTTTATTTGTTCAAAACTCTTTATAAAGTGCACTTTAAAGGCATAAGTACTGTACAGGAACATGATTAAATATTAATTTGAAAATGCATTGAAAACCATTTAATCCATTCCGGAGGTTAGAAAAAAGTCAAAAAAGTTTTATCTGTTCAAAACTCTTTATAGAGTGCACTTTAAATGCATAAAGGGACATGAATAAAAAAAAACTTGTAAATTCATTGAAAACCAATGAATCCATTCTGGAGGTCAGAGAAAAGTCCAAAAAAGTTGTATCTGTTAAAAACTCTTTATAAAGTGCACTTTGAAGGCATAGTACTGTACAGGGACATGATTAAAAAAAAATCATAAATGCATTGAAAACTAATTAATCCCTTCAAATTTGTAAACCGAGGCATTATTTTGAATGGATTTTAATTCGTAAACCGAAAATTACGTTAACCGAGGCGTTCGTAATCCGAGGTATTAATATTAGATTAATACACCATATAGAGTGAGGATACATTGAGCCTAATAGACCACAAGTTGTTGAAGAAATTATGTATTGTGAAGTACCTTGTATGTATAGGGGCTCGTGTAAAATGAGCAGTATCTTCATCAAGATGTATGGCTGGTAAACACTGAGAATATTCATACAAGTGGAATAAAACTAACGAAATATGGCTGCTGTATGCAGAGGGCCGGGCTGCAAAACAATGGCTTCTGTTAAAGCATATTATAAACAGCAAATTGAGCAGTCATTTGATTGTGGCCAGACCAAAGGAAAATGGCCACTGTAGTGATAGGAGGGACAGTCGGGCTACAACAAAATGGCTAGGAGATGTTTTTCAATTAATCAAGGAACAACATAGTATATATAGGAGGCTGTACGTCCAATGGATATCTCCTGAGGAAGTCACGTGACGTAACGCGAATGGTGGGCCAATGACGTCAAGCCGCTAAACCGGAAGTTTAAGAGCTGCCATCTTGGAATTTCCTTAATGCATGGGAGTTAATATTGTGACAGGTGTTTTTACTGTGGTGTATCAGCAGGACACTTTTAAATGTGAGTGCACACAGTTTTTTTTAAAGAAATTATACATTTGAGTACTACACTATAGCAAGCGTTTCTGTTTACATATGTGGAAGATATGTGGGTTAAAGTGAAGACGAGATCATCTGTAGCAGAGTGAGGAGGAGAGTGGAGCTAACAATACATTATACCTACCCGGGTTAAAAGGGAAAGGCGCTATCTGACCTATGTAATTTGGGTCATAAAAGGAGGTGAGAGTATATATGTATGTCTCTGGTGGAGGAGCACCTGTAAGAATATATGTGGACACAAGGAAAAAGGATTGTTTAAATCACATGTTGTTTGATGCACCTAGTAGATTGTGTACAGTATATGGAGATATATGCGCGGCACTAATATAAGATATTATCAGCAAGGTGGTTATAAGATTTCATGGTTGCTCGTCTTAGGAACATCTACAAGTAATGTATCATATGAGAGTTTTAATCTATATCACAAATAAACCACTCAGTGATTTTTTTTTTATTAAAACAAACATACAATATAGAAAAGCATATCTTTAACCCATTTACATATATATTTTAAAATTCTTTCTGCCATGCATTTCCTTTTTTATAATAGCATCCCTTTAATTATGTCCTACAGCCAGTGTTAGTTGGAGATTCAGACTAAGGGCCATGTCACATTAGTAATCCTGTCACTGGCAGCAACATGGCAGCAACATGATTGCTAAAGACAGCGCTCACCTTCTACTATGGTGTTGTTCCCTCAGAAACTGACAAACCATAGAATCTCACTTCCCAGTGTGGGAGTGAAGCAGCAACATCATATGAATAAGTCCTCTCTCCTGTAATTGAGAGTTGCTGCCAGTGATGGGATCACTATTAGGTTGATCTGAGATTGATCTACTAGGAATCACACAATGTAGGAGTCTGAGCAACCATGATTTATGATTTGTATGATCCTTTCGAGAAACCTGTGTGCATATATTAACCAATCTGCCTAGTTTTAACCACTTGAGCTCCGGAAAGGTTTTACCCCTTCATGACCAGGCCATTTTTCCCTATTTAGCACCGCGCTACTTTAACTGGCATTTGTGTGGTCATGCAACACTGTACCCAAATGAAATTTATATATTTTTTCACACAAATAGATCTTTCTTTTGGTGGTATTTGATCACCACTGGGTTTTTTATTTTTTTTGTGAAATAAATGAAAAAAGACCAGAAATTTAAAACTATATTTTTTACTTTCTGCTATAAAACACATCCAATAAAAATTTTTAAAAAAATCTAATTTCTTTATAATTTAGGCCAAAATGTATTCTGCTACATGTCTTTGGTAAAAACAAAAAGTCCCAATAAGTGTAAATTGATTTGTTTGTGTGAAAGTTTTTATGTCTACAAACTATGGTATTTATACTGGAATAATTTTTTTTTTATAATACTAATGGCGGTTATCAGCAACTTTTAATTGGACTGCAATAGTGCGTTGGGTAATCTGACACTAACTGACGCTGAGAGTAATTGACTAACTGCCACTGACATCACCAGTGACATTAATACAGTGATTAGTGATAATACTATACACTGTCACTGTACTAATGAAACTAACTGGGAAGAGGTTAACATTTAAAGGGTTAAATATGTGCCTAACAAGTGTGTATGTGTGTAATGTGTGCTGTTTTCACTAATTCATCTTTTTTTTTGTCATCCCTGAGAAACAGAGATCATTCCCTCTGTACAGAGCTCTGTGTTGATTGTCAACACAAGGATCTGGGCTGTAACTGGACACAGCTGATCACCTTACACATGGAAGCTTTGCACGCTCGGGCTGCCCATCTGCAGTAAATTGCGGAAGGGTGGTCCGGAAGTGGTTAAACTAACTTGCCCTTCACTACTAAGGAACATTGAGAGCCCATTTAGATCTATATGTGTACATAACAGTGCAGTACTTTGTAGCATTAGGACCATGCTAAGACATGCATCATTGTGTGTTCTCTTCGTACATTGACATGCTTTTTTACGCATTTCGTCATGAATTTCCAATGGCTATTGACTTCTATGAGGCTCCCAACACACTAAAACACGGAAGAAAATGAACATGTACTACTTTGCAAACTGCACTGCACCGCACCATAGAATTGGGAAGAAATTCTATTTATTTATGGGAAGTTGGCGTTTTAGCTCTTTGAAACACGTGTTAAAATGCAACAGTGTAAAGGCCCACTTACACTACTGAGTTCTAACACATACATTGTCCATCTTCTCCATAATACACTTCGCTGTGCTAAAGTACAGTATTTTGGGAGAAATACACTTTTTCAGGCGCATTGAAAGGCTCACAGAAGTCAATGGCAATGCATCAAAATTCGTATAAGATGTGTTTTGATGTGTTGGTAACAGGTAATAACAAATCTTAGTCAATAAATTGTACCATGCTGCAACAATCCAGCTCTCCAAATGTATAATCTGAAAGGTATCAACCTTATGAACAGTAATGGTTCACTGGTGCGGCCCTCCTCACACAGGGGAATCTTGACACAACACTGTAAACATGAACAGGAGGGCACAAACACCTAGTGCATTACCAAACCAACTTTTTAAAATGCACACACCAAAATACTCATACGTATAGTGTGAATCATGCACATCTCATCACATAATCTTGATCCAGCATGAAGGTGATGTCACACTACCCAAACAGTGGAAAAGATGGATATACTTATGCATTCGGGGGATGTAGCCCCTTCTTCAGAGCTATCTCTGAAGAAGGGAGAGTGACCCCCAGCAGCACAGTGGCTAAGTGGTTGTCACTTCTAAGCAGTACTAGGGTTGTTGGTTCAAATCCTCTGGTTCAAATCCTCTGCTTTCCCTCCACATTCCAAAGACATGCTGTTAGATTAATTGGCCCTAGTGTGTCTATGTATGAATGTGTGCTAGGGACCCTAAATTGTAAGCTCCTCAAGGGCAAGGACTGATGTAAATGTACAATATATATATATACTGTATGTAACGTACTGTGTAAATTAACGGCCCTATATACAGTAATTACCTAGAATAAATATCCACCTGTTCCAATGTTTGGGCAGTGTGATGTCGCCCTTGTGCTGGATCAAGATTATGTGATGAGATGCGCTTGATTCACATTATATCACAATCTTTCTTGGATACACAGAATATAACTGGATACTAACATTTATAGGTAAAGTTAATCCAGGGAACAGGGGCGGACTGACAACTCATGGGGCCCCCGGGCAATAGGGGATCATGGAGCCCCTGTGTCCTTGCCCAAACTCAAAAAAGCCTATGAAAAAGGTACCAGGGGCATCTCATGGGGCCCCCTACTGACCCCGGATCATGCTTTGCTGGGTTTTTTTGCCTTCCTCCAGATCAACTGTGGGTATAGGATTATAACTTTTTTCTTTTTTATGGTTGAACTGGATGGACTTTTATCTTTTTTTCAGCCAGACTAACTATGTAGCTATGTAAGCTTGTGTTTAATGTCTTGGTCCATGACTGTTAACTCTATCCACTCCAAATCCTACGTTCAGCACATAGAGAACATGAATCAAATTGCATGTTAACTCACAAATAAAATGCATTTTGATTTATGTCAAAGCACCTACCTATTTCTACAAAATACCACACCTTTACACACATGCATAGATCTAAATAGGCCCTCAGCGGGCCCTGAAAGTTACATTGAATAGAGGGTTACTCTACAATATGCTACACAATAGCCAGAAACATTTACATATTAAATATTTACCCCTGAATGATATGCTTTAAATATACATTACTGAAAGGGAAGTGCATGGTGAGTGGCCCCATTAAGCTATCACCCTTCAGGCAGAATAAAAATGACTCATCTTTAGAGCTTCTTTAAAATTACAGTAGCTGTAGTTGTAAAGCAATTGAATGAACCTGGATATAGATAGTTTGTGTTGCATTTAAAATGTTTCCCATTTTATAGCTAATAGCATTGTGGTCTTTCCTATCAAGCGTCTCTATCCTTTATTACATTAACACCGTTGGTTTAAAGCCTGTCACAGTGATACAAGGCAGCTGACTAAGCCATCTATTACACGGCCATAAACATTTTGTGGGCTAATGTGAGTTATGGTGTTTTCCTTGTTTTTTCTGTACTGCAATTCATTGTCCTCTTCCCATCTGTACAAAATAGCTCTATAAATGTTAAACCCAACAATTCATGCAAGCCTGTAAAACTGCCTCAGGTCTTTTGTGTATGAAACATTGGAAGTTTACAGAGGCCAACTGCAACATAAACTTATTGGACGTTACCAGTCTATTAGTATTCATCTTAAGACTGTGTCACTGTACAGATGTCACCCACCCAATGGAAATAGTGCTAAAAGAATGAGACTTACTGTTGTTTCTTGAAAGAGTACTCAAGTGAATGCTGAGGTGTGCTAACATCAGTCACTGAGGGACAGGTTCACTTTAGCCACCTAACCAAAGCCAAACACCTCCTAACCCATCCAGGAGCCTTCTTTAGTTACCATGTGCAGTCAGGGGCATAAAAACAGGCAGTTACTTCCCCCAACTGCTTACCTATGTGGCATGGTGGCTGCCAGGTTCTGTTCACATTGCCCCCCAAGATTTGTGGTGCATCATGTCAAGCAGGGGGTGACAGTGTTCCAGGGACTGAGATGGATATGTTCGTAAGTATGCTTCCAGATTTGGTCAACTTGTGAGGAGAAGGGGAAGGTCACGAACTGCCCACAACCATGCAGGAAATAAAAGGAAATCTCACAAATAGTTTTAACCCCTCATTGGCCAAAATGTTAAAAAGTTTAGCCTAAAGTTGAGCTTTAAAGAGTAACTTCACTATTGTTGCAAAAAAAAATAATTCCCCTCTGATTAATGTATATTGCAGGGCTTTTAACTAACTTTGTAGCAGAACCCTGACTGTTTCTTCTCTGCAAAAACTGTTGGTTCTTGTATTTCTTTTGGATTCTGATTCTGAAAGGGAGTGATTTTATTAGCTGATGTACCTGCAGGGCTCTATTGAAGAGAGTGGCAGGGTCAGTATCTCTTTATAAGAAATTAACCCTTTACGTGAATCTCCCTAATACTGAAATTGTTGTTGATGAGGATCCATAAAATTTGACTTGTATCTTAGTGTAGACTTCTGAGAAAATAACAGTGTCAGGGAATTTCTGAAAGATGTCTGGCTTGCAAGAATTTGCATGAATGCAGCATTTCCCATAGCACGGGGACCAGGAATTTTCTCTCACAATGCCTGTTGGTTCCAGATGGCCTATTTAAAGGATGCTTCTGCTCATGCTCAAGTGCTGACTGGGTCTTTCAGCTATTCCCTGTGTCCTGTGTTCATCCTGTGTGTTCCCTTGTTGCTGACCCGGCTTGCTCCTGACCTAATTCTGATTTGTATGAAGTTCCTGACTCTGACTCTGACTCTGTTCCTGACTTTGGCTCTGCTTATGATTCGGTACCTCGCTGTCCGCCAGTTGACGACCCTGCCTATTTCTATTACCACGTCTCTGTTTCTGATTCTGCCTGCCTGGCAGTCTGTATACTAGCTTTGCACATCATTGGGTGCTCCGCTCTCAGGTCTGTTGAAAGCTTTGACAACCTACCAACCCACATGTCCAGGACCTGCAGCGCATATGGAGTGCCCCTTTAACCTTGGCTGGACCACTGAGCACAGCTACTGTTCCTGACTTGATGTTCCACCATCTTTCTTGGAACTGCATCTCCTGCTGCAAGTTCTCATATCAACATCTTCTGGCACTCATGTTCCTCCTGTCCCTTTGTACCCTCTTTTCCACTCTCAGTGCAGCTTCGGCTGGAGATACAAGAGAGCCCAACCTTGTCATTTCAGTCTCCCGTTGGGTACGTGACACTGAGCAACTCACACAAGCAGGAAATTACATCTCTGGGGGTGTTCAGTACACAACTATGCACAGAATACCTCCAGGTTGCCACATTGCATTGAATTGTACAGACAATTACAGCACTGTAGATTGAAAAGGAAAGTATATATTTTTTTTAAATAAAAAAACAAAAATGGAGTTACCCTTTAAATGCTCCCACACATGCACAGGGTGCTACAACACACTTAGCAATTATGTTTAAGTTTATTGTTCAGGTTGGATTTTACTGCTCTTCCTAATGATAAAAAACCGCTTGAAGGGTAGAATAGATAGAACAAGAACTAAACATAAACACAGACATAAACTAAAACCTAAGTTCACTTTTGTACAGTGCAAAAAACATATTTGTATTTCTCTTAATACATGCATTCAGCATCAGGAACCACTCAATAGGTGCTTGGGTAGGTGATGAAGTGATGAATGCTATCTACTATGAAATTTATATGTATGAGGTCATTGATTTCCATACATTGAATTTCCATGAGCATCACATGCAGAAATCAGGGTGTTTAGGTGTTAGCAAGTGAGCAATAAAAAGTATGCACTGGTGATGGAAATGCTCATTAGTGCTCACATAAATTTTTACAACATGGACGGAAATATTTGCAAAAGAAAATGTAATGATCATTTTATGGTGCATGAGCTGACATTAAGTAGAGAAAAAAAAGTGCAATGTGCTCAGCAGCATCTCAACAAGGACAGATCACTCATCTCCTGCCATAACCATCGCAAGATGAGTCTGTTTATGGCACTCTTATGAGTTACTATAAAGTGTAGCAGCCAGGCTATTCTCCTATCCCTGCTCTTATAGGTTAGTGTGAACCTGTAGAGTCTATAAAAGATAGAATCAGCAAACACGCCAAAGCCATTATCAGTGCAGGATACCAGGTACTGTTTTACACTGGGGGCTTTGAAGGCCCATTCAGACTTGGGGGACCACAAACGCAGCAATGCACAACAACTACATGAGTAGCTGCATTTTAGTGCCATTCATTTTAAATGGCACGCCAATACACTAAGGAGACTCCAAACTTTTCAGTATAGGGGGAACACATAAGAAAAGTTTTCTAACTGAATAATATGTATTTTTTTGTAATCAGCATGATATGATTTAGTACAACAGAAAAAAAACTTTAGTTAAACAAAGCAAATACATTTCAAATAAACTTGAACCCATCACAATCTCCTAACATCAGAATCCCTGTCAAAACGCGGCAGAGCCTAAATCTGAACTTGCAACACCTGTTGTGTCTGGAGATGTCTATTCTTGCTGAGCCACCTGGAATGTTGGACAGCTCCCTGGACAATTCCTTGCCTAGAACCCTGTTTTTCTTGAACCTTGAACTCTTTCCTCCTCCCATTAATTTCCTGATAAAAGCCATGTCTCTGCACTTCCTGTTTGCCTGATTAATGTGCTCCCTCCAGCCATTATCTCATTTTTGGTACTCCTGCTGCTGTCCATATCATAACTCTGCTTCTACTTGATCCCAATCTGCAACCACTTGTTACTAACCTTTGGCTTGTTTACTGACTATGCTTCTGCTTATCCTTACGTGCTATATCTGCTACTAGATCCCAGCTTGTTCACCTCCTGGTGGTGCGATCCTGGTACTAACATACAGCAAAGCCCATCTCCACCATCAGGAGCTCTGGTACTACTTAGACCCCACACCTCAGGTGAACCCATGTCATCTGCCACGGTGACCTACTTTTGTACTTATCCAGCTGGTTGGTGGGTGCCTTGTTACTGCTATAGTTATTGGCCCCTGGGCTTGACTCTAGACCATGACAACCCCCTTACATTGGAGTCCACTTTACATCACAGTTCCCCTTATATCAGGCTCTCTGTCTCTTACATTTGAAGGCCAGAACAAATCTTGCAGCTGGTCAGATTTGGCTCACTGGTCATAAATTGGAGATCTCTGCACTAAGACAATGAGAATGAATGGCAAAGTTCTGCAACGTAGGACAAAACACCATACTGCGTGGTAAACTTTGTGACATATCCAATTTTTATGACATTTTGGTGCACTGGCAGCCCATTCATTTCAAGGGGCTGCCTTACTGTAATGAATGATAACGTGTGTCAATGCACTGTAGAATTGTAAAGACCCATTTACACTAGCCCATGTATGTTATACATGCTGGTGTTGCTGTATAGAGGCACTGTTTATGTAGTTTTATATTTTTAACTTTATTTAACATTGCAAAAATACACTTCATTGAACTTTGTGCATTGCAGCATGTTTAGATGCAGTGTTGTGTTGTGCTCTGTGGTAAAAGGCAAATAGGCTGTATTTTTACACAACTCACACCAAAGCACATGTATAATGTGAACAGGACACATAGAGAACAGTTGTTTTTTATGTCCACTTGCATTGAGCCTGCATTGATCAATACAGATCCAGGGGCGGATTGACAACTCATGGGGCCCACGGGCAATAGGGGATCATGGGGCCCTTGTGTCCTTCCCCAAACTCAAAAAAGCCTATGAAAAAGGTTCCAGGGGCATCTCATGGGGCCCCCTACTGACCCCGGGCTCTCGGGCAGTGCCTGAGTTTCCAAATGGTCAGTGCGCCCCTGTACAGATCAAAACCTGGTGTGCATGGGCCCTCATGGCAAGCAGGAAGATACAGGAGTCCAAGCTGGAACACTGAAGATAACTAATGTTGGCCATACACTGATCTGTTTAATGAACATATTCCTCCATCCATACTATAAAGCACGGAAGGATGAATCTCCAACTGTCCCTGTTGTATTTTGATAGCTGGCCCCATAGGGATTATCCGCACAGGTATGGCTAATAGAAGGAAAACATTGGCTGACCACCACCGTGAAATTCAGGAGCATGCCAAGTTGGGGTGGGGGAGGAATACTTTTGATTGGGAGATTAGGCAGTAAGAATTATTTCAGTCTATGTTAAAGTGCATTCATCCCCAGTTTTCAGGACACCCAATAACTGATCACACAGTGAATGTGATGAGCCTCACAAAGATTCTGCTAAATAAATTTGCATGGAATCTAAAATAAGAGAAACATTTTCCAAATTATTTAAATGCAGTTGTCATGCTTTACTCTTCTCCTCTAGGTGTGAGCTGTAAAGCATTAAAATGAAAATATATTTGATTAGCGATATGATTATAGATGCTACTAGATTCTGAATATAAAATGTAATTAGAGCATATCTATTTTCTCACAATACCATCTTGCTGTCATTAATTAAATTAATGAGCTTAACTGGAGGTGCACTGGGACTCGGGATTCCTCTAGAGAACGTTAGTCTGGGGGCTGACCAGGCCAAGCTGTCAAATTTTTTATCATAACATAACTACAGTCTTCATCTAACATCATTGGCTTTATTTCTGATGCCACAGTTTAACGCAAAAAAAATTATTTTCTATTGTTTTCATGACACAATAGTGCAAATATATTCAAACAAATGTTCAGTCTGATTTCTACTGTGTGCTCAGTGAACAAGATACAAATTGTATATAACAGTGAAGAAATAAATGGCAGGAAAATTACACAGTAATTGGCCAAGCAAGTGTCAATAAGTATGATGAGAATGATGAGCTAAAATCATTACATTATCCATTCCTCAAGATGTTGACATTAGTTGTGTAGACTGTAGCAATGTATATAGAGAGAGTTAGTGTGCTCTTTAACTGTTCTCACAACGTTTTCAGATAACTTGGCAACCTTCAAACCCTTTGCAATAACTTTCGATGTACTTATTACTGACCATGTTACCCTTCATTTTACTGTTTGATATTTTACAGGACTATCCATTGCCTCTAAGGGGAATGTGTGGTGGGACTGGGATGATTTTTTTTAATTAAAAAAATTAAAAACTCAAGTTTTAGCATTCATGCATGGCCTCAGAGCAGATGTGATCTTCCTCCAGGAGATGCACTTTCACTCTGACACCATTCCTAAGCTTGCCAACCACTCTTACCCAACAGTGTTTCATGCTACCAATGATTCTTCTAAGACAAAAGGTGTTTCAATACTCATTTCTAAAAAAACTGCAATGGCAAACTGTTGACACCTTATCAGATACTGATGGATGCTGCCTGTTTCCTAAGGGGTCCATCAAGGGGAAACTTGTGACACTAGCAAACATTTATAGCCCTAATGTTGCACAAGTAGGAGTCTCCGGAAAATAGCTCAACTCCTTGCTAGCTTCCAGTCAGGACTACTTGCTTTGACAGGAGACCCTAATCTAGTTTTGAACCCCTTGTTGGACACCTCCTCTGACTCCTCTTCTTTACTGTACAGTAATTTTTGTACTCAACTTTAAAAAAGATTTTTTTTTTTTGTAGAATGGAAGAAGAATGAGCAAATGTATAAATTATGTCATCATAAACTAAATATCTGCTCATATCTCTATCTGTGTTCAATAAAATAAAGGATTCAAGAAGATCCTGTCCAATGGAATAATGGACCTTAGATTTTTTTTTTTAACTCTTTTAGAAGACCTTTGAGTGCAGAATAAAAAAGTACTTTATATCGTGCAAGTTATGGTCATACAAGACAGTTCCCACATGTTATTTCACTTCAGCTAAGTCTTCATTCTCAATGTAATCATTAATGAGATTTGGTGGAGGGCATGATTTCTTTTAAATTGGATAATTTTCTTTGAAACTAAGAAGTTCAACCTGAAGCTTCTGTTGGAATATTACTTTGATTGGACTATTGGTGTCTAGGACTGGTAAATTACCTGTTCAGTGACTACATAGGAATTCTAGTACTGAAATCATTCAAGGGGTTCATTTGCTTGCAATTACCAGGCATTCTTTTTTTCTTGCAAGCATCTTCCTTGTGTTCACAGGTACTCTGAAACTGAACTAGGAATTCAGTTATGTTTTCCACACAGTACAGTAGAATGGTATACATTTCCTTTGTTAGGTCTACAGTGGAACCAAATATGGTACACAGTGCTCTTGGGATGCTCCACCATCTAGTACCACCATTTTGTTTACATCTAAAGAGCTTTTCATGCCTTTGACCATAAGAGCACGGTGGATATTGATGGTTTGCTCCTGAATCGGTCAATATTTAATCTGTGGGTGGTACTGCTGGAACCACTTGCCTCAACAAAGTTCGGTGAAAGATCGAAGTAGCGAGGTGGAACATTGTTCAGTTGAACAGTGACTGCAGCCACTGGTTTGGTATTCTGATTACAATAGCCAGCAGAGGAGATTCGTTCAACCATGCTGTTTAGCGTGGATGAGTGCATTTGTAAGGCCATTTTCTAGGCAAATAGGGAAGGGATTGTCAGACAGAAATGGCATGGGGGCTGGGTGCTGCTCTGGGGAACATGTACCCAAGCAAAAAAAAAAAAGAAAAGAATTTGTATTTGGCTAGGAGCAGTGATTAGTAATGCTTAAAGTGAACAAAATAAAAATGCAACACCTCAATAATAAGCCAGTACCAAGCATGCTGCCTTCAGTCATACTACTAACATTGGTTAAGAAGACATATAGCAGAATTATGCTGCATTGTTTCTTCACTGCAATATCCTGTATACTGTCCGTCTCCACACTGAATTTAACAGTTCTTTAGCATTTTGGCTTATTTTCTGTTCATCATGCTGTCTATGATGGAGATCAAGTCATTGAGTTTTCATTAACAATGTTTCCAAAACACCTCTTTTTCTGCTTTTGGGTTGATGTGCATTTTTTTTTACTACTCAGGGTCCCAACCTTTACTAAATGCTTGAGGGTACTGATATCATATTTGATATGAAGCAAAAGAAGCTCCAGGAAATGACCATGATTTACATCAGGGTTACATAAAGTATGAGCAGCTTCAACCTTTTATTTGTAAGCAAGGCCTAGATTGGCTTTGTACAAAATGATATCAATTAGTCTCTTAACAATCTCACTGTTTAGAAGTACTTTCACCTTTTGCTTATTTTGCTGGCTAACATTAATTAACTGTTTTCTGCAGACAGATATGCATTTGCTACTGCCTGCCTGTTGTACACATTCTTCATATTCCCAGACACGTGCATGTACACTATGTTGCCAAAAGGATTGGGACGCCTGCCTTTACACACACATGAACTTTAACTACTTCCTTCTACAGGATTTACCCCCCTTCCTGACAAGGCCATTTTTTGTGATACAACGCTGCATTATTTTAACTGACAATTGCGCGGTCATGCAATGCTGCACCCAAATGAAATTTATGTCCTTTTTTCCCACAAATAGAGCTTTCTTTTGGTCGTATTTAATCACCTGGTCGTTTTTATTTTTTGTGCTATAAACAAAAAAAGACCGACAATTTTGAAAAAAAATACATTATTTTTTACTTTTTGCTATAAACCATATCTAGTAAAAAAAAATTTAAAAATCTAATTTCTTCATAAATTTAGGCCAAAATGTATTCTGCTACATGTATTTGCTAAAAAAAAATCCAAATACATGAAAACTTAATTGGTTTACGTGAACGTTATAGCGTCTACAAATGGCAGTATATATACTGGAATTGTTATTTTTATTTTTTTTTATACTAGTAATAGCGGCGATTAGCGACTAGCGGGACTGCAGTGGACATTCTGACACTGGGTGGGAACTGACTAACTGCCATTGACATCCCAATTACACTAATACAGTGATCAGTGCTAATTAAAAGCACTGGAACTGTACTAACAACACTGAGCAGCAAGGGGTTAACATCTGGGGTGATTAAAGGGTTAACTATATGCTGCTTTAAATAATGTGCTGTGTGTATTTTACTAGGGAAACATGCTGCTGTGCACAGAATACACAGCAGCATGTCCTTGCTGGCAGGTGAGAGACCTGTGTTGTTCACACACAGGTCTCTCCCCTATCAGTTTTACTCGGCAATCGCCGGGGGGAATCTCCAGCCGGGACCCGTTGATTGACATCCATAGCCACTGATGGCAGCATGGGTAGGGTGGTGCACATGCGCCCCCCTGCTTGGAAATGCCTGGAAATGCAAATCACGTATAAATACATGACTTCGCACAGCCCTGTCGCCCTGTAGCAGTATTTCTGCTATAGGGTGGAGGGAAAGAGATTAACGGGGGTATAGACAGCAATAAAAACTGACCGGAGGTTCTAATCCCACTCTATTCCATCCAAAAATGAAAAAAACAAAGTTTTGCCGTTAGTTATACTTTACGATTTGCGGCCAATAAGAAAAAAAGGATGCCAATGAACACAATAATTTTGCAGCAGAACCTCCAGCGGCAGACGAATGCCAAAATGCAGATTAGAACCATACAGGCAATAAACCATGTCCCTTGTGGGATTATAAATACTAGATATTCAATTGGAAAGAACTTTTAAAGACACGTGAAGGCGTTCTTAAAGCGATTATAAAGTGACATGGGCTGTGGGGACTGTCTGCAAAGCTAATTTACTAAAACTCCCCTACTAAATTGCATACGATTATTGTCTCAAAATGTTTACAGCAACAACCACCTACTGTGCTGCCGTGGGCAGAATGATCAGGGGGGCAGGAATTCTAGATGACTGAAGTTAAAGTGTTCTATCTATATACCGAGAATAATGAAACATAATATCCTTAGCACATTACCTTTGCAGAGCTTTGTTTTCTTGAAAGACTCCATTGAGTGAAAAGAAGTGTGATGATTAAAAAGAAAAACACAGAAAAGTGATCTTAAAGAACTGCTGCAAAGAGTTTCATCTCTTCAGTACTGAGTTTCATCCCCACACTAATATATCAAGAAACAGCAGAAGAGAAACAATATACAGAAGATAAAAATGTAACATCATAAAATGCTATAAAAGATTCATATTTGTTGTTGAGGTATCAGAGAGGAGTTGTGAAAGTGTACAACATGTAGGGTATTACCACAATTTGCGGAAGAATATCTGAACCTAAAAACAAAAATTAAATGCAACGTATAAGCCTTTAAATGAGGTGCTTGCATAGTTTTTTTATGCTTTTGTTCTTTATTTTCACCTGATAATCCTGCAAATAACACACACTGGGCTCCAGTCACAAAGCGGTATCTACAACTTTAAGGAATGTGGTAAAATACTGCTTAGCGTATTTCAAAACATTTTTGGCATTCACAAAAAATGCTTCTAAAATACCGCATGTGGTATTTTTCTGCAATATGCAGTACTTATCTTATAAAACCATGCAGTATTTTATCTCATGCGATATCCATTGGAATGAATACAGTGGAGAAGAAATAGAACCCCTGTCAGTTTTTATTGCTAATAATGATACCCATCATTGGTATCAGTTGAAAAAAAAGTGTGCCATCACTGGTGTCAGTGGCAGGAATAGTGCCCCATCGATGGTGTCAGTGGCAGGAATAGCGCCCCATCATTGGTATCAGTGGGAGGAGTAATGCCCCAAGGGCCAGACAAAAGCAAGGAAAGGGCCACACCCGGCCCCCAGGCCGCAGTTTGGAGACCGTTGGTTTAAACCATAGAAAGATGTCAGATCAATAAGTCAGTGCAGTCCCTGCACCATATGTATTAATACAAAGAAAAAAGGTGACTGGAATACCAGTCAAAGGGAAGCTGCTCTCACAGGGCACATGTGGTGTATCAAAAACAACAAGGTAAATTAAGTAATTACAAAAAATCTTTACAAAAGTCAAATATTGAAAAAAAAATTTATATCAAATAATCACACATATATAAAAATACCCTTCTTCTACAATGTTGTTTTTTTACTGGTAGAAGAAGAGTATTTATATAAGTGTGTGGTATTTTTATACTATTTAATTCAATATTTGACATTTATAAAGATATTTTTTTATTTACTTAAAGTATAACTAAGACTCCGGTCACACCAGGTGCGACTTGGCATGCAATTTCTCATTTTTTATGTGGTATTTACCGAGCGTTTTAAGTGTTTTGCGGTAAATACCGCAGAACGGAATGGTGAATTGACAATTTCAGGATCGCATGCGATATTTGAGGAAAATGTGTCTGGAACACCTAAATACTGCATGCAATCTGCTTTAGTGAATGGAGCCCTTTGCATCCTAAGGTGGTTACACTTACTGAATCTTTGAAAGGAGCCATGCTTGTCATCCAGACTGGACTTAAATGTGTCTTCTTTTCTTCATCTCTTTAACCACTTCAAGATCAAACTGTTTCACCCCCTTCCTGCCCAGGCCATTTTTTACATTTCAATGCTGTCACAATTTGAATGACAATTACTAAGTCATGCAACACTGTACCCAAATTAATGTTATCTTTTTTTTTTCTTAGACAGATAGAGCTTTCTTTTGGTGGTATTTAATCACCACTGCATTTTTAAATTTTTTGCTATGAAAGGAAAAGACAGAAAAAAAATATTTTGTAAACTCGGAAGTAATAGCCAGCACTAAGGAAAAATAAGAATATTTTGCAGCAAACAATATAAGGATGTCTTTCACCCAAGTGCTAACCAGACCCGACCTTGCTTAGCTTCCAAAATCAGATGAATGCAATATCTAGGCGGCCAGCAAGTAAGGTAAGCATACAAACTCCAAAATAAAAAGTAATTGCAGCACCCAAGTGATCAAGAATAATTATAACAATCGTATAATCAAAACTAAAGTATAAGCAATATACTTGCTGGCGGCCCCCTGTGCGAATGTAGGATTACAATGTCGACCATACTGTGATGCCCTGACTGTGCTTTAAACGCTGTCTGCTGCCCTCCTGATGCAGCTTAATAGCTGGTGAGTGTGCAAAGGTGGTGTTTTGGAGCAAGGTGTGGTGATATATTTAAACTGTTGAATGAATACTTCACACAGGCAACTGTTGGAGTTATCATTCACCACTAAGAAGAGTCACATGTTTGGTTTGTGGGACTTTTTATGCAAGTCACATTTTTGTTGGTTGTTCTGGTTATTAATACTGTATATCGCTTACACTTTGGCTTTTGATTATAAGATTGTTCTATTTATTCTTGACCACTTAGGCACTGCCCTTTTGTGGTAACAAAATGACATTTAAAAACAAGTTTTTGTAAAATGCAGGAAAGAATAGAAAATTTATTTTTTGCACAAAGTTATCAATTATTAATATATTTTTAACACATACCATAAGCATACTTAGAATTACACCCCAAAACTCATTTTGCTACTCCACTCAAGTATGGCGATACCACATATGTGAGACTTTTTCACAGCCTAACAGCATAGAGGGGTCCAAAATCCAAGGAGCACCTTCAAGCATTCCCGGGGCATACACTACACATCTTATTTACTGACTACCTATTACATTTTTGGAGACCGTGGAGCACCCGGAGAGTGGAAATACCCACAAAATTACCAAATTTTTTAAAGCAAACACCCCAAGGTATTTTCTAGGAGACATGGTAATCTTTGCGACTGAGAATATTTTTAATACAAAGTTGTCAATTTATAAGATATTTCTAACACACAGCATAGGCATACCTAAATAAGTGAATAGTCAATAAAATAAACAGTGTAGCGCTAATAACACAAAATATATATATATATATGTATTCAGTGAATCAGTGATTACAATACACAAACTAAATACACATCCCCTAAATATATATACCCGGGATGATAAACAAATGAATAAATAACAGTGTCATGCGTGAATTCCCTCATGGGGAATATCCAGTGCATAGGGTGACAAATACAATCTTAATTCAATATTGTGAAAAAACATACTAGTGCACAAAATAGGTGGACAAATAATCAATTCCAAAGTCCAAAAAATATAATAATAATAATGCGATGCTTTGTGGTGGTCCTCCCACTTCACTCTTCATGCAAAAGTAATGTGCAGTGTGCGTGATTCACACGTGCCAATCCTTTAACAGCCAAAATACCTAAAATTAAACCTCACAGCACATTCTACTACTCCTCCTGAGTTTTGTGATGCCACGTGTGTAAAGCTTCACAGCCTAACCACATGAAAAGGTCCAACATCCAAGGAACACCTTCAAGCTTTCTAGGAGCATAAATTACACATCTAATTTGCGGACTACCTATCACATTTTTGGAAGCCCTGGAGCACTAGGACAGTAGAAACACCCTCAAATACTCACTGAAGAGCAATTCAAACACAAATGGCTCTTCAGAGAGCATCGCACATGTAAGTGAGTCCTCATTGTGACTTATGGTGACACTATGACTGATGTGCCAGTTATCAGGGACACATGAACTGCTGTGGTAATGATCAGAAACATAGTGACTGGTATGACAGTGATCAGGGACATTGTGATTGGTGTGGCAGTGATCAGGGATACTGTGACTGGTAACATTGATCAGGAACACTGAGACTAGTGTGGTAGTGGTTAGGGACAATATGATTTGTGTGGCAGTGATCAGGGACACTGTGCCTGGTGCAGTGGCGCTTAGGGACACTGCAGTGATAGGCAGCACTGGTCTGGTGGCATTGTACTGCTATGGCAGTGATCGGAGACAATGGTTGGCAGCACTGACATACAGTGGTATCAGAGCAGCTAACCATTGTATATGATCACTGTCATAGAAGTACAATAATGTCACACAGTGACACTACACTAGCTTTGATGACAGTATGTAAAAAATGTTTATGCATTTTTTTACATACTATCATCAGAGCAGTGCACCCTTTGCAGTTATAACAGCTTCAACCCTTCTGGGAAGGCTGTCCACAAGGTTTAGGAGTGTGTCTATGGTAAGGTTTGACCATTCTTCCAGAAGCGCATTTGTGAGGTCAGACACTGATGTTGGACGAGAAGACCTGGCTCGCAGTCTCCACTCTAATTCATCCCAAAGGTCTTCTATCGGTTGAGGTCAGGACTCTGTGAAGGCCAGTCAAGTTCCTCCACCCCAAAACTCACTCATCCATGTCTTTATGGACCTTGCTTTGTGCACTGGTCATGTTGGAACAGGAAGGGGCCACCACCAAACTGTTCCAAAAAAGTTTAGAGCATGAAATTGTCCATAATGTCTTCGTACACTGATGCCTGAAACCTTCTTTTCACTGAATATAAGGGGCCAAGCCCAACCCCTGAAAAACAACCCCACACCATAATCCCCCTCCATCAAACTTTACACTTGGCACCATGCAATCAAGCAAGTACCGTTCTCCTGGCAACTGCCAAACCCAGACACGTCCATCAGATTGCCATTCCATGAAGCTCTCTATGCACTGTTGTTTGCTAATCTGAAGGCCACATGAAGTTTGGAGGTCTTTAGCTATTGACTCTGCAGACAGTTGGGGGCTTCTGTGCACTGTGCGCTTCAGCATGCGCTGACCCCACTCTGTCAATTTTCATGACCTACCACTTCATGGCTGAGTTGCTGTTTTTCCTAGTCACTTCCACTTTATTACAATTAGAGATGAGCGAATCGAACCAGGCGAACCGGAATTCGAGTCGAATTTCAGGAAATATTCGATTCGCGGCGAAACCGAAATTTTGCCTACTTCGGGTGCGCGAATCGAACATTTCCCGATCAGCCGGCAAAAGTGTCCCTGCAGTGAGCTCCGCTATTTCTGACAGTTCTCTGACAGAAGGAACACATGTTTAGCGGTTGAAACATTGTATCTATTAGTTTACATTTAGGATACAGATGTTTCAACCACTGTTCATGTGAAGAAGCTGTGAGAGAACTGTCAGAAATAGAGGAACTCTGCACATACACTTTTTGCCGGCTTGGAATTATTCTTCTTTTCATCCTACTTCTTCTTCTTCTTCATCTTCATCCTCAGAAGAAGAGGATGAGGATGAGGATGAAGAAGAAGAAGAAGAAGTAGGATGAAAAGAAGAATAATTCCAAGCCGGCAAAAAGTGTATGTGCAGAGTTCCTCTATTTCTGACAGTTCTCTCACAGCTTCTTCACATGTACAGCGGTTGAAACATCTGTATCCTAAATGGAAACTAATAGATACAATTTGTATCTATTAGTTTCCATTTAGGATACAGATGTTTCAACCGCTGTACATGTGAAGAAGCTGTGAGAGAACTGTCAGAAATAGAGGAACTCTGCACATACACTTTTTGCCGGCTTGGAATTATTCTTCTTTTCATCCTACTTCTTCTTCTTCTTCTTCTTCTTCATCCTCATCCTCTTCTTCTGAGGATGAGGATGAAGAAGAAGAAGAAGCAGTAGGATGAAAATAAGAATAATTCCAAGCCGGCAAAAAGTGTATGTGCAGAGTTCCTCTATTCTGCAGATACACTTAGAGGAGCTCTGCACATACACTTTTTGCCTGTTTGGAATTAATCTTATTTTCATCCTACTTCTTCTTCTTCTTCTTCTTCTTTATCCTCATCCTCAGAAGAAGAAGAAGAGGATGAAGAAGAAGAAGAAGAAGAAGAAGAAGAAGAAGTAGGATGAAAATAAGAATAATTGCAAGCCGGCAAAAAGTGTATGTGCAGAGTTCCTCTATTCTGCAGATACACTTAGAGGAGCTCTGCACATACACTTTTTGCCGGCTTGGAATTAATCTTATTTTCATCCTACTTCTTCTTCTTCTTCTTCTTCTTCATCCTCATCCTCATCCTCAGAAGAAGAAGAAGAGGATGAGGATGAGGATGAAGAAGAAGAAGAAGAAGAAGAAGAAGTAGGATGAAAATAAGAATAATTCCAAGCCGGCAAAAAGTGTATGTGCAGAGCTCCTCTAAGTGTATCTGCAGAGCTCCTCTAAGTGTATCTGCAGAATAGAGGAACTCTGCACATACACTTTTTGCCGGAAACCGCTGTATGGAGGGAATGTCCCAGAACTGTCAGAAATAGTCTATTTCTGACAGTTCTGGGACATTCACTCCATACAGCTGTTTCAACCGCTGTATGGAGGGAATGTCATAGAACTGTCAGAAATAGACTATTAATGACAGTTCTGGGACTGTCCTTCCATACAGCGGTTGAAACATTCTATTTCTGACAGTTCTATGACATTCCCTCCATACAGCGGTTGAAACAGCTGTATGGAGTGAATGTCCCAGAACTGTCAGAAATAGACTATTTATGACAGTTCTGGGACATTCACTCCATACAGCGGTTGAAACATTGTATCTATTTTTTTCCATAAATGACATTCTGCAGATACACTTAGAGGAGCGCTGCAGATACACTTTTTGCCGGCTTGGAATTATTCTTATTTTCATCCTACTTCTTCTTTTTCTTCTTATGAGGATGAGGATGAAGAAGAAGAAGTAGGATGAAAATAAGATTAATTCCAAGCCGGCAAAAAGTGTATCTGCAGCGCTCCTCTAAGTGTATTTGCAGAATGTCATTTATGGAAAAAAATAGATACAATGTTTCAACCGCTGTATGGAAGGACAGTCCCAGAACTGTCATAAATAGTCTATTTCTGACAGTTCCATGACATTCCCTCCATACAGCGGTTGAAACAGCTGTATGGAGTGAATGTCCCAGAACTGTCAGAAATAGACTATTTCTGACAGTTCTGGGACAATCACTCCATACAGCTGTTTCAACCGCTGTATGGAGGGAATGTCATGGAACTGTCAGAAATAGACTATTAATGACAGTTCTGGGACTGTCCTTCCATACAGCGGTTGAAACATTGTATGTATTTGTTTCCATAAATGGATCCATTTATGGAAACAAATACATACAATGTTTCAACCGCTGTATGGAAGGACAGTCCCAGAACTGTCAGAAATAGTCTATTTCTGACAGTTCTGGGACATTCACTCCATACAGCTGTTTCAACCGCTGTATGGAGGGAATGTCATGGAACTGTCAGAAATAGACTATTAATGACAGTTCTGGGACTGTCCTTCCATACAGCGGTTGAAACATTGTATGTATTTGTTTCCATAAATGGATCCATTTATGGAAACAAATACATACAATGTTTCAACCGCTGTATGGAAGGACAGTCCCAGAACTGTCAGAAATAGTCTATTTCTGACAGTTCTGGGACATTCACTCCATACAGCTGTTTCAACCGCTGTATGGAGGGAATGTCATAGAACTGTCAGAAATAGACTATTAATGACAGTTCTGGGACTGTCCTTCCATACAGCGGTTGAAACATTGTATCTATTTGTTTCCATAAATGGATCCATTTATGGAAACAAATAGATACAATGTTTCAACCGCTGTATGGAAGGACAGTCCCAGAACTGTCATTAATAGTCTATTTCTGACAGTTCTATGACATTCCCTCCATACAGCGGTTGAAACAGCTGTATGGAGTGAATGTCCCAGAACTGTCAGAAATAGACTATTTATGACAGTTCTGGGACATTCACTCCATACAGCGGTTGAAACATTGTATCTATTTTTTTCCATAAATGACATTCTGCAGATACACTTAGAGGAGCGCTGCAGATACACTTTTTGCCGGCTTGGAATTATTCTTATTTTCATCCTACTTCTTCTTTTTCTTCTTATGAGGATGAGGATGAAGAAGAAGAAGTAGGATGAAAATAAGATTAATTCCAAGCCGGCAAAAAGTGTATCTGCAGCGCTCCTCTAAGTGTATTTGCAGAATGTCATTTATGGAAAAAAATAGATACAATGTTTCAACCGCTGTATGGAAGGACAGTCCCAGAACTGTCATAAATAGTCTATTTCTGACAGTTCTGGGACATTCACTCCATACAGCTGTTTCAACCGCTGTATGGAGGGAATGTCATAGAACTGTCAGAAATAGACTATTAATGACAGTTCTGGGACTGTCCTTCCATACAGCGGTTGAAACATTGTATGTATTTGTTTCCATAAATGGATCCATTTATGGAAACAAATACATACAATGTTTCAACCGCTGTATGGAAGGACAGTCCCAGAACTGTCATTAATAGTCTATTTCTGACAGTTCCATGACATTCCCTCCATACAGCGGTTGAAACAGCTGTATGGAGTGAATGTCCCAGAACTGTCAGAAATAGACTATTTCTGACAGTTCTGGGACAATCACTCCATACAGCTGTTTCAACCGCTGTATGGAGGGAATGTCATGGAACTGTCAGAAATAGACTATTAATGACAGTTCTGGGACTGTCCTTCCATACAGCGGTTGAAACATTGTATGTATTTGTTTCCATAAATGGATCCATTTATGGAAACAAATACATACAATGTTTCAACCGCTGTATGGAAGGACAGTCCCAGAACTGTCATAAATAGTCTATTTCTGACAGTTCTGGGACATTCACTCCATACAGCTGTTTCAACCGCTGTATGGAGGGAATGTCATAGAACTGTCAGAAATAGACTATTAATGACAGTTCTGGGACTGTCCTTCCATACAGCGGTTGAAACATTGTATCTATTTGTTTCCATAAATGGATCCATTTATGGAAACAAATAGATACAATGTTTCAACCGCTGTATGAAAGGACAGTCCCAGAACTGTCATTAATAGTCTATTTCTGACAGTTCTATGACATTCCCTCCATACAGCGGTTGAAACAGCTGTATGGAGTGAATGTCCCAGAACTGTCAGAAATAGACTATTTATGACAGTTCTGGGACATTCACTCCATACAGCGGTTGAAACATTGTATCTATTTTTTTCCATAAATGACATTCTGCAGATACACTTAGAGGAGCGCTGCAGATACACTTTTTGCCGGCTTGGAATTATTCTTATTTTCATCCTACTTCTTCTTTTTCTTCTTATGAGGATGAGGATGAAGAAGAAGAAGTAGGATGAAAATAAGATTAATTCCAAGCCGGCAAAAAGTGTATCTGCAGCGCTCCTCTAAGTGTATTTGCAGAATGTCATTTATGGAAAAAAATAGATACAATGTTTAAACCGCTGTATGGAAGGACAGTCCCAGAACTGTCATAAATAGTCTATTTCTGACAGTTCTGGGACATTCACTCCATACAGCTGTTTCAACCGCTGTATGGAGGGAATGTCATAGAACTGTCAGAAATAGACTATTAATGACAGTTCTGGGACTGTCCTTCCATACAGCGGTTGAAACATTGTATGTATTTGTTTCCATAAATGGATCCATTTATGGAAACAAATACATACAATGTTTCAACCGCTGTATGGAAGGACAGTCCCAGAACTGTCATTAATAGTCTATTTCTGACAGTTCCATGACATTCCCTCCATACAGCGGTTGAAACAGCTGTATGGAGTGAATGTCCCAGAACTGTCAGAAATAGACTATTTCTGACAGTTCTGGGACAATCACTCCATACAGCTGTTTCAACCGCTGTATGGAGGGAATGTCATGGAACTGTCAGAAATAGACTATTAATGACAGTTCTGGGACTGTCCTTCCATACAGCGGTTGAAACATTGTATGTATTTGTTTCCATAAATGGATCCATTTATGGAAACAAATACATACAATGTTTCAACCGCTGTATGGAAGGACAGTCCCAGAACTGTCAGAAATAGTCTATTTCTGACAGTTCTGGGACATTCACTCCATACAGCTGTTTCAACCGCTGTATGGAGGGAATGTCATAGAACTGTCAGAAATAGACTATTAATGACAGTTCTGGGACTGTCCTTCCATACAGCGGTTGAAACATTGTATCTATTTTTTTCCATAAATGACATTCTGCAAATACACTTAGAGGAGCGCTGCAGATACACTTTTTGCCGGCTTGGAATTAATCTTATTTTCATCCTACTTCTTCTTCTTCATCCTCATCCTCATCCTCATAAGAAGAAAAAGAAGAAGTAGGATGAAAATAAGAATAATTCCAAGCCGGCAAAAAGTGTATCTGCAGCGCTCCTCTAAGTGTATCTGCAGAATGTCATTTATGGAAAAAAATAGATACAATGTTTCAACCGCTGTATGGAGTGAATGTCCCAGAACTGTCATAAATAGTCTATTTCTGACAGTTCTGGGACATTCACTCCATACAGCTGTTTCAACCGCTGTATGGAGGGAATGTCATGGAACTGTCAGAAATAGACTATTAATGACAGTTCTGGGACTCTGACAGTTCCATGACATTCCCTCCATACAGCGGTTGAAACAGCTGTATGGAGTGAATGTCCCAGAACTGTCAGAAATAGACTATTTCTGACAGTTCTGGGACAATCACTCCATACAGCTGTTTCAACCGCTGTATGGAGGGAATGTCATGGAACTGTCAGAAATAGACTATTAATGACAGTTCTGGGACATTCACTCCATACAGCTGTTTCAACCGCTGTATGAAGGGAATGTCATGGAACTGTCAGAGTCCCAGAACTGTCATTAATAGTCTATTTCTGACAGTTCCATGACATTCCCTCCATACAGCGGTTGAAACAGCTGTATGGAGTGAATGTCCCAGAACTGTCAGAAATAGACTATTTCTGACAGTTCCATGACATTCCCTCCATACAGCGGTTGAAACAGCTGTATGGAGTGAATGTCCCAGAACTGTCAGAAATAGACAGAAACTGTCACAGAACTGTCCTTCTTCTCATCCTTCTCCTTCTTCTCATCCTTCTTCTCATCCTTCTTCTCATCCTTCTTCTCATCCTTCTCCTTCTTCTCATCCTTCTCCTTCTCCTTCTTCTCATCCTTCTCCTTCTCCTTCTTCTCATCCTTCTCCTTCTTCTCATCCTTCTCCTTCTCCTTCTTCTCATCCTTCTCCTTCTCCTTCTTCTCATCCTTCTCCTTCTCCTTCTTCTCATCCTTCTCCTTCTCCTTCTTCTCATCCTTCTCCTTCTCCTTCTTCTCATCCTTCTCCTTCTCCTTCTTCTCATCCTTCTCCTTCTCCATCTTCTCATCCTTCTCCTTCTTCTCATCCTTCTCCTTCTCCTTCTTCTCATCCTTCTCCTTCTCCATCTTCTCATCCTTCTCCTTTTCCTTCTTCTCATCCTTCTCCTTCTGCTTCTCCTTCTCCTTCTCCTTCTTCTCATCCTTCTCCTTCTCCTTCTTCTCATCCTTCTCCTTCTCCTTCTTCTCATCCTTCTCCTTCTTCTCATCCTTCTCCTTCTTCTCATCCTTCTCCTTCTCCTCATCCTTCTCCTTCTTCTCATCCTTCTCCTTCTCCTTCTTCTCATCCTTCTCCTTCTCCTTCTTCTCATCCTTCTCCTTCTCCATCTTCTCATCCTTCTCCTTCTCCTTCTTCTCATCCTTCTCCTTCTTCTCATCCTTCTCCTTCTCCTTCTTCTCATCCTTCTCCTTCTTCTCATCCTTCTCCTTCTCCTCATCCTTCTCCTTCTCCTTCTTCTCATCCTTCTCCTTCTCCTTCTTCTCATCCTTCTCCTTCTCCTTCTTCTCATCCTTCTCCTTCTCCTTCTTCTCATCCTTCTCCTTCTCCTTCTTCTCATCCTTCTCCTTCTCCTTCTCCTTCTCTTTCCTCATCTCCAAGGGCATTTAAATTAAAGGTACAGTGTTCTGCACTAATTTAAAGGCTCTCTGAAGCCTAGAAACCCTTTTTATATGTCATCTTCGTAGCGAAGAAATTCGCATCGAATCGAATTTCACACTGGAATTCGCCGAATCAGCCGAATCGAATTTTTGAGAAATTCGCTCATCTCTAATTACAATACCACTAACAGCCGTGGATTATTTAGTAACAAGGAAATTTCACGGATGGACTTATTGCACATGGGCAACCTATCACGGTACCACACTTGAAATGACTGAACTCCTGAGAGTGACCCATTCTTTTACAAATGTCTGTAGAAGCAGTGTGCATGCCTAGGTGCTTGATTTTATGCACCTGCGGCCATCGAGGTGATTGGAACACCTGAATCCAATGATTTGGAGGGGTGTTCCAATACTTATGGCAATATAGTGTATGTGAAGAAACTGGCAAAGCTTTTCTACAACGATTTCTGTTATTAAATGCAAAATGCAAACCTAATATTGATACCTAAAATTAAAATTTCAAATACCCTAACAAATGAGTCAACCCTTAGGTGCTTTAATATGGATTGAAAGTGTAGAATGAACTGTTTATTATGTTACTATGCTCTAAAAAGATTCCAGAAAGAAAGATTTCTTAAACACTGAATTGAGCATCTGGGTAAGCGACTTCTAAAACTATTATTAGCTGATTGGTCTTTTTGCAGCAAAAAAAACCAAACAAACAAAACTTGAGCAAAACGAACGTGAAGGACATAATGAATTTCAAAGTCCTTTCAGACCTGCGGGAAGGACAGGAAAATCATAAATGCTACATTGTGTGATGTTTTTATCTTTAATACAGCTTAAACACTAGCACTTCCACAGATTAATTTGAACTGGGATTTTTTCAACACTGTCAATTTATAGAAAGCACAATAGAAGAGATTAAGGGGAAATTGCAAAGCATACCAGCCATAATCAATTATAACCTACTTTCATTTTCTGGTGAAAGCTTTAGCATAGACACAGCATAAAAAAACAGATTCAAAAACAGGAAATTATCATTCTGATGGTTATAAATAATGAGACGGAATATGTCACAAATAGACAGAATGTGCTTGTTTTTTGTATTAGACTAAATTCTGGCTATTTAGAAAAACAGTTTAATTATGTGTTGGGCTTCTGATTCATTTTCATTCGATATGGTGTTTAGTAAAGTGAGCTCATGTTGCCTCAAGCTAAAAACCATGGCAAAAGGATGGCTAATTAGCATTTAATAAATACACTGTTTCTGCAATTACATTATTTAGGCACGGCGACATCAGCTAGTGGCATTTTCTATCTAAACCAGGCACAGAAAATAGATGGCTCTTGTAAACAATTTGCATGTTTGGTGAAAGAGGGTAATACTCCTAGCCCTCTTCATGGGGGGTATGAGAAATGGCCCTCCTAAGCAGGATATTGCTCTAAACCTGTAGGTAAACAAGGGATCCAGAACCTTTACTAAGTGGAAGAGTGGGTTTGATAATAAAGTTAGTAGTGCCTCCACCGAAGACAGGGCTTCTGTGAACAGTGGGGATTTCGTTCCTGGGAAATTAACCAGTAATCTAATCAAAATAATTGGGAGCAGATGGACTACTGCAGCCAGCATATAACATTAACCATAAAAATATAGATACACACCCATTTTGGTGGAATTAAAGCTTTATATAAAGAAATAATAATAATAATAGTATATACATCCAATATTCAAACAAGCAATATCAACAAAGGAGTCCTGGTGGAATTGTGGACATATACTGGGGTATATACAGTAATTATTAGAGACACCTCCAGATGAATATTGCAGCAAAGTCCAGCTGCAGGGGCACCTGAGGATGATCATGATGTGGCATCCATCTTGGTATCAAAGACCTGAAGACAGAGTCAATGGTGATGAAGAGATCCTCCAACCATTGTCCAACCAGTATGGAATGTAGCTTCTAACCAGCAGATATTGTGGTGTGATACTTCACCTCAGCCTCTACTCTGCTTCTTAGTCCCTAGTAACTTCTACCCTGTAATGCAAAAGGACCTGTAACTACCTACTGGGCTGTCAGATGCCTATCCTGGCTCCAACTTATGTTGGTTATTGAGCCCTGATCTAAAACTAGCTAAAGAATCTCAGAGTAGAAGGGACAACTAAAATAACAGGCGCTGCATATAAACTCTATTGAAATGAACGGGTTCACCTACTAATATACTGGAAGGTGACCACTACATACATACAGTAGCACAGATCTAGCTGTCTGGCACAGTGCATATGAGATAATAAGAATAGGATAGAGACTTGTCTGTCATTAGCATAAGCTCAAGAAGTTATGGGCAGCTACAATTAAACAGCCAGAACACAGGAACAATTATCTTATAGTGTCTACTTCTGGCCTGGATAAAATACAGCAGCAGCTCCTGTATGTGGACTTGCAGTCTCCAGAAACCTTACTATCTACTTCCCTCCTCTGGGGTTTTTAACTCAGCTTCCCAGAGACAGAAAGTTTATATATAACTAACTGTGTAACAATAGGAGCACAGGTATTCACGAATACAGACAGCAGAGGGAAGCAGATCTCTACTGTATAGGCTCAAAAGATGGAAAAGTTAAATTTGCCATCAAATCCAATCTTCAAGTGCATCGGTGACCAGATTATAGATATTAGAGTATTTGCATGTTCTTAACAAGTAGCAAACATGCATTAAAACATTCACCTCTGTAGGTGTGGGCTCTGTTGAGCAATTTTTCCTCAACTGTTCACAGCATTTTCACCACTCATCCACGCTGCCACTGACTCTCCTAATCTCTGTGCCACTCCTGTAACCTGTGTCATTACTCCCCTGACACAGGATTGAAATGAATATAATTTATGCCGCAGTTAAAATTATTTCACTTCAACTCCAGTACTAACCATAACTGGTATCAGACTAAATGGTTTAGCTGGAGATATAAGGCAAGTACAAATTTCCTGAAGAAAATTGAAAGTTATACGTTGCCAATATAGGTTCTATGGTATCATTGATGTCAGCTTTAAGTCAGCTCACTTCTGTGTGTGTCTGTGTTCATCTGTGGTTTTCTTGTCTCAAGTCTTGTCCCTCTGCCTCTGCCCGTCCTCTAACTTTTATCACCCAAAAAACCTAGGTGGGCACATCTTATCTCTCCTAATTATGACGTCACACTAGGTATCATTTTCTCTACTAAATTATCCCAATTACCTGAAGGGGGCAGTATAGGATTAGGAATCATTTTGAATTTTTCCCAAAACCTCCTGTGCCATGTCAAGAGTTGACCTCTAACTTTCAGCTTGTAAAAATACAATACATTTTAGAAGTCCACACTCTTTTGACAGAACTGGTTAGACAAACTGGGATCAGTGTCACTCAAAATACTTAAGGGATTGTGGAGAAAGAAAAAACATTCTACCTATACATGTTACAGACATTCGTGGAGGTCATTTATACTGAGATTTCCTAATTATTTAACTTCTTCTGTAGCATACAGACGTAATATAATGAACACATAATTATTTGTAATATTGAAAACAAGTTTTAGTTGTTAAAACCAATTAATATAGATAAAATATATATGTATATGGAAATAGAATATAGTAATATAAAACCCAAATTACTTAATTGGGCAAATAGTCACTTCATGCAATACTAATAATAATACAATTGACATTTTTGGTTAAAATCATTGTGAATTTGTATCTTCTGTTCAATTTGAGACATAGACCTCTCCATTAATGTTGCCAATCTGTACCATGTATGCAGTAAGAAACTGAGAATGTCTTCTGTTAGAATCTTTGTTCAGAAACCATGAAAATAGAATATAAAGAACAAAATGGCTTCCAGCATGCTCATGTAACATTATGATAAGTTCAGGCCTTACAGTTTAATTCTGCGAACATGGAATAATTCCAACAGGTATTCTTTGCAAAGTAAATATTCACTTGCATTTCATCCCATCCCATTCACTAAGACAAGCAAAAGAAAGTTCACATGGAAAGTGAAAATGCTCTACTTCTTTAGTAGATCAGATTCACAGGAACATTCTCCTTACAATGTATGAATAGTACAACAAAATGCAAAAATGCCTTTTCTCCAGTCTGTCATCCAGTAACATTTAGAAGCAGAAATGTATTACTGAAGAACTGAATTATTTTTAATCACATTGATTTCTATGCACTCTAGTATTTGGCCTTATTCAGCAAAGTGGTGAACAGAGCATTAACAATCGTATCCCATAAGAACCAATAACTATTTGATTAATGTTAAATCAGTGAAAGGTGAATTCTGATTGGTTGTTATAAAGAAGCCCTAAAAACTCTCAATTCTCATTAGAGCACCAGAATGGCAAGTGCCAGTTACTAACATGTCTCTACTTTTCTTGTTTTTTAAATGTCAGAAACTTTCCAACACTGTGATAAATGTTACTGACATTCATTTAATTGTTGTAATTTATATAGTTATTTAAAATAATTAATTACTTATATATTGAAAGAATAGCACAAGATATTCATGATACTTCACATTTCACATCAGAAGGAAAACTGTAAGGAAATCTGTATACCCTAAACTGTTACTTGTACGTTTACTTGGCTGCTCAGTTTAGCACAATTTGTGTCCATGAAGTTCTGTTGGACCTTTGTGCTATTTAACAGTGAAAGCAATTATCTAGAAGAAGAATGTGTGTACACATTTCTTAAGTGGCGGAATGAATTAAGGTCAATTCATGTAATGTATTTATTTACTCCACCTGCCTGTAAACTGCAACGGTGATTAAAGTAATAAGGAAGAGGATATTGGTTCACAAGGTCAACTGATGAGTATTGAGACAGAAGGTTTTTTGTTTCCTGCATATTGGCTTACAAGCCATGAATCAGATTTAGGACTGGAGGGTTAAACAATGAGAACTATCATTTAAAATTTGTATGCCTTGTCATGTGGCATGACATTCCTAAATTATGTCTCCTAGGTAATTTAAAGCACAACCTAGACCAGGAGTGGGCAACTGTGGCCCTCCAGCTGTTGTAGAACTACAAGTCCAATGAGGCATTGCAAAACTGACAGTTACAAGCATGACTCCCAAAGGCAGAGGCATGTTGGGACTTGTAGTTCACCAACAGCTGTAGGGCCACAGTTGCCTACCCCTGACCTAGACAATAAATAAACTGAGATTTTATTTCTGGGTGTCTAAAATTATTCAGTTTGTAAAAATATGATATATTCATTTATATACACTCACCAGCCACTTTATTAGGTACACCTGTTCAATTGCTTGGTAACACAAATTACTAATCAGCCAATCACATGGCAAAAACTCAATGCATTTAGGCTTCTGGACATGGTGAAGGTGACTTGCTGAAGTTCAAACTGAGTTTCAGATTAGGGAGGAAAGTGGATTTAAGTGACTTTGAATGTGGCATGGTTGTTGGTGCCAGATGGACTGGTCTGAGTATTTAAAAAACTGCTAATTTATCGGGATTTTCACACACAACCATATCTAGGGTTCACAGAGAATGGTCCACAAAAGAGAAAATATCCAGTGAGCGGCAGTTTGTGTGGACGAAAATGCCTTGCTGATGTCAGAGGTCAGAGGAGAATGGGTAGACTGCTGTGACATTCAGATGGCAGGGTCAGAATTTGGTGTAAACAACATGAAAGCATGGATCCGTCCTGCCATGTTTCAGCAGTTCAGGCTGGTGGTGTAATGGTGTGGAGGATTTTTTCTTGGCACTAGCAGGATGTACCTAAAAAAGTAGCCGGTGAGTGTATAGTTACAATATCAATTACACAAAATTATATATAATTTGATTATCTGGTATAAAAAGTATACTTACCAAAAATATTTGGTGGATCTCCGTAAAATAGTTACCATTTCATAAATATCACTGATTTTTGTACATTGCTAAATACCATAAACAATAGCCAGTCCAAGCCTAATAGTGAAATGCATTGATAGTTTAGCTATGATATTATTCCACCATATAACTCAGGCTGTAATAGTGTATATTTCCAGTGGACTCAGTCTTCAAGGTTTTCTAAATCAGCAATTGCAGCTACCAACAACTATTAGTTAGCTCTAGAAGGCTGTACCAGAGATGTAACTAATATAGTTATACAAATTATTACTTAACAAAATTAAAAATTATTATTTGATTTCATTGTTAGATACAAACTAATTTAAACCCGGAAAAGAGTATTATTTATATTTTGTTAGATGGGCTAAAAAATATGTGATACAGCTATAGGAGGTGTTGAAAGGGGATAGATCAAGCACTTTTTTTAAATAAAGCAAAAATGGGGTAGTATGCCATTAGACAAATGGAATTATGCACAAACTCTTTGCACAGACATTGCCACAGCCGCTAAGGGAAAAGGTAATTTTAGGCCAATAGAGAGGTTGTTTAGCTCTCCTTCTAGTATCCAGCACAGCATTTCAAAAGTTTACAATGTACTGGTGAAAGAAACAAAACCTGTGTTTTCACCTTGCCTTGGGAAATGGGAGAAAGATCCGGGGGTCGAACTAGATGAGCATCAAAGGAGGAAGGTTTCAAAATGAGCATGCTTCTCATCAATTGATATCAAGATGAGAGGAAATGTATTTAAAGCTTTTTGCCAGGTGGCATTTGACCCCCCGCTGAGGGCACGGATGTTTAGGGAGGACATGTCTACCCTGTGTTGGAGCGGATGTAATTCACCAGGAACCTTCGCAAATCTGTGGTGGGAATGTACAAAGATACAGGCCTTCTGGGAGGAGATTGCCAGGACGATTTTTGAAATAATCATGGAGCATATTTTGGTTGAGCCTGGAGATGCTGTTCCATAACACAGAGAAGCCAATAGTGCAATATAAGATATCTTTAGTACAAACTGTCTTTCGAACAAACTAAAATTAGAAGCTAATTGGCTGCCATGCACAGCTGCACCAGATTTTGCACTCTGCAGTTTTAGTAAATCAACTGCACCAGTTCTTTGGAACACTGCTTTCCAAGGACTCAATTTAAGGTTGAATGCAGGATCTTCTAGGTAAGTTGACTGAGTGTATTTGGAATGTAACCTGTTGAGTCCTCGTGTGACACAGTGCCAATTTGTTTTCTCAATCAAGAAGTTTATTGAGAGAATAAACAATTCCAGAGCAGAGAAACCATGAAAACCATATGACATGAAAGTTAACAGTGCTCTACAATCCTACTTTTAAGCAAGCAAACACAGTGTGGTGAAGTGACACAGCGCTATACAAAGGTATTGCATACAATGATTTAGAGTAGCTTTTGAAACACTAATGCTGGCCATACATAAATCAATTTTCTTTACTTAAGCCACGGGTTGAAGGAAATAAAATCTCCTGATTCCCCCATCAACACAGTGCTGATGGAGAAATCCCTCCCATTGTGCTATTGTATTCTAACAGCGGAGGTTTCCCCACTACTACTACTACTCACTACTGCCGGCTATAGCCACTATAAAAAAACTCAACAAGCTGATTGTACTGAAGTTGATTTATTGATTTAACAAAATTCAATCCATCTATGGCTGGCCTTAGTCAATCGGGGAAAGACCAGAAGTATTTAACCATCCCTGCCATATCTTCTCAGAATCACCACTAGAAGGTTAGTTGTGTTATAATAATAACAGATAAATGTCAAGCCACATAATGTAGAACATGTTAAAATGTATCATAGACTATTACTATAAATGTAGAATATATCAATCCTATATAGTCACACAGTCTGTAGATGTTTGTTTAGATAGATAGATAGATAGATAGATAGATAGATAGATAGATAGATAGATAGATAGATAGATATGACTATATGTAGCACCACCCTCTTAGGAGTTGCTAAAGATTTGGGTCTCCCTATAGTTCTGCACAGCCAGGCAACACACATTTTCCACAGACTTGAATTCAGGAGGCAGTGAACAGTCATTGAGCTTGTTTTTGTAAAGTTTAATTAAGGGTATTGAACTTGGATAGGGTAAAGGGTGTATGGGATGCCCAATGGAACTGTAAACTGAGGACAACTTCCTGGCAACTATGTACAAGGCTTTAAACAGCAAAATTCTTCTGGGAGAGTTCTCCAGCCTCTCCTGGGGTACCACCCTAGACTCAAGATAAATCCACTTCTTCACCCAGCTGTCTGGAGGAATTCCTGGGCAAGGGGATCTAGTACCTGCCACCTTAAGATGAACAGTCCCAGGTAAGGAGCTAATCAGGTTTCCCACCAGAGTGTTAGTTTCCCCTTTAGCTGGCCCAGGGGGTGTAGGATTACTCACTCATTCTCTCTTCTGTGAGCTGGTTTAGGTAGATGGCTGCCTTCAGGCCTTCTGCTGTCGTGGCTCCTTTCCTAGCTCCACAGGTAGTCCTCCCTCCGGGGACTGATGAGGCTGAGCGATCATTCTGTCCAAGGTCCAGCCTGGGCAAGGCTTCTGCATCACTTCCTCTCACTCCATCTTCCACCCAAACTCTCCTGCTGCTGAGCAGGCTCAGTCATACTTAAGGGCTGTTTTTAACTCATGCCTGGGGATTACTCAGTTTTTCTAAATAAAAATCAGCAATTAACTCCTCCTAGTTATCTAGAGGGGCGCTACATATAGATTCAGTTCAGTGATCTTTGTGGGGGTATATATGTAGAACTCTAAATATTAACTCAGAATGTAACAAATAAGAGATGCTCCAGCAAGTGTTATGGAAAACTACCACAAACAGCCATTGCAATAGCACAGACCTAGAAGCGGGGAGAATCTCCACTAAAACCGCTCATTTAATCCTAAAAATGTACCAGAGCTACAACCTTGGAGTTAACAAAGATTAATGGAAAGTCAATGTAAGCATACATTAAAAAGGGGTACAGCAGCCAACGGGTATAATTGCTTCAATGAATGCCACTACTGAACACTTGGATTTTTGACTCTGAGTGGAGGTGCATAGTCTGAGGGGTCTATTTAATCAATGTTTTACCCAAGAACCACCAATTTTTCTAATGGAATCCTATTTCCAAATAAATAAATCCCATAATCATTTTCCAAAGATCAGTGTAAAGCAAAGCCACCAGTCACTCCTCCTTTTTATGTACACCCTGAGGCAGCAAAAGTGTCAGGGCATCTCCTAGTGATCTGTGGCCCTCAGACACCCTTGATCTCAGAAAGAAAATTTTCAATTAAAATATATTGTTAAGAATTGACACCATGTACTGGATTTATTAAAGACAAATACACTGTTCCTTTTGCAAGGAAAGTTGCACTTTGTAAGGGAATTTGCCCCAGAGCTTAGTGAATGAGGTGAAGCTGTGTTGACTTTCATCATCCAATAATGTATAAGCAAAGGTGCTGTGTTTTTTACTTTCCCTGCATGTGATTGGGTATTGTTTGCAAACTGAAACTTCCCAATATTCTCTAAACTCTGGGGAAGATTACTTTGCAAAGTGAATGGTCTATTGGTCGTTAGTTAATCAACCCCCTGGTGGTGATTATTCCCGGCTGCTTGTAGGTGGTGGTTCTCAAGTAACTATTTTGATAACTATAGTGAGAAACAATCAAATTTGACTCCTAAATCTAAAGGCGGAGAAATAAAAGTTATTCCAAAGCTAGCACACCACTAAAGAATTGCAGGTACCAACATCACTGAACAAAGAATGTTTCTTCAATTATTTGCATCAGTTGTGGATAGCAGGTTTTACTATGCAATAGGTAAACACATGTCATAATTCCGTGGTAGATGATAAATTAATCTGTCAGTTCTTAGCTACTATACCTGTCCATGCCTGATGTATTTCAAAATGACTCTTGGATTCGGAAATCACTTTCAGAGTCATTATTGAACAGCAGTGCTTGCAAAAATGAGACTACTGACTCTTTCATGAGTTGACTTTGTGTCACTGTCATTCAACATTCTTCTTCTTTTATTACTCCAAAGAACTTTGCTAAATTTAGGCAAAGGGACTAAATAGAAAATTCTAATCCACAAAGGATTTTAGCAAAGGCTTTAGCAAAGGATCGGACATGACTGTCTCAAATAAAGCAACATTCTGAACAAGTCTATTTTTTAAAACATGATTCTGCTAGGATCATGATGAAGATTATGAACATCATGTACCTTGCCAATATCTTAATCATGTACTCCCACAAAGGATAGAACTTTAAAATTAATATGTAGGCATACAGATTTTATGCACATAAGCCAGCAATATCTTTCAAGGACATTTTGTGGTATTAAAAACAAAAGGAAAACACTCTCTGTTTTGCAAGTTAAGAGTTAGCAGTAAGAATAAGCAGGAATAATACCTCTAATATTAGTCTTAATTGTATGCGTTTGGTATATACAATATATAAGCCTAAATGCCAATTGCCTTGCAGTACTTTAAATAGGCATATGCAAAAATTGACTAAAGATCAAACTATCAGACTGGATGATCTAGTCATTAGTGAAAGCTCTTAACTCTTATCCCGTGTACTTGTTCTGGGAGAATACCTCACTTGGAATATATCAATAAAGATCTTCATTTATCCAGATCACGGTATAGCTAACAACAGTAGGCCACAATCAACTGTTTTGTAATTAAAAGTGAATATAAAAGTCCATAAGTGTGTTCAAAAATCCACATCCCCCAGAGGAAGCTACGAGTCCCTGTAGCGTAACGCGTAGGGGAGGGGCGGTGACGTTATCACGCATCCACAGAGGAATGGCGAGTATATTTACTGAAAGCAAACACACCAGCCAGGCTGTCTGAAGCACGATCTGGATACATTGTATGCAAAGCTCTATTTACATTTACACAATGTGAGTGGGAGATAAAAGAGCAATAAATCACTTATATCCCGGATAAGACACTATGTTTCTTTTCCCTTCTCTGCATGTTCCGTATATGGAGGAATAAACAAAGCAGCCAGTGAAGAAAGCACAATTGAGAAGGCTGAGCTGAGGAGAGAGGAGAGGAGACAGGAGGGAGAGGTTCAAGCTGCGAACACAGACTCATCACATTAACTAAATTGAATAACAACACCATCTCAAATTCAAAGAAAATAATTGACATTCCCATTTTTTATTAATGTTTTATTAATTTTTTATTAATTTTATTCACATAGAATTGACATTCCAATTTTTCATTAATTTTTTATTAATATTTGTTATAATCACATATAATTTTTTAATTCACATTTATAAATGAATTTATGTTAATTGTATATTTAAGCACCATAGAAGTAAGTAATGATTGGATTATAGGTGGTATATTAAGAAATTCACACAATCAAAAAAGGTCAATCACAAAGGTTGATAATATTGGAGCGCGGTACAGTACAAGAATTCATAGTTTATATTTATACACCTAGAGAGGGTGTAATTAGTGCCTAGCGATCTAATATTTAATAAATATTCACTTAAGCACACAATTAACACTAATAATAGAATAAGTTAACTCCTGGTGGCTCACAAAAAACTATTCTATTAAAATTGAGCCCAAAGATGTGCATACACAATCACACTCTACTTACCAGATTCTCAGACCTCAAAGAAGGGAGTCTGGCTATGCATAGAGGGACAAAATCCAAATGGATGATCAAACCAATATCGGTACTTCAATGGGATGAACAAGAAGGAGAACGTTTCTCATAGTGTAGTATTAAAACGACCACATTTTATTAAAATATAGAGGCTACTCAAAAGTGTAAAACAAATACCGACATTACAATCTCTCCTGGTCCTGACCAACACCATGAAGGCATGATGACATCACTGCTGTAGAGCCGCCCAACGTGTTTTGTCCAATAGGATGTAGTCACTAGTCTGACAAGTCTACAGAGCAGTCATAGGAGACTTAATCTACATGCTTTGAGACCTGGAAAGGGCAGCTGCAGTAAACAGACAGACTTGGTGTCACTGTGCAGGTATAAAAATGCACAGATGAGACTACAATGCAGGGCTTTGACTTGCTACCGGTACATTCAGGATGTAATGTCTTGCAGTTTTTAAGAACATTTACAGCAGTCTGTCCGCTGTCTTCAAGCGAGGACACCAACTTGATAACTGGATTCCACCTGACTGTCACCGGTAAGCGGTAGTAGCACTTTTTTAACACATTGTATGGACGTTTATGTTCACTTTTAATTTTCTCTTGTATGTGCACTGTATTTGTAGGTGGCGCAACACAGTTTTTGATAATATATATATATATATATATATATATATATATATATGATATAAACTGAGTGCGGCCACTGCTGAAATTTGATTTGATTTTATTGTTTTTCTTTTTTGTATGAGATACGATAGTGCAATCGGTATTAGTTTAGTATGTTGTTTTGTAATGTTGAAGATGTTTTAGCATTCATCCAAGTGGCCTCCTCTGTTTCATTAGACCTGAGGAACCTGATTTAATGGGAGATGAAATGTCTTAAAAATGACAAAATAAGTCCATCTGAATGTGATCAACTAATCTTAAAAACTTATTAGGATAATAAATAAAGACTGGGATGACAACCACACATTTTGTACCATAAAGCATATCTAAACCTAAAAGAAAAAATTTTTTTATTATTTTGCAGCTTACCAGATCTTTGATGTGGTGGCTGCATTCATTTTTTTAAGCACATTTTCATCAAGTACAGAAAATGCGTGTGAATCTTGACAGAAATGCAATGTCCTTGTCACTTCCAGTAAACTGAAAAACCACAAACATTCTTATGTTTATTGTATAAACTACTGTTCCCATAAATCCCCCAATAAATCCCCCGATGTAATGGAGATCCCCCAATGTAATGGGTTAGACAAAAAAATTAAAATACTGCATGGTTTGCAGGTGTGAAAGTGACCACATGTTTGAATGTTGAAAGTGGAAGTGATGTAACATCCTGTGAAGACTGAGATTGAGCTCTGCAGTCACTTTTGCAGTAGTTGGTTTTTTATTGTGGGTCACAATCCTGCGCAATGTTCTTTGTCTCTTTTAGTCAGTTGACCATGTCGATTGTGCTTATGCTTATCAGATGACGATTTCCCAGAAACTGTATATGCCGTCATATCCTTTGGTACTGTACCTCATAACACAGCAAATTAATTGTCAACTTCAGTCAGAGAGGCACTAGCTACGCAGGCACCAACAATTTGACCTCTTTAAAGCTCATTAAGTTCTGACATGACTCCATATTACTAGCAGTGCATGCAGTGAATGACAAAAGTGAGGCTTCCCACTTGTTAACTAGGTGTCTCATCACACAGCTGAAGCAAAAAAATGTTACATCACTTCTGCTTTCAATGCGAAACATGCTGTCACTTTCACACCTGTAAATCATGTAGTGCTTCCATTTTTTTTGTCTAACTCTTGCATTAGGGTTAGGGTATTGATATCGGTGCCGATACTGAGCATTTGCATGTGTACTAGCACTCATGCAAATGCTCCAATACTCAAAACTGATATCTTTGCAGTGTGATTTGAGCTCATATAAAATAAATGGGCTCAAATCCTCAAATCGTATGTGATTTGAATAGGAATGTGGTGTGATTCCTGTCCGAATCACATGAGCTTTCCCTGCGAATGCGGTGCAGTTTGCACTGTGATTTAAGTCATTCATTTTGTATGGGCTCAAATTGCACCACAAAGGTATCGGCAGGGGTGGACTGACCATTTGGAAACTCGGGCACAGCCCGAGGGCCCGGGGTCAGTAGGGGGCCCCATGAGATGCCCCTGGTACTTTTTTCATAGGCGTTTTTGAGTGTGGGCAAGGACACAGGGGCCCCATGATCCCCTATTGCCCGGGGGCCCCATGAGTTGTCAGTCCGCCCCTGGGTATCGGTAATCGATATTGGTGAGTACTTGAGCACGAGTATCGGTATTCATACTTGCTGATAACAAAACAGTATCAGTGCAACCCTACCCTGTATGTTGGAAGGCTAGCCTGCATGACAGCAGTGGGGTTTATTTACTAAAGCTGGAGAGTGCAAAATCAGGCTCATTTCTGCATAGAAACCAATCTGGGCAATAATTTACTAATGTATATGCCTACTTATTGACGTTTGTTTGGGAACAAATGCATCTACTGTAATAGGTCTGTTGCTCATTATCCTGTCAAATAAGGAAGACAGTGAGAAGATAAATTTCACAGCACGGAAAAAGTGAAAGTGAGAGGAGATATAATTAGTAAATGCACTGAAAATGGCACACAATAATTTGCCAATGTATTCATTTTATTTCAAACACTCTGTTGAATTAAATTAAAATATACTTCAAGTGTATAGCATATTGCTCTCAAGTCCTAATGCAGAGGCTATACCTAGGTCTTCAGCTTCCATTGCTCTTCTCAAAAGTAACTCCTAAAACACACTCCTTTCCTACATTATCTTACCCTGCTTAATGCTACCTGTTCTCCTGCACCTTGAGTTGACACCTGGTCGGGGGTGGACTGACAACTCATGGGGCCCCCAGGCAATAGGGGATCATGGGGCCCCTGTGTCCTCACCCACACTCAAACCACACCCAAAAAAGCCTATGAAAGGTACCAGGGGCATCTCATGGGGCCCCTTACTGACCCCGGGCCCTCGGGCAGTGCCTGAGTCTCCGAATGGTCAGTCTGCCCCTGCACCTGGTACTTCATATTGAAGTTAGATTTGTATATTTGTACAGAAACAGGGCAGCTGCACCCTTATCAGTGGAAGATATAGAAGTGTAGCTTCAAACGGTGGCAGAGAGGACCTAACTCCATAACCATGGCATTTATCTAAAACAGTCCATCATCTTTAGCTGACTTACTTTGTGTATCATAGACCTATAAAGCTTAGTGTTTCTTTGTATTTATTCAAAAACAAAATATATTGCAGTAATCCATTATACTTTTTTGTTTAAAAGGGAACAAGTTAAATCAGACCAACTGAAAAAGACAGAAACAAAAAAGTAAATGGAATAGGTTGAAACCTTTAGGAAGGAGATAGTGCAGATAACTCATTTAACATATACTCCATGGTAGGTGTCGTGTTTCCTTTGGTGTTAATGAAGATTAATAAAGGCTGACAACCTGTTCATTTATAATGGCAGTATATGCTGCTGGGGCAGTGATTACTAATTGTTACTCTAATTTTCTGAAAGCCAAAAGAAACTGGAGCTATGAGCAGGGGAACTAACATCTAGCTCCATGGGAACACTCGAGTGATCAAGATGAAGCACAGGACGTGATGCTAGAGAGAGGATAGCTACTTTAAGCTTTTGAAAAACACTTTCTACTCTTGACACAGAGTGATGGTTTCGCGTGTTAAGTGCCACATTGTTTCAAATCCAGGAGGATTATGTGTCATTTTGAAATTATTCCGCCAAACATAACTGATTTGATACAAGCTGTTCTTGTTTTTCTGCTTGATTAAAGAATAATTTAAGAATGCAGAAGTAATTGTCATTAGACCTTTTTAATATCTTGGATACCTTTGAAATCATAGTTATGGTTTTGCATAATGATAAATGGCACAAAGTTAAAGTGTTTGTAACATTAAACCTTTTTTTTGTTTCAAAAAGAGTGGGGAAGGGTTAGACCCTCTGTCAAGTTTTTGGAAACATAGAAAAATGTCTGAGTATAGATCTATGTTTATCTCAAGCGTGTTTGACGCCATTTACTGTGGATTGGCTCAGTATCTCTGCTGGAAGTTTATTGCTGTCTGTGCCCCCATTTGAGGGATTTGCCCTTCTATTTGTCCTGATGGCCATTGTCATTGAAACAGAATGAGAAGGGAAAACCAAAATATTAAAGGAGTTACCTGAACAAGAGGCTAGAGTAAGCCTTCAAATAGGAACACTTGTTCCAGTGATATCTGTCAAAAATGTGGATTCCCCACATTTTGGGAAATATTCCTCTCACTTATTTTTGCATCTTTGGTACAGGAAGTGAAGAGAAATCGCCAGGACACAAAAATGTGCCTATATATTCTGTACACTTTATGAAAAAAAAGTAAAATCAATGAGTGAGCTTGTAATGCTATCTAAAGAACATTACGACTGTACTAAAATCATAAATATATTTAAAGTAAGCCTGATGCTAATTTGTGCATTTTAGATTAGATATATTATGAAAAATGTATTAGCAGTGGTTACCTTCAATGTAATCTGCATACAGAACAGCAGATAAATCAGCAGTTTCAAAATCAGTAGATCCAGAGACAGGAAACTGAATGTGTTTGCACATTTCATTTAAGCTTGATCCTGCCCATCTGACTTCCTGAGCATTTCTATTGCTCAATAAGGCTACCTATCATATTAAAAAAAGGAACTCTAAGGACTTGTTTACACTAGCTTCAAAAAATGGCATTGGACATATTTTTTTAGGCTCTCTGAAAGCCAGTCAAAGTACCTGTCACTAAATAAAATGGTTAGCTTACTGTCCTGTTAACACATTGCATTTGCTTTGTTTTGCTTCAAAATTAAACCTCATGTCACTTTAGTGTCGCTTCTAAACGTCTTCAAAGCCTCCATAGAAGTCTATGACGAAGCTCACTTACAGCACCTGCAGCTTTTGAGAGGCTCGTATTCAGCTTTAGCTTCGCTTTGTTTTGGAGGTATTGCAGGTATGAGATATCAACACACACAGGGCATCTGCCAGGCTTCATTAGAGCTTCAAAAAAGAACCACTGAAGCATAAAAGCACATAAAAAATGTTCAAGCGGTAGGGCCTTTAATGTGTGTTGAAATCAAAGCAAGTGTAAACGAGCTGACAACAACATGGGAACAAGGTGCTCTGGGTGTCCCAAAGTATCCTCCCACGTTGAGGACATGTGGCCTGGTATGGTTGAAGTTGGGGGGGTGTGTTTGCTCGTTCCCCCCCTCCTTGACTGAACCTGTGGGTCTACATGCTCAGATAAGGGCCTAGTATGGATTTTGGCATTTTGCTTAACCCCTTAAAAGAAAGGGAGAAACCCACTGTGCTGCCAAACAAGGACTAACTCAAAGAAGAAAAGAAAGCTGCTAACACCTGACTATAAACAAATAGTGAAGGGCAATAAGTGAGAAAAAAAATGGAGCTGCGCTACTTATGGGTGAACGTAAATCCACAATGACACATTAACTTATGATAAATGAGTGAACAATCACAAAAAAAACAAAGTAAAGTGAATACTCCACATACAACAAGTGCAAAATGTGCACAATAATATCTACAGGAGTGAATCCACAGTGGTGTAACAAGTGGGAATGGCATGATCACAAAAAGGAAAAACAAATGTTAATGAATAAGTGACACACAAAAAACACTGTCAAAATCAATAAAAAGTGGCATGAAAAAATGGCACAGAATAAATGTGGCCAAATGGTGACTACTTTGTTTTTTTGTGATTGTTCACTCATTTATCATCAGTTAATGTGTCATTGTGGATTTAGGTTCACCCATGAGTAGCGCCGCACCATTTTTTCTCACTTACTGCTTAACCCCTTGATGCCGATGTAACACAAATATGTGTCCTCACAGAACTTGGTTTTTTTCTGTGGGGACACATATTTGCGCTCCCAGCACAAAGACAGGGGTGTCACTGAGAGCCCTGGGTCCTGTTCTAACGATCAGGACCTGTGACTCCCGATTCCTGGTCACATGATTGCTGTGATAGCCTCTGATTGGCTATCACAGTGATCAGTCACTGTAAAGCCTGCCACCTTGTTTTCTTTTTTCTCCCTGAATAGACCAGAGAGATAAATTGTATCTCTCTCCTTGCAGAGAAAAAAAAAGCCAACAGTTTATATATATATATATATATATATATATTATTATTATTATTATAGAGTATTTATATAGCGCCAAAGGGTTTGCTCAACGCTGTACATTACAATGGGGGACAAGACATGAGACAATACAGTAGCAAAACAATACACAATACACGAGGGTTAGAGGGCCCTGCCCTTTCGTATATATATATATATATATATATATATATATATATATATATATATATATTAAAGAAAAAATATCTAGATCAAGGCTTGATCTAGTTCAGTGCCAGGGTTATTGTTTAAGTCAAAGTCAGGTCAAAGGTCAAGGTCAAAGATCAGGGTCAATGGTCAGGATTTTTATTTTTAATTGGTATCAGTGTCAGTGTGTTTTAGGTAAACAAAATGAAACACAAAATGTGCACTATTGTTTCTGGGCTGTACTACAGGTACAAACAATAAATAACATACAGTGGATATGAAAAGTCTACACACCCCTGTTATAATGTCAGGTTTCTGTGATGTAAAAAAATGAGGCAAATTTCAGAACTTTTTCCACTTTTAATGTGACATATAAAATGTACAACTCAAGTGAAAAAAAAACTGAAATCTTTTTTTTTTTTTTTGGGGGGGGGGGGGTTAATATAAAAAACTAAAATAATGTGGTTGCATAAGTGTGCACACCCCCTCATAACTGTGGATGTAGCTCTGTTCAGAATTAGGCAATCACTTTCAAAATCATGTTAAATAAGAGTCAGTACACACCTGCGATTATTCAAAGGGCCTCTGATTAACCCCAAATAAAGTTCAGCTGTTCTAGTATGTCTTTCCTGACATTTTCTTAGTCGCATCCTACAGGAAAAGCCATGGTCCACACAGAGCTTCCAAATCATCTGAGGGATCTCATTGTTAAAAGGTATCTGTCAGGAGAAGGGTACAAAAGAATTTCCAACGCATTAGATATACCATGGAACACAGTGAAGACAGTCATCATCAAGTGGAGGAAATATGGCACAACAATGACATTACCTAGAACTGGATTTCCTTCCAAAATTGATTGAAAGACAAGAAAAAAACTGGTCTGGGAGGCTTCCAAGAGGCCTAGAGCAACATCAAAGGAGCTGCAGGAATATCTGGCAAGTGCTGGCTGTGTGGTACATGTGACAACAATCTCCCATATTCTTCATAAGTTTTTGTCTTCTATGTTTGGGCTATGGGGTAGATGGAAGACTTTTCTTACGAAGAAAAACATCCAAGCCTGGCTAAAAAAACACATCTGAAGTCTCCCAAAAGCATGCGCGAAAATTTGTCATGGTCTGGTGAAACCAAGGTTGAATTTTTTGGCCATAATTCCAAAATATATGTTTAGTGCAAAAACAACACTGCACATCACCAAAAGAACACCATACCCACAGTGAAGCATGGTGGTGGCAGCATCATGCTTTGGGGCTGTTTGTTTCAGCTGGAATTGGGGCCTTAGTCAAAGTAGAGGGAATTATGAACAGTTACAAATACCAGTCAATATGGACACAAAACTTTCAGGAGGAACTTCATCTTTCAGCATGACAACGACCCAAAGCATACATCCAAATCAATAAAGGAATGGCTTCAGCAGAAAAAGATTAAAGTTTTGGAATGGCCCAGCCAGAGCCCAGACCTGAATTCGATCGAAAATCTGTGGGGTGATCTGAGCACAGGAGATTCAGTCTCGCAATCTGACAGATTTGGAGTGTATTTGGAATAAAGAGTGGGCAAATATTGCCAAGTCAAGATGTGCCATGCTGGTAGACTCATACCCAAAATGACTGAGTGCTGTAATAAAATCAAAAGGTGCTTCAACAAAGTATTAGTTTAAAGGTGTGTACACTTATGCAACCATATTATTATTACCAACAGTACTGTCTAAGGTGAAACAGTTGACTGGGAATTGACAAACTTGATAATTTGTGACTCAATCCGAAGACTAAGACACAGATAAAAGGTGCACTTCACTAAACTGCAACAATCATTATTTGCCATAAGAGACATTAAGGTTTATTTATTAAAACTAGAGAGTGCAAAATCAGGTTCACTTCTGCACAGAGACCAATCAGCTTTTAACTTCAGCTTGTTTAATTAAGCTTTGGCAATCAAATCTGGAAGCTGATTGGTCTCTATGCAGAAGTGAGCCTGATTTTGCATTATTTTCAGCATTGAGAGCCAATGAGTGCTGAATGTAACAGTCACATGGCTGAGAATAATGATTGTTAATGGCAAATACAGTAACAGGCGCTTATGGATTAGTAAATTAAGCCTTTCATGAATAAAGATAAATAAAACAGCAAATATAAATCTTCTAAAGGTAAATCTGCATTATTAAAATAGTAATAATGTTCTATGAATAAGGCTCTCCAGTGAACTGAATTACCTCTAGTAAACAGCGCAATGGTGGATGATGGCACTACATTACCATCTTGATAGTGCATTGGTAAATCAGTGCAACAAGCAGTGTAATTTTTTTTAAAAACTTTATCTAATTGGTCTTGATGGTACCTTCTGCACTTATCTATCTACAGTATTTCTTCTATATACTGTTTTTGTACAAATACAATATGCAGTGCTTTGAAGCTAATGTTGTCAATGGTTCAAACGAGTGAATTTACCACCAATAAAAAATCCTCGGAATAAGTTAATGGACAGAACAACTTGAAAAGACAGTGTGTCACAATCAACCATTCAAATAAAATGCCTTTCAGAATTATATGTCAATTCATAACAATACAAAAAAAACATAGAAAATTGGTCTTTTGGGGCTTTATTAATGTACTTTGCCACAGGAACTGAACTTAACGTACAATAATCTATTATCAAAGAGGTCACGTGAACCCAGGCAGATTTGTTTAGCCCTATTTGCATATACAGTAAGTAATGCTGTACACAAATGTGTCTTCTGTTGTTGTTCAACTGAAACACGTTTGCACTTTTATGTATGTACCTAGCTACACTTGTGTAGAGAGAAATATGGATCTGCTCTTGCAGACTTGGTAGTAAAAACTTCAGACTCCAGGGTTTCATTCGAATCCTGACTTAGAGCAGAACTGTTGGCAAAAACTTTTTTACATGTTTACATGGAAATATGTTTACTTGTCGCTGATTTTCTAACTCCACTGAATATGTCATCTGTCTTCTGGTTCACTTAGTAGTTGCTCTGAAATAGCCTATTCATTTTCAAATCAAACTGTTAATTCTCTATAGCTTCCAGTAGCTGCCATGCCTCCTATTCCCACAGCCACTGGTCTTGGCACATCCCTTCTGTAGCTCTTTCTCCAGGAAGCAGTGATGTAATTTAGTCCCATTTGCAGTGGTGGGCGGACCAAGACTCTAAGACACGTGCAACATGTACAGGTCTTGTGTACCTGCCCACATTCACTACAATTCCCTGTGGTTGATGGGAACTGTAGTTTCCTTTTACTAGAGAAAGAGAGGAGAGGATATGGTGTAATTCCTACTGATACACCTCCTCCTTGGCAGAGCAGATGCTGTTATGTTTTAAATTTCATAGATGAGGTCATGAAAATTAAATTAGACTTTTCTCCTAATTGGTAAGGATTTTGAAACTTTTATTAACTGTTTAATGTTTTTTATATGGGGGTGTACTAATAAGTGTTTTTTTTTGCCTGTCTTGGAGTTCTTTAGTCACCTAGTGAGCAAAGTTGCAGCAAAGTACAGTCTAGTATATTTATAAACAATATAGGGTCTGGGATTAAAAATACCATTTCAGTCTTTGCAGATGACACCAAGCTGTGCAGTGGAATAACGTCCTTACAGGATGTCTCCACCTTACAAGCCGACCTCAATGCACTGTTTAATTGGGCAACTATGTGGCAAATGAGGTTTAATGTTGATAAATGTAAGGTTCTGCACTTGGGGGCTAAGAATATGCATGCATCATACATACTGGGGGGGGGGTACAACTGGGGGAATCAATAGTGGAGAAGGATCTGGGTGTTATGGTAGATCACAAGCTTATTAATGGCATGCAATGCCAAGCTGCGGTTTCTAAAGCTAGCAAAATCATCTCTTGTATTAAAAGAGGTATAGACTCCAGAGAAAGATATCATTTTACCCCTGTACATATCATCTGAAATATGCAGTTCAGTTTTGGGCACCAATTCACAAAAAGAACATTGGGGAACTGGAGAAAGTACAGAGAAGGGCAACCAAACTGATAAGAGGCATGGAGGAGCTCAGCTATGAGTAAAGGTTAGAGGAACTGCATTTAACCTAAACTTGCCAGCAAACTTGGCATTGAAATCTATAGAGAAAGGGGGGGAGTTATTCACCCTTAGGTCATCACAGAGGACAAAGGGGCACTCTTTACATTTGCAGGAAAAGAAGTTTAATCTCCAAACATGGAAAGGTTTCTTCACAGTGAGAGCTGTGAAAATGTAATGTGGAATAGACTCCCTCAAGAGTTGGTTCTGGCCAGCTCAGTGGATTGCTTTTAAAAAGGCCTGGATTATTTCTTGGATACACAGAATATAACTGGATACTAACATTTATAGGTAAAGTTGATCCATGGAATATTCAATTGCCTCTCAGGGGATAAGGAAGTAATTGTTTTCCCTGCAGCAGCAAATTGGATCATGCTTTTCTGGGGGTTTTTTGCCTTCCTCTGGATCAACTGTGGGTGTAGGATTATAACTTTTTTTTATGGTTGAACTGGATGGACTTTTGTCTTTTTTCAGCCAGACTATGTAACTATTCTTTCGTGTTTCACAGACAAGGCGAACGAATGCAGCCATTAACTTACACTCCAATGACTGCAATAATAATGCACTGTGAGGGCCTTTGACCTTTGGTTAGCTACCTTATAATAGTCAATAATGGGGTCCTTGTTATGTGCCTCCTCACTATAAAAAGGTGCAGGGGGCAGCCTTGGGGGACAGCAGGAAAAAGATAGGGAAAGATGTAAAAATGCATAGGAAGAGATTCAGAATCAGATAGGAAGGAAACTGTACTTTAACTCTGGTTGCTAGCTCTTTGGGAAATGAACTTGGCTGTCTTCTTTTGTTTTAAATGGGAGATTTTTTCATTTTCTGTTTAGATTTTTTTTGCTACAAGTTGTGAGGGTCTCTATTTCAGGTAAACTGGTTTGTTTAACAGTAAGGCCTTCCTTTAAAAAAGTGGGTTTTTGTTTCAAGGGATATTATTTTGGGATTTTGTTTCTTTTGGTATTTTCTTGATTTCTATTATATTTTATCATAAGGCCTTTTTATTTTGGGAAGCTCAAAACAGCTTCTGAACTTTTGGAACTGCTTTTTGTTTGTGTCATGCTACCTCATCATTTTAAAGAAATGCACCTAAAACACCTCACATTCCACACATCCCCCTCTCTCTATAGGTAAAATAAAAGTTAGGCATGCACCAATTAGGCCTATTATCTCATTCTTATATAAAACCCTTAACTGTGCTCTTTGTCTCTAGTAACTTTGAACTTAAAATTTAACATTTTACATAGTTCTGTAGTCTGGGCCTTTTTATTTATTTTAAATCACAAATACAGATACAACAATTTTCCACACATTAAAATCATACAATCTCCAGATCAAAGTTTTACATATACCTATCCCCATTTTGTTCCTAATTCCTTTTCCCACTTTTCTAAAAACATTGGAGAAACAGTTCCAATTTTAGCAGTAAGAATCTTATATAAGCGACAAGTAACATGCCTTCACATTATATCCGTACTAAAAAGTTGTTCAATTGGATACATATCCTCTGTTGTCCTTAGTGGCTGTGGGAGTGCTGTAACCAAATGTCTTAATTGAAAATAATGCCACTCACCTAACAAAAAAATATATCATTCTAATTTTTTAAATAAGTGCACAATTCCTCTTTGTCAGTAATACTTTTTAAAAGTGCGTTTCTATCTTTTATCTATTTACCTGCAATATTCTCTTTCCCGGAGGGAAAAGTTCTGTTCCCCCCAACGGTATTAACAGCGAATTACATTCCCACCCCCTTTGTTTATTAATGCTATCCCATATCCTAAAAACATTTCGAGTTAAAGTGCTTGTATTTTCCGAAAATTTTCTAAACTGTTGTGGAAGCCAAATAATTTTATCTAACTGTGACTCACTAAGTGTACTTTCCATCATTACCCAACTTTTACCCGTGAGTTATAAATCCAATCTGCTATTTGTGAAAGCAAAACCGCACAATAATATCTCCTAAAATCCGGCACATTCAGACCCTGTTACTTTTATCCTTACACAGTACCTCATAACTAACTCTTGGTCTTTTATTTGCCCATATATACTTAAGTATCATCTTTTTTATTGTCTCAAAGAACGACCCCGATAAATATATTGGAAAGCATATGAAATTTATACAGGGCTTTTGGGACTATTATCATTTAAGATTGATATGGCCAATCCCAGAGATTGATCCAATGGATATTTTCCTCAAATTATCCTTCAGGGGGTTAGTTTTACTCCTAAGTAACTAAGATCCTTTTCCCCTCCATTCAAAGGGAAAAGCTTTCTGTAGTATCTGTTTATCTGTCTTCGAAACATTGATAATTAGTATCTCTGACTTCGAGGGGTTAATTTTCAAGTTTGATAGTTCTCCATATTATTTGAAAATTTTTATTAAGTTGGGTAGAGTTACTCTAGGATTCACTATGTAAAATAACATGTTGCCTGTATACATCACTACCTTATGCTCCACATTCCCTATCAAAATTACTTTTACATCTATATTCCTTTGTTCAGTCGCCAATAACGGTTCCAATGATATGACAAAAAGTAAGGAAGAAAGTGGATATCCCTGTCTAGTTCATTTTAAAAAACTGTGACAGCGAGCGATTAACCTTGACCGCTGCTGTTGGGAAACTATATCCATTGCATCATTTTAGGTCCAGTTGCCAAAACTTCCATTGTGTCAAACATAAATCCCCAGTCTACTCTATCAAAGGCTTTCCCGGCACCAATTGATAGAACTATCACTGGGTTATTTTCTTTCTTACTTTTCTGCAACAGCAATAATTATCTCAATCCATTATCCTTCCCTCTCTCCCCGGGATAACACCCACCTGATCTAAATGAATCCATTCCAGCATCAACCCTTTCATCCTATTTGCTAAAACCTTTGCATATAATTTTGTATCTATATTTAATAGCGATATGGGTCTATAACTGGCATATTGGGACAGATCTTTCCCTTCTTTCTGTAAAGTTGTAATATATGCCTGCAATAACTCTGCTCTCATTTCCATTCCCTCTCCTAAAGCATTCCTGTACATGCACATCTTAGGCACAAGTTATTCTTTACACTTCCTGTAATATCTCAACATCTATCCTTCTGGTCCAGGGCTCCTTCCTGCAGCTGTACTCTTAAGTGCTGTATAAATTTCCTCTTGTGATATAGATTTTGTCAGCACCTGTGGTGTCACGAACACTGATGGCGACCTCTAGTGGCCCACTGGCCGGAGTCCCCCCGGGTGAGGAGTCTAAGCCCAGGTCTGCTGGTTCACCAGAGCCCCTGATGGTGGGGATGGACTTGAAGCAGACCAGGACCAGGTTGCGACCCCTGAGTGACACCAACCGTGGTAAAAGCAACCGCCAATGGCGTGTAGCGGGTAGGAGCCAGATGTGAAGAGGTGTGATGTGGTCAGGCAAGCCGGGTAGGTAACAGCGAGGCAGACGGTACAGATCGGTAGACAAAGAGTAATCGGGTCACAAGCCGGATTCGGTAACAGCAGGTCAGACAAAAGGAGCAGGCAGAGGATGGTCAGGGCGAGCCAAAGGTCAGGGCAGGAGAAGACAGCGGTATCAGGTCCAGGAAGGGTCAGCAACAAGGCAATCAGCATACAGGAAGAGCAGGAACACAGGAACAGGGAGAAGACCATCAGGCAACTTGTGTCTGTGTAGAGCTGGTTTAAGTAGTCCGCCTGGCGCTAATAGGCACGCCTGGGTCCTAGTGCCTGCCCAGCGCCGTCATAGGTGACAGGCGCGCCTGGGTCCTAGTGCCCGCCTGCATGTCTTGTCGGACACCTACGCATGTGCAGACTCATGCGTCGCAGTGGTCCCTGACATGTGGTGTGAGCTCTTAATCCACAGCTTGGGGTTCCCCAGGGCGCGGAGTCTAAGCCCCAGCCTGCTTGTTCACCACAGCCCCTGATGGTGGGAATGGACTTGGAGCAGGCTGGAACCAGGTCGTGGCCCCCAGATACACCCAGCTGTGGTAGAAGAGACCGCTAGCGGGAACAGGGTGCACTAGGAGATCCAGAAGACAAGCCGCAGTCAGGACAGGCAGAAGACAAGCAAGGTCAGGAACGAAGCCGGGATCGGTACACAGGTAGACAATGTAGGAGAGAAGTCAGGGACAAGCCGGGGTCGATACACAGAAACACTAGAACGGATACTTGGAAGAACACTGGGGAGCACAGACAACAAAGGTTGCTCAGGCAATGTGGGACAGACTGAGCATGTCTTAAATAGACAGGCAGACAAGGAGGCGGACCAGGAAGTGATGAAAGGGAAGAACATAAAACCCAGGGAATAGCAGACGACGCCCATAGGAGAGCAGAGAGAGACACACATGTTATGGAAACACAAACAGCAAGGAGGTAAGACAAAGCAACAGGAGGCTGCAGGCTAACTTGTGACAGATTTATCTAATACTGCTAATCTCCCTTCCTCTAATCTAGGTAATCCAGCCTCTTTTAAGTACGCCTGTCTTTTTTTCCTTCTTTCTTCCTCTAATTCTTTCGGGTTTTTAGATGTTATTTCAAATAGATTACTATAATATTTTTTAACGATTTAGCGATATCAGTGGTTGAATGTACCATTTATCCATTCTTATTGATTTTCTCTATACAGTATAATTTCTTGATTTCTTTTCTCTCAATCTTCTCATTAAATGTTTTCCTGGTCTATTCCCCCACTGATATCTCTCATTTGCAATTATATTACAGATTCTTCTCGTTTCCTGTTCCATCAAATCTTTTAACTCTTCTCTTTTTTGAGTTATCTTCTGTTGCATCTCAATTTCTATTTTCTCCTTATGTAGTTGTTCTAAATCATATAATTCCTCAATTAATATTTTTTTTTTCTTTCCCCGTTCTTTCTTTTTTTCACCCTCCATTGCAATCAGAATTCCCCTAATGTAAGTCTTATGTGTTTCCCAAATAGTAGCAATGGAGACCTCTTCTGTATCATTGAGTGTAAAATATTCCTCTAATTCCCTCTTAATTCTTTTCTCCATCTCAGCATCCTGTATAAGCATCTTGTTTACGTCCACTCCATTCCCCTTCCAACCTTAATCTTGTTTTAACAGGTGTGTGATCTGATAGAGACATTACCTACATTTTGGACTTTACCGAAGACTCTAAAAGTCTATCATTATGTAATCCAATCTTGAGTACATCCCGTGTTCCGGAGAGAAAAAGGTATAATCTCTATCTCTTGGGTATTAAATTCTCCACGAGTTCATCAGTTGACAATGATGTAACATTTTCTTAACCAACTTCAAATTTTTACCTCCGTCTCTCCTTGCTCACGCGATGCAGTATCCATTGCAGGGTCCATACAAAAATGTAAATCTCCTGCTACAATCAAGTAACCCTTCTTAAAGTTTATAAGTTTTCTTAACAAACTCTCTAGGCATGTCATTGAGTTCTTTATAGGGTAATAAATGTTTGCTAATGTGCATTGTATTTCTTGTAATTTTCCTTTCAAAAATAAAAAGCGACCTTCTGGATCAACTAATCTATCTTCCATAGTAAATCTTACATCTTTTGCCAACCCAATTGCAACCCCTTTTGAATGTTTAATTGCTGAATTTGTGTAATACCACATTGGGTAGTGTTTGGAATATAATTTGACATTTGTATGCTGTGATAAATATGTCTCTTGCAAAAACACTACATCAATGGAATGTTGATGGATTTCCTTAAGAATCTTATGCCTTTTAGTTTAGGTATTCAGACCTTTCACATTATATGTCATAAAATTACTCATAATCATTCCTACTACTATCTCCTCCATCTAAATACCAACTTAAAGGAGCACAGGTGTATAAAATTTGGAACAGGAAAATATCTTCAGAGTGATCTTTATCACCCACCCCCACTATCCCTATTTTTAACCCTTTTTGGCCCATATCCAAGCCCTGGAATCTGAAGAGGTATATTCCCACAATCGACTCTTCTGTGGAGTTCTTCTCAAAACACGCATCCCTAACCAGAACACTATTCCCAAACCTCCAATAACATATATACTTGACATATTAAGCTTTCCGATGTCCTGTTTTGAAAGAAAGAAAGAAAGAAGTGTCTTCTGGGGAAACCCGTCGTCCTCACACAGGCATTCACCAACTGTCTCTGAAGATCCGGGGGACCCGGGACCTCCCGTCCATACAGAGTGCTCCGGCATCCCATCGCCTCTGCAACGAGCGAGTGGCTGTTCCCCAGATTCCCTGCTGCTGTCATGTGGATGCTCCCAGTGTCCTCCACTCCACACTCCAGCCGTGGCTACCGCACAGCCAGGGGAGATCAGAGCCTCCTAACTCCATTCACTCTATTTATACGGCCCCAAGGAGAAAGACAAGCCAGGCAGGGGATTTCAAAGAGCCACGGCTCCTATAGTAAGAGAGGCACCAGACACATCGGGAGCTCCTTGCTTTAGTGTCCTGCCGACGCCATGTTCAGGCTCCTCCCCCGATAGTTATGCTGTCTGGGCTTTTTTTTTAAACATTTGCTGCCAAGAGAACTATTGTGGTTTGCAGCCTGTGCCTATATCAGACATGGTAAAGATATTAGTTATTTGGGTTCCACATGTATAAGGAGACACGTGAATCTGCACCACAAAGTTTAGTGGTAAACGTGCGATCTGTTTAGTTACACATCGAAATTCAGAAGAAATTTTCTATATTCGGAGATTTGGATGTTACCAAATTTCCAAATCACAATAATAATGGATTTCAACGAATTTGAAATAAATTATAATGAAATGAAATAACGTAACTAAATAATGAACTTTCTGAATGCAGATTGGAAATGGAAACATATTGCAAAAAATACAGTAAGGTATAAAATTGAGATAAGGTTAGGATTCTCACGTAGGCTGGTCTCACAATGCTCAGTTGCAAAAATGTGGCAAAAACACATATGCATTTTTTGCTGTGATATTGCTCTGTTTTTGCTTTGGTGAGTTGCATTTTTCATGAGTTTTTGACGCATTTTTGCCACCTTTGCTTTGCATTTTTCCTCTGGACACGTGACTGGGCAAAGCACTTCCCACAGGCGCATTGTGTTTTTGATGCCTTTTTGCTGCTGTTTCTATTCAGTTTAATGGAGAGGTGCGTTTGTCAGTTTTCAGTTAAAAAGTGAAAGAAAAATGATTGAAAAATGTATTCCATCATACCTTAACAAATCAATCTGAAATTAATTTCATTTTATTTGTTATGTTATGTTATGATTCAGAGATTCTGATGAATCAACCTACATCCAAGGATCTTTAATGTAGGATAAATTAAGAGTTAATCCTCTTAGCACATACTGTATCATGAATTGGCATTTTATATGCACGGCAAGATCTTGATTTTGATATATTAGTGAAATGTAAATTCTAAGTACTAAAACTGTCATCCTTAAAGGTCAGGAAATGCGTCCCTGCAAATACAGATTTTATTTGACTCAACAGCAGAAATATGTAAAAAAATTCAGTTAAGAGTAAGTATGGGCAAATATATAAACTGTTCTTTAGTGTTTCTTCAAAAGCCATCAAGTATTATATTTTTTAATTTAGCAAGCATAAATACCAGAAATCTGCTTTATATTATGTTAACTTGAGTTGAAATTAGGCTTGTAATAGGATAAACAGTGTCTGCAGATATTAATGAGAAAACAGTGTTCTTTGTCATGTGATCAGTGGCAAATGACAGTGATCACAAGCTTAAAGTTAAAGTGTGTGAAGCCCATCCTGTAGTGAACATGGCACTTAAGACTCCCTAGTTTCTGATTAGTTTCTGAGATCTGGATGCTGATCTGCTGAGCGGGCCACAGCACACAGTCTCTGTACTGTAAACACACATAATTTAAGAGGGAGCAGAGAGACGGGGCAGTGACATTGAGAGGGGCATGATTAAGGAGAGCCAAAGCAATCTGACAACCCTGGAAGTGTTGATTTTAACTTGAGTAGCACTGTAGCAGAGAAAATATCTATGTCAGAACAGGGCCACTTGTAGTCAAAACCATGCTTGCTAAAAGAAGTGGTGTTATACTTACTTTTCCAGTGGCTCGTGTCTTGAAACACTGCCACTTTGATGCTCTGTAGTCTCTGCAAGTATTCCACACTTGGAATGCTGCTTCCTGCAGTAAGCTGTGGTTCCTCCTGCTGGCTCATATATCACTGCAGGTTATACGAGTTGGTGGAAGAAACCACTGCGTGCAGCGTGTTCACTAGGTATTTGACCTACACCTAGGTTTGCCACCTCATCCCTTTAAAACCGAACATATATTAATTACACAGGTTCTGAGGCTAATTTAATGCAGGTAAGACACTAAGTGAGCTTAATTACTACCTTAATCAACCACAGAACCTGTGTAGTTAATATGTGTTCGGTTTTTAAGGAAGGAGGTGGCAACCCTACCTACACCACTGGTTGAATACCTCTAGTGATTGGGGAGCAGTAAAGCAGCTGTGTTTCAAGACAATGGATGCTGGAAGAGTAATCCCTCTTCTTATAGCAGGTATAATTTTGGCTACAATTGACCCTGTGCTGACAGTTACTTTAACCTACTTTGGTAAAGAGGTTTAAATACAGTAATTAGCTAGTAAGCTTTTCTAGATCATATAGTAAGTACGGCAAAAAAGGCAGAATTTCTCTTATCCTACTGACTTGTAAAATGTTCATTCTATAACGACAGATGAACATCAACAGAAAATATATTGGCTTTCTGCAGAGCCTGGAAAAGTGCCATTCTTTTTTCCCTCATGAAATTAGATATTAAATTTGCCCATGTGTAAATGTTTAATGCGGCAGTTTTTCTTCTTTGTTTGTAATAATCTAGTATAATAAAATTATACTGATATATTCATAGTGCTGTAGATTCAGCATATTCTAGCAAGAAAACGACATCATAAATTTTTAAACAAGGGAAAAAATAACATGCATGTTTACATAAAATTATTGTTTAAAGCTTTAGTTTAGTTAAAATAAAAAAAAAAATCAGCACAAAGGACGGCACTTATTTAAAGAGAAGAGTCCCTTTTTGCTGCGGCTGCTCTCCCAATTGAAATCCGAAGTCCTCTGCCCCCCAGCTGTAGTCTTCTAATGAAGCAAGGGTAAATATGAATGGATTAACGTGTCATAGTCACACCTCCAGATTGCCAATTATGCCCGCCCTTTTCGCCCCCCTCTACCATTCAAGGATGGTGTGGATGCCTTGTGGATGGTGTGGTGGCAAAGAGATTCAGATTTCAATGAAGAGAGCAGCCAGCAACACAATTGACGTTGTTAAAATGTTTAACTAAACTTAGGCTTTAAAAATATTAACAATATTTGAATAAAACAAAAAAAAGGATGGTAATTCTTACTGTAGAAAAGCTGCTAGAGCTTTCTTACCCTATAAAAGATAGTTAGAGATTAGATAACTTACATATGTAGCAATTGTGCACACAGAGATGGACACGGTCATCCATCTTGCTAAAGACCCTCCATCTTGTATCTCTCTCTCCCTTCTCCAATCCCCCCTCCCTCTCTGTTGAGTGACATGTGGTCTGTATAATGTTGAGTTCAAAAGGCATCAGGCCCTAGCTGGAGAGCTTCATGGTTATAAACCCCAATTAGCCTGGCCCCAGTATGTCTGTGAGACTCTTGCTTGGAAAGGATCGCAAAGCCATAAACCAGTCCTTCACTGGGCTCCAAAGACATTCCAGCTAGCCGTAAAACAGACAACACATTTAAACCCCACTTTTCCATATAGTTTTATATCTGGATATGGAAAATAGTTACATAAAAACCAAGCATATATTCGGATAGCTCAATTTAATGTGAGTCGTCTGATATCTTACACCCCCTAGTTGAAGTCTACAGGAGAGCAGAAAGCCATATAGCTGAAATAGTGAATTATGGCATGTTTAATATCTAGACGTTCAGCAGGTGATTCTGCATATTAATCTACCCATGGATAGAATGTTACATGTACCTAGGAAAGGTTATTGCCCTGGTATAATTTGCGAGGGATTTTGGTTCTAGTCTGAGTCCCCTGCCTACAACACCCTCCCCAAATGAGGCGATTGGTTCTCTGCTTCAAGGAGACACCCTGTTGAGTTCCTAGAAAAGGCAGTTATGCTTGGAGCAGAGAGTAAGTTGAAGTTGAAGAAACATCCCTTTTAACATCGGAACCAACTTGGGAGAACGGCACCTTTTGCTCAAGAAATTTGATCTGCTTGACCCAGGACTTTTGGCAAGTACTTTACCTCTCTAAACTTCTTTGTTATCTCTTTGCTGTGTTATTGCTCTCTGTATTTATATATATATATTGGCTACATCTTTTTCTGTAAATACTTTTATTGCACCATTTTGACCCTTTTAGTAATAAATCCTATTTTCTGAAAAGTGTTGAACTGTTTCTAAAGCTCTTTAATGCAAACTAAGAATCCCTGTCTCTGAAAAGTGCTACTGTGTGTTTAAACTTCTGAATACATCTGTCTGCGGTGACATTGTGTATGCAGACGCTTATTCCAACATCATAGTGTTATTGCTAATATTGGTGAGTTTCCTCCTTCTCTGTACAAAAAGGCGATGGTGGCAGTGTGAAGGGTTAATTGCATAATTAACCTGACCCGGTAACAATCGCTCTCAGGCTGCAGGTACACAGATTGTGGTCCATTAGCTGGAAAATCTTTGTGCAGGGTTCAGCTGAGCGTGGTATTGTTACGCAAGTGAGAGCGAGGTTTTAGATCGGTCACAAGTTGGTGAGAAGGGCTGGGGGTCTGATGCCGCGATCGTCACAACATAGATGTACAGTAGTATATAATCAGGGCTCTCTGTATTCTCAGCTGCCACTGTGCCTAGAGGAGGAGGTTGTCTGCACTGTAACCTTTTTGAAGAAAACAAATAAGCAATGCATATTTACATATTTACACTCTATTCTGCTCTTGTAGACTGCCCCTCAATTCAAGGAGTACTCCATCCACCAATACATTCACCATATACAAAAAAGACTTCCAAAGGACAGGAAAATAGACAACAGGAAATGAGTAAATCACTACCACTGAGCATATCCAAACAGAGGTATATTTATTATTCAATTAAACCAGCAAAAAGCTACTGCTAATGGACTGGCACAGACGTCATATGAAATTGAAAAAAAAAAAAAACCAACCAGTTTCCAAAAGAAAAAAACATTTATTTTACAAAAATTAAAAACACAATGCTATACCTGTCCTTAATAAAGCCCCCCCCCCCCCCCCAACCTAAGATTCTCCATCCGATTCACAATTCCTGCATGGAAACAAATTCATAGATGCATCCATGAAGGATTATATATTTTATGCCTTCCTGGAAAGTGGGCGAACTTATGCAGATGTTCCTAAACTTCAGATTTGTTTTATCCCTTCGATGTCAGACCATTTCAACTATGGCAAGGTCATCCCACACAATGTATACAATGATGCTTCACTGGCTCCTCCAAATGCCAAGAATTCAAATGAAATCCATATTCTCAAGGAATGCATACCTCCATATTATATAACAACAGAGACAAACTTGAGAAGCTAATTTTCATCCAGTATGTATATAATCAGTTCATGTTCAACCATTGTAAATGGCTCTTAAAGGATATATCCATAAATACCTCTTCAATAAAACACATTCCTACTAGTATAATATATGGAAAGCTCTCAAGGGTGGATTTTATATTTGCCAAACCACAATGGTCTTTATAGCAGGTATATCATATACATTAGGGGGGAGGAATAACACACTTTACCTCAATGTAGATCATGTGAAACAGTCCATACACTCCTGTTAGTGTCAACAGAGGGAAACAAGGATGTAATCTGTTGTCACAGGGAGTTAAAATAGTTCAAGAATCTGAACTGGGTATAAACATCTATTGCCATGGAAATTGGTCAAAAAAATATTCTGGCTACAAATCATGTCAGGAGTCTTCCATCATATTGGTCAATTTGTTTATAAAAGTAAACGTTTTTGGGACTTTTAAGGTCTGATCCTTCAGCAATTCAGCATTCTGCAGCAAACCAATTAAATTGATATAAAACAAAGTTTTTATTGTACACAACTTATAAGACAACACCTAGTAGTGGGCGATATAAAACTGTACATGTGGAGATATATATATATATATATATATATATATATATATATATATATATATATATATAAATGATTAACATTCAAAATGGAGGTGACCTCAAGAACCAGTAATGATCTTATATCAAGTGTACATATGTTTATACAGTATATACAGTATCTCACAGAAGTGAGTACACCCCTCACATTTTTGTAAATATTTTATTATCATGTGACAACACTGAAGAAATGACACTTTGCTACAATGTAAAGTAGTGAGTGTACAACTTGTATAACAGTGTAAATTTGCTGTCCTCTCAAAATAACTCAACACACAGCCATTAATGTCTAAACCGCTGGCAACAAAAGTGAGTACACCCCTAAGTGAAAATGTCCAAATTGGGCCCAAAGTGTCAATATTTAGTGTGGCCACTATTATTTTCCAGACCTGCCTTAACCCTCTTGGGCATGGAGTTCATCAGAGCTTCACAGGTTGCCACTGGAGTCCTCTTCCACTCCTCCATGATGACATCACGGAGCTGGTGGATGTAAGAGACCTTGCGCTCCTCCACCTTCCATTTGAGGATGCCCCACAGATGCTCAATAGGGTTTAGGTCTGGAAACATGCTCGGCCAGTCCATCACCTTTACCTTCAGCTTCTTTAGCAAGGCAGTGGTCATCTTGGAGGTGTGTCTGGGGTCGTTATCATGTTGGAATACTGCCCTACGGCCCAGTTTTCGAAGGGAGGAGATCATGCTCTGCTTCAGTATGTCACAGTACATGTTGGCATTCATGGTTCTCTCAATAAACTGTAGCTCCCCAGTGCCGGCAGCACTTATGCAGCCCCAGACCATGACACTCCCACCACCATGCTTAACTGTAGGCAAGACACACTTGTCTTTGTTCTCCTCACCTGGTTGCTGCCACACACGCTTGACACCATCTGAACCAAATAAGTTTATCGCGGTCTCGGTTCCAGTAATCCATGTCCTTAGTCTGCTTGTCTTCAGCAAACTGTTTGCGGCTTTCTTTTGCATCATCTTTAGAAGAGGCTTCCTTCTGGGACAACAGCCATGCAGACCAATTTGATTCAGTGTGCGGCATATGGTCTGAGCACTGACAGGCTGACACCCCACCCCTTCAACCTCTGCAGCAATGCTGGCAGCACTCATATGTCTATTTCTCAAAGACAACCTCTGGATATAACACTAAGCATGTGCACTCAACCTCTTTGGTCGACCATGGCGGGGCCTGTTCTGAGTGGAACTTGTTCTGTTAAACCGCTGTATGGTTTTGACCACCGTGCTGCAGCTCAGTTTCTGGGTCTTGGCAATATTCTTATAGCCTAGGCCATCTTTATGTACAGCAACAATTCTTTTTTTCAGATACTGGACTAAAGCCAGATGTGCAAATAAAGCATTTGGTTATATAATTTGATTTTGTTGGATTTCTGCTTTCTCATTTCATGCACATGCCACTTTCATGCCTGACAACGCATGCATTGATGGTCAATACAGAGTGGGTGAACGCTATTTGAACCACATTTGGATGCCATGGAGGAGGCTGAAGCGGTTTCTTAATGATCATTCTTGAGCTGCTTTTGACCATTCTATAACATGATGGTCAAATACATCTGGTAAACCTCTGAGCACGGAGTGGGGTGATATGTGTTTCACATGGATAACATTTGGCCATCTAGCAATTGAAGATTCACGTGTGCATCTTTGATATTTTCCAGTTTTTTAGAATTGGGACTCACTTTTATTTTCCACTTTTATACTATTTTCATATTGTATTGGAAGCAATGTCACATCTAGCTTCACGGATGCACAGCTAGGATTGCATTATTATTGTATATTTATACTTTTAGAGCTACACTTTTATTTGTATATTTGCTTACAAATGTTCAGAAATTCTGTTGGTGATGTGGGGAGTATTTAGTTCATGGAGTGAGGAGCAATCTACTGTCAATCTGACATTTTACTCATTACCTTACTTCATCATGTGTAAGCACATTATACAGCTTGAAAAGCAGTTATTTTTGTTTTATATTTGCTTTTCACTCACATTATATTATATTATACACTGCTCAAATAATTAAAGGAACACTTAAAAACACATCAGATCTCAATGGGGAAAAATATGATGCTGGATATCTATACTGATATGGACTGGGTAATGTGTTAGGAACGGAAGGATGCCGCATCATTTGATGGAAATTAAAATTATCAAACTATAGAGAACTGAATTCAAAGACAACCCGAAAATTAAAATGAAAAAATGATCCAGCAGGCTAGTTCATTTTGCTGAAATTTCATTGCAGCAACTCAAAATGGTACTCAGTAGTTTGTATGGCCCCTATGTGCTTGTATGCATGCCTGACAAAGTCTGGGCATGCTCCTAATGAAACGACGGATGGTGTTCTGGGCTATTTCCGCCCAACTCTGGACCAGGGCATCACTGAGCTCCTGGACAGTCTGAGGTACAATCGAAACATGATATCCCAGAGGTGTTGTATTGGATTTAGGTCAGGCGAGCGTGGGGTCCATTCAATGGTATCAATACCTTCATCCTCCAGGAACTGCCTGCATACTCTCACCACATGAGGAACCAGCACAGGGTCTGACAATGTGTCCAAGGATTTCATCCCGATACCTAATGGCAGTCAGGGTACCATTGTCTAGCTTGTAGAGGTCTGTTCGTCCATCCATTGATATGCCTCCTCAGACCATCACTGACCCACCACCAAAATGATCATGCTGAACAATGTTACAGGCAGCATAACGCTCTCCACGGTTTCTCCCTTTCACATCTGCCACATGTGCTCAGGGTGAACCTGCTCTCATCTGTGAAAAGCACAGGGTGCCAATGGCAGACCTGCCAATTCTGGTGTTCAATGGCAAATGCCAATCGAGCTCTATGGTGCCGGGCAGTGAGAACAGGACCCAGTAGAGGACATTGGGCCCTCAGGCTACCCTCATGAAGTCTGTTTCTGATTGTTTGGTCAGAGACATTCACACCAGTGGCCTGCTGGAAGTTATTTTGAAAGGGCTCTGGCAGTGCTCATCCTGTTCCTCCTTGCAAAAAGGAGCAGAAAGTGGTCCTGCTGATGGGTTAAGGACCTTCTATGGCCCTGTCCAGCTCTCCTAGAGTAACTAAGAAAAGGTAATCAGCACAAACACTAACACCAGATGACCAAACTGATAATAAAAGCCCATAAAGTCCAAATAGATTAAAATAGGAAGGTCCATGGAGCACTTTGGGTAAGCTTCATAAAGTACTGTAGCAGAACTTTGTGTAATAAGAATGAAAAAGAAGCGCCTCTAAGTGCAGCAGAACCACTTTAATATATCTCAAATGCAGAAACACTCACATGTAGCAGTAGTAAAACAGGCATATATTGGGTAAGTATCCAAGAAAGTATGAGGAACGGATGTGTTCCAGAATTGGACATCCGCGTCTGCGCCTAGGAGTGGCGTGGTGACAGGAGGAAGAAGCCAGCCGGCATGTGTAACCTCACTAAGATGGCATCTGGAATGCACGTTGAGGCACAACGTCGGCGTGATGACGTCAGGAACCAGCATGCATAGCGACGCATTTAAGAGCATGCGCTAACCTCTATTGGCGGAAGCACGCTCCTTTGTCAAGCTGAAAGGGCAAAGGCTGAAGACCGGTCTTCCGCCAATAGAGGTTAGCGCATGCTCTTAAATGCGTTGCTATGCATTCTGGTTCCTGGCGTCATCACGCCGACAATGACGTTGCGTCTCAACATGCATTCCAGACGCCATCTTAGTGAGGTTACACATGCCGGCCGGCTTCTTCCTCCTGTCCCCACGCCACTCCTGGGTGCAGACGCGGATGTCCGATACTGGAACACAGCTGTTCCTCATACTTTCTTGGATACTTACCCAATATATGCCTGTTTTACTACTGCTACATGTGAGTGTTCCTACATTTGAGATTTATTAAAGTGGTTCTGCTGCACTTAGAGGCGCTTCTTTTTCTTTCTCCTAGAGTAACTGCCTGTCTCCTGGAATTTCCTCCATGCTCTTGAGACTGTGCTGGGAGACACAGCAAACTTTCTGCCTGAAGATGTGACCATTGATGTGCCATCCTGGAGGAGTTGGACTGCCTGTGCAACCTATGTAGGGTCCAGGTATTGCCTCATGTTACTAGTAGTGACACTGACCCTAGCCAAATGCAAAATTAGTGAAAAACAGTCAGAAAAGATTGGTGGAGAAAAAAATGTCAGTGGCCTCCTCCTTTAAAACCATCCGTTTTGAGGGTTGTCTCATTGTTGCCCATCTAGTGTCCCTGTTGTTAATTTCATTAACAACAAAGCAGCTGAAACTGATTAAAAACCCCCTCTGCTACTTAATCGACCAGATCATTACCCCAGGAGTTTAATGGACTTGATGCTATACTCTGACTAAAAAGGGTTCCTTTAATTTTTTTGAGCAGTGTGTTTACACCATATTGTGTTCACAGTGGGTAAGTGGTTAGCACTTTCGTCTAGTAGTATGTGGGTGTTGGTTCGAATCCAAACCACGGCACTACCTGGTTTGAGTTTGCATGTCCTTTGAGGGCAGGGACTGATATTAATGGATAATATATATGTGTAAAGCACTGCATAAATTGACAGCGCTATATACAGTAAGTACCTGTAATAAATAAATAAGACATGCCATGCACTTTCATTGGGCAAAGTGATTCTGGTGACTCTCCAGTATGCTTTTCCTATGAGGCTATTGTAAAGTGAGCAAGCCATAGATGCACTCCTTTCTATTAAAATTTCTATGAATCTTTGGGGTTGATTTACCAAACTGGAGAGTGCAAAATCTGGAGCAGCTCTGCATGTTAGCCATTCACCTTCTAACTTCAACTTGTTCAATTATGCTTTGACAATAAAACATAGAAGCTGATTAACTACCATGCATAGCTGCACCTGATTTTGCATGCTCTGGTTTTGGTAAATCAACCCTATAGTCTGTTTGGGACTGAAGAAATGAGGAGGAGTCCATCTTCTCCTGAACATCCTAAGTTCCATCAAGTAATTGATGAGTCCCAGGAGCCATTCCTTGCTTCTTTAAATCTTCTAGTGTATGCATCTAAAGAATCTTATGAGAATGGAGGAATGAATTGCTATGGCTAATGACAACCATTCTTCTTTTCTTCTATTTACAAACTACGGTACACATAGATCGAATTTTCAACTTCATCTAAAATTTTGTTCTGTCTTACTTAATGTAGGTTCCCTCTCTTCTATCTTATATCTCTTTTTTCAATATGCAAAAATAGGTTGTACTTCATTTGCTTTTTCCAGCTACCCTCCTAAATATATTTTTTTCTTCTGCCTTATACTTTGATATGTATCCATTATATTCCATCTCAATTTTTTTTTCCTTTGTGGTTTTTTTTCATTGGTACACATTATTTATGCATCAATATGTGGCAATAAATTAATTATTTACAGATGAAATGGCAGTGAAGAAAGCATTGTAGAAATACATTAGAAATTATATTTTGTTGAATCCAACAAATGTATTTACTTTATCATATGTATTGTCAAAATTTAGCTTTTGTTATACAATGCACATATGAGTGTTATATTGTCATAGGTCCTTGTTGACACCTGTATCTTACATTGTCACAGTATACTGTATTAATGTTTACTTATGCTGTCCTATTGGCCTATCATAATCATCTATATTAATCTGCATGCTGTCAACCTTAATTCAGAAAAATTTAATTTTAAAGAATCTGGGGAAATCATAAAGTGCATGACTTTTTAAAGGGCCATACTGCTAGAAAAGTGATGCAAATGCTTCAATTATTATATTATTTTACAGGATTTACATAGCGCCAACGGTTTGCACGGCACTTTTTAATATTAAAGGAGACAGTACAGTTACAATACAATAAAATGCAAAAGGGTTAAGAGGGCTCTGCCCATAAGAGCTTACAATCTAATGAATTTCTCCAGTCTGGAGAATTTTAAACGTACAACAATGTTTTGGTGTCAGTTCCCTTTAAAACTACCTACACCTATTTCAGGAAAGCATTTGTGCCAATTTTGATAAGAGTACTGACACATGCAACAAATTTAGGCAGTTCTTGCTATTGTCACTGCTAAAACTTGTTTATTCCAGTTAGTGAAACTTCTATAGAAAGCATCCACAAGTTCATAAAAACTCAAGAAAAGTCTAAAAACATCCATTTTTTTTCTACTTTACCTTTCAAGTACTCTGAAAAGAGATTTGCACTTTTCATCAGAGCGTCTTCTATGAGGGGGTACTAATACTGTGATTTTGCAGGTCTGAGGTTCTGGAATGAACTTGCACCATGAGCACCACGTGTGGCTTGAGTTTTTTTCCCCATGGGTGGCTACCTACAATCCAAAAACATACTGGTGACTAAACAATCATCCACAAATTACCTCAAGTGTTTGATTAACTTTGACATGAATATTAAACTGTAAACATGTAAGGACTTGTTTTGATGGATCAGTGTTCTATGCATACAGCATATGGAAAGAACATCTGGTGCCAATGTGTTTCTCCTCCGGTCAAACATACTCTTCCATGACACACGCCCATGCCATCTTGTGGAATTTATGGAGAATGCAGAAGAAGCATGCTCACTGCTCAGCTGGGACCCTAACACCATCAAGTGGAAATAAAATTTATATTCTACTCATGTAGCAGTAAAAGTTCATAAACAAAAAGGTCCCACATGGTCCTGAACATGTACGAACATTGACTTTCTAATCCAAAGGATTTGCATTTCTGTCCCTACATTTCTGAGATGCTGCCCTCTTGTTTAGCAAGTTCCTTATCGGCACATACAGAACAGTGCTTGTTTTACAACATTTAATACCTGACAAAGGATTCCCAGAGTGCTATAGGGGTTACCTACACAGACAGAATACCAGGAGCAGTCTGCCTTGAGGCATTGCTTTCTCTGAATGAGAGAGATGTTAGATAAGGGATGAGTCACTGCAATAATTAATTCAGTTCTATGTGTAAATTTCATCTTTAGCTATTTTGTTTTGAAAAATGGAGATTTTTCACAGCATATGACAAAGAGGAAGAGAAATGCATGTAACATTGAGCCCAAAACTCCTGAGCCCAAAACTTGCTGGCTGGATAGGTGAATGCTTAATTTTTGTATTTAATTTTTGCTGAACTCTGGGCACAAAACCTTTCATTGAAATATACTGGTCAATAGTCATAAAGGATATGAATCAAATTTGTGTGCACCAAATGCCTTTACAACACCATATTACCTTGTAGAATTATTATTGATATCACCACTGTGCCTGTGCATTGAGCAGAGCTGTGGGAGGGACCCAAAAGCCCCCCCCCCCCACTGCAGGCTGCCAGTAGAAAACTTCAGGAAGGGGCGGAGACAAGACCAGTCACTCAGCAGAAGAAGAGAGCAGAAGTGACAGCTCTTTATAACAGGAAGCTCCTACAAAGAGGCAAAGTTAAACACTGGACTACTGCTCAGATCTGGAAGAAATACACAAAGTACACCAAGAGTCATGGAAGAATACACATGATTTTTATATTTATACAAAATTTGCATATCTGAGAGTTAAGCTTTAACCTCTTCCCATCCGTCCATTGCCTATAGATGGCGGACGGGAAGCTAACATACCTGTACGTCAGCCCGCATCGGCAGCTCCTGCGCAGCTCACAGAACGCACACCTAGGAGCCCAGCAATTGGTGTGTCATCCGGATCACATTACCACTGTGTCCGGGAGATCACATGGTGTTTTACCATGTGACTGTTGTGACCAGGCACAGCACTCACATTGTAAACACTGTATAGTGAAAGGAAAGATTGCTTCTCTCTGCTCTGACTGTGAGAGCAGAGAAAAGCGATGCAGCAGCTTGTGAGTGTGCAGCAGCCTGTCAGGCTGCTTGTACACTCATAAACTGCTGCGCCAGCCACCCCAGTGTCCCTGATCACTGCTCATAGAATTCAATAATAAACAAAACAGCCAGCTCTCTCACCTGTCCAAGTGCACACAATCATGGCCATACACCATACCAATGTCCTAATGACTGCCATTCCAGCGCCCCGATCACCGCCATACCCCATACCAGCGCCCTGATCACTGCCATATGCCATACCAGCACCCCAATCACCGTCATATGCCATACCAGTGTTCTGATCACCGCCATACCCCATACCAGAATTCTGATCACCACTATACCTCATACCAGCATCCTGGTCAACCTATATACCATACCAGTATCCTGATCACTGCCATGCCCCATACCAGCATTCTGATCACCTCATATGCATAACAGCATCCTGATCACTGCCATACCCCATACTAGTGTCCTTATCACAACCATACTCCATATAATTTTTCTGATCACCACCATACCCCATACCATCCTTTTGATCACCACTATACCCCATACCATCATCCTGATCACCACCATACTCCATACCATCATCCTGATCACCACTATACCCCATACCATCATCCTGATTACCACCATACTTCATACCATCATCCTGATCACCACTATACCCGATACCAGTGTCCTGATCACCACCTTACCCCATACCAGCATTCGGATCACTACCAAACCCCATACCATCTTCCTGATCACTCCATACCAGTGTCCTGATCACTGCCATACCAGCGTCCTGATCACCACCATACCTCATGCTGCTGTCCTGATCATTGCCATACTCCATACCAGTGTTCTGATCACTGCCATACGTCATAACAGCGTCCAGCAGTTTAGGTCTCAACTGATCAATTTTCAAATATATATCCCATAGTTTGTATACTCTATAGCTTTCACCCAGACTAAATAATATACACTGTTTTGGGTTATGTTTACCCAAAAATGTAGCAGAATAAAAATTGGCCAACATTTATGAATAACTATTATTTATTTGCAAAATTTTAAAACAAAAACTATGCAAAAAATGATTTTTTTTCAAAATGTTCAATATTTTTTTCACTTAGATAGCAAAAAATAAAACACCCAGTGGTGATTAAATACCACAAAAAGAAAGCTATGTCTCAAAAAATTATAAAAATTTCATTTGGGTACAGGGTATTGTCACTCAAACTGTGCTAGTGCTGAAAGCTGAAAATTGGCCTGGACTGGAAGGGTGATGAAAGTGTCCCGACTTGAAGTGGTTTAATAAAAGTTTATTTTTTAGTCCTGGCATAGTAAGTATAAAAGCAACAGATAAATATAATTACTATTCCTTTTTTTTTTTTTATAAAAACTTGAAAGATATGTTTGAGTTAATGTTAAAGCTTAGGCAGATTATTTTATTAAGGGTAGGCTCTGTCTCAAATATCACATAGCGCATGAGACATTGCCACTGAAGCCTATTATAAATATGGTTACTTGTTGACTTGAAAGAATTCACAGATGATTAGGCTCCCCCAAAAACACATTAGTTAAATCCAAAGAAGTCTGGGCCAATTCATACAAAAACATCCTGTATGCAGTGCATTAACCCAGATATATGGCACATGTCATTGTGTTAAGGCAGCCTTTTCATTATAAACGGGCTCCCAATGAACCACAATGGATGAAAAAAGTCCATGACTCTTTTCTCAAAACATGGTGTGTTATGTTTTGCATTCTGCTGTACAATGTGTGGGGAAGTTACAGTGAATGGCACTGCAGCGCAATGCACATACAGAAGATGCTTTGCCATAGGACAACACATGTTAACACATATGTTTTGGTGCATGTTGCCACAATGCACAAGTATGGGCTCTAAAGTTGCACTCCACCTTCACCCAGGAATGTGAAACACAATCAGACTGGAATTGGGTTTCAGGACTCTCTTTCAGAACAGCTCCTGCTAGTTGTGGCACTCTAGACCATGTCCTATGTGAAAAATAGACACAGAAGAAAGGCACTTCTAAGTGCAGTACCTTAGCAGGTTTATTAGGACACAGGATTAAAAACACTTACACGGTAACAAAGGGTACAGGCTCATCAAAAACCAACCAAGCTTCCATCAGTATTGATAAGGGCCCTCTTGGCTAGCCGGCGGCTGAGGGACTAGTGGAAAACAGGAGCCAAGATGGGCACCATACTTCAGGTATAGGCATGGAACGCACATGCCAAAGTGTGACGTCAGAATGGGGCAGCAAAGCATTTCAGAGCATGCTCAGAAGCTTCTTCTTCAGACCTAAGCCCCAAGGACTGGAGGGCGGCTTAGATAGCAGAGAGGGGTGGGAACAGGGGCATCCCTAGGGTTGGTGTCACCAGTGTGGGGATCATCGGCTTGCAACCTATACGGGGTTAACTGATCTCTTCACGAGCTCCACAAAAACGTGAGTTTTAAAGCAAGCCGACGACCCCCGCAAGATGGATCGGATCTGCGGATTGGGGAGCATAATGGATCACAGTTGCCAGATCCATTTTCAGAATGCCCCGTCTCTTGGTTAGCAGAGAGAATGCCTGCCCACTTGTTGTTTGACAGAAAATTCCGGCTCAGAGAATTGGCTAATTGGTTCTCTGTTGCTGGCACATATGCTGATTTTAAATCTGCCAGATGTACAGGGTTAGACAAAAATAGAAACAGTACATGATTTGCAGGTGTGAAAGTGACAACATGTTTCCTGTTGAAAGCAGAAGTGATGTACCATTCTTTTGCTTCCACCATGTGATGAAACACCTGACTAACAGGTGGGAAGCCTCACTTTTGTCATTCACTGCGTGTGCTGCTAGTAATATGGAGTCATGTCAGAGCTTACTGAGCTTCAAAGATGGCTCGCTTAGCTGGTGCCTCTGTGACTGAAGTTGCCAATTTATTTGCCGTGTCGCAAGGTACAGTATTAAAGGTTATGACGGTATACACATTTTTTTGGGAAAACTTTGTCTTATATTCATAAGCACAGTCGACATAGTCAACTGACCGAAAATGACAAAAGGACATGGAGCAGCACTGTGGCCCAGAATAAGAAAGCAACTGCTGCAAAAGTGACTGCAGAGCTCAATCTCAGTCTTCACAGGAAAAGATATAGATTCACACCATCATAGGACAGCAGGACTCTATCCCGCCACCTTTCTCCTGGCTCTCTCCTTTGAGCTTCTCCAGATCCAACTTGATCCCTGGACTTGAACTTGTGAATACTACTCCCAGCTAAACCTTGCTTGGACCTTGATGTCTTACTAAAAGCTTCTTCTCTTCACAGGTGTCTCCTCCTGCAGGATTGGACACAGCAACACTGCACGCTGCTGCTCAGGCCTCTGACTATTTATATGCTCTCTCACCACCTACTGGGCACCCCCCCCCAGGGATTGGCTGGAGAACTATAAATATTCAGGCTGCATGCCCTGTTCTTCCTCCCACTATGATGTTAAAAGCCTCTTAGAAGACAGAAACAGAGGAGCAGCCTGTGAAACACTAAGCCAGGGGCGGACTGACCATTCGAGCACTCGGGCACTGCCCGAGGGCCCGGGGTCAGTAGGGGGGCCCATGAAATGTCCCTGGTACCTTTTATAGGCTTTTATGGGTTTGCTTTGAGTGTGGGCAAGGACACAGGGGCCCCATAATCCCCTATTGCCTGGAGGCCCCATGAGTTGTCAGTCCGCCCCTGCACTGAGCAGTCTTAATTAATCAACACCTGCTCCACTGATTACAGCGGAGCTAACTATATTTACCTAGCAACCTACTCTACACTAGGAGGGTGGTACATCAGCTATAACGCATAGAGAACAGATAGAAATTCATGGTAGTTTAGTACACTTTTAGAACAACCAGCGCTCCATACATATCATAACAAATCGATCATGGCAGTTTTTGTTAATGAACTAGGTCACTGAATGTTGATTCATTACAGTATATGGACTCTGCTTAATCCAGTTTCTTGCACAGTGCAATGCATGTGGCGGAGCAACTCTTTCATTCTTCATTTAATGAAATGACAGCAGTTTGCTATAAAAGTTCAGGACGTTTCGAGTTTATTAGTGTCCTCCATTTCTGCCTTGGAGGAAGAAGCCAATTATATTGTTCCTCGGTATTAGTCTTTAATGAGCATAAAAAAAAATCATGGAGATTGTGACAAAGCACATATACTTTCAGACGTTTTCAGTTTTAATTATAATTAATAGATTCCCTTTAGAACAGATTTGTCAGATAATATCCAGTTAGGAATACAAGATATCAGCTCAAAATTATTTTAGCTGAGCTGAGCTAAAAATAAATGAACTGATAAATGTTATATCTGTGGTTTTCAAAGGGTATATGAATCAGGAGGTACATAGTTTATATCATATTTATATAATTATGTTAAAATATCATGTCCAGTGCTAGGAACTAAATGTAAAAATGTCATAGGAGTTCAGAGACAGGCAACTAAATCAGGGATGCAGTTAATGAATAGAAATATTGTAAGGGTTCAGTTTGCATAAAAGACATCTCAGATACTCCCTAATTAGCGTGTTTATCTATAATCAAGACTTGCATGATGAAATGACAAAATTCATTTTAAATCATATAGAGTGAATGTAAAGTTTATCTAAAATACATAAAAAATACAATTTTGTAGCTGGAAATCATTGTAGTAGACACTGCTACTACAATTAGCTCCAGCTGCTCAGCATGGGACTCAGAATCTAGTGAAGATTGCTGTAGTAGTGATTTCCAACTTCCAAAGCGATCCAACATTTAGGCTTGTTTCACATTTCTGCAGGTGGATACCGCTGTGGGACCCACACGTCCTCCCGGAGCTGCAACCACACAGAATGTAGGACCCGTGGGCAAGTGCCACTAATCCTAATGGCTTGCAGCCCCCACTGGAAGTTGCATCCGCACTGGGAAACGCACAGTAGTGCAGTTCTCGTGCAGGCTGCAATTTTTGAAAAGGTGCAGGGACCTTTTTGCTGCATTTTGTGAGGCACAACAGCCCATTCAAATGAAATCAATGGGATGCCGTGCCCAAGCAAAGAGGCCCACACAACACGCAAAAGTGGGAACCTAGGCTTATAGTATATGCATATGTAACACACTGCACTAATACTGATTGCAGGATGTTAATAAATCACAGGATGGCAGTGTTCTGTGGTTCAGTTATCCAGACTTTATTGAAGCAAATACTTGTTGAACTTGTATGCTGGTAGCAGGACTTCTGCACTCAAACAAGGAGTGAACAGACTACATTTCCCAGAAGAGCTGATAAAGTGGTGTGAGCTTATATATTGAGAAGCCTGGGGATTTTACAGGAAGGAAGAAGATGGTGAGAGGTGGATGACGTGCATGGAGAAGTCTGTCCGGGACTCCAGTGATCCAGGCTGGATCTGGCCATCTTACAGAGAAGAAAAGAGGGACTGCAGACCACTGGTATTGCTGATGAGCAGGACAGTCAATCCTGCAGGCATACTGATTATAGTGATACCATTGGCATCACTTTTTAACAGAGGGGTCAAGATAACATAGGGTCCCCACAACAGAGTTCCCACACTTTAGAGGTTCAACCCCTGCTAAAGTCTGCTTCTGTCCCTTTCTTCAATTTTAGCCAATTCTTGCCTTAATCTTTTGTGTTAAAGAGACCTTACCCAGTTTCAACATCACTCAAAGGGGAATATTTCTGTTGCTGCACCATATTGCTCTTACACAAAAAAGGATCTTGGTTTTAATGTGGACCAACTAGGGCCCCATCACGCGTGCAGAAGATTTGTCACCATTCTTTTATGAGGTACAAAAGGGGAAATTATTGCTTATAAAAAAGATTAAACTCAAGTGTTAAAACCTGTTCCCAGCTATTGAGAACTCAAAAGTAAGTTAACCTGACATCTTGATAGTTCACTTCAGCTCACTTGGGGAGAGGTATCTCAGAACCTGAAGCTGGAGTTAATGTTTAAATTCTGATCCTGCAGATCATTTGGGTTTACTTAACCACTTGAAAATCAAAAAAAAAACGTAAATACCCACGCTATCGTGACAAATCATATATTCAATAAAAATATATATATATAATGCTGCTGTTCCTAAATTGAATAACACCTCAAATAAGGAATGATCAATATCACAGCGCACAAAAAAACATTTTTAAACGTGACAAAATCCAAAGTCCCAAACAAACAGTGCTTGAGTGCTCCACTCAAAAAATTGTGTCCAAACGAAATGTGTTCAATATGTAGTATCACCCCACAATGCTCCACGATCACCTTCCAATACCCTTCACGCTCACCAGATATAATGGACTCCTAGCTCTTTTGGCTTAAGAGTCAAAAAGGCTTAAACTGGTGAGGTGTGTTCCCAGGCATAATCAGGACCAGACAGGCAGAACCAAGATTCAATGTACTTCCTCAATACTTGATCCTCATGCAGGCAGGAAAAGTATAAGAAACAAGGGGGACACACATAGAGTAACATTCCTTTATTAAACAATCTCCAGATACATATTGCACTCACATGTAACACAAAGTTAAAAGCTTTTAGGTTAAACAATGTTTCGTGATCCCCACATCCACACACTATCTATAGGCAAAAATGGCTCCGGAGCATCGCTCACAGTGTGTGCTCCACTCACCGGACGTGACGTCACAGAGGTCGGACAGGAACCAGAAATTATATCGACGCATTTCTCCAGTGCGTTCTCCTCCAGGGCGTTCTCAAAGATCTTTTCCAGTTCCTGTCCGACCTTTGTGACGTCATGACTGGTGAGTGGAGCACACGCTGTGAGCGGCACTCTGGAGCCATTTTTGGCCATTGGAGCACTCAAGCACTGTCTGTTTGGGACTTTGGATTTTGTCATGTTTTAAAAAATTCTTTTTTGCACTGTGTTATTGATCATTCATTACTTAACCACTTGCCCTCCAGAGGATTTACCCCCTTCCTGATCAGGCCATTTTTTACGATATGGACCTGTGTTACTTTAACTGACAATTGCGCAGTCATGCAACACTGTACATAAATGACATTTATGTCCTTTTTCCCACAAATAGAGCTTTCTTTTGCTGGTATTTGATGACCTCTGGGTTTTTTTATTTTTTGTGCTATAAACAAAAAACATCTGCCAATTTAAAAAAAAATATATATATTTATTTTTTTACTTTTTTTTACATTTGCTATAAAACATACCCAGTAAAAAAATTTAAAAAATCAAATGTTGTCATACATTTAGGAAAAAAAGTATTCTGCTACATGTCTTTTCTAAACAAAAAATCCCAATACGTGTAAATTAATTGGTTTACGTGAAAGTTATAGCGTCTACAAATGGCGCTATATATACTAAAATTTTTATTTATTTTTTTTACATTAGTAATGGTGTAATCAGCGACTTATAGTGGGACTGCGGCAGGCATTCTGACACTAGGAAGAAACTGACTTACTGCTACTGATATCCCAATAATACTAATACAGTGATCAATGTTAGTAAAAAGCACTGACACTGTACTAATGACTCTGGGCAGGGAGGGGTTAACATCTGGGGTGATCAAAGGGTTAACTGTGTGCTGTGTGCGTTTTACTAGGGAAACATGCTGCTGTGTATTTCTCTACTGTGCAGAGAAATTCACGGCAGCGTGTGCTTGCTGGTAGGAGAGAGACCTAAGTTGTTTACACACAGGCTCTCCCCTGTCAGTTTTACTCAGTGATTGCTAGGTACCGGTGGGGAATTTCTGGCTGGTACCAGGTGATTGAAATCTGTGGCCACCATGTGCACATCCCCTACCCAGGACTGCAAATCACATGATTTTACGCAGCTGTGCCACCCTGTAGGATATAGGGCAGAGGGGAATCGGTTAAAGTGATACTGTGCTCTTATATTTTGTTAACCCTTTTAGAGTGTTTCATTTTTATGCACATCTACAGTCATCCTTGTTGTGCTTGCACTCTCTATACTCTGAATATTTGCTCACCTTAAATTGTGTTTATTTTATGGTTTAAAGCCAGGGAGTCCTCCTGGTCAAGGTTTCACAGTGGTGTCAGCAGGGGCTGTACTTCCAAAACAGGCTCAGAACAGACAGGGAACCCAGAAATACTCAGCGGCTCTTAAGGGGGTAGTGCTACACATAGTTACACTGTTCCAAGCGGAATCAATGTAACTATGTAAAAAATGCCATACCTGGAGTTCATCTCTAACGCCACAATCACAATTGCATAGTAGTCCCACTCATGATTTTGTGTGGGCAGTTTTCAAATGACTCTCGTATAGGGCAGTCTATTCACCTCAATTGGCTGCCCTATGCTCATTTGTTTTACAAAAAAAGCCCCTGCTACTTTTTGGGTGACAAGCTTCATCTGATTTTGAAAGGCATGTTTTGCCTTGGTTGCTGCACTATTTTGTCACTCGATGATCGTGGAAAAATATCACCACAATACTTCAAAGAAGTCGCCCTTGGCGTAGAGTGTAGGGTGGGGCTTGGTCCAGAGCAGAGGTGTTTGTGTCCCTAGCTGCAGCCCCACTGGTCGGTATACCTGAGCTGTTAGCTGGCTACTGCTGAGTGCAGTGAGCCACGGGAGTCTCCCTGCTCTGTACACTGATTTTCTGCCTGTGGAAATGATACCATTGTGAGTGTGTTTTTAAGCAGGAATAAAGCAATCTGATGTTTAATACAGAAAGCACTATTAGTCTTTCTTTTTTGTATTCTATGCAGGGCTTTTTCCCTTCAGAGAATGGGTGCAGGAACTCCCCCCTTCTAAATCACTTCTTCTCTCCACCGCCCACTCACCTCCGAGCACCATCCCTTGATTACACCCCTATCTCTCAATACTGCTCCTTTTAGAGAATACAGTGCCAAGTATCATTTTGTGGTGCTAAGTAAATTATATGGAATTTGTTAATGATAACAAGAAAAGCAGTAAAATAAATCCCCACAGGGAGCAGCAATAGACCACTTCCCAACAACAATAGATTATCCCAGCAACAATGGACCCCCACAAGAAAATACCACCCAAGCAACAAAAGACCCCCAGAAGAGATAACAGATCTCACAGCAGCCAGCATCAATAGACTCTCCAGCAGCCAGAAACAATAGACCCCCCCTCAACAGTAGGTCTTTTCCAGCAGCAATTGACCCCTGCAACAATAGATTCCCCACCAGCAACAATAGACCTTCCCAGCAAAAACAGACCACCACAAAGAATAGATCTCCTACAGTGACAACAGATCCCCTAGCAGCCAACATCAATAGACCTTCCGGCACACCCCCATTACATACATTTAGTGATGGAGGTGCCAGAACTGCATTCTCCCGTATTCCCACTGAAAAAAGCTTTGATTCTATATGAGCTACATTCATTTATCATGACCATAAAAGCTGATCCCGGCTTTGAAGGGAAACAGGTGCTGTTTGGATCTTTTATTATGTAAAGGTCTACACCTTAATGTACACGGCCATTTTTTATCTACTGAGGTGGTAACTTCTTCTTACTTGCAAATTGGGATGCACAGAGGAGTTTTCTGATTTCAAGAAATCAGATTTACGGTACTCACATTTTTTTTGTGAATTGTGGACTGACATGTGGACTTTGAATTCATTATTATTTTGATAATTGTTATTATTATTTTTTATTTTTTATGAATACATACCTTTTGATCATTTGGAGTCAATATCAGAATTTAATGTGATATGCAGATTTTTCAAAGCACAGTATTTTGATATCACTTACTTATTGGAAAATTGGGAAACTTTGATTGCTGCAGCTATTTTATGCATTTATTCACTAAACTGGTGAGCGCAAAGGGAGTGCCTTGTCCCAACACTGGTTGATCCCATCTTGGACATTCATGAGCAGTATCTTCTCCCTCCCCCACAATATTTGCATAAAAATGTATTTTTAAATGGTTCAAGTGCTGTATATATATTTATATATATACAGCACTTTATAATATATATTTCATTTTTTTTTTTTTTAGTTTATTTATTTTCAAACAGCAGGCTAAACTATTGCAGATGCAGAATATGGCAAACAAGAGCAATTTTATTTTTTTAGAGGAATGCATGACATTCTCCTTCAGATGTTGAGCATACAGTAAGTGTCAACATAAGGGAAATGAGGGAAATCTCCGTAATTAAGTCAGAATCTACGAAACATGTATGGGCAGAGCCTAAGAGTGGTAGTGAGTAGGATCTGTGTCCTGTCATTTTTGCTGTTTCTGTGAGCTGGGAAAGATTGGAGATGCTGGCGGCCAGCGGCTTCTCTGTATGTCTTTGCCGAGACATCTACAGTATATGCTTGATTTTAAGCTTATGCTTAAGCAGCGTTTGTGAGTACCTTGGTTACTTGTGTCAAATATATTTGAATGTTTAGGATACTACGCTATGGGAGCCTGTTTTTTTGTTATTTTTATGCTGTTTTTGAAACCTAACCACTAAATGGGGAGAGGACAGCAGTGGAGGTGAAGTCTTCACTGGACCTGTTTGGAAGATCTTTGCAACTACTACAAGCTGTGTTTGCCTTATCTTGTAGTGAGATTGGCACACACTTCGGGTTAGTGCATTTTTCTGTATAAGGCCCCTTTAACACAGACTGGATCCGGTTTTGCTCCGCAGAGGATCCGTCCACTGATCCCCTGTTGAGCTGAGCAGAGCTGCTGGATGACAGGTTTGTGTCTGCTCCGCTTATGCAAAGCAGACACGGGCACAGCCTGCTCTCCTCTATGGGCAGTCAATTCATTTACATCCGACTGCTCTCTGATCTGTTCAGGTCAGATGAAGGGATCCCCTTTCCATTTGTTTTTGCCAGATCAGTGGTAGCCGTGCGCAAACAGAAACAAGTCCATTTTCATCTGACTGCCCATAGAGGAGAATGGAGGGTCTGGTCGGGTCTGCTTGAAAAGTGTACAGACGGACCCAACCGAACCACTCATGTGAAAGGGACCTCAGTGGCGGTGGTCACCTTGGATCAAAAATGTTTTCTACGCTTGAAAGAATAATATTGGTGATGGGAATTTTTTAGTTATTACACCCTTGGATTTCTTAATTTGAACTTTTTTTTGGAAATTAATATTAACGACATTTATTGAATGATTATTGTGTATGAATTTACACACCGATAAATATTTTATTTTATTGAATCAGCGCTGTAATTATTTTGTTATATCACTCAGGAGTTTATAATTATTTATAGCTGCCGGTTATTGGTAGAAGACTAAGTTATTTGTTTCACAGTTTTGCAATATAATTTTCTTACAATTTATTATATCCATCATATGAAAGGATTTTTACATTTATTTGGATTTGACCCCCTGATGTAAATGCATACTTTCAAGCATGCAGTGATGTAAATCTATCCTCAATCACAGTATCCACTGATGTAAATCTTTGTCAATCACAATGATCCATTGTTTGCTCGCAGCACTCCAATACTAAATAACAGATCCTCGGGACTCCTTTGATGTAAACACACTACTGGGGATCCTGGGTGGCATCAGTGATCAAATATGGTCAAGGACCAAATTTAGTCAACAACATCACAAAGAATCCCCAACTATTTACTTGCATTACAGCAGTGACTTGGATGGGTAAACTGGCCAATTTGGACCTATTTCTTTGGTGGGTCATCGAAACCCTGAATAGACTTGGTTTGCTTTGAAACCCCATTCAACCCGAATCCTGTCCTTACACTCAATAAACAGGATGTACGTTGTGTTGTTTAAATGAATGTGTTTCTCCTCTACTGAAAAATTGTTCTATCAGGTTAATATTGATTGCTAGAGTAGCTTTACTCTACAACTAATAACCTGCTAGTGAGAAGACCATTCTGTAAATGTTTCCGGGAACTGTGTTATTACTGGCTCCTATTATCTGGCTAATAGGTTTTGCGCTTTGTTGATATGAAATAGTGTATAGAAAAAATGCTGAGCTAACTGATAATTGTGAAATTAAACGTAAGTAAAACCGCAAAGACTAACACACAAGACTTTGAACTCTGAACACATATACATACTGCATGGACACTATAGAAAACACTTACATAACAAATTATTTTAATGAAAGCACCAGTTTTAATAAATAATGAATGTAATTGCTGCACAATCCAAAAGAAATGCCCTTTAAGGCTAATAAATACATTAGAAGGAATTTACTGAGGCTGGAGCTGACAAAATCAGCTGGAACATCAGTGCATGGCAACCAATCAGTTTTTATCTTTCATTTTCAAAGCTCAACTGAGCAAACTGAAAATAGAAGCTGATTGGTTGCCATGCACAGCTGCTCCAGGTTTGTTTGCTTTAAGCAGTGTTAAATCCAAAAAGAAAAAAAATTATATATTGCAGCTTATCAATCTTTAAAGGTGGTGGCTGTATTAGCTTTCCTTTTTAGGCTTTTGTTCCCTTTATTATCACTGAGTGATCTGGCCAGTAACAAACCTTCTGTCTTATGGTGTCTCCACTCTGGATGGAGGAGCAACAGAGACACCCTTGGACAGCAACATTGCCAGTCTGGGGGAGGGGAGTGTTAAATGCACTAGCAGATCTAGATGGACTTGGCTAACACATTAAAGCTGAACTTCAGTTCACACTATAGGCAGTTACTGAAATAATTTATTTTTCCTTTAAAGATAAAGGTTTTAAATCAATGAATAAAAGCTGACCATTTAACCACTTCCTGTCTGGACACTTTTACCCCCTTCCTGTCCAGGGCAATTTTCAGCTTTCAGCGCTATCACACTTTGAATGACAATTGCGTGGTCATGCAACACTGTGCCCATATGCATTTTTTACCATTTGTTTGAGACAGATAAAGATTTATTTTGATGGTATTTATTCACCGCTGGGATTTTTATTTTTTTTGCTATGTAAATGAAAATGTCCAAAAATGTTGAAAAAAAGTGTTTTTCTTATAAAATTTTGCAAATAAATAATCTTTCATCATAAATCTTGGCCAAAATGTATTCCGTTATCTTTTTAGTAAAAAAAAAAAATGAGCCAAATTAGTTTATAATCAAAAATTATAATTTTTAAACATTTGTTTTACATTTTTATTTAATTTTTTTATATTATTATTTTTTTTGTTTTTTTTTACATACTGTCACCCTAGCAGTACAGTGTCACCATGGTGACACTGTACTGCTAGGGTGACAGTATGTAAAAAAAAAACAAAAAAAAAAAACAAAAAAACATGGTGACACTGTACTACTTGTGGGGGGTGATGAAGATTTTTTTTTCTTTTTACAGTGATTGCTTTTACACCCATATAGATTGTAAAAGCAATCATTTCTCTTTCTGTCTGCATTCTTACAGCCATTGAGAACTACTGCGTGAGCTGTGATTGGTCACAGCTTGTCACATGGTACAAGGCTGTTGTGAATAGCCTTGTACCATGTGACCTCTGTGCTGCGCGAACCCAGGGAGCGTGCACAGCTAGAAATGGCGGGTGCCGTTTATGATCGGCAACCCGACCCTGGAGTGCCACCGTCCTGCTGTTTATAAACAGCAGGCAGACGGCAAGTGGTTAAGCACCCGTTTCAGCGTTACATGGTTTGCTTCAGCCATCTAACTGCCACCTATGCTGGCTAGCTTGGTCTGTTAAAGGAAGTTGAAAAATAACAGAATTACTGGAAGGATCAACAGGTGAAAATAAAAAAAAACTGCAGTCACCACATCTAAGAACTAATAAGCTGCAATATGATACATTTTTTTATAATCCCCCCCATTCTGTTTCAGCCTTTAGCCAGTTACAGTTTTCTTAAACGAACAAACAATTAAACAATTCAAATGTTGTAACCTTGTAACCATTACAAGACTGTTCATACTAATTCCCCCCCCTCCCCGCAACATATAATGGCATTTCCCACGTATGTTGTGAACAGTAGTTTTTCTCTTGTTACATTACACTAAACTGATCATGTGACGATTACAGACAGACACTTGAAAGTCAATGGTATGAACTATGCTCATTAGCAAACATTGATTTGGGAATACATTCAAGAACACATCCAACTGCATCTGGTGTGAATGGGCCTTAAAGTGGTTGTAAAGCCTTATTTTGTCTTAATGCATTTTACCCCCCCCCCCCCCATAGAGCGATCCAGCTCTATGTATGAGAGCAGCTGCTCTCCCATATCTGTCCTTCCTCACTGGGTCACTCAAACCCTGTGACAAGGGAGCGGGACCGTGCCCCACTGTCTATGGATGCAAGCACCTAGGGTTCGGGAGCGAACCTGCACTAATGCGCCCACTGGAAATGGAGCTAGGAGCGCAGGCAGGGAACTCAAGAAGAGGTGAATCGAGGCTGCTCTATGCAAAACTATTGCACAGAGCAAGTAAGTATAACATGTTTGTTATTTTAGTTAAAAGTTCTTTTTGTTAAAAAGTTTTACAGCCACTATAAGGTATGATTAGTTAAATTTGTTTAAAAATGTATTTTTAAAACAGTATAAATATACACTATATTGCCAAAAGTATTGGGACACCCCTCCAAATCATGGATTCAGGTGTTCCAATCACCTCCATGGCCACAGGTGTATATTATTATTATATTATTATACAGGATTTATATAGCGCCAACAGTTTGCGCAGTGCTTTATAATATAAAATCAAGCCCCTAGGCATGCAGACTGCTTCTACAAACATGTTTGAAAGAATGGGTCACTCTCAGGAGCTCAGTGAATTCAAGCGTGGTACCGTGATAGGTTGCCACCTGTGCAATAAGTCCATCCGTGAAATCTCCTTGTTATTAAATATTCCACGGTCAACTGTTAGTGGTATTATAACAAAGTGGAAGCAACTGGGAACAACAGCAACTCAGCCACAAAGTGGTAGGCCGCGTAAAATGACACAGTGGGGTCAGCGCATGCTGAAGAGCACAGAAGTCGCCAACTGTCTGCAGAGTCAATAGCTAAAGACCTCCAAACTTTGTGTGGCCTTCAGATTAGCACAACAGTACGTAGAGAAAGGGTTTCTATGGCCAAGCAGCTGCAACCAAGCCTTACATCACCAAGTGCAATGCAAAGCGTCGGATGCAGTGATGTAAAGCATGCCACCACTGAACTCTAGAGCAGTGGAGATGTGTTCTCTGGAATGAGGAATCACACTTCTTTGTCTGGCAATCCGATGGACATGTCTGGGTTTGGCAGTTACCAGGAGAACGGTACTTGCCGGACTGCTTTGTGCCAAGTGTAAAGTTTGGTGGAGGGGGGATTATGATGTGGGGTTGTTTTTCAGGGGTTGGGCTTAGACCCTTAGTTCCAGTGAAGGGAATGCTTTAAGGCGTTTTGGACAATTTCATGCTCCCAACTTTGAGGATGGCCCCTTCCTGTACCAACATGACTGCGCACCAGTGCACAAAGTAAGGTCTATAAAGACGTGAATGAGCCAGTTTGGGGTGGAGGAACTTGACAGAGTCCTGACCTCAACCTGATAGAAGACCTTTGGGATGAATTAGAGTGGAGGCTGCGAGCCAGGCCTTCTAGTCCGACAACAGTGCCAGACCTCACAGATGCGCTTCTGGAAGAATGGTCACACATTCCCATAGACACACTCCTAAACCTTGTGGACAGCCTTCCCAGAAGAGGTGAAGCTGTTATAGCTGCAAAGGGTGGGCCAACTTAATATTAAACCCTACAGACTTAGACTGGGATGCCTTTAAAGTATGTTGTGTGTGTGTGTACAGACAGGCGTCCCAATACTTTTGGCAATATAGTGTATGTGTACCATAAAGGTATGTCCACTGAAAAGTAACTCTTGTCTTGACGGCCTTGAATGCAGCATTTTAGGTTACTTCCACCAGATTGCTAACATTTTTATAATCTTTATTCTTGTCTAGTATTTCCCTCCAGCCATAAATATGCCTTCTCACTTAGCTTTAGACAGCTATAGAAGATTATAGAAGCTCCACTTACCCCGCCCCATGCAGCCTGTATGCTCGAGAGGGAGCTGCTGTAGTAGAAGTTGTGATGTGAGTGGGAGCCCCACCCCTGGACCTCAGAGAGGATGCTGAACACAGTTGGCCAGGTATGTCCTTCCCCCCATAGACTGCCTGTGGATTGTTATACCAAACCCTGAGCTGTTTTTCACAAACTGTACATCTGTGCATTGCTGAAAGAGCTCTGTTCATCCCCTGTAATATGTCTGCAGTCTCTGGTCATCTCCAGTAGTGTGTCTGCAGTCATCTCCTGTACTATGTCTGTAGTCTCTGGTCATCTCCTGTACTATGTCTGCAGTCTCTGGCCATCGCCTGTATTATGTCTGCAGTCTCTGGTCATCTCCTGCACTAGGTCTGTAGTCTCTGGTCATCTCCTGCACTATGTCTGTAGTCTTGGTTCAAAATATTTTTTTTCTTGTTTTCCTCCTCTAAAACCTAGCTGCGTCTTATGGTCAGGTACGACATATGGAGCAAAAAATACGGTATATAATTGTACCCCCAGAAGAGTCACTTGGAAGATTGGGTTCTTTGTTCTGCCTTGACTCTGAAAATAATCTTAGCTCACTGACACACTAGGATAAGCAATGGATACTGCACTGCTATTGGGAGCACAAATATACATACCCTGCATGCAACTAAGGTTTAGTATCAAAAAGCAAACATCAGACTGTTTAGTGGTAAGTAAACCCAATATATTGTCACAGGTTGCAGTAAATAGCAGCATGCACATAAATGAGTTAGTAGTGAGCATTAGTTCTTGGCTGGGGCCCAATCTTTATGGTGGTGCATTCCCAGTAAATTCTGCATGTAGTAAATAATGCTGCTAGTTAGATGGCCAGTCCTTATGTGCTCAGTCTCTTCAAGCAGCAACAGGTTAAAGGCAGCAGTGTCCTCTCACCAGTCCCAATGATACAGCAACAGATGCTCACTGTTCAGGTGTCAGCTGACTCATGGATTTGTCTGGAATGACTCTGCTCCTCAGCAGATGGCCACAGGCTTGTGGAAGGTTGATGTGCACACCTCAGTCTACTCACAGCAAAGAGAAAGTTCTCCCCTCATAACTGACTCATATGGGGAATTGTAGTCCAATGGTCCATAGACTGCCATAGTAAAAAATTTTACTGAACTTCATCTCCCATGATTCAGTACTGCCAACCATCAAGTCCCTTGAGCTTGTTGTGTTTGTCAGCTCCCCCTGGTAGATGGAGGTGAGGTAGGGTTAACCCATTTAGCTGAAGCCCATTGGGAGTACAAAGAGCACTGCAGTAATGTGTCCTAAATTGCTCTCTGTCTCTAGCCGAGCACCTGACCACATAATCTTGGTAGATTGTGAGAAATATAATGCTGAACTAGAGGATACTTGAAAAATGGTTATATGCTTTGGGGGCTATCCTCTAAACAGCACTGGCCACATTTTCTTATTAAAGTGGTTCTAAAGGCAGAAGGTTTTTTTACCTTCATACATTCTATGTATGAAGGTTAACAACCTCCTGCATGCAGCTCCCCCCATCCCCCACTTATACTTTCCTTGGCCTGAACTTGATCTAGCGCTGTGTATGAGGGCAGTATCTCTTTGGGCTCTCTCCCTTCTCACTGGACAGAGAGGCAGCACAGGGAGCCATTGGCTCCCATTGCTCCTGCTGCTGTAAAACACAGCTAGTGATGAGAGAGAGAGAGGTGATGCTGAGCCGTGCTCAGTGTGGATGCGTAAGTGCAACAATAGTAAGCAGCTTGCTTATGAGGGGCGAAGGGGCTAGGAGTGCCCTAGGGGGACCTGAGAAGAGGAGGATTACAGTTCCTCTTTGCAAAACAATTGCACAAAGCAGGGTTTTATGAGATTTGTTATTTAAAAAAAAGTGTCTCTACAATCAATTTTCATTTCTAGATCAAGCAAAAAAAGTGTAGGTCATAGCCCTAGGATGTCCATAACAACCTCGATAAAAGCAAGCAATGCATCCAATTTGAAGCACTGCCACCCTGAAATTTATTTGGCAGTGTCTTCTCTCCTTGAGAAAAGAACCTTCAAGCGGTAGTAAACCCACTTTGTTAATTGTTACCTACAGGGAAGCTTCTAATAAAGCTTACCTGTAGGTAAAATGAATATCTCCTAAACGTGCACCGCTGAGGAGATGTTTTTTTTTTCAGCTGGCACGTGCGTTCTGAAGAAATGGGTATGTGCCGTGGTCCCTGGCTCCCCTGCGCATACACAGGGGTGACGTCATCATGGCTCAGCCAGTCAAATGGTTGGAACTCGCAAACCTAGAAGAAAGACCGGGTGAAGATGGAAGACTTTACAGCGGTGACAGCGCGTCACTAGAGGGCTTCGTCTTATGGTAAGTTTCACATAATTTGCTAGTATGCGATGCATACCAGCACATTACAGTATACCATTGCCTTGCAGAATATTTTTCATTTTGGGGGAGGGGGGGGTTATGCGGTTTACTAAGGCTGTAACCAAAAATGTTCTAGTTTAAAGTAGAAAAATATAAGGTAAAGCTCAGACAGATGTAGGTGCTCATTATTGCACAGAGGGATTTACCAACTTGAAAATGCCCCTTTGGATGTGTTCTGATCCTTAATTTTTCCATGTAAAAGATCAAAAATGCTCTGTAATTGACAGCAGCAGAGAATCGCAGCAGGTCCCACTACTGGGAAAAGTGGCATACGAACAGACAGATGGTTTCCAACCCATCACTCCTGAGAATGGCAAGATATCTGTCTATGACCAGTCTAATTATAGAGGTTTCAATCAAATCTGCCTGTTTTTAATCACAAAAGCAACAAAACAAATGAACGCCATCCCATTATAAATGCTGTAAATACTTATATGGTAGAGATGCTGGTAGGTTGCTTTGATCCATTTTTTTTCTTTTTTGCTGTCAAGGGGTAAATTCTGCTTCTGTGGCCAGCATTACAGTCTGATATCGGTAATTTTTCCGTGCTGTTGTACATTTGGTTCAGGCACTAATCAAACAAATTCAGCAACCTGGAGTTGGGTGATTTTCTCACACTTGCCAGGTCTTAAAAGGTAAGTTCACCTTTGGGAACATGTTACATATTCCCCCCGTTTTTAGGGTGGAACATTTAACATGTTCCCACTCCTGCAGCTGCTGCCCGCCTGCCCACCTCTAGTGACAGCAAGTGGGGGATCTTCTTCCCCCACTTGCTGTCATTATAAAGAAAAAAAAAAACACATCAGTGCAGGGAGCCGCCTGCCTGCCCAACCGCGCATTTGCAGAGTTCTGGAATCTCTTCCTGTCGTATAACTGCCTCCCCGTATGAGGTATGAATAGACAGCTTACACTGACAGTCTGCAGGGGTCCTGCATGGCATCTGCGATCTGCTGATCATGGATGCAAAGTTTTCTAGGCTACTAATAAAAATATTAAATGCACTTTTTTACCAATAAAAAGATGTGAACTTATCCTTTAACAGAAGCTTGCTCTGGTCTTAGAAAGGAAGCATCAGTGCACTGAAGACAATACTTTCCTTTCTTGTCCGGTTTAGATTGCAAATTTACCCAAGCCATGGCTTTTGTTTTGTTTTTTTGTTTGTTTTTTGTTTTGTTTTTTTTGCTATGCAGCCTGTAACCAGTTTCTTTGTTCCCTGGCTAGATGTACTGGTGTCATAAAGTGGTTGCAAACCTCAGACATGAACTATGAACAAAGCACATCCCTCTATAATGTGTGCTTGTCTCTATCCAGAGCTGTCCACTGCCCCATTCCTCTGCTATAAGCATGATCCACTTCTGAACAGTTTTCCTGACATCAACAGTAAAAGGATGAAGGGGACAGCCGCAGCTCTGTGCTTGTGTGGTGTGTGGAGGGGGAGTCTGTCCTTTCCCTCCAATCAGCTCTCAGAGCTCTCCTCACTGATGTAACTTTAGCTCCCCACCCCCTGCTTTTCAGAGCTGAGAGATCCTGTGTAAATTCTGCCCTTTGAATGGATGTAGGGGAAAGATGTCTGTAGATAAACAGGTACAACTTATGTAGGAGGATTTGTTTCAACCCCGTGTATCACTTGAAGCCAGTAACTTCACTGGGTACATGTAAGGGTTTACTACCTCTTTAACACCTTTACTTCTACAAAGCGTAAATAGTAAATACAGTTTAAATAAGTGTAAGAATGTGTACAGAGTTTCCACTGAATTTATGGCATGCACGCATTATCATTTGAGTATAGTATAGATCACGGGTATTGAATTCAAGGAGGTCCAATCACTAAAATTTTCTTCTTGCTGAGGTCCGAATAGGGTGCGCCCATCAACGTGCCCCCTTACATTACGTGCCGCCATCAGATTGCTCCTTTACATCAGTTGTCCCCATCAGCGTGCCCCTTTATATCAGGTATACCCATCACAGCGCCACCTTACATCAGGTATTCCCGTCAGAGTGCCCCTTTACACTCAAAGTACCCCTTTCCATCATATTTCCCCATCAGAGTGCCCCTTTCCACAGTATGTGCCCATTTGTGCCCCCTTAACATAAAATGGGGCCGTCAGAGTAGCCCTTAACATAAAATGTGCCCATCAGAGTGCCCCTGTAAGACTACACTCTACCTTGAGGGCAGACAGGAGCTTGCCGGGATCCTTGCTGGATGTTTGTGTACAGGTAGGGAGCGGGAGCCGGAGAGACAGTAATCTGAAAGGTAGGGGGGGCAGGGTGCACACGTGATGACATGTTGTCATGATGAATGCCCTGCTCAGCGGCTGATCTGTCATTGTGGGCTGATGGTCCGGGCAGCTGCTGGGGCCGTTCGCAGACTGCAGTCTGCCATTTAGTGACTGCTGGTATAGGTGAACTCTCTCATTTAGCACCGTTGTCGAAAGATTTCTTCAAATACATTGGAGTGATTTTGATTGCACTTTATTCTCATTTTGAAGTACACGGGTTGCACAATTTTTTGCAAATGCACATATTTGTAAATGCACAATTTTTGCACATAAGTTTAGTATTTTGTGTCATTATTTAGAGCACTTTTTAGCCAGTTTGCACTTCATATTTATTTTAATTTAGGGATAGCGCTGCACTTTATATTTATATGTATTCACTCATCTTGGTAAGGAGTTTTGTGTCAGCTGCTTGGTAAATAGGGCCCCATTCTTAGCGCAGGAAGTTCTCGCACTTAGATTCAAATATATTGTAATGGCTTTTTCTAAAAAGCTACAGAACAAAAGCAGGTAAGGATCTTAAACAAAGTTTGCAAAAAATAAATGTGATTTAATATGTAAATATCTATCCACAATAGATTTTAGGGAAATGACCAAACCTGATTAATCCAATTCATTAAGTCTTTTAGATGTGTTTCTTAGCAAACACAATACACAGAGAAATGGAAAATGGTAGTGACATAAATACACACACTGTCAGGAATACGCAGCAGAGATGGCCAAATCTGCTTAGCTACCCTCAGGAAACTGGGACCAGGCTGTGTATGCTTTAAGTGAGATTAATTTACAGTAAACCAAAATCCATCCAAACACAGCACACAGAGCAAACAAAAATATAAGTGACCCAAAAACCCAGTGAGAGAATACCTAACTAATCTACCTAACCAACAGAAAGACAACTAACTATATACAATATTAACAAAATGGAACACAGAAAAGCAGGGGAAAACTGGAGGTGCAGGGAGCAAATGGGAAGGGGGAATCAAAACTGGGATCAAGAGCAAGGAGGTGCAGATACAAAGCAGCAGGGTACAGAGCAGGAGCAAGATCAGGATCAATGGCAAACAGAATTTGACAGCAGCAGAACACTGGAGTGAGAGGCACTAGTAGGGGGAGGACCTAAATACCCTCCCAGCAGCCAGGATAAGGTAGAAATTGAATACTGGGATCTTCTGGCTGCTGGGAGACACCCAATGTACATCAGAACTACAACCTTCCTCTGGGAAGCACAGTGCCACCAGTAGGTTGAACTGGATGGACCAATGTTTTATGTACCCTAAGTTTACCAACTATGCAACAATATAACTAAGATGACTTCAAAATAGATTGGTGATCAAATTAGCCAAATCCAATAGGAATCCCACTTTTGTTGAGTGGAAAAAAGAGTATGGAGTATGGCGTAATTTCAAATCTATTTTTTAAACTTACACGTCACAATCAGAGGGCTGCTGAGGATGCTGAAATTCACTGGACACAGGGAGCCACTTGCTTCCATACCTCCGCCATTCAGGAAGCGTCTTGTATTTTTTTTTTGTAAAGAATAAAATGAGTTCTCTGGTTAGACAGTTAGTGGCGATCAACTTCAACAAATCAGAGAATGCTTTGTATTTATTAAAAAAATCAATATATTTGCTGAATAGCAGAGGTACAGGAGCAAGCAATCCCTGTGTGCAAAGTTGCACATCTGTACAATGTATAGAACCTGCTGCAGCAGGACTGTCATTTAAACAAAAATGACAATTTTATTTATCAAAAAAAAAACAGCGTGGGGTCCCCCCCTTATTCATACCAGACCCTTTAGGTCTGGTAGGATGGTTAGGTGGGACCCCACAGTAAAATTTTTTTAAAAAGTGTGTGGGGTTCCCCCTAAAAGATATACCAGGCCCTTTAGGCCTGGTAGGACTTTTAAGGGGAACCCCACCCCCTAAAAATGGGGGGGAAGCGTGGGGTCCCCCCTAAATTCATACCAGGCCCTTGATCTGAGTACAGGTCTGGCAGACAGGAAACGGAGGGGACAAACAAGCATCCCACCTCCCTGTGGCTTACTAGGCCACGTGCCCTTGGCTTTGGGATGGAGTCCCCATGCTGATGGGGACAAGGGCCTCTTCCCCACAACCCTGGCCCGGTGTTCGTGGATGTCTGCAGGCAGGGGAGCTCATTAGCATCAGGGTGCCCCTTTAAAAACCCTACCTATTCACTAAAGGGTTACATTTAGTATAAAATAGATGCTAGACTTTTGAAAAATGTCTTTATTGAACAAAAAAACAAAACAACAGTTTTTTTACAAGTCCTTTCCATTACTGAATTGCATTGTCAATGACAGCAACCAGCATTGTCACGATGATGCTGACTCGCCGAAATGAAAAAAAAGCTCGACGGCTGCCGACCTTTTCTGCATCGGCCAAGCACTCGCCACAATCTGACATTTGCTGGTCAGATGTAAACAATTGGGTGAAGCTAGTGGTGACGTCACCACTAGCTCTTCCCTATTGTGCTGTGATTGGCCAAAGCATTGCACCTCACCTATGGTCAGGTGCAATGACCTGACCTATGGTCAGGTACAGGCCTGGAATGGCCATAGGGCTCACCAGGCATTTGCTTGGTGGGCAGGGGCTGCCTGGATAGGAGGGGCGGCTGGGCACACATAGAGGAACCGTACCGTGCATTTCTCTTCTGCCATCACTGAATGCCTGCTTCTCGGCTGCTGGCAGCATGAGAGAAATGTACAGTCTGGTTCCTCTACGTCCCGCCCAGCCGCCCCTCCTATCATCTCCTGCTGCCTTGGGCTCCTAGCGTTCCACCACCAGGCTCCGAGGAAAGGGTCCCCAGCCCGGGCCTGGTCAGGTGCATTGCGTAGGCCAATCACAATGCACTGAGAGAGCGCAGTGCATTATGGGGTGCGGCGGGCGAACATCAACTCGAACATCACACACAGATACATGTACAAAAACACAGACACATGTACATACACACACACACACACATACATATATACACAGATACATGTACATAAACACAGACACATGTATACACACACACACAGATACATACACACAGACACATTTACATACACACACAGAAGAGTTGAAGGTGTATAGCTGCAAAGGGTGGGCCAACTCAATATTGAAGCATATGGACTTAGACTGAGATGCCCTTAGATTTCATGTATATGTAAAGGCAGGTGTCTCAATACTTTTGGCAATATAGTGTATTTTGTAAGGGCCATGGAGAGTTTTCTGAAGTTGTAATTTTTTGTGACTTTTTTTGGAAAATGAAGAGATAAAATAAATGTTTTTTAGTACTGTCACCAGTGCAGTACAGCTTCATCATATATCTGGTGTGGCGGTGATCGTTTACACTGACTGGTGACAGTATATAAAAAAAGTAATAATTTTTTTCAATTTCTTGTAAATATTCTTTTCTTTTTCATACAACTTTTTTCACATACTGTGACAAGAGCAATACAGTGCTACCATAGTAACACTGTACTACTCTATGGAGGTGAACATGATTTTTTTATACATTATGATTGCTTATAACAGTGATGATCACTGTTATAAGCAACCGTATTTACTGTGTGAAATCCTTTCATTCAGTGTGTACTATTGTGATTAGCTGTGATTGGCCACAGCTAATCACATGGCACAGATGGGTTGTGATTGGCCCTGTCTGTACCATGTGATCACTGTGACCAATCACAGAGATTAACACAATAGTACACAATGAGTGGCATGAATGGAAGCCATCCATTGTGTACAATTGTCATGTGATCTGCTGTGATTGGTCATAGCGATCACAAGGTACCAGCAGTGGTCCAGTATAGTGATTTGTCATTGGCTGTGCCTTGTGGACACAGCAGGAGACAGATTGCACCACAGCATGGCATATCCACCCAGAATTACAGGGCTCCCACCCAGCCTTCGTTTCATAGCAGTTAAAGGCATGACTGCTAGAGATGTTTTGTTTTGTTTTGTTTTGGATTCATTCATAAAGTCAACCATTTTCATTTTGTCATATTCATTATGTTAGAATAATTCTGTTTTTTGAATTTGCTTTTATATTCAGATTTGTTTTGTATATTTGTTTTTTCCAAACCAATTAATATTTTCGGAAGTTATTTTGGAAGATTCGGATTCAATATTTTGTTATGTTAGTTTGGCGACTTTCTTGCGCCTTTGATGTGACTTACTTGCAACTTAATCGGCACTTTGATATTTTACAACTTTGGCTTTGGCTAATCATAATACAGTGTGCACATATTATTGAACTTACAAAACCCTCTGAAGCTGTATACAAATTAAACTGATGAATACAAAAGAATTTGTTGATTTCATTATCATTTATATCGGAATCGTTGGAATTCATTATTATTGTGATTCGGAGATTCAGATGTATCCGAACAAAAATGTAATCCATATTTTGATTCATAACAAAACAAATCACACATGTCTAATGACTGCAATATGTTTCCTTTTCAGCATACAGAGCTGCATGCACATGTGTGGTTTTGAGGGGAAAGTGAATACAAGTGAATGCAAACTTAAAGCCCACTTGAAGCAAGCCAAGGTGAGTTAGAAAAATTTCAGCTGCAGGTCTAATGTACCTGTCAATGAATTCTCAATGACCTTAGAATCTTCTCAAACATACAGTATTCCACACACAAATGTAAGCAGCACATGCCCAAGGCCCATTGAAACAGCCTTACAGCTGCCTGCATTCTATATTTGATCTGATTATTGTAATGGTTATAAGAGGCTGGACACAGTTATGGAAACACCAGGTAAAAGAACAAAATTGTTAGCTATTATAGTCTTGGACTGCCTCTGGCATCCAAGTTGGCCATTGTTGTCCTGGTAATTGACAAATATAAGTCTTGAATGGTGGCTAACAGAATCTGATTCCACTCTTCATGCAAAAATTGTTCCAGATCTTGCAGAGATGCTGGAGGCAGAAAACAAGCCCAAACCTTGTTCTCCAAAATTAAACACATTGGCTGTGTGATATTGCGGCGCCCAGGGAAGGTGTGAGACTTTGTCTGCATGCTTATAAAACCATGATTTGACAACACCAGCTGTGTGAATCACAGCATTATCATCTTGGTAAATGGCACTGTCTTCAGGAAACAATGTCTGCACCATGAGGTGCACATGGGCAGCCAAAATTTGTACATAGTTGCAGTGATTCTGCCCTTCAAGGTGAATACCAAGATATGGCTGCTCAAGCTATGACTGCACCACCACCATGCTTTACCATGCACAAGACAGTCCTGGTGGTAAGCTTGGGATGGAGCTTGCCAGTGCTTGCCTGTCGTAAGCTTTGGGAACAGTGTGAAGCTTGATTAATCGGACCATATTACAGTCTTCCATTGATCGATAGTCCCTGATTTGTGGGTGTTACACCACTCTCTCCTCTTCTGAGCATTAACATTGGTCGCTAGTAGTTTGGCAGATGCAGCTCACCCGTGAATGTTTTGTTTATGGAATTCCCTCTGCACAGTTTTTTGCAGACACGGGCTTTGGAAGACTGAGATTGAGCTCTACAGTCACTTTGCAGCATTTGTTTTCTTATTCTGGGTCACAATCCTGCACAATGTCCTTTTGTCTCTTTCGGTCAGTTGACCATGTTGACTGCGCTTATACTTATCAGACGATGTTTTCCTGGAAACTATAGACGCTTTCATAACCTTTGTACTTCATTCCACAGCAAATAAATTGGCAACTTCAGTCACAGAGGCACCAGGTTAGCAGGCACCAACAATCTGCCTTCTTTGAAATTCAGCAAGCTATGACATGACTCCGTATTACTAGCAGCGCATGCAATGAATGACGAAAATGAAGCTTCCCACCTGTTAGCTAGGCTTCTCATCACACAGCAGAGGTAAAAAAAAATTTACATCACTTCTGCATTCATTGCTAAACATGATATCACTTTCACGCCTGCAAATCATGCAGCATTTCCATATTTGTGTCCAACCCCTGCATCTATGGTCTGACCTGCTGCCTTGTCTTCATTTGGTTGTATTAAGCAAACTACAAACTGGTGTGGTATCTTTCCATCTCTTTGTACTGCCATGTTGGGTCCCTAGTATTTATTTTTGAATCCTCCCCTATATCCCTGTGTTCCCACACAGTCTGAGTCTATACTTTTCTGTGGATTTCCTGCATGCAGCTGATTTATGTATTTTTCTTTTATTCACAATGCACAGCACTACTCTTGTTATTTATACATTGTGTAGTCATTGTTGTTACTATGGCTTAGGACTCTATCTATATAAATTATGTCTGGTGTATCGCTGTGAGCCTCGGTGCTGGTACATAGAAAAAGAGACTTCTTTCATCTGGCTCATACAATTTCATGTAATGCTTAAATAATTAGTTGTGTGTGGGAAGAGGAGAATGAAGGGGAGAAAAAAACGCCTCGTGGGTTTTTAATAAATGGTAATGGCCTTGAATTTTATTGCCTCTGGCTATGTTGTACTTATATGATCACAACAGTGCTCTCTAGCAGAGTAACTTAGCATTGCTAGAGTATAAACAGCTAGCCGCTGACCATCAATATATGTCTTATGGCACATGCCTTGTCATTTGTGGCAGCACACAAGTTTTAGAATAAAGGAATATAACTTACATTTTCAGGTGCCAGATTCAAACATCCGATCTCTGTCATAATTTTGTTTTTTTCTAGCAAGTGTATCTGTTCATGAAATGTCTTTATACAAAAGTAATGGCGCAACGAAAATGAACAGCAATTTTGGTCATCACAAGTGTGTGGGCAGGTACAGCGTGGTGCTGCAGCAGTAAACACACAGAGTCCAGTTGTAGGAAACAGAACTTGTATTAAAGTTAAGTCCACACTTCACAACAAACCCAATGGGAAGGCACCCGACTGGGAACACGCACAGAGATGTGTAGCACAGCACGTCTCAGATGAGCTGACAGAATCTGTCTTATGGGGCAGAATGCGGCCGGTCTAGTCTGTACCCAAATGGGAGGCGTCCAGGAAGGATGGCTTGTCCCTATCCTTTCCCTACTTCTTTGGAACCCTCTCTCTACCACTATCCACTGTCCCTGACAGATGGGTGACTTGTCCCTACACTACCAACACGTGGAATGCGTGTCAAGCCCAGGAGCCAGGGCCTTAAACAGACTCTGTCTGACCCAAGATGGCCACCACTCTTCATGCAAAATTCATTCCAGCTCTCCCAGGGATGCCGGAGGCGGAAAAGGAGCCTGAACCTTGTTGCCCAAAATTGACCATAGTGGCTCTATGATAATGAGGTCCGCTGACCACAGCACCCAGGAAGTTCTCCAAAATTAAACACAGTGGCTGTATGATATTGCGGCGCCCAGGGAAGGTGTGAGACTTTGTCTGCATGCTTATCAAACCATGACTTGACAACACCAGCTGCGTGAATCAGAACATTATCATCTTGGTAAATGGTGCAATCTTCAGGAAAGAATGTCTGCACCATTGGGTGCACATGGTTGAACAAAATTTGTACATAGTTGCTGGAAGTGACTCTTCCTTTCAAGGTGATAATGGTGCCTGCAAAATACCAAGATTTGGCTGCCCTAACCATGATTGTGCCACCACCATGCTTTACCGTTGACACAAGACCATTCTGGTCATAAGTTCTGGACAGTGTTCACCACATGTAAACACGTCTGGTGGTTGGGAACAGTGTGAAGCTCGATTCATCAGACTATATTACAGTCTTCCATTGATCGATAGTTCACGATTTATGGATGTTGCACCATTCTCTCCTCTCCTGAGCATTAATATTGGTCGCTAGTGTTTTGGCAATTGCAGCTCGCCCACGAATGCTTTTGCTTATGAAGTTCCTTCCTCCCAGTTTTTGTGGACATGGGCTTTGGAAGACTGAGATTGTGCTCTGCAGTCACTTTTGTAGCAGTTGTTTTCTTATTCCAGGTCACAATCCTGCGCAATGTACTTTAGTCTCTTTCGGTCAGTTGACTATGTTGACCATGCATGTGTTTATCAGATTAATTTTTTCCAGAAACTGTATACACCGTCATAACCTTTGATACTGTAGCTTGCAACACAGCAAATAAATTGTCAATTTCAGTCACAGAAGCACCAGCTAAGCGGGCACCAACAATTTGTCCTCTTTGAAACTCAGTAAGCTCTGACATGACTCCTTATTACTAGCAGCACATGCAGTGAATGGTGAATGTGAGGCTTCCCACCTGTTATCTAGGTGTCTCATCACACAGTGGAAGCAAAATATTATTACATCGCTTCCACTTTCAACACTAAATATGTCATTTTCATGCACAAACTGTGTAGTAGTTCCATATTTTTGTCTACCCCTGTACATATAATTAAATTTGTACAGGGGGCATATGCCACCCTGAGCTCCCCCATGTCCGGTCCTCTTGTTCCTCATTCTTCTGTAAAATGTAAGCAAGGTCTATGAGTCTCTCCTACTATGCAGCAATCTCATGTAACCCTCGGTTCACACTTGTGCTGGGTTTGTGGCCTGTGTTTGTGCAGGCAAGGCAGCCCATTCATTTGGATGAGCTGCTGTGCCCGCATTTCCCACAAAAAAAGGTGCTTGCATCATTTTAAAAATGTGACCAGAGTGAAATTGCATGAAGCATCATGCGATTTCCCTACTGTTCCTGCGTACATGCTGTGGGTTGAGATACATGGGGTGCCATAAGAATGAATGGCATTCTCTACAGAGGCCTGCACTTGGAACTAGCCTAGCCTAAGATGGCAGAGGGCAGATCACTTGCTCGTTAAACTTATTTACAATTTGCATGTATATATTATTTCCAATTTGCCTGTTTACTGTTGTCACTGAGAGTGGAAATCTGTGTTGTTACCAGAACAGGAATAGAGGGGAAATCTTCCAATAGGGACACACGTTTTGGTGACCCTGGTGACAACTAGGGATTTAGGATTACCTCACATTTGAAGGCTTTCCTCCCACTTCCTGTTTTGGCTATGGGGCAAAAGTTAAGAGAAATCTCCCCAACAGGACTAAATGGCGGACAAAAAAAGCTGACGGGCTATAATTCCCCCACCCCCCTTTCACCTTACAGAACCAAAAATTAAAACATTTTAGCCTGTAGTTCTACTTTAAAGCCCAACTCATGGAAATTTGAAAATGTTTTCTTGCAGTGGAGCTGTGATCGCACTGCAAGGATTACCTGCTCTTTCAGTTTAGGGAATATGAGAAGCATTTTAACTTACCAGATCTTCTTTTCCAATTGCAGACAACACTCCTTCATGCTCTGGTGGTAAATCATCTCCCTGTTGACCCTGCATTTTTTTTTTGATGATGTCAGGACTTTAGACTGACAGAGCATGGGGGAGAAGATGCTGCAGAGACCGGTCTAACACCACGGAGGAGTGAAGAATTGAGTAAGTAAATTAATGTATAACTAAAGGCAAAATTTTTTTTATTTAGATTCGGATAGAGAGGAAAGGGATTTAAAGTTTTTATTGCTGCCTCTGCCCCTGTAAACAAGATTTACCCTCTCTATTTGTCCTGTTTAGCATTATCACTGAAAGTGACAGTAAAACAAAGTTGCAAAATTTGGGTTGTCTCCAGAAAAGTAACAAATATTTCAATGGACACAATGGGGTTGATTTACTAAAGCTGGAGAGTGCAAAATCAGACTCAATTCCTCATAGTAACCAATCAGCTTTGGCAATAAACGCTGGAAGCTAATTAGTTACTATGCAGACTCACTTCTGCATAGTAACCAATCATCTTCCAAGTTTTATTGCCAAAGCTTAATTGAACAAGCTGAGGTTAGAAGCTGATTGGTTTCTTTGCAGAAGTGATTCTGATTTTGCACTCTCCAGCTTTAGTAAATAAACCCCAATAGTTCTGGTGACCTGGGGGGGCCACAAGAGATTCCCTTAATTTACAGGAATTTTCTCTCATTTCCTGTTTTGGGACAGGAAGTGAATGTAAATCTCCCCAATCAGACACAGATGGCAAAAAAAACAAAATCCCTCCCTTACTGTATCCAAAACGTTTGCTTACAGTTCTACTTTAACTCTTGCAGTGCAGGTGTAGCCTGATTTCAAGTTCAGCTTTAAGTGAACCTGCTGTTTGGTTTGCATAGGCAAAGCACAGATCCATTCCAACCCTTATGCTGACAATGCACATAGCAATTTTAAAGAAGATGACATTTTGGGTTACGTGCTAGGAAGGTTTAGATTAAGAAAGCCAGAAGCTACACGCTCCAGACTCCCAAAGCCAAATGTAAATCTTTCCCCCATACAGGCTTTAAATTAAGAAAGCCAGAAGCTACAAGCTCCAGACTCCCAAAGCCAAGTGTAAATCTAATCCCCATACAGGCTTTTATAGTAATAATGTGAGTTTATTTTTGTGAAATATGCCTAAAACACTGGCTTTTCTTTATCCAGCTTATTCTGAGGGGAAAATGTTGCATTTTGATTTCTGCATAGTGGGAGTTTCAAAAGAGGGTTCCCCTAAGTCATTGTGGCCCTAACATTAATGTGCATTAGATGTTGAATCATACCTCCAGAATTAATCTTTGCCTGATACAGAAAGCCACCCCGGTTCTAATATATGTTTTTTAGCTTGGCTTTGTATGAGCTAATTACAGCAGCCTGCACCTGCACAGCTCCATTATCAACCTCTGGATTCAATTCAATGTATTTTTAAAGATGCATTAAGAGTAGAATACCTTTTGCCAATGTCTTTTTTTCTTAAATTGTTATTAGAAAGCCATGCACACTTTCACAGCTGCTGTACACAAGAAAAATAACTCAGAATAAGTGCTCGCTAGGATTATAATATATCATCCCTTTAAGGCGCACCTGTGATTAGGGAATGATGTTAGCAGCCATTGTTGACTTGTTTTTGAAAGTTGTAGGTTTCATTTCGTTCTTCTCATCCTGACCCTGGTTTCACTAAGCGGTGAAGTAACTGGCCTGCCACAAGTAAGCAAACGTGGAGGTTTTTCAGATATTGCTGTTTTTTTATGTCAGGTAGGTAGTAAGATCTGGGTCACAATCATGCTAAGACAAGCACATGTGTAGCGATTACTCCCATAGGAGGTGCTATAAATTTGCCCAGGTTCTTTCCCAGTGGATTGCCCTGCAGCCAGGCACATGGACACATTCACTCTTTTCCTCAATAACCAGTCTAGGGGTGTTTTTGTTGTTTTTATTTTTGGATAACTTGGATAGGGTTGAGAGAACTGAGTGGGATACTCCAAAAACAGAAACTATGTACAAGTTGATAACAGTACTCTCCTTCCTATAAATCTAAAGCAGAATTCCTTGCATATAGCAAGCTGTGGACTTGGCTTGTAGTAGAAACAGTTAAATGCAGAACTGAAACAAAAGTTCTTGCATATAGCAAACTGTGGACTCTGTAATAAAAGCAGTTAACAGCATACAAGCATCTTTCTTTAGAGCAACAATAGTCCCTTCACAGACAAGTAGATAGACTAAGCTCCTCAGAACACCAGCCGATGTTCCTTTCAAACAAACACACACTGCTGACTCTCTAGCACAAGGTAGCAGCAGCCCAGAAGTCTCTAAGATCTCCCACAGCAGTTTGTTCTCACAAAGTCCAGGGAAAGTTGGATAGCTTCCTTCCAACATCCATGCAACACCTTTCTCCTGTGGTACCAGACTAGATCTTCAATAGATAGCCCCTTAGTCGGCTCTGTTGCTTTAGCATCCAGGCAAGCACATGGCAGCATTGCCCTGGAGGGCAGTAGCCCTCCAGGCTGGTCTGATCCTCAACAGGAAGAGACCCTGGAGCTTAGTCTCTCAGAGTATTTATGCAGTTACCCAGAATTCTTCAGGGACCTGCTCCCTGGGATGGGCCAGGGCTGCATATATATTTATTATGCTATCTGCATAGCTCCACACCAATGTTCCAGAGAGTTCTACAAATCTTTGGAAGCAGAGGGAGCTATCAGACTAGCAGCAGCAGAGACACTGAACTGACCTAATTAGTCGGCTGCACTGGACACAGTGAGCAAAGCCGAATTTGCTTAACACACTAATCACAGCCACATTGGTTACTGAGAGACAAGATAAATTTACCTAACAAAACACATCCAGCTCCACTGAACACAATGAGCCAGCACTAAATCTAGATACTTCTAGCACCTAGCACACATGTTTAAAATCAATGCCACATTTATACATGTCAATCTCCCTGGTTATCTCTTCTCGACTACTGCAACACCCTTCTCATGGGCCTACGTTTGAACAGGCTATCCCCTCATTAGTGTCAAGTCCTGGATAACCCACTGGTGGCACTGTGGTTCCGAAGTGGAAGGTTGTAGCTCCAGTGGCCACCAGCAGGTGTCTCCCAGTAGCCAGATGATCCCAGTAATCAGTTTCTGAAGTTATATAACCCTTTCCTAACTTCCTTCTCTGGATCAAAGTTTTGCCTGTGTGCTGTCTATCTGGTTATTAATACTCTTTAACTATACACAGTATGTTGCTGGATAGCTGCATTTGGTATCCCTTACAATTAGTTTATCATGAATTCTGCTGCTAGATTTATCCACCTTACCAACCGTTCCTGCCCACCACCCCTCTCTGACAATCCCTCCACTGGCTTCTGCTTGCCCAACTTATACAATTCAGAATACAAACAATAATATCTCAAGCCATCCACAACTCTGTCCCAAGCTACATCACCAACCCCATCTCAAAATATTACCCAAACCATCCTCTCCACTTCTCAAAAGAGCTCTCTAATTCCCTTCTCACCTCCTCACATGCTGGCCTCTAAGACTTCTCCAAAACCTCTCCTCAGAAACTTCTTACCCCAACCTGTATGTCTGTCTCCTACTCTGTCTAATCTCTGAAAACTCTTCAGTAAAGCTTATCTCACCTTCACCTAAAACTGAAATTTTACTTTCTCATCCCCACTTGGTTAGCACTTTTTGTATCTCTTCTCCTCCCTTATAGGGCCCTTTGACACAGGTGCGCTCTGCTCTGTTCAGCAGGGGATCTGTAAACAGATACCCCCATTGAATTGGAGCACAACAGGATGAATGTCCATTCAGTTTTTGTTCACATTTGACAGTGGACTGTGATTTACCTATGTTGGATCTATTTTCTGCCGCATGTAAACAGACTTGTATCCATTTATATTAGGCTACCACTGATCTGTCATGTTGAGGCCCAGAAAAACTGAAAAAAAATGCAGTCCTTTTCTGTTCATTTTTTTTGGGACCTGTTTGGACTTGGAGGTAGGTGGGTGTACACAGACATAAGTCTGTTTACATCTGACTGCTCACAGAGCTGTATGGAGCTTCCAATCAGGTCCGCCCGAAAGACCAACATGCAGACCTGATCAGAAAGTGCCTGTGAAAGGGGCCTTACACTGTAAGCTCTCACAAATAAGGTCCTCCTAACCCTCTTGTACTGAATTGTATTGTAACTGTCTCCCTTTATATTGAATAGTGCTACACAAACTATTGGCACTTGTGTAGTCAGGTGCTGCTGGCTGTACACAGCCCGTCCACCAGGTGTGCAGAGCTGTGCCGTCTCTCCAGCTCCCGCTGGCCCTCTGTCCCCCCCAAGGTGAGCGTAAGGATTGGTTAAGCTGCTGGAGAGGAATGCAGATGGGTTTCTTCCACCTTGCTGTATAAAGAGAAATAAGAGCAGCTCTGTGTCAGTGCAAAATTCCTGTTCACTCCTCTGTTTTCCCCCCTCCCTCCTGGCAGCATGGATTGGATCCAATCAGAGGGCGGGAGAGTAAGAGCCAATAGGAAAATCAGAGCGGATTGCTGTGGAAGCTCCAAGGATTCTGGAAAATGTAGTCTTTAAAAGGAGGAAGCACCATTCATGTACATGGAGGATAGTGCCTACTGGACTTGGATTCCCATTAATCCCTGGGCATTGAGAAGGGCAGTTTCACAGTTTTCCCAGGCAAACAAAGAGAGATCGGAGCAGGCTAGAGAGGAGAGCAAAGGGTACACACCTAATGTCGGGGTCTGTATTCCACATTCAAGGGACCAGTGCCAAGGATAGGAGCTGAGCAGACCCACTGCTGTGCCTGTCCACCTACACCAGAGAGAGAGGATAGACCTGCTTCTGAGTCTGCCAAAGGTTATTGAGTGTTCATCTATGATAGTACCCTTACATCTGGGTAATTATTTGTTCATTGATGCATGCCTGGTTTATTGCGTCTGCCATAATACATTTAATAATTCACCACCAAGTTGTTTATGGCCTGATTCCTGTTCATTACTATAGAGTGGTAGCTTACTAACTCTTAGGCTCCACAGCTGCAAATGGCTTCTAGTCTATGACCAAGTGTGTCAGTAGGGACCGAGCACCTTTAAGAGACATGGAAGAACAGAGAACCTATCATCAGCAGAGGCTCCTGCAGGGGCACAGCTACACTATATAAATTCTGTAAATAAATCCCTTTATACACATTATCCCTAGAATAAACCAGAATTTAACCCTTGTAGTACAGGAGGGGGCTCATTGCAAGGGTTAATTTTGTCTCATCCATGAAGTTCAGCTTTAAAAATTACTTTCAGGTACGTAGAAAAATAACTGTGTACTTATTATAGGAATATACATATATATATATATATATATATATATATATATACATATATATACACAGTTGTGTTCAAAATAATAGCAGTGTGTTGAAAAAAGTGAATAATGCTCAAAATCCTTCTAATAGCTTTTATTTCCATACACACAAATGCATTGGGACACTACACATTCTATTCCAAATCAAAACATGAAGAAAAATATATCAAATTTGTGTTGTTTCTCTAAAACAATTGAAGAAAAGTGAATATTAGACTGTTCAAAAAAATAGCAGTGTGTGTATTCTTCTTTACAAACTCAAACATTCACTATGTAAACTGAAAAATGTTTGAAGATTTTGATTTCCTTTGAATCACTTAATTAATATTTAGTTGTATAAGCACTGTTTCTGAGAACTGCTGTACATCTGTGTTGCATGGAGTCAACCAACTTCTGGCACCTGTGAACAGGTATTCCAGCCAAGGATGATTGGACTACATTCCACAGTTCTTCTCTATTTCTTGGTTTTACCTCTGAAACTGCATTTTTGATGTCACCCCACAAGTTTTCTATTGGATTAAGATCCAGGGATTGAGCTGGCCACTCCATAACATCAATCTTGTTGGTCTGGAACCAAGATGTTGCACGTTTACTGGTGTGTTTGGAGTCGTTGTCTTGTTGGAACACCCATTTCAAGGGCATTTCCTCTTCAGCATAAGGCAGCATGACCTGTTCAAGTATTCTGATGTATTCAAACCGATCCATGATCCCTGGTATGCGATAAACAGGCCCAAAACTGTAGTATGAGAAACATCCCCATATCATGATGCTTGCGCAACCATGCTTTACTGTCTTCACAGGTACTGTGGCTTGAATTCAGTGTTTGGGGGTCGTCTGACAAACTGTCTCTGGCCACTAGACCCAAAATGAACAATCTTACTTTAATCAGTCCACAAAATGTTGCGCCATTTCTCTTTAGGCCAGTCAATGTGCTCTTTAGCAAATTGTAACCTCTTCAGCACATGTCTTTTTTTCAACAGTGGGACTTTGCGGGGGCTTCTTGCAGATAGCTTGGCTTCACATAGGCGTCTTCTAATTGTAACAGTACTAGTGCAGAGTTCGGGGTGCAATATAGAGGGCAAAATTCAGGGGTGCGCTACACACAGAGTGCAGAGTTCAGGGGTGCATTACATACATAGTGCAGGGTTCAGGGGTGCACTACACACAGAGGACAAAGTTCAGGGGTGCGCTACAGACAGAGTGCAGAGTTCAGGGGTGCATTACATACATAGTGCAAAGTTCAGGGGTGAGCTACACACAGTGCAGAGTTCAGCCTTCTTCCATAGATGATTATCTCTGCATCCCCCATCCACGTTTCACCACTTTCATCTCTCCTCACCTCTGACCCCTGCAGGCAGCCCCCTCCACTGCCCCCATCTCCTCCCCTCCCCCATTAAAAGCTCCACCATCTTCCATGTCTTACTTTTTTTGCTGTGTTAGGTTGAAGCACCCAACTCAAGTACCTCCCTGCACAATATAGGTGGCTCCGCCTTTCTCACTTGCAGGGAGATCATCCAGTGGGGGTGTTGGCATCCGCACTGCACCTCAGGCACCTGCATCTCCACTGTCCCCATCCTCAGTGGGAGCAGCTCAGGAGATCTGATCTGTAGGAGCCATTGGGAGACATGCTGTGACTTGTAAACACAGAAGCCAGACTTCTGTGTTTACAAGTGATAGTGGTGAGCACAGAGTAGAGGGGTTGAGCCAGAGGTGGTTCCACCAAGTTCTAGCTGAAAAAAAGCCTACAGGCCTTTTAGTAGATAGAACAATCTATTTGCAGTATATTTATTTCAATTGTGCAATTAGTTAACCTTAAGATCAGCTTTAAAGTCTTGTGCAAATATAAGGAAAAGTGCCATGTACACAATTTTCAAGGGCTGACATTGACCTTTTTTCAGAGACCATATAGAGTATACAAAAGAGAAATGTGTACTAGGGGGTAGGGGTATTGGGACTGCTAATAATGTGCATTGAAATACTCCAGACTATAGCATCCTTCATCCACTTGCATTTAGATGCAAAAAACTGTAACTTCACTAAATTCACTAAGCACTTATGTGTATTGACCATTTGGTTCAGTGCACTATCTCTGACCCTGGCTGTATGGGGTATCGGTTTAGTGTCCCTTTTTGATGGCTTTAAGTCCAGTCCTCACATATACAGTTGTGTTCAAAATAATAGCAGTGTGTTGAAAAAAGTGAATAAAGCTCAAAATCCTTCTACAGGTAACTTTAGACCTTCTTTGATCTTCCTGGAGCTGATTGTTGGCTGAGTCCTTGCAATTTTGGCTATTCTTCTATCCATTCGAATGGTAGTTTTTTGCTTTCTTCCACGTCTTTCAGGTTTTGGTTGCCATTTTAAAGCATTTGCGATCATTTTAGCTGAGCAGCCTATCATTTTCTGCACTTCTTTATATGTTTATCCCTCTCCAATCAACTTTTTAATCAAGTTACGCTGTTCTTCTGAACAATGTCTGGAACGATCCATATTCTGCAGAATTTCAGAGAGAAATGCACTGTAACCAGCATGTACAACATTTGCTGCCTTCCTTCCTTAAATAAGGGCAATAATTGCCACCTGTTTTTCAAAGAATGAATGACCTCACTAATAGAACTCCACACTGCTATTATTTTGAACATGCCCTTTCAATTAGTGATTCAATTTCACAGAATCAGCAGCATGCATGTCATGACTGTTGGGTCTGTTGGATTTCTATTACACTACTACACCTGCTAGTAAATTATTTGCTATGTAGAAATATAATTTCTACCAAAAACAGTGATTGATCAGGTTAGTGATGTCTGACTGCTATTATTTTGAACACAACTGTATATATTAACAGTAAACTGCTTGAATGCAAAATAATAAAACTAAAACGCAAACACTGGTCAGGCCAACATATGTTCCCCTGGTTTAAAAGCTAATAAGCATGATTAATAACATACAGTTTGTTCTCTGACGGATCATTAATTTTTCAAGGTACAAAACTAATGTGATTGTTTACTGTGCAAGCCACTGATGAACCCTTTGAAAGAGCTGAAGCAGAGGATTACCATTAAAATAACTACCAGTGGTCAGGCGTGCTTTTTAGCCTGCTGAAAATGGTGTTGGATATCTGCCTTAACCTCCCTAGCGGTCTGATTATGTCAATATTTCTGTGCTCAAAGCGGTACATTTTTTTGCATGGAAATAAGTTGTTTTTCTATTGTAGGCCTGTAATTTTTAGGAATAACTCACTGAAATCTGTCCGAACAAGAGTCTAGTAAACATTACGGGTATGATAACATTTGAAACACAAAATCATAAATTATAATATAATAAATACTCATAAAAAATAATAATATAACAATAATAAATTTAATTCAATAATATAATCAAACCAAAAACACTGAAATTTGAAATATAGCGCCAAGTTTGCACATCACTGAGCTTAGTCGCAAAATCGTTTTTAGTGTCTGATGACGAATTTCCCCACAAATCATTATCACTCAATTCTGCAAGTGGTTCTACTTTACTATCGCTGTTCTCTAGCTGATCTAAAACCGCTTTTGACCTAAAGGGAAGCTTTTTGCAGGCAGAAAGAACAGTAAAAATGCAGGCAGGGCACAGGACAAAGCAGTAGGGACAAAATGTATGTGAAATGGTTTGATACAGTAATGTTTTACTATGTGATTTTAGTATATTGAGTGAATGTCACTTTTTAACATTTTTACATTTCCCACGGGTTCCGTCCCCGTAGGTCCCGGCGTCCTGACGTTCTCATGGACCGGAGGAGATGGCCGGGGACGCTGTAGGGGGGACATCGCGGGAACGCAGAACAAGGTAAGTGCTGGAGGGAATCCTAGAGCAACGCTGCAGTGTAACCCCGAGTGTAGCTCGGGGTTACCGCTTTTGTACTGAAAGTTAACCCCGAGCTACACTCGGAAATACCGCCAGGGGGTTAACTTTTTTAACACATTTTATTGAAAAATATGGTCAGCACACTACAGTAAATAACATGTTCCACAATATAGCTGCATACATAAGAGAAAGCATGTGTGCGTTCATAAAACAGCTGATCAAAATACATTTAGCAAACAAAGTGCGTAGAATAGTGTCATACACAACACCAGGACTTTTTTCAGCAGGAATACATACCGGCACCTTCAGCTCTAAATGTATTTAATGGCAATGGCTGCTGTGCTGTGCTGGAAGGTCTATTGATGCTGGCTGCTGGGGGATTGATTGTCACTAGAGAGAATCCATTTTTGCATTGTGAACTATTGTTGCTGGGAGGTCTGTTGATGCTGGTGGGGAATCTATTGTTGCTGGGGGGGTCAATTGTTGCTGGAAGGGATCTACTGCTGAGGGAGGTGTTTATGTTTGCTGCCAGCTAGAGAGCCTTTGATGCTGACTTCTGAGAGATCTGTTGATGCTGCTGGTTGTCTATCGTTAATAGGGTGGTACTTTGTTGCAATGGTCCATTGCTGCTGGGAAAATCTGTCGCTGGGGGGGAGGGTCTATTGTTGCTGGCTGCAGGGAAACTACTTTACTGCTTTTCTTGTTATCATTAACAAATTCCATACAAATTACTTAGCACCACAAAATGCCTCTTGGCTCTGTATTCTGTAAAAGCAACAGTAATGGGAGGTGGGTAGGGGGTGGAACCAAAAGACAGTGATTGGAGGTGGGTGGGGCAGAGACAAGAAGTGACTTATAAGGGGGGGGGTCCTGTACTTATTCTGTGAGGGAAAAAAAGCCCTGCACAAAACCAAATAAAAACAAAAAAGCATCTACTGGAATGACACCTTTGGTAATAATGGAATTCTTCAAAATCCAAACAGAACTGGACATGACAAAATAATCAACACTGAGGAGAGGCCTATACTTGTAACAATCTATGAAGAGTGAGTTGCAGAGGGGTACATTTTGGGGTATCTAACCAGCAATGCTAAATGTTCTATTTTTTCAGAGAATTTCTCCTTAAATAAGTTTTTTTCTGACAATTTAGATTATTGTCCACTTGTTCTATCCATTTATTACATGTAGGGGATGAAAGCAGTTTGAACCATGATTAAACCATGCAGTGGAGCTGTGCCCTTTTAAGTCTAGGGGTGATAACAATGACAATATACTTACTGAATCCGCCAATCCTCGCAGCTCAAGACCGGTCCTTGCCACATCTGCCTCCCTGCATGCTAGCAGTCTTGTGAATAGACTGTTCCTGACATCATCACGCCCATAGGGGTTTATTTACTAAGGCAAATAGACTGTGCACTTTGCAAAGTGCAGTTGCACTCTGCAAGTGCAGTTGCTCCAGAGCTTAGTAAATGAAGTAAAGCTTCCTTTTGCCAAGAATACAGAATCACATGCAAGGAAAATAAAAAAAACAGCATTTTGCTTGCACATGATTGGATGATGGAAGTCAACGGAGCTTCTGCTCATTTACTAAGCTCTGGAGCAACTGTGCTTGCAGAGTGCAACTGAACTTTGCAAAGTGCACAGTCTATTTGCCTTTAGTAAATCGACCCATAGACCGGCATTAGGACGGCAAAAACAGTCCAACGCTGGACGTGGGGGTGTGCGGTCTTCCAGAGGATCAGAGGATAGGGTAAGTATAGCTCTTCCCTAAACCCACAGACAAAATCAGCAGTTTTGTAGTGCAGGCACATGCCCACTGCATGGGAAAATAAATAATTTACATGGCGTTCTGTTTTAGGAGATTTAAGAGAGAGACGAAATTCAGCTATTAATATCCTAGCCGTTTAAAAATGACAAGTTAAAGCAAAGTTTACTGGAGGTGTGTACAGCTCAACATCTAAAGCTCCAAGCAGGCAAACTATGGATTTGAATGGAATTTAGTCTGCATAGGTATTTTCTATCACCGTAACAACCTCCTTTCAATAGCGAACAAGTTTGTGGCACCTCCACAACATGTGGAGGAGATACCCATAATCTATAACACACTTAGGACATAACGGGGAATCTCTCCTGCCCCTAGAAAAGAGTTGAACAGGTTTTCTGTTAGAAAGGTGTAATATAAAAAGTTGGGGTAATTTTTGGGCTGCTGATACAGACACTACGGGTATAGAGGTCAGTACTAATTCCCATTGGTTTTCATCTATCCGTCTTATATATCACTCCCATGTATTCCTGTAGGGCAAAAGTGCAGAAGAGTCTTGCAGCAGAGATAAGAGGACAGAATGCAAACAAGATATACAGTATCTCACAGAAGTGAGTACATCCCTCACATTTTTGTAAATATTTTATTATACTTTTTCATGTGACAACACTGAAGAAATGACACTTTGCTACAATGTAAAGTAGTGGGTGTACAGCTTGTATAACAGTGTAAATGTGCTGTCCCCTCAAAATAACTCAACACACAGCCATTAATGTCTAAACCGCTGGCAACAAAAGTGAGTACACCCCTAAGTGAAAATGTCCAAATTGGGCCCAAAAGTGTCAATATTTTGTGTGGCCACCATTATTTTCCAGCACTGCCTTAACCCTCTTGGGCATGGAGTTCACCAGAGCTTCACAGGTTGCCACTGGAGTTCTCTTCCACTCCTCCATGACGACATCACGGAGCTGGTGGATGTTAGAGACCTTGCGCTCCTCCACCTTCCATTTGAGGATGCCCCACAGATGCTCAATAGGGTTTAGGTCTGGAGACATGCTTGGCCAGTCATCACCTTTGCCCTCAGCTTCTTTAGCAAGGCAGTGGTCGTCTTGGAGGTGTGTTTGGGGTCGTTATCATATGTAGTCACTTTTGTTGCCAGCGATTTAGACATTAATGGCTGTGTGTTGAGTTATTTTGAGGGGACAGCAAATTTACACTGTTATACAAGCTGTACACTCACTACTTTACATTGTAGCAAAGTGTCATTTCTTCTGTGTTGTCACATGAAAAGATATAATAAAATATTTGCACAAATGTGAGGGGTGTACTGTGAGATACTGTAATACCTTTCCTATCAGACTCTGTCATAACAGCTGTGATAAAACAGGACTCCACTGAAGGTTAGAACAGCTAGACTGGGCAAGGAGTGCATGGCGTAATAGCAGATATTGGTAGAAAGAATGAGAAGGGATATGAAATTCTGACTGAAGCATAGCAAAGGATTTAAGTACATTACCAAGATATAACTGAGAAATAAATGTAATCCCTGAGGCAAGCCACATCTGGAAAACAATTAATTTTCCAACTCTACATCATTTCTGTTTCGCTATATGGGGGTACATTGCAGAAAAAAACATTAAGTCTAAGATGCTGTTTCAAAGATTTCCAGACTTTCAACAACAGCTCAACTGTAGGGCAGTGGGAATGTGCATTAGGGAGACCCACCTCAGTGTGAAAGCGCTGTATATCCCATGTCAGGATGAGCCGCCAACCTCCGAATGGGATCAACATTATCCACCAAAACTCAGCCTGTGAGATATAGCAATTAGGCAACCATAAAATAATACTTCGGTTGAGGCACAGCCATCACCCCTAGATCATTCTTATATTAAAGCATAGTAAGTTTAATCCTGGCCATCCCCTTTTTTCATATTAAGGGTCCATTCGCACTTGTGCAACTTCAAAATAATGAGAATTTCAGTGCGACTTTGATGCAACTTTGACACAACCTTGATGCAACTTTGAATGAGTGCGACTTTGGTGTAACTTTTGCTTTGACCAAGGATGATGGTGCGTTACAACGTCGCACACGAGTCACATGATGATTTTCATATGATTGTTAAGGGTTTACATTGAAGTCTATGACCCTCAAGTTGCATTATAGTCTGTGCAGGAACTACTTTCAAGTTGCTGGGCTTGAAGTCACAAAGATATGAATGGTACTCATTGGGAAACATGGGGTGTGACTTGTCATGCGACTTTGGACCTTAAAGTCACATGACAAGTCACACAAATGTGAATAGGCTCTAATTCACAAAGTTGTGTTTCTATCTGGAATCCAGGAGAGTTATGTAAATTGTAAAGTAATTGGGGGGCCCAAACCATTTTTATTAAATTGACTCGACCCCTCATAGATAATGGAAGTTTACACCAAGTATTACATTTAAGTTTAAAGGGCTAAAGAATGGGTTTGAGGTTTACCTGTACATATTCCCGTGGGTTAGAAGGAACATTAATACCCAGTATCTAAACGAGGAAACCAACTCAATCTGAGAGGAATTTGCAGGCAATGAATGGGGAAGAGGGTCTAATAGAATGAGCACAGATTAATGCCAGTTAATAGTAAACCCTGAAAACTGGCCAAATCTTGTAATATGTTGCATTACAGTAGACAAAGAGCTGGATGTATCTCCCAAATACAGTACGGTATTGTCCACATAAAGTAAGAACTTATTCTCCAGTATCCCCCTATGAAAGCCCACCTTTTCTGAAGACAAGCAGATCGTAGCTGCAAGAAGTTCCAGTGCAAGGGCAAAGAGCAGAGGTGACAGTGGGGTGGAAAAGAATCTGTAAGCTCTCCTTTAATACTAATTCTTGCCATTGGGGCTGCATATGGCAGCTGAACCCAGACAAGGAAATCAGGTCCCAGGCCAAACTTATGGAGGATTTCCCACAAATATGGCCACTCAACACTGTCAAGTGCTTTGGCAGCATTGAGGCATAGAATTGCTCTATTTCCAGGGTTATCTACAGGTAATTGGAGGTTAACAAAGAGGCGTCTAATGTTAAGATCAGTAGATCTGGCCAAAATAAATCCGCCAATCTTGTAGCTAGGACTTGAGCTAGTAATTTGACATCTGTATTTTTAAGGGAAATTGACCTATATGAGTTAGGATATAATATAGATTTGCCTAGTTTCAGGATTACAATTATAATAGCTTCATTCATGGAGGATGATAATACCCCGGCTTGGACAGCAAAGTTAAATGTATTAAGTAAATCTGTCAGGAGAACATCACTGTATCTCTTATACACCTCACAGGGTAATCCGTCTGCACTCACCATTTTCCATATGTGATAGAGCAGTAGTGAGCTCATCCATGGCAGGGCATTAAAGTGTTACTAAACCCACAACAGTAAAATCAGTCTGTATATGCAGTAAAGCGTGCTTGTTATACTCACTGTAGAACCTAAGGGGTTAATCCTCTGCATTGTGTAAAAACTATGTTTAATCCTGACTTCTCTGATCCTTCCCTTGTTCCAGTGCCCCCCCTCTTATCTCCTGATAGGACATATCATTTGGAGTCACTCTGCACATGCTCAGCATTGTGTGCATTGCTAGAGAGGGTGTATTTATTTATTTATTTATTTGTTTGTTTGTTTATTTTGGGAGAGTGCATGTGATCAGCAGAGGGCTAATCGGCACTGTTCAGACAGAGATCGGGGGTTCTGCATCCTCCTAGAGCAAAAAGAAACCTCCTCCTACAAGCTTTACCAGTGCTCAGCTGGACACTGATAGAAGTCACAATACAGATATATACTGCTGATGAGTAAAGGTATTTAGCAGTATATATTTACTAAAATATTTGCATTTCCATGTTGTGTGTACTGTGGGAGACCAGATATAGTGAATGCAGGGTCCGGGGTTTAGCATCTTGAGATTTTGCACAGAGGCTGTGGACAATGAGCACTGGTCTTAAAATGTATGCAATAAATCAGGGGAAGGAATTACCTTGGAGGTGTACAGGTCAAAATAAACCTGCCGAAAAATAGTGGAAATTTGGGACTGAGTATAATGAACCTGGCCAGTACTGCCCTTAATAGCATCTATTAAAGAAGATTATTGCTGTGATTTTGGCCAACACAGCCAATAAGTGCTCCGTAGTTTCCCCTTCATCAAAATACAGTTGCTGGATAAAAAATCATTTGTTACCTCTGCTTTAATTTTAATAAAATAAATGTCAAAAGGAAATATAATTATTATGGGGTATTTTTTTAAATGATACATTTTTAATAATTGTTTGTTCTATTTTGTATTATTTATATAAAACCCGTATCTTACAAATAAATAATGTAATACAGAGGTCACCCATGGCAATGGAATTTCAGAGTATTATAGCTTTTCTAAAGCTTAAATATTTCTAAAATTGAAAGTCCAAAGACAGCAGTCAGCGAGCGGGAGAAGTCACTGCTCTAATTCATTTAGCTGTTTGTGTCCTCTAAAAAGCTTGTTTTTTTAAAAGTATTTGAAGCAGAATTCTAGTGAAAACATGAATAAAAAATTAAAAACCTGGTAAACCTTAACATACAAAACAGCTTTGGCTTACCTTCAGTCTGGTACTGTCCTCAAGCACCTCCTGGGTCAAATTATGGCAAGCATTATTCAAGTTACTTCATGTGAGCCCAGGCTGTCAGGGACACACCCCCTGGGGATGTGTATTTTCACAATATGCACAGGCTGATATTCAAGTGTCAATACACGTGCAATGTTCTGTGCTGCAGTAAAGACTTCATCAACCCACTTGTATTTTTCATTTATTCATGTTATAGAAAAAGCAACAGATGCAACCAGGGCCATGGATAAAGGGGTACCATCAGTCCTCCTGTATGGGGCCCTGGGCAGCAGGGGGGCCCAGGCAGCTGGGTGAATCAGAGGTGGGCAGGGAGGTTGATCTGCACGGGGTGGGGGCGGCAATTACTGGAACCGTTCCCCTGTATGGCTCTCTCCGCAGCAGCTGAAAGCTGGCTTCTTCTCCTCTCCCTCCCGCTGACTTTCAGCTGCTGCAGAGAGAGCCATGGAGGGGATCGGTTCCAGTAATTGCTCCCCTGCCGCACCCATTACCCTCCCTTTGCACCATATGTTTCCCTCTGTTGCCCAGGCCCCCTTGTGTGCCTCTACCTCCACAGTGCTGACGGATTCCCTCCTCTCCTTTCTACCAGCAACTGCAAGAACACAATAGGATCTTTCAGAATGGAGAGTGGGGAAGGCGTCTTGTAAATATGTTACATTTACCAGACCCTTCCTTTCATAAAGGAACACAAGGAGTGATCGGTACCAATCACTCACTGTGTTCATACATAACCGAAGCATAGTAAATTGTGTTTTTTTTGGGGGGGGGTCTTTACAAGCTCAAAATAGAAAGCAATGTAGCCAGGAACTTTGACAGGGAAATGCTGCTGCTGGAGACATTCGAACATATAAAAAGCTTGTGAAATACCCAACTCATTAGCTTAGAACTCCACCCTAAACTCTCCATGCAGTTCTGGATTGGGTTCTCCTTAGTAAACCAGTATCAGCTAAGGTACTATCTGCATGGAGTTTGTATGTTCTCTGTATAGGTTTCCTCTGGGTAATCTAGTTTTCTCCCACTCTCCAAAAACATGCTGGTGGGTTGCTTAGCTTCTGTCTAAATATGGCCCTAGTAGATGTATACAAATTGGCTAAGTGTATGTGTTATCACATTCTGCATACCAGTCCCAAGCCAAGCAATTTGGGAGGGTTTAGGAAAGACTGGACGCCCTACCTCATAAAAAAAATCACCAAAAAAATTAAATGGAAAAAAAGCTTTCAATTATATCAGACATAGCGCCCAGAGAGCTGATCCACAGAATCACCAAGAATCAGATACAGATATACAGAATACACCATATAACTAGTGCATTATGACTATGGAATTGTATGGACGGAATTGTTTTACTGCCCCTACCTAAAAGCATTGAAAAAAATAATGTTGACATTAGAAAACGATATTGTAATTTATTTATTATGCTGCAAAGTGTATGACAATTATCAGACCTTTTAATGACATCCTGAAAATCTGTATAGTACTTCAATTATGGTAGATTTAAACAGTATTGTAATTATGATTTATTTGAGCAATCAATTCCTATTTCCTGATATAAAAGGCTTTGTTGTGTGGGATAATTAGCAATATGAGTAATCACAATTCGTTGATGACAGTGTAGATTTATGCAGAAGTATATCAGTACAAGGAGGTGATAATGGAGATTTAAGTATAATCACAAATAAGGTTTCTGTTACTATAAAAAAAGTTCATAAAAATAAACCCGGTCATGAATAGCTATAAAAATGCTGTTTAATCCAGTTGTGTATTAAAGTGGACCTGAATCCTATCTGGGTAACATTTAGTTTGCTAAAGCGCTGTGTATCATAAGCAATTAGCATTAAAAAAATATTATTTGCATATATTTCCTTCCTGTTTTTACGTCTTGCGGTGCTAATCTCCTTCAGCTTCTTTGCAGCCATTTAATGTGCACCACACTGGCAGCTGCATGACTTTTTTGATAGTCACAATGGTGGAGCATGACTGTGCAATGTGCATTAGCTTAGCTAATTGTAGTCTCCATCATCAAGGTGACAACACTGGAAAGCGGTTGCTAGCCACTTGCTATCCACCCTATAGCAGAAATACTGTGCAAAATCACGTATATATACATGATTTTCATCTCCGAGTAGGGGGCGCGCGCGCTGCCTTATCCGCACTGCTATTGGCAACTGGGGATGTCTATCACCAGGTCCCGGCCGGCAATTCCTGCCTGGCACTCAGCGATCTCAGAGACCTGTGTATAAACAACAAAGACACCATGGAAATGCTGCTTTGGACCTCTCTGCACAGCAGCATGTCTCCAAGGTAAAACCGCACACAGCACACAATGTAAACCACACACAGCACACAGTTAACCCTTTGATCACCCCAGATGTTAATCCCTTCCTGCCCAGTGTCATTAGTACAGTGTCATTGTTTTTTGTTAGCACTGATCACTGTATTAGTGTCATTGGGATGTCAGTGGCAGTTAGTCAGTTCCCACCCAGTGTCAGAATGCCCACCGCAGTCCCGCTATAAGTCACTGATCGCCGCCATTACTAGCATAAACAAATAAAAATAAAAATTCCAGTGTATATACCGTTATTTGTAGACACTGTGACTTTCACGTAAACCAGTTACCGTATTTACTCGAATGTCATGTTCATCTTTTCTGGCCAAAAAGAGGATCTAAACTCATTACATTCAAGGGCGCCTTACATTCGGAGGCAAACACTGCTAAGCCTTCAAAACACCTGGCAGTGCCACCACCACGCCCGGCGATTCAGTACTGGCTGCAGGCGGTACCTCCCCCACACCTGGCGGTAAGGCTCCTCCAGCGGACCCCCCTCATCTCCTCCAGTGGACCCTCCCTCATCTCCTCCAGTGCCCCCCCTCATCTCCTCCATCGGCCCCCTCCCTCATTTCCGGTGGCCCCCTCCCTCATCTCCTCCGGTGGCCCCATCCCTCATCTCCAGCGCCCCCCCTCATCTCCTCCAGAGGCCCCCTCCCTCATCTCCTCCAGCAGACCCCCCTCATCTCCTCCAGTGGACCCCCCTCATCTCCTCCAGTGGACCCCTCCCTCATCTCCTCCAGCGCCCCCCCCCCCATCTCCTCTCCTCCAGCACCCTCCCCCCTCATCTCCTCCAGTGCCCCCCCACCCTCATCTCCTCCAGTGCCTCCCCTCATCTCCTCCAGTGGACCCCCCCCTCATCTCCTCCAGAGGCCCCCTCCCTCATCTCCTCCAGCAGACCCCCCTCATCTCCTCCAGTGGTCCCCCCTCATCTCCTCCAGGGGACCCCTCCCTCATCTCCTCCAGAGGACCCCTCCCTCATCTCCTCTCCTCCAACAGTCCCCTTCCTCATCTCCTCCAGCGCCCCCCCTCATCTCCTCCAGCATCCCTCCCTCATCACCTCCAGCGCCCCCCCCCCATCATCTCCTCCATCTCTGTACCGTAATTTTACGCTGTCATTCCAAGCTATACTTAAACTTACCATTTATTAAAAAGTTTTCTATGTAAAAACTTGTTTTAGGTCAGTGTTTGGTTTAATAGTTTACTATGTTGTCATAAAAAATGTACTATAACATATGATGAATTTATTGTTGCTGTCTAAAGTACTTTAATTACCAAAAGTAAAAAATCTTAACATAAGCCCATGGTCACATTTTATTACCGTATTTTCACTAATTACCAGCAATGAAATGAAAGTCCATAACTTTAGCCCATTGTCGTATGCAGGTGCGCACTACAATCGCCATCAATTTTTTTTCAATTTCAAGCCTTTCAAAATAGAGGTGCGTATTAGATTCAATGGCCCATTAGACTCGAGTAAATACGGCAATTTACAGGTGTTGGGATTTTCTAAAATAAGGGTCCAATAAAGGCAGCTGTGAAAATATGAAGAGCCGCTATAGACCAGAATTCTTGTTGCTGCAGTTCTTTGTGGAAAGGATTGAAGATTTATGGCATATTTGAAAGATTAGGCGTTACAAAGGATTAATTAATTTATGATTATAACATTTAATTAAAATTTGAAAAAAATTTTAACTCTAGAAACATTCAAAGAGCCTTTCTGATAAATTTGAAAGTCTTCTTTAGCTTTGTCCTTGTTATTGCAAGTCAGATGATGCAGCTGTAGGTCAGGCCAAAGGACATTAGTGGGAAGTGAAGGTGGAAATCATTTATGGCCACAGCATCTCAGTACTCAGAAGACCACCCATCTTTACTCTTCTTGGGTGGCCCTCCAGGTTAGAACTCTCTCTGTCCCAACTTCCATTCCTCTTTGGTACTCTCTGTATCCCCCTATACACAGGTTCTTTAATAATGCCACTGCAGACAAAGAATCATAGCACTATTATACGCTTTACAAAATTGTGGACCTCCAAAAGGCTGGAAAGGGCTACGGGGCAATTGCCAAGCAGCTTGGTGAAAATAGATCAATTGTTGGAGCAATTGTTAGAAAATGGAAGAGGCTAAAGACGACTGTCAGTCTCCCTCGGACTGGGGCTCCATGCAAGATCTCAGCTCGTGGGGTATCACTGATGATATGAAAGGTGAGGAATCAGCCCAGAGCTACAAGGGAGGAGCTGGTCAATGACATGAAGAGAGCTGGGACCACAGTTTCAAAGGTCACTGTCAGTAAAACACTACACCATCATGGTTTCAAATCATGCATTGCACAGAAGGTTCCCCTGCTCAAGTCATCACATGTCCAGGCCCGTCTGAAGTTTGCCAATGACCATCTGGATGATCCAGAGGAGGCATGGGAGAAAGTCATGTGGTCAGATGAGACCAAAGTAGAACTTTTTGGTCTAAACTTCACTCGTCGTGTTTGTAGGAAAAAAGGATGAGTTGCATCCCAAGAACACCATCCCTACTGTGAAGCATGGGGGTGGTAACATCATGCTTTGGGGGTGCTTTTTTGCGAAGGGGACAGGACAACTGCACTGTATTAAGGAGAAGATGAATGGGGCCATTTATTGTGAGATTTTGAGCAACAACCTCCTTCCCTCAGTCAGAGCATTGAAGATGGGTCATGGCTGGGTCTTCCAACATGATAACGACCCGAAGCACACAGCCAGGATAACAAAGGAGTGGCTCCGTAAGAAGTATATCAAGGTTCTGGAGTGGCCTAGCCAGTCTCCAGACCTAAATCCAATAGAACATCTTTGGAGGGAGCCGAAACTCCGTGTTGCTCAGCGACAGCCCTGAAACCTGACAGATCTAGAAGAGATCTGTGTGGAGGAGTGGGCCAAAATCCCTGTTGCAGTGTGTGCAAACCTGGTCAAGAAGTACAGGAAACGTTTGACCTCTGTAATTGCAAATAAAGGCTTCTTTACCAAATATTAACACTGATTTTCTCAGGTGTTCAAATACTTATGTTCAGCAGTGCAAGACAAATAAATTCTTTAAAAATCATACAATGTGATTTCCTGAATTGTTTTTTTAATTCTGTCTCTCAGAGTGGGAATGCACCATAAATGTGAATTTCAGACCCCTCCATGATTTCTAAGTGGGAGAACTTGCAAAATCGCAGGGTGTTCAAATACTTCTGTATGTAACAAGCTGTCTAGTTTATATCACTAACACAACATCATTGTTGGTTGATCTAAAGGAGATTTTATATTAACACTGTAAGATGGTCAGGGAAAATAACCCTTTAATGTGAAGATACTTAGTCAACTAGTAAAGCCTTAACAAATTTTCCTTAAAGCAAAGCCAGTCTCCAGTGAAAAAAAAAATCAAGATCAGCAGCTAAAAAAACTGTATCTGCTTACCTTTAAAAAACAGCCACTCAGCTGTCCCTCGATCCAGCAGTGTGATCACCGCAGCTGGGTTTGCCAGGCCGTCCTCTCTCCCCATCTTAAGTGTGGGCACCCGGCTGTGATAGCTTCACAGCCGGGTGCCCACTGCTCATGCGTGAGTAGCGCTGCGCATGGTCCCACAGTCTTCTGGGACCTGTCACGTGTACCAGAAGACTGCGGGGGGGGGGATGGGGAAGGAGATCCAAAATGTTCTGAAAATAAATTGTGCAAAAAATATTTTGGCTATACATCCACTTCAAGTTTGCTGTATGGATGGTCTGTTTATAAAACAAAACAATTGCTGTACTAGTGAATCACCATCTGCATGAAAGTTTCAAATGCTTTTAATCTTCAAATTTTTATGTTCTGACAGTTAAAGAACATTTCAACCCAACATTTCATATCCCTGACAAGTGCCTGTTGTACCATGTACTTGTATGAAAAAGTATTCTGTTCTCTTTGTATTGCTTTCTTTGTGTAAAATCCCTGGTATTCCTGCCAGTCCCTCTGCTTTCCTAATAATAGCTGACCACACTAGGCATGAGAGCACAGTGAGGTCAGTTTTATGACTGTACTGGGTACTCACCCTGCTCTTCTCCAATGATCAGACTAGTGCTGACACTCCCCTGCACAGCCTTTCACTGGGAAGATCATTTTACTGCTGTTTTTCTTCCCCCAGCTCTCTAAGATCCTTATGCAGCTGAGAACTGAGGGTATGTGAGGTAATTATAATGTTTTTTAATATGTATACACAAATGTTTTGCCATTCTATTTTAAACAGAATAGGGTGTTTTACAAGGTGAGGATTCACATATAAATTAAGTATCCTTGTGCAGAATGAATGTAACATTCGTTTGGTGAATCCTGTTTGTTACAATGTTACCAAATATAGCTAGAATGTGTTAACTAATAATTAGAAATTTCTCAAGAGAAAACATTCTCAACCCCTTAGCCCGGGTTCACACTGATGTGGTCTGGAATTCGCAGCGTTTTCTGTGCGAATTCCGCACCTCATCAGAATCGCACCCCGTTCATGCGAACCGATGCAGGTGTGTATGTTAAGTTAGCAACACCCTGAAATCGGTCTGCAAAACGCAGTGCGATGTGCAGAATCGGATCGCATAGGTGTGAATACCCCTGTGATCCGATTCTAGTACGGACCCAAAAACAAAAAGGGTTCTGCACCTTTTTGGTGCGGGTGTGGTGCAATTTGAGCCATACATAATCATAGGCTCCAATCGCACCGCACACAAATCGCATGTGATTTACACAGGAGTGTGGTGCAGTTCCTGTGCGAATCACATGAGATGTACCACACCGTATTAAAGTGAACCTAGCCTTAAACTGAAGAGTGAATACTGGTTAATTCACACAGGAAGAATGTACATGTATGTATGGACAAACAGCCATGCAAATCAACCCTATATATGGCTTTTAAACTTTGCAGATTGTGTTTAGTATATCACTACTCTCTCCACTTTGAGTTTATATTTTTCATTTTCAAATCTTTATGAAGTAAACATGTTAGACAGTCATTTGTAGCAGCAAAATATGGCAACATGAGGCAGGACACTAAGCTGCCAGCCATGGGCTCCTATGCTACATGTAAGAGCTTCTAGTAATAGCAGTTCATTACATTGCATTGCACAATTCAGTGATTGTATGACTAATTACAACCATATGTTACTGCATAACTTATACCATAGGGAGCTGTTTGTTTCATCCATTAACAATGCATCGCTACTCTTCCATGATTTATCCCTGTTGATTTTAATAGTTCGATGCAGCTATTAAAATTGCCCATGCAGCTTAGATCAAAATTATTTTGCACTCAGCTCTACTTGTAACCAAAGACAGCCCGCTTGTGTCAGTGGGCAAATGCAGCATGCTTTCAGGTTAAACATAGTTCTGGCACTGAAAAAAAAACCTGTGAAAACAAGTGCTAATCTGTTTCCATTTTAAAAACAGAGGTTGCATACATTTGCAAATATATAGAGAAGCCCCACACTGTGCAGGCTCTTTGGTCATATAAGGTTCTTTATAATTAATTAGAGCACCAACAGTCAGTAAAGATAAAATGTACAGAAACAATAGCATTGTAGGAGTTAAAATAAAAAATTAGCTTTGACTGCAGTATGTATCCCACCTCCACTGTCCTCTAACAAAGTGGCTGCTCTGTAATCCAGCACCAGTCCTTTATTGAGTTAAATGACTGCCAGCGTCATTTAACCCACTTCCATGAGCTCAGGGCATCAAGAACTCACCCTCAGGAGGTTTATCATCAAGGTTCCCTGTGCTCACAGGATAATGGTGCTGTTCTCTGCAGCATTCAGGACTTGCCGGAGGAAGAACACCAGAAATAGGATTATTGAGATCACATGACTGGACTGAAAACCCATTAAAAAAGTATTTATGGCAATGTTTGGGGTCAGCGAGATCACAGGACACAGGCTTCGAAAAATAAGGCATTGCTTTATTCAACTCAAAAATCTTGTTTGCAGCAAAGTCCATAAGAACAAACGAAACCTCAAAATTCTTCTCGCCAAGTTAACAAAGTCTGGATAACATAAAAGAAATATGCTTACACCAACCAAGTAAAGTCCAAGACAATCAAGTCCATTTCAAAGAGGTACCACTAAGCTCAGCCAGCAGTAGAGGTTTCTGGTCTGTGACTCCAAACTTCCACAGGTGCAATTATCAGCAGTCCTCCCCAGAACCATCTCTACTCCTTCATTATCAGTAGAGAGGAGCTAAGGCATGTTCGGATACTAGTGTGAACCCTCCTGAGCTATCCCGCCAAAAAGCTACCACTGTGAACTGCCAATCATAGGCAGCTGAGACATTCTCCACCCTGCAGTTGCACATATTCAAGGGCAACCTAGTCCAACCTGATCCATCTGAACTATTACATTCACCAACAGTTGATTCTCAGGAAGCCTTGTATTTTTTTTTAATGAGGGCAAGGCATCTTGAGATTGGCTGAGGTAGAGAGGGAGATGGATGACTTCACTGTTTCTACCTTAGCCAATCAGATGAAGCATTGTACTAATTTAGAAAATCCAAAGCTTCATGTGAATGGCTGAGAAGCACTCAATTTTTTTCTGGGAGCATGTCAAGAAGTTCCCATCCCGTTGCTGGAGCACAGCAATGTATATGTATGTAAATGTAGCTGATGCTGCATACAGTTGATACAGCGCTCCCAGCGGGTGCATCTGTTAGTGAAGCAAATAGTTCATTTGGAAAAGCTTGGTCAAATGGAACAGAGCCAGAAAGTTGGAGTTCGGCTTTAAGTTTTAGGTGGCCATAGACTTGTGTCCTCAGAAGTGAGGTCATAACAAAGAATGACCCCCTTTGGGACTTCCGTGCAGCTGACGTGACATCATACATGTATTCATTATTTTTTTTTTCATGTACTTTATTGTACAAAATTATTATTTAAAAATACATTACAACTTAAAATCATACTAGTGGCTCTGATTACCAGAGAATAGTCAGAGGCCAGCCAAGGTCAGAATCCAGAAATCACAGAGCGAGGTCAGGAACAAGCCAGGCAGCCACAGAAGATCAGTCAGCAAAAGCAGGGACACAGGAGCAGGGATCATGGGGAGCTGAAGAACATCCAGGAATTAGCACACAGCAGGATCTCCTGTAAATAGGCAGCTTGGCGCCAATGTGCGAGGTCATGCACGCCGTTGCGTGCTGATGCACACAAATGAACCTATGTGTCAGTGCACGCTGGATATTAGCCCGAGCTCATCTGTATTTTGGTACATGTGCACAAGCATTAGCTGTCTTGCCAGTCAGGCTAAGCTCAGTGGTGAATGCCAATGAAACCAGGTCTAAAGGTCAAGGGAAATCTAAAATTCATGGTTGTCACCAGCACAGGAGCAGCAGGGAACTCTCCCAATAAGGAGACCTGTTCAGGTGACAGACGCCAAAGGTAGGATTTCCTTTCACTTTGGCGAGATCCTACTTTAAGCTCCTTAAGATAACACCTAAAGAATCATCATGCCACTATACATGACATTATTCCCTTCCTAGGGCCTAGGGCTGATATATGGGAAGACCTATAATCTGCTATAATCCTCCACTTCAGCTAAAACCATGAAATCAAATCCCTAGATATATAGTCATGTGACCAGCTCTTTGGAAGCCAGGAGCAGTGTTTTCTGCAGCACAAGTATAACTAGGATTTATATATATGCAATTTCTTATAACAAAGGGGGGCGGTAGTCAACATGATGAGGTGTTTAATTTTCACTGTAAGTCCATTTTTTATGTTTGTCTGGTGCATGCCTTTAAATTATGGAAAATTACAGGATGTACTGTGGATATTTTCACCTTTGGTCTCAGACCTAATCAAAAAAATTTCAAGCTTTTCTCAGAATGCAAGTCTGTGTGCCTAATGAGTCCCTTAATTTCACTTTCCAATTATTTTGTCTGCACAACTATGTTTTTTTTCTCTTCAACAAAGGAAAGAGAGGTGCCTATAACAGAAAATGATCATAAGGCATTCAAAAGCTCGGCACCGCTCTTGTAGTAGAAGGAGATGAGAAGATGTTTGAAAACAATCATCCCACATCTCTTCCAATTGTCTGTGAACACCTACACAGATAGAACCATGACAGCTACACAGCTGTGGGCATTTTTCTGCACCACTTTTTTTTTTCTCTTTGATATCCACAGGATATTTAGAGCAATTTTCTATGTACATTTCAGGCTGCAAATAATAAGGTTAGAAAAATCCCAATTACATCTCGTTATTATTTTCTCTTTTTTCCCCCTGGAGACCAAAAGTATTTTGTTTGATGTGGTTAGGGATTCGCTTGCTACGTAGGTGGCAGGCAAAGCAAATAGTCAGCTAGCTGCAGTGACGTGAATTGGACGGCTAATACCATTAAGCAATGATGTCATTATGGGGTTTTTTTTTCAGAGTAGAAATTACAGTCTCTATTACAATGAATATTGTGATAAATTATCTTCATTAATACTCTTAGCTGTTAGCAAGCCCACAGTTCTAAGTGCATAGCCACATGTAACACACAAGGGATACTGCATGATACAATTAAAAGAATAATTCATTTCTGGAATGGCATTCATAAAATAGGCATATAAACACACACACAAATATTTAGATATTTCCTATATTTTATAATTAATTTTAAAAATGATTTAAAAGGCAGTGAAACAGTAAAGAAAAGCAAACAGATTTCTCCATGAAAAATTCTACACTGTACTCCAGGCAGATACAAAAGCCATGCATTAATCCAGTCCTGTATTTATTAATAGACCTGCTATCATCCTTTTGCAGTTTTTTTGTAGAATTCAAATTAGAAGAGAGAAAAGCACCAAAAGGAGTCAGTTAGATGTCCTGAAATGCTCATGTGCTAACAAAGGACATGCTGATAGGAGGAAAGAGCGAAGTAACAGAGGGATGCGCTCATTGTTTTTCTCTGTTCACTGTCCTATCATGTTCTGATGGAGGAACATTAGCTAACTACAGCAGAAAAAAAATCAGATCTCCTGCCCTAGTAGACAGGGCTGTGCTGGAGAGCAGAGCTGTGTATATCTCAGGGCTGGATAGACAAACATATACATCCTTTGGCAGATAAACAGCCTCCATATACAGTGGGGATCAAAAGTTTGGGCACCCCAGCTAAACATTTGTATTAATGTGCATAAAGAAGCCAAGGAAAGATGGAAAAATCTCCAAAAGGCATCAAATTACAGATTAGACATTCTTATAGTATGTCAACAAAAGTTAGATTTTATTTCCATCATTTACACTTTCAAAATAACAGAAAACAAAAAAATGGCATCTGCAAAAGTTTGGGCACCCTGCAGAATTTATAGCATGCACTGCCCCCTTTGCAAAGCTGGGACCTGCCAGTGTCATGGATTGTTCTCAATCATCGACTGGGAAGACCAGGTGATGTCAATCTCAAAGGTTTTAAATGCCCAGACTCATCTGACCTTGCCCCAACAATCAGCACCATGGGTTCTTCTAAGCAGTTGTCTAGAAAACTGAAACTGAAAATAGTTGACGCTCACAAAGCTGGAGAAGGCTATAAGAAGATAGCAAAGCATTTTCAGATGTCAATATCCTCTGTTCGGAATGTAATTAAGAAATGGCAGTCATCAGGAACAGTGGAAGTTAAAGCAAGATCTGGAAGACCAAGAAAAATATCAGACAGAACAGCTCGCAGGATTGTGAGAAAAACAATTCAAAACCCACGTTTGACTGCACGATCCCTCCAGAAAGATCTGGCAGACACTGGAGTTGTGGTACACTATTCCACTATAAAGAGATACTTGTACAAATATTGTACTCATGGAAGAGTCATCAGAAGAAAACCTCTTCTACGTCCTCACCACAAAAATCATCGTTTGAACTTTGCAAATGGACATATAGACAAGCCTGATGCATTTTGGAAACAAGTTCTGTGGACCGATGAGGTTAAAATTGAACTTTTTGGCCGGAATGAGCAAAGGTACGTTTGGAGAAGAAGGGGCACAGAATTTAATGAAAAGAACCTCTGTCCAACTGTTAAGCATGGGGTTGGATCAATCATGCTTTGGGGTTGTGTTGCAGCCAGTGGCACAGGGAACATCTCACGAGTAGAAGGAAAAATGGATTCAATACAATTTCAGCAAATTTTGGATGGTAACTTGATGCCATCTGTGAAAAAGCTGAAGTTAAAGAGAGGATGGCTTCTACAAATGGATAATGATCCTAAACACACCTCGAAATCCACGGGGGATTACATCAAGAGGTGTAAACTGAAGGTTTTGCCATGGCCTTCACAATCTCCTGACCTCAACATAATTGAAAATCTATGGATAGACCTTAAAAGAGCAGTGCGTGACAGACGGCCCAGAAATCTCAAAGAACTGGAAGACTTTTGTAAGGAAGAATGGGCAAAGATACCTCAAACAAGAATTGAAAGACTCTTGGCTGGCTACAAAAAGCGTTTACAAGCTGTGATACTTGCCAAAGGGGGCAGTACAAGATATTAACTCTGCAGGGTGCCCAAACTTTTGCAGATGCCATTTTTTTGTTTTCTGTTATTTTGAAAGTGTAAATGATGGAAATAAAATCTAACTTTTGTTGACATATTATAAGAATGTCTAATCTGTAATTTGATGCCTTTTGGAGATTTTTCCATCTTTCCTTGGCTTCTTTATGCACATTAATACAAATTTGTAGCTGGGGTGCCCAAACTTTCGATCCCCACTGTATATGTGTTCAGCTTTAAAGCAGTCACAGAGCTTTAGGTTTCTTTTATATCCTGTAATGAGCAGAGCCCTCTAATTCCTCTTGTGCCAAATTGTATTGTAACTGTAATGTCCGCCTCTATTTTGTAAACCGCTGCGCAAACTGTTGGCGCTATATAAATCCTGAATAATGATAATAATAATAGGTCTGTTCTTAGTTGCTCAGCAAAGCTTAGGATAAGTTAGAGGAGTGACTCAACCACTTTTCCATTTTACTTTTTGCAGAGGGTCTGTATTATGTTTCAGAGAAATAATCTGAAAGTAAACAGCCCCTGCTGGGCTTTCTCACCAATAGTGTGCTGTGATACCAATGTCATGAGTGCATCCTGCATTAAAAAGAAGCTATTTTTTTTTTAAGTTCGTAAGATCTCTCTTTCTCTGTGTGATGGACTGTATATATATATTTATTTTTTGTTTTCACACTATATATCTATATATATATATATATATATATATATATATGTTGTATATATTCGCATGCACAACATTATGTATCAAACATTAAAAGAAAAAAAATATACAGTGTATATATATATATATATATATATATATATATATAGTCTTAGTCCGTAGGGTTCAATATTGAGTTGGCCCACCCTTTGCAGCTATAGCAGCTTCAACTCCTCTGGCTAGGCCGTCCACCAGCTGTAGGAGTGTGTCTATGGGAATGTTTGACCATTCTTCCAGAAGCGCATTTGTGAGGTCAGGCTCTGATATCAGACGAGAAGGCCCAGCTATCAGTCTCCACTCTAATTCACCCCAAAGGTGTTCTATTGGGTTGAGGTCAGGACTCTGTGCAGGTCAGTCAAATTCTTCCACCCCAGTCTCGCTCATTTGTGTCTTTATGGACCTTGCTTTGTGCACTGGTGCGCAGTCATGTTGGAACAGGAAGGGGCCATCCCCAAACTGTTCCCACAAAGTTGGGAGTATGAAATTGTCCAAAATGTATTGGTATGCTGACACCTTAAGAGTTCCCTTCACTGGAACTAAGTGACCAAGCCCAACCCCTGAAAATCAACCCCACAACATAATCCCCCCTCCACCAAACTTTACACTTGGCACAATGCAGTCAATCAAGTACCGTTCTCCTGGCAAACGCCAAACCCAGACACATCCATCAGATTGCCAGACAGAGAAGCATGATTTATCACTCCAGAGAACACGTCTCCACTGCTCTAGAGTCCAGTGGTGGCATGCTTTACACCTCTGCATCCAATGCTTTGCATTGCACTTGGTGATGTAAGGCTTGAATGTAGCTGCTTGGCCATGGAAACCCATTCCATTCTCTATGCACTGTTGCTGTGCTAATCTGAAGGCCACGTGAAGTTTGGAGGTCTTTAGCAATTGACTCTGCAGACAGTTGGCAACTTCTGCGCACTTTGCGCTTCAGCAGGCACTGACCCCGCTCTGTCATTTTACGTGGCCTACCACTTTGTGGTTGAGTTGCTGTTGTTCCCAGTTGCTACCACTTTGTTATAATACCACTAACATATAATATTTAGTTGCAAGGAAATTTCACAGATGGACTTACGCACAGGTTGAATTCACTGAGCGCCTGAGAGCGACCCATTCTTTCACAAATGTTTGTGGAAGCAGTCTGCATGCCTTGGTGTTTGATTTTATACACCTGTGACCATGGAGGTGATTGGAACACTTGAATCCAATGATTTGGAGGGGTGTCCCAATATTTTTGGCAATATATATATACACTCAAAAAAAAACAATGCAAACCAATTAAAAAGACAAAAAACAAATAAAGTCCCTAATAAAGAAAGTCTCGTGTTTCAAAAGAAACTTCAATAAAATAATATAAACAATATAATTCCCAACGTGTTCAAAATCATCTAAATGGTGCAAGTTATCACTCAGATTCCCTCAATCAGGTGATTGCCAAGTGGAAAATGACTTCAAGAATCAAACACCCATTTTGGAGTTGCGATGAGATCTTCTGAACAAATCTCCCGATTACTTCAGTATTTTCTTAATCCATACTTCGATAACATGAGACTTTCTTTATTAGGGACTTTATTTGGTTTTTGGTTTTTGTCTTTTTAATTGGTTTGTGCTGTTATTTTGAGTGTATTTTGATGGGGGGTTTTTTCATTTTCGGAGCAGCAGCATTGTTTGATTGTGTGTTATTTTCTTTGGCACAGGTTATTTCACAAAATTGTTTTTGTTTATTTTTGCACTTAGCAGCCATGGATATTTTTGATTTTGTTCAGCACAGAAAGATTAATATTTTTTCACATAAAGTTGAACATACGGATTTAACTAAATATTTTAGACACCTTAGAAGTGCTTTAGATAGACAAATTAGAGCTTGGTGGGATATTGTCACTTTAAAAAAATACACAAAGGAGGTGATTACACCTAGGAGGTTAAGATGGGAGGTAGCCCTTATGATGGGTTAATGGGGAAAGAGATGGATGAGGAGTGGTTTTCATTTTTTAATAATGTTGAGGAGAAGCTTTTGGAATTGATCATTTTGAGAAGAAAAAAAAATTAGGTTTTTAGAGGAAAAAAATAATTTATTAAAGGAAAAAATGATGCCTTTTGAGAATACAACAGATTTTAAAGATAAAATGAAACATTTACAGGAATATATTAAAAAAGTCAATGAGGATACACAAAAGAAAAAAATTAAGAAATATTGTGGGGACTCCCAAGATTACAAACAGAATTTAGTTTATAAATGACAGGAAGAAATAATTAAAGAGAATGTGAAGTCAAGAGCATCTTCAGAAGATAGAGATCCACATAATGTGAGCACAGGCACCCCCTCACCACAAAAAAGTAAAGGGACACTTATTAAAGTTCCTAAAAAATCTCCACAGAGACGGAATGAAGGAAATGCTACTTTTGAACGCACACCCTATTATGGGGTTCCGGTACAAAATAGGTTTGAACCTTTGGTGGGTTGGAAGCAATCACCATCTGGTACCTATCCCAATCCCAGTGGGGGGAATTTTCAAAGGAGAGATTATGGGGGTCCATGGAGGGGTGTAGGGGGAGGGGGGTCCTTATTTTCAACTATGGAGAGGAAGAGGGGGTTGGAGATCGGGTCCCCTGATGTCAGGCCCTTATGTAAGGAATGGAAAAAGAGGGGCTGTAGAGGGGGGAAGGGAAAAAAGAAAGAGAGAAGTCTAGATCAAGGCATTTTCAACTTGAGCGATATAGAGCTCACTGCAGAGGAACTCAATGTTCTCAAGTTGGGACTGAAATTTGCCCCAGATAAATTACTTAATAAAACAGACATTTATGTGGATCTACAGAAATTTATTAGAAAACTCAATGTTAAGAAATTTTGGGATAAAAAAGAATGAAGTGATAGGCAGGATGACGGGAGATATATACAAACTAATTTGAGGAATGACTACTTTTAATCCAAAAATTTGTAATAATCACTGTGTGGACACTTTCAAAAAATTAGTTGAAGATGATTTAAAGGCTCTTGCCTTTCCCCTATTAGGAAAAAGAAAGATATCATTCAGGGATTCGAACTTTTAGAAAAAAATAGGGGGATTGTAATAAGACCTGCAGATAAAGGAGGAAGAGTAGTAATTCCTAATAAGAAGGATTATTATGAGGAATTGTAAAGGTTACTAAGTGATCAAGAAACCTATGAAATTTTAAAAGGGAACCCCACCAATAAATACAAAGGTAGATTAAAGAAACGTATTGCTTTAGTTGAAAGAGAAGGGTTTTTGAATAAAAAAGAAAGTAGATATCTTGTCCCTGATGCTCCCATTATTCCAGTAATATATCAACACCCGAAAACACACAAGGATGCAAAAAAGCCTCCAGGGAGACCCATAGTTAGTGGGGTGAACTCCCTATTCGCGAGGATATGGGAATATCTGGATCAGTTTCTCCAACCGTTAGTTAAACAATTTCCAGAATATTTGAGAGATAGTGGAGACTCATTAAAATCTTGAGGGAGGTACATATTGATAAGCGTTGTGTTCTAGCTAGTGTTGATGCTAATTCTTTATATTCCAACATTAGACATGATGATGCTCTAGCAGTGGTCAAATGGTCTCTATATAATTATACTCAGATGGATATTAAGCAAAAAGATTTCTTATTACAATGTTTAGATTTGGCTATGAGTCATAATTTTTTCTGGCATTGTAATAAGTTTTTTAGGCAAAAGACCGGAGTTGCTATGGGACCAAAGTATGCACCCTCAGTAGCCAACATTTTTATGAGTAGGTGGGAAGATGAGTTTATATACTCGAATAGAAGGTCAGAATGAAAACTCTACAAGAGGTTCATAGATGACATCTGTATTGTATGGGAAGGCACAAAAGAATCATTAAAGGAGTTCATTGAGCAAATGGGAAGGAATAGATTTCATTTATCATTTACTGAGACCATTAATGCAGATTCGGTCAACCTTTTGGATTTAATGATTTAAAAGGGCTTAAAGCAATTCCTAAGAGTCAGTTTACACAAATAAAACGGAATTGTGATGAAAAAGAAGATTATAGGAAGCAGACAGATATGTTGATTGAGAGATTTGAAGAAAAAGGATATAAAAGTAAAGAATTGAAGGAGATCAGGGATAGGATTGCCAATTTAGATAGGAATGATCTGTTAAAGAAGAATGTGCGTAAGGGTAATAATTTTGATATGGCCTTCATAACTGGTTTCTATAAACAACATAGATTAGTTGAGAATATTTTTAGAAGTCATTGGTCTATTTTGTTACATGATGACACATTGGTTAAGTTTCAACCTAGGAATCCCAAGTTTATTTATAGAAGACCATCCACTCTTAGAACAAGATTGGTAAAGAATGTCCCTGATCCACCTCTCAAGAAGGTCACCTTTTTTCACCAGGTGGGTTTTTTTAGATGTGGCAGGTATATAGCATGTAGGACTGTGGGGGTTACCAATAATAAAAAAAACTTTGGAATTTCAATCCCAAGTAAAATGAGTTATTTATAAAATTCAGAAGTTTATTTCATGCAATAGTAATTATGTCACATATCTTTTGGAGTGTCCTTGCCATTTACCGTATGTAGGAAGAAGGACTAGAAAATTAGCTGTGAGATTAGGGGAACACATTAGAAATATTAAAAAAGGTTTTAAACATCATAGTTTATCCGATCACTTTAGGAAATTTCATAATAGAGATCTATCTTTGCTTAAGTTCTGTGGGATCGACAGAATCGAGCCCCATTGGTGTGGGGTCGATAGCAGAAAGTCAGTCAAACAGAACGAAACAAAGTGGATCTTGCAGTTGGGTTGTCTGGCCCCTAGGGCACTTAATACCAATATAGACTTAACCACTTCCCGACCGGCCGTTGTATATAAACGGCCGGACGGTGGCACTGCAGGGTCGGGTGGCCGTCTATAAATGGCCTCCCCGCACCCTGCTTGTGCGCGCTCCCTGGGAGCGCGCAGCACTGCGATCCGGTGCCCGCTGTGTCCTCCGGATACAGTGAAACACCGATCGTCGGACGGGACCTCTGTACGAGGTCCCGATCATGTGATCACTGATTGGCCAATCAGTGATCACATGCAAAGTAGTAAACAAGATGTCACTTGTGACATCATTGCTTACTATGTGTGAAATCTGTGAATGATCACAGAGGTCACATGGTACAAGGCTATTCACAAAAGCCTTGTACCATGTGACAAGCTGTGACCAATCACAGCTCACTCTGTATTTCTCAATGAGTGCAGGAATGCACACAGAGAGAAAGAGAAATGATTGCTTTTACATCCTATATGGGTGTAAAAGCAATCAGTGTAAAAAAAAAAAAAAAAATCTTTATCACCCCTCACAAGTAGTACAGTGTCACCATGGTGACACTGTACTGCTAGGGTGACAGTATGTAAAAAAAAAAAATAAAAATAAAAAATAATAATATAAAAAAATAAAATAAAAATGTAAAAAAAAAATGTTTAAAAATTATAATTTTTGCTTATAAACTAATTTGGATTTTTTTTTTTTTACTAAAAAGATAACGGAATAAATTTTGGCTAAGATTTATGATGAAATATTATTTATTTGCAAAATTTTATAAAAAAACATAGCAAAAAAAATACAAATCCCAGTGGTGAATAAATACCACCAAAATAAAGCTTTATCTATCTAAAAAAAATGATAAAAAATTCATTTGGGTACAGTGTTGCATGACCGCGCAATTGTCATTCAAAGTGTGATAGCGCTAAAAGCTGAAAATTGCCCTGGTCAGGAAGGGGGTAAAAGTGTCTGGAAGTGGTTAAATTGTTATTTATCTAATTGGAAATTTTTGAGGTGTAATGATTATTAAGGATAATATTATTTGAGTATATTTGCATTTTTATTTTTATTTATTTTGATATTTTTTATATATATTTTTTCATATATTGTGTTTATTTTTTATTTATTAAAATAATTTATTTTTTATTTTTATTTATATACAGTGAAGGAAATAAGTAGTTGATCCCCTGCTGATTTTGAATGTTTTCCCACTCACAAAAAAATTATCAGTCTAAAAATTGAATGGTAGGTGTTTTGTAACACTGAGAGACAGAATAGCAACAAAAAATTCAAAATAAATGCATGTCTAACAAATTATGCACTGATTTGCATGTTCATGAGGGAAATAAGTGTTTGATCCTCTATCATTCAGCAGGATTTCTGGCTACCAGGTGTGTTTTATACAGGTAACAAGCTAAGATTAGAAGCAGTCTCTTTAAGGGAATGTTGCTAATCTCATTTTGTTACCTGTATAAAAAAACACCTGTCCACAGGAGCAATCAAACAATCAGATTCCAAACTCTCCACCATGGCAAAGACCAAAGAGCTGTCCAAGGATGTCAGGGACAAGATTGTAGACCTACGCAAGGCTGGACTGGGCTACCAAACTATCGCCAAGCAGCTTGGTGAGAAGGTGACAACGGTTGGTGCAATAATTCGCAAATAGAAGAAACCCAAAACAACTGTTAGTCTCCCTAGGTCTGGTGCACCATGCAAAATCTCACCTTGTGGAGTGTCAATGATCATGAGAACAGTGAGGAATCATCCCAGAACTACACGTGAGGATCTAGTCAATGATCTTCAGGCAGCTGGGACCACAGTCACCAAGAAAACAATTGGTAACACACTACGACAACAAGGATTGAAATCCTGCAGTGCCTGCAAGGTCCCTCTGCTCAGGAAAGCACATGTCCAGGCCCATCTGAAGTTTGCCACTGAACATCTGAATGATGCAGAGGAGGACTGGTTGAAAGTGTTGTGGTCAGATGAGACCAAAATCGAGCTCTTTGGCATCAACTCAACTCGCTGTATTTGGAGGAGGAGGAATGCTGCCTATGACCCCAAGATTACCATCCCAACTGTCAAACATGGTGGTGGAAACATTCTGCTTTGGGGGTGTTTTTCTGCTAAGAGGACAGGACAACTGCACCGCATTGAAGGTACGATGGACAGGGCAATGTACCGTCAAATCTTGGGTGAGAACCATCTTCCCTCAGCCAGGGCATTGAAAATGGGTCATGGATGGGTGTTCCAGCATGACAATGGCCCAAAACACACGGCCAAGGCAACAAAGGAGTGGCTCAAGAAGAAGCACATTAAGGTCCTGGAGTGGCCTAGCCAGTCTCCAGACCTTAATCCAATTGAAAATCTGTGGAGTGAGCTGAAAGTTCGAGTTGCCAAACGTCATCCACCAAACCTTAATGACTTGGAGAGGATCTACCAAGAGGAGTGGGCCAAAATCCCTCCTGAGATGTGTGCAAACCTGGTGGCCAATTACAGGAAATGTCTGACCTCTGTGATTGCCAGCAAGGGATTTGCCACCAAGTACTAAGTCATGTTTTGTGAAGGGGACCAAATACTTATTTCCCTCATGAACATGCAAATCAGTGCATAATTTGTTAGACATGCACTTCTTTTGAATTTTTTGCTTCTGTTCTGTCTGTCAGTGATACAATACACCTACCATTCGATTTTTAGACTGATCACTGATCATTTCATTGTGAGTGGGCAAACATTCAAAATCAACAGGGGGAGCAAATACGTATTTCCTTCACTGTATATATATATATATATATATATATATATATATATATATATACAGTGGGGATCAAAAGTTTGGGCACCCCAGCTAAAAATTTGTATTAATGTGCATAAAGAAGCCAAGGAAAGATAGAAAAATCTCCAAAAGGCATCAAATTACAGATTAGACATTCTTATAATATGTCAACAAAAGTTAGATTTTATTTCCATCATGTACACTTTCAAAATAACAGAAAACAAAAAAATTGCGTCTGCAAAAGTTTGGGCACCCTGCAGAGTTAATATCTTGTACTGCCCCCTTTGGCAAGTATCACAGCTTGTAAACGCTTTTTGTAGCCAGCCAAGAGTCTTTCAATTCTTGTTTGAGGTATCTTTGCCCATTCTTCCTTACAAAAGTCTTCCAGTTCTTTGAGATTTCTGGGCTGTCTGTCACGCACTGCTCTTTTAAGGTCTATCCATAGATTTTCAATTATGTTGAGGTCAGGAGATTGTGAAGGCCATGGCAAAACCTTCAGTTTACGCCTCTTGATTTCGAGGTGTGTTTAGGATCATTATCCATTTGTAGAAGCCATCCTCTCTTTAACTTCAGCTTTTTCACAGATGGCATCAAGTTACCATCCAAAATTTGCTGAAATTGTATTGAATCCATTTTTCCTTCTACTCGTGAGATGTTCCCTGTGCCACTGGCTGCAACACAACCCCATGCTTAACAGTTGGACAGAGGTTCTTTTCATCAAATTCTGTGCCCCTTCTTCTCCAAACGTACCTTTGCTCATTCCGGCCAAAAAGTTCAATTTTAACCTCATCGGTCCACGGAACTTGTTTCCAAAATGCCTCAGGCTTGTCTATATGTTCATTTGCAAAGTTCAAACGATGATTTTTGTGCTGAGGACGTAGAAGAGGTTTTCTTCTGATGACTCTTCCATGAAGACCATATTTGTACAAGTATCTCTTTATAGTGGAATAGTGTACCACAACTCCAGTGTCTTCCAGATCTTTCTGGAGGGATCGTGCAGTCAAACGTGGGTTTTGAATTGTTTTTCTCACAATCCTGCGAGCTGTTCTGTCTGATATTTTTCTTGGTCTTCCAGATCTTGCTTTAACTTCCACTGTTCCTGATGACTGCCATTTCTTAATTACATTCTGAACAGAGGATATTGACATCTGAAAACGCTTTGCTATCTTCTTATAGCCTTTTCCAGCTTTGTGAGCGTCAACTATTTTCAGTTTCAGTTTTCTAGACAACTGCTTAGAAGAACCCATGGTGCTGATTGTTGGGGCAAGGTCAGATGAGTCTGGGCATTTAAAACCTTTGAGATTGACATAACCTGGTCTTCCCAGACGATGATTGAGAACAATCCATGACACTGGCAGGTCTCAGCTTTGCAAAGGGGACAGTGCATGCTATAAATTCTGCAGGGTGCCCAAACTTTTGCAGACGCCATTTTTTTGTTTTTTGTTATTTTGAAAGTGTAAATGATGGAAATAAAATCTAACTTTTGTTGACATATTATAAGAATGTCTAATCTGTAATTTGATGCCTTTTGGAGATTTTTCCATCTTTCCTTGGCTTCTTTATGCACATTAATACAAATTTTTAGCTGGGGTGCCCAAACTTTCGATCCCCACTGTATATATTACATTTGTTAGGTTTATTTCAATGGTAATTTTTAATTTTTGCATATTATTTTATATATATATATATATATATACTCATATATTGATGGGATATGAATTGCAGCATGTATGGTGGCAATTTCAATCGAGAGATGAATTTGCAGCAAAGTTAGTTTCCTTCCCTGGTTTTACGATCAGGAAAGGTGTGTATTTAGGTTCTAATTAAGGTATTCCCGCCCATTGAGAAGTTGGAAAATCACAGGGTGAGGAGGAGTGCTCGTATAGTATAGCTAGCATGAAAGCCGGGGATTCTGAGTCCATGGCGATGCCTTGGAGGAAGGGTGAAACACATTGACGTAATTACCGGTTTACAATTCACAACGTGTGACGTCACGTCCGGTGAGTGGAACGCACGCTGGTTCGGCGTTCCGTGGCCATATTTGATGTGGGCAAATCAGGCAAAATTCCCTGATTGCTGCCAATTCATCTCTTTCCATGCTATTGAGATCATTTATGTGTAAAAATTGATTTTTCAGCTTACCAGAAGGAAATTGTATCTATCAAAAGGCTTGATTTATTATTTTAAAGTGTGAGTGCAATATGAAAACATTTTTTTATTAAAGGCTTTATACAGTATTAGGCTCTCACCCTTCTTTTTTTGCATCCACCATCCATCCATGAGCGAAAGTTTGCGGATTACCAGAGAAGGATTTCTGGGGTTGTTTGAAAGGATTTCTGTCTGTTTGAGCTTGCAATCCATTTTTTAAATGTGAGTGTAATGGTTAATATTTGAAAAAAAAAATGTATGCAGTATTACACAATTCGTTTTTTTTTCGTTTTTTTTCTTTCATCCACTCGGCAGGTATTGATTAAGAAAATACTGAAGTAGTTGGGAGATTTGTTCAGAAGATCTCATCGCAACTCCAAAATGGGTGTTTGATTCCTGAAGTCATTTTCCACTTGGCAATCACCTGATTGAGTGAGTGTGAGTGATACCATTTAGATGATTTTGAACACGTTGGAAATTATATTGTTTATATTATTTTATTGAAGTTTCTTTTGAAACACGAGACTTTCTTTATTTGGGACTTTATTTGGTTTTTGTCTTTTTAATTGGTTTGCACTGTTGTTTTGTTTTTTTTAGTGTATTTTGATGTTTTTTTCATCCTTGGAGCAGCAGCATTGTTTGATTGTGTGTTATTTTCTTTGGCGCAGGTTATTTCACAAAAAAAAATATATATATAGATATTCATTTTTTTTTTCCCAAAAAGAAAGCCTTTATTAATAAAGAACATAATGGTACAAAAGACATGTACAGGGTACCTGAGCGAAACAGCAGGCACAACCTACAGCGGCACAGCAATAACTCAAACAAGAAAACACAGACAATGTAATGATACAAAACACGACTACAATAAGGTTATGCTTGCAACAAACCGGAGCCAATATAGTATAGTATGGGGTGTAATTGCATCATATCTCCTGCGCTCGTGCTTCGCCATGCAGGGCTGTAGCGATAGGGAGGCTGGTCATGGCACCTGAACGTAGGATTCGGCCAAAAGCTCGTGGCAATGGGAAGAATTACAAAACCGGCTTATGTTGTGGTAGGGGCCGTTGATGGAAGTGGGGAGAGTGAAAGATTGGCATGTCTAGTCTTCCGGGTAGTAATAGATATTCTTTTTTATAACACTGTTCTTAGATGCATAGGGGGCTTTGAGAGTTTAGGGTGGAGGCTCCTTGTGGCAATGGTGGTTGTGGTGGTGGAGGGGGGGGGGTTGTGGCAGCAGCAGTCAAACCAGAGCACAGTAAAATGCAGACAAAAATATACTATGATGAGCTGGGAAGAGGCGTGTGTCAGTAGAAGTCTGATCACTAGAGTACAGGCATACTGTGCATGAGCACATCATCCTGTATCTCCCAAGTACAATGCAAAGCAGAGAACTGACCAGACTGGGATGAATGTGCTTCTGTGCTTAGCGTGGTCAATTTGAAGGAAGACTGGCAGGATCACTGGGTATTTCATACACAGGAAGCAATGCAAAGAGAACAGGATACTTCTTATACAAGCACGTGGTAGTACAGACACATATAAATAATATAATAGATAGTACAATAGTAGGGTAGAACCTAGAGGCACTGGTGGTCAAGCTAAAAGTGCTCAGGCAATTGCAAAAGCGGATAGTCAAAAACAGCCTTTAAGGCAGCCTTTGGTCCAAATGACCAAAACCAACATTGCAATTTAGAGTAGGATTTGCCGTCAAAATCTATGACATTTGATCCAAATTTACCATCACCATTTACCTGTACAATTTTACATTGGCAGTTATATAATATAGATAATAATGCAATACTATTTTCCTTTACATTGATATACTTTTTTTTAGATCTCTGTCTATAAGCTTTTACGGTAATTTTGCAGTCATTTGACTGCTACACTATTTTACACTAGCTATAATATCTATGGTCCCTCGATCTTACACTTTTTACATTTACTGTATTACTATGGTCATTGGTTCTAATATAATTTTACCTTGGCTGTAATACAGGTTTCCATAGTTTTGTAGAGCATTTTACTTTGGCTCAAATACAAGTTCATGTAGTGTGTAATCTTTTCATAAATTGTCTGTGCTACACCAGTCTTCTGCTGCATTATTGTGTTACAATGCAATGCTAGCTGGCTATTATATTACTACATTTCTATTAAAAGTGAACTCATGCACAATGTTATTATTTTAAATGTCCTACCTAACAGCAGACATCACCAGATGCCAGGTATTACCTTAAAGCGGTATTAAAATGCTGCAAAATGTGTTTCGCAATTCCCCTCAGTGGCTTCCTAAGTCATTTTTTGCAAAACTGAATCGCTTATTTTCTTCCTTTCTATGGGGTCCCAAGCCTCCCAGATTTAAATTTTCTACCCTTGCTAGACCTACAGAAAGGGGAGGTTTGGCTATGCCAGACTGTTTTCGGTATTTTCTTGCTGCTCGACTGGTCACTGTACATTGATGGCTGCAGCCAGACCTCTCCAACACTTCTTTGTTTTGGAGGCAGCAATTCTACAATCCTTGGAAGCGCTACAATTTCTAGTGTTTAGGGGCCCCAGATCACCACATAGTCTCACCCCATCTATGCTTACCACCCTTCGGGCCTGGAAGGCAGGGCTTCGATTGGAATCTCTCACATCTGGTACTTGCTCCCCGCATACCCCGCTGTGGTTAAACCCTTCTCTTCCTCATTTCGCCTCCCTTCCAGACCCCCATACCATATTAAAACCTTGGAGCACATCACAGGTCGTGGTGAGCTCCTTTCTTTTCCCACTCTCTAAGCTTAATTCAGTTTGCCCCTGCACTCCTACTTCAGGTACTTTCAGGTCTCCCATGCCTTTAGAGGTCAGTTCCGTATTCGACCACTTTCCCTTTACTATTCTGAGTTGGAGTCTGTCCTTCATGTAACACGTATGAAAAAATCCCTTTCGGTACTATACAGATATCTTCTTGTGGCGGCTAGCCCCAAATTGGTATCTTTACGTTGAGGTGGAGGACAAATATTCCTAATTTAGATGATGAAGATTGGTCCGAGGTTTGGAATTATCCCTTTTTTCCTCTAGTTTCTGCCAGAGATAAACTAATTCAATTTAAAATTTTACACCAGGTTTAATTTACTCTGTATCAGTTACATAGAATGAACCCCTCTTTTTCTCCAGTATGCTGGCGTTGTTCTCATGTAGATGGGGAGTTTTTTCATAGTTTGTGGACCTGTCCTGTTCTAATGTCTTTTTGGCAGGAGGTATTACGTACAATTGAAGAATTAGTACATGTTAGTGTTCCCCTTGACCTGAACTTCTGTTTATTGGGGCTTATAGAATCGCTGGCTCCTGCTGTAACTCAGCGCACCTTATTAATAGTCTTGTTGTTTTATGCTCGCAAAACGATTACTCTACATTGGAAAAAATGGTCTCCCCCTACCGTGACCTACTGGAAAAATCTTGTGAATTCTAATTTACCCCATTATCAGACTACCTATTATAGCAGAAGATGCCCCCACAAATTCCAGAAAATTTGGTCATGCTGGCTGGACGACATCTCTACCGCAGCTACGGTGGGGAATTGATTGTTTGATAGTCTTCCAGGTGCTTTGTGTTTTCTGTTGTGAGCTGGGTTCCCTTCTTTATGTTATGGTCCTATTATATTGTCTATACATGATTAGGCTTTGACTATTATCTGTGCCCCCCCTTTTTTTGCATGGGCATCTGTTGTCTGTATGTTTTTTATATGTGCAAAATGAAAAAAAGATTTAAAACAAAATGTTTAAATTTGAATGGGCCCCCAGATGGTTTATGCCATATTGTCTAGATCAGCAATGGGCAAACTACGGCCCGCGGGCCGTATACGGCCCGGCGGACCTTTTAATCCGGCCCGCGGAGCGTGATACTGTCAGGATGGCTGTCAGGATGTGTGTAGGCGGGGCAGCGTGACGAATGCGAGGGGAGCTAGGCTCCTCTCACAGTCCGCCCTGAAGACCGGTGTAGCATGAAAATCTGTCTCCTATGAGGATCTGTCCCCCTCGACATATCTGCGCATGTGCCGGAGATCGCCGATCGGCTGCTAATGCCTGAAACTGGCACATGCGCAGATACGTCGAGGGGGACAGATCCTCATAGGAGACAGATTTTCATGCTACACCGGAACAGCGCGGGAACACGGCGAGAGGAACGCGCGGAGCAAAGGTAAGTGAATTGACACGGGGGGGACTTAATATGGGGGATGAATTAATATGGGGAATGAATTACTATAGGGGGGATGAATTACTATATGGGGGATGAATTACTATGGGGGATGAATTACTATATGGGGGATGAATTACTATATGGGGGATGAACTACTATGGGGGATGAATTACTATGGGGGGTGAATTACTATATGGGGGATGAATTACTATATGGGGGATGAATTACTATGGGGGATGAATTACTATGGGGGATGAATTACTATAGGGGGGATGAATTACTATATGGGGGATGAATTACTATGGGGGATGAATTACTATATGGGGGGTGAATTACTATGGGGGATGAATTACTATAGGGGGGATGAATTACTATGGGGGATGAATTACTATATGGGGGATGAATTACTATGGGGGATGAATTACTATATGGGGATGAATTACTATATGGGGGATGAATTACTATGGGGGATGAATTACTATATGGGGGATGAATTACTATATGGGGGATGAATTACTATGGGGGATGAATTACTATATGGGGGATTAATTACTATGCTTACTATGGGGGAATATTACTATACTTACTATGGATGACACATACACATCATTCATCTACTCTTGGTTCGGCCCCCGGGTCCAATATATGAACCCATTGCGGCCCTCAAGTCAAAAAGTTTGCCCACCCCTGGTCTAGATTGTAAGCTCCAAGGAGCAGGGCCCTCCTATCCCTCTTGTATTGTTCTGTATTGTTGCTGTATTGTCTCCCTTTATATTGTAAAGCGCTGAGCAAACTGTTAGTGCTATATAAATCCTGTATAATAATGATAATAATAATAATAATATTGTGTGAGTATGCATTGCATATTAGCACATCATTGCAGACTAATCTGCCAAACCAGCCCTCCAGTGCTGTGTTGTCAATACTCCTTCATTCTGGCCACTTGAAAGGCCAGGCCACAATGATGGCACCCATACACATACACATGGGAGTTGCTTCACCATGGCACAGATCCGGCCAAAAATTTGGTGGGAGCTGCGCACATACAGCTCAGATTACATTACTGCTGACAGGCCAGGAGAGACATTTATAATAGAAGAGACTACTAGGGTCTTTTCTGTTTAAAAAAAACCTGCCTATCATGTCTTTTTGTTTTTTTATTTGACTTCAATACCATTTTTATTTACCAAAAAAGCTTCTTCTGTGTCACTCTCTGATTCAATTTTGCTTTGTTACTGGGGTCTAAAATTTCCCTGAGTTGGCTAGGCCCTGCCATTCCACTGTCAGAGGACACTGCATCAGTGGCTACATAGTGCATGACCACTGAGGAGCATAGGCCTGAATCCCAACTGATAAATAAATAACCTTGCCCACGTATACAAACCAAATGTAGAACCATATACAGTAGGTTGGAAAGGACAAGGCCACAGCTTTATTTCAAATTTACCACAGACATTTTTCCAAGATAAACCATTTTAACTAGTGTCAGTCACAGTCAAAAAGTCAAAAAGGGGCCTATCCTTATCAGAAGTGCTGGACAGACATTAAAAATTCCAACTTCCATTCAAGAGCATGGTCCATTACTGCAACTTTTATCGCTGGCAAGGTCCAAAAAAATGCTGATAAGGCTGTGACAAACCCCATAGGAGGGTGGGCAGCTCTTCCAGTCGCAGTTACAAAAAGGCAAGAAATTTACCTCAGAAATTACTTTTAAATGAGCTCAGGATCCTCCCCATCACCTTGTGCCTCATAGCCAATCATCATTAGCCACTTTGCATACTGCGTGTTACCGCGCACATATCCTAGCCATGCCCTTCACTATCATCAGTCATGGAGATGGAAATTTGTGGAGCTTAGCTATGTAGTCAGGGGAAGTCAGGCTCCAGCTTTTGTGGTACCTGTTTGCAGGCAGGACTTTTACTTTAAGAAGTCTGCCCTTACGGGTTTCTTGCTGGCTCAATTTTTGAGTGCTGAGAACTGGTAATCCAATGTTTAAATGTGCTCGATGGTTCCCCCCGTGCTGGTATCATCACCTGCAAATTCTTTTCTAACCATAGAACCCCTGTCAATCATTCATTTCTCTCTGTGTCCCTTTTTGCATATTTTTCCTCATGTCCTCTCAGGTAAAACTGTAGTCACTGAGACTGAAAGTCTCTCTAAGGGCTGGATCACACCCATGTGGTGTGTTTTAGGTGCATTTTAAATTAATTTTAAGTATATTACCATATCATAAGCTTTTTTATGACACAACAAGCAGGAATTTTTAACGAACTGCTCCTAAAATGCACAGGTGTGAATGGGGCGTAAAAACTCCAGCTAAAATGAAAAACGTCCCCACTCTCTTCAAAACCAAAAAAAAATGTTTTGACTTAACATACACAAACACGTTTGGGTCTAATAACGAATATGTAAACCCAACACTTCAGATTCCTGATATGTGCCTGCTGTACTATGTACTTGTATGAAGAATTATTCTGTTCTCTTTGTATTGCTTCCTTTGTGTGAAATCCCTGGTGTTCCTGCCAGTTACTCTGATTTCCTATTAGAAAATAAACTTACTAACACATTGTAATCAGTTTTCTAGCTGTGCTGGGAACTGCTGTTCTCCTCCAATGATCAGAGTTGTCCTGACACCCCCCCCTCTTCCACGCACAGCCATTGACTGGGAAGATCAGTGTGCTGCTGCTTCTCCTCCCTTAGCTTTTATGCAGCTGAGAACAGAGGGAATGTGATCACTTAGTCCTCATGCACACTGGACATTTTTACAGCGGCTGTTTTTGGTTGTTGACATTTTTTTCTACAGCTAGTAAACCCCCCAGCTTGTTATCATATGTGTATATGCACGCATAGACTGTAATCAATGGTTTTTGGCTGGGACATTTTTTGGCTGAAAAAAAAACCCAGGACTAGTGGGTTTCTAGAGTTTTTTAGCTGTAAAAATGCTCTAACGCTGAAAAACACAGCAAAACGTGGTAAAACACAGCAAACTGGCAATTTGGATGTTTTTTTGACCAAAAAAATATTTTAAAAAAACGCTAAAAAACGCAAACATGGAAAAACGCAGGAAAATGCCACTAAATGCAGCAAAACTAATGCAAAAATGCTTTAAAAAAGCTGAAAAGCTCACATTTTTAATGTGACTTTACACAGCTAACGTTACCTGCGTTATCAAAACGTCCAGTGTGTATGAGGACTTATAAAAAAGGAGAAAATGTTGTAAATTGAACAGGATGTTTTACAATCTGAGGGTTTACAATCACTTTAAATCACTCTGCTCATATTAAGGAAGATGTCTGTTATAATGTCATACCAGAAAGTAATGAGAATAACTTTGAAATAAATAATGTAATGAAATAAATAAATATATTGGTAAAATGGCCTCACTGGATATAATTGGCAGTAATGGACAGGCTGTATCTTGTGCCTGGAATGTTTCCAGAGAAGGATGCAAGATAAGACGGATAAAACAACTTTTATTCTAGTTAGTGCTGTAGAGTCTGGCAAGAGAGAGAAGGTGGGTTCCCTGCCCACCACTCCATATTATTGTTTACCACTTATGAAATAAAGTTCTGCTGGGGTGGTTCCTGTCTGTGACTTTATGAAAGAGAGTAATGTTTGCAGCTGTTGGTCCAGAGGTTGAAAATGTCTGTTTGCTGTATGGGAAGAAGAATACATTTTATTATTAATTACAGGTACTTATATAGCACCATCTATTTACAGAGCACATATATATTGTACATTCACATCAGTACCTGCCCTCAAGGAGCTTACAATCTAAGGTCCATAACTCACATTCACATACTAAGACTAATTTAGACAGGAGTCAATTAACATACCAGTATGTCTTTAGCGTGTGGGAGGAAACCAGAGTAACCCCACACAGGCACAGGGACAACATGCAAACTGTGCAGATGGTTGAGATTTAAACCGACAACCCTAGTGATGCCAGGTGGAAGTGCTACCCACCTAGCCATTGTGCTGCCAATTTTGTGAGTCAGGACACTTTTTACCTGGACTTTCCTGTGTGTTCCTGTTCTCAAAGTGTGAGTAGGTGTATCTAATGCATTCTCTCTCTCTCTCTCTCTCTCTCTCTCTCTCTCTCTCTCTCTCTCTCTCTCTCTCTCTCTCTCTCTCTCTCACATATATATATATTTATTGTAACAGTGCTGTGCCTTGCCATGACGTGGACAGAGTTTTGTATCACCTAGGGTCCTCATCTGAGTGGATTGAGGGTTCTCCAGGGTGCTTGTCTCATATAAAGGAACTTGGATTTTCAGTTTCTTCGGGTTTGGGGCCTAGAGTCCAGAGGCTTTGTGAACAACCATAATTGGGCAGGTGTGTCCAAGGTTTTTTATTAGAGGCATGACTAGGATTCAGGGCTCCACCCTGGCAGACAGAGGAGTTCTCTCCCTCAGAGGTATAAAGAAGATTTAAAGTGGTAGCAAACTGCATAATAGCACATTATGACAGACTTACCTTAAAGTGGTAGTAAATTCTCTATGTTTATTTTTACCTACAGGTAAGCTTATAATAAAGCTTACCTGTAGATAAAATGAATATTTCCTAAACGTGCACAGTTTAGGAGATATTCCAATGAGCAGCAGCAGGTGACTTAACCGGCATAACCACGCCGTTCCTTTGGAGCTCTGTGCCGTACCCAGGACTCACCAGTCAGATGAGAGGAGGCCGCAAACAACAGAAGGAAAACTGTGTGAAGATGGAAGCCCTTTCAGTGACGGTAGTGTGCCGCTGGAGGCCTTCATTTTAAGATAAGTCTTTTGTAATGTGCTAGTATACTGTAGCTTTACTTCCACTTTAAAACAAAGCCCTCCAGCTGTGCATTGTCAGCAGTGATAGGGCTTCCATCTTCATCCAGTCTTCCTGGGTTTGTGGGCTTTGGCCATTTGAATGGCCAAGACGAGATGAATTCACTCCTGCACAGGCACATGAGAGTCACGGCTGTGGCACAGAGCTTTGAATAGATGGTACAGTCCATTCAGAGAGCCGTGCACATGTGCCAGTGATCACTGGCTACTACTAAAGTAAATATCTCCTAAACTATTATTATTATTATACAGTATTTATATAACGCCAAAGGTTTGCTCAGCACTGTACATTATAATGGGAGACAGTACACGAGACAGTACAGTAACAATACAATGCGATACACGAGGGGTTCGAGAACCCTGCTCCTTGGAGCTTACAATCTAGGAGGGAAGGGAGAGTAGTACAGGAGGAAATAGCTGTGGGGGATGGAGTGGTGGGAAGAGCAGAGGAGATCAGCAATTAGGTGAGGGTAGACTTCTCTGAAGAGATGGGTTTTCAGGGTGCGCCTAAAGGTGAGGAGGGAAGGTGACAGTCTGACGGATTGGGGTAGTGAGTTCCAGAGGATGGGGGAAGCACTGGAGAAGTCCTGGAGACGGGCATGGGAGGAGGAGACCAGGGAACTGGAGAGTAGGAGGTCTTGTGAGGAGCGGAGAGTACGTTTTGGGTGGTAGATGGATATCAGGTCGGTGATGTAGTTTGGGGCAGTGTTATGGATAGCTTTGTACGTCAGTGTTAATATTTTGAATTTTATGGGTTAGGCAATCGGAAGCCAGTGGAGGGATTAGCAGAGGGGGAGGCGGATACGGAGCGGTTGGTGAGGTGGATGAGTCTGGCCACAGAATTCAGGATAGACTGAAGCGGGGATAGCCTGTGTTGGGGTAGGCCGGCGAGGAGGAAGATATTTACTGTACCTACAGGTAAGAATCAAAAAGCGGACTTTACTACCGCTTTGAGCGAGTGACTGGGTCATCCATGCTCCACTGTTTTAAGCTGGTTTCCACACAATATATATACTGTATATAGTCATATAATTAAACATGCAGGCTTTTTTTCTGCCTAATAGGGCTGCACATTGATTGGGATTTCATGCTTTTGTCCCACAGTGCAAATTTACCAGTCAAATTCAATATATTTTTTTATTTGGATAGCTGAATATGTCTCAGCATTTTTGCAATTCTGCTTTTGTCAGAATGAATGGTTATATGAGGCAGTGCCAATACCAGAACAGAATTTCTTTGTGAGATGCCAAAGATTTAAGAGGATGGAAAGGCATGTAGGAATGATCCAACCAGCTTCAGGCAATGTCTATCAACCAGCACATACTCACGACTCTAGCAGCTACACAGAGAGGAGGGCAAGCACCAGGAAGGCACTGCTGGCTTGTAACCTTGGTGAGGAGACAGGATGTGCATCTGTCGGTGGCACATTGGCTTTTAGATTCTGAAAACTAGCTTGGTTGTTTTTAAAACAGAATTGTTACCATATACATTTTTAGCTTGTTGTTTTTTTAGCATGCATTATACAGGTATTTATTGATATATCACAATTGAAAAAGGAAAAAGTCTCTTATTGATTTTTAGCCTCAACGTAACCCCTAAACTTAAACATGACCCTTCAACCTGACCTTTAACTTGAATACCAGCCTGTACTGCCACTTCCCAGGCCCTTGTTTCCAGAGCTCTACTTTAACTGTCATACAAGACTATGCCCAAACTTTATATATTTTTTTTTAAAACAGATAGAGCTTTCTTTTGGTTACCCATTTGACCTCCAGGCCTTTTTCTGATACCTTTGTTTACATGTAAAGATCCACATTTTTTGCTAGACAATTGGTTAGAACCCCCCTCCAACCATTATACATATTTTTAAAGTAGAGGCTCTAGATAATAAAATGGTGGGCTTTGCTATTTGTTTATGTCACATGGTAATTATGCTGCGGTTTTTCAAACACAATTGTTTTCAATTATAATGCAAAAAACAATACATAACCCAATTTTTTGTAAAATATAATAGATGATGTTATGCTGAGTAAATAGATACCAAACATGTCATGCTTTAAAATTGTGCAAGCCCACGCAATGGCAACAAATTACGTAAATTTTGTTATACAGGTTACCACTTTGTAATTATAAAAGAGATCTAATGCTATAATTACTGCCCATAATCTGACATTCATGGTAATGCCTCATGTGTGGGACGATTGCTGCGAGGAGAGACATATGATCACACAAAAGGAGAGATATACAAGTCGTACCTAAGTGAAAGAGGTTCAAAACCACTGCTCCAAGCCACACCTAACACAAATTACATTACGCTCACTGGCCACTTTATTAGATACACCTTGCTGGTGCCATGAAAATATCCCCCACACCATTACACCACCACCACCAGCCTGAGCTGTTGACACAAGGCAGAATGGATCCATGCTGTCATGTTGTTTATGCCAAATTCTGACGATACTATGTCACAGCAACCAGTCTGCCCACTCTCCTCTGACATCAACAAGGCATTTTCATCCACATAACTGCCGCTCACTGGACATTTTCTTTGTTTTGGACCATTCTCTGTAAACCCTAGAGATGGTTGTACATGAAAATCCCAGTTGATCAGCAGCATTTGAAATACACAGACCAGCCCGTCTGGCACCAACAACCATGTCACGTTCGAAGTCACTTAAATCCCCTTTCTTCTCCATTTTGATGCTTGGGTTGAACGTCATCAAGTCATCTTCACCACATCTACATGCCTAATTGCTGCCATGTGATTGGCTGATTAGCAATTTGTGTTACCAAGCAATTGAACAGGTGTACCTAGTAAAGTAGTCAGTGAGTGCATATCCATAGTCCTCAGGTAAAATGAATACAGTCCAGGGCATTAATACATATATAATCCGGATGATAAACACATATCTCAACGATAATATTATCATGTACAAAAACAAAATATTCTCCCAAACCAGCCAATCAGGTGACCAGAGCCAGTTAATCTCATGCCTGTAGGTACCAGTCACTATAATCATATGGACAAAATTAAAGCTTGGTGTTCTATATACTTCCAGAGCTGACTTTTTTCCCCCGTCTGTGTCTGTAATAACAAATAGTGGAATATTTTTAGAGAAAATGTGTTATCGGACAAGCTGCTTCATTTAATACATTGTGTATGTTACATGCACTGTTTGTACAACGCTGAGCAAGGAAAGACATTTTCCTCAATGTTCTTCCCTCCTGGCTCCATTAGTTAAACAAACAGACATTTTAACCAAACAGTAGATAAGAGCCTGCTACTCCAACTCCTAGCAGCCACACTTGATGAATTAGCATACTATAATCTCTTGATTCAGACTTATGTTTGCTCTTCTGAATTAAGAAGGGGGATGGTCAACAAATCATTCAAAAATGTACATATGAAGGAAAGAAGGTGCATTATGATGGGGTCTCATATAATATGAATGTTTAGGAGAAAACATGGCTGAAAATCAGTGGTTGGTAGGCTTGGGTTTGCATGTGCACCTGTGCTCTAATCTCTATGACTAGCTTTCTATAGATTGGGTGGTTTATTTATTTCAGTAAGTACTTTACCTGTCTATAACAAAACCTGTATATATCATTGAGTAACCAGTAAGAGGAATGAGACAGCAACCATGCTGAGAAACCTTCTACTCTCATCTTAATAATGCTCTTGAAAGAGATGGCTTTGCAAAAAGGGTTTGCAAAGAAAGGCAGGCCTTTATGAAGAAGGGCAGGCTTTATGAAGAAGGGTAATACTTTGTGAAAAGAGGGAAGGATTTGAAAGAAGGGCAGGACTTTATTAATAATGGCAAGGCTATGCAAAAAAGGTCAAGGGTTTTTGAAGAAGGGCAGGGGTGTATTTACCACAAGGCAAACAAGGCATTTGCCTAGGGCAGCATTTTTCAGGTGGAGCAGCACTTCCCCTCAGAAGAAGGGATGGAAGAAGGGACACACGCGGCATGGGGACCTGGTGGGTTATGAGAGAGGTTTCATGATGGTGTATGCACAGCCCCAGTCTTGTTCCCAGGGGTATCCAGAGCTGTGTAGGTGAGTGTCTTTCTCTGTCTCGCCGTTGCAGATGATGGCTGGTGGATGGGGAGCAGTGGTAGTGGAAGGCTCTCCCGGGGGGGGGGGGGGGGGGGGCGGGCAGAAGTGTTGTTGGTCAATGTCAGCCTCTCTCTGATTTTTGCGTTGCCTAGGGCAAAAGGCAAAGTAGGGGATCACTTTGTGAAAAATCATAATGCTTTGCAAAGGAGGACAGAGCTTTGCTTTGCAAAGAGGGGCAGGCCTTTTTGAAAAAAGCTCATGGGTTTTTAATGAGCGAAGAAGCAAAGCATTGCAAAGAAGGGCAGGCCTTCAAAAAAAGATTAGAATTTGCAAATTATAAAAAAGACTAGAATTTGATCATTTTTATCCATGGATGGCCAGCATAAGTAATATTATCAGAATGTCTTATCACTGTCGCTCATGTTTTATCTGCAGACATGTGAAACTCTCACAATGCTACTGGTAACTAGTTCTAAGCTTCTTTAAGTGATAATTAACACAGAACGATTAATTGCCCTTTATTGTTCTAATAATGTATATATTTGATGCTCCCAGGATTTATTAAAAAAATATATATTTACCTTTGTGTCAGTGCATTGTAGTATGTGATGTCAGATCATGTGATCTTTCTCTGCTTGTTCCCGTCTGCAGGGAAAGATCTGTGGGAGGAGCAATCTGATGATGTATGCTCTATATGTCATCTAGGGAAGTCTGAGCTATTTACCTATGTCTGCACAGCGCTGATTGGCCACTTGACTAAAAAAAAGGAAATAAACGGCCTGCCTGTTTAATGAATTCGGAGCCAGAGCCGGAGCATGCGCAGTGAAGGTGGCCACAGCCGATCACTAGGATCTCATACTGCAGCAGGGATACAGGCAAGGAAGTATCAGCAGCAAATGGCAGGATCAACCAGGTTTTTATTACTACTCATAAAATGAATGTGATCATGGTTAATTCCTTATGTATGCAGTGCAAAATAGCACATAAACACATTTTTAAAGATTTTGAGTTTAATGATACTTTAAGCTCTTGACACATGACGGGAGCTCAAAAGCAGGATTTTTTTTATTCATGATAATGAAAAAGTATCAATTTACATTTAAAAAAGTTTTTGCAATGCTGGTAAATGCATTACAGATTCATATGAAGTGGGAATTTAAATGGGAGGTCAACTAACAATCAATCCGACCTTTGATTATGAAATCTCACAGCTGTTATAGTGTTTAAGTATCTAAAATAACAAAATATATGTTTTGCAAGCTACTAAGTTAATGTGTGGTCATTATAGCAGATATTTTTAACATATATATTGAGCCAAATCCTAAAACATAGAATAAGTTAAAACTACAGTACTCATTACCATCACCTGCTGTCCTCTCTTTAACACTGGTAACTAACAATGTCATTTTTATTAATATTTTCAAGACAACCAGAGCACCATTAATAATTCCTACATTCAGTCTTTATCAATAGAGGGTAAACAATTTCCATTACAGCACTGGAGATTAGTAACCCACAAATGTACTATACGTATATAACTATTCGATAAAAACTTCCTGTCTAATAGACAAGACAAAGACAGGCTCATATACTTTATTGCTTCATGAAAAAAAGAAGGAAGAAAGAAAGCAATATAGCTACACCACTCCGCTCTAGTCTGAAGGTCACAGTTTTTCAGTCTCATGATGTTCTGAGTTTCAGAAAGATGAGACACGGGTTGCTTTTAAATTAAAACTTGGTATGCACAGGTATCCTGTCATATTCTCTAGTCCCTTATGATACTATAAAGATTAATATGTTGTCATGGAGATAATATGGCAAAGTCATGCTCTGTGATGTCAAACTCGGGAAAAAAAAATTGGAATCAGAAAATTTTGTTTCAGAAAGCGTACGCGGCCTTGAAACGCAGCTATTTTTAATCAGTGGGAATACTGCATTGCACAAGTTCAATTACATTTGTCAAACACAGATGGGGCTCCTTGTTTATCTACTTTTTTTTCACCAGGAGTTGATGTCCATCACTTTCATAATCTCATCCTAACCACTGCATATGTGAAAAGGTATTTGTCTGACAGCGTTTACATATTAACAAAGTGGAAAATAGGGTTTTTAGGTTAATATGCAGATTTGTATACAATATACATACAAATTATCCATAAAGTTAATGCATACACAAGGCAAACAGCTAACCTTTTATACGGTTCTTTCCCAAGTTCATGGCCAGCTTAAAAGTAAGGAGACCTAGGCAAAGCGGGTAACACTTCTTCACTGGGTATAATATCGTTAAAATAAGTACTAGTAATAAAAAAATCAAGTTCAATAACGATGCATGCACCAAGAGGTGCCTACACAAACCTAAGTGAACCTTAGAACCACTGAAACTCTGGGAAATTTATTATTGAATCTTTTATTATGTAAATAATGACTTCAACTAGAAAGTCAGCACCTCTAGGCCCAATCTTTGTTTCTTCCTGCTTCTACCATAAGACTGCATTTAATATGCAAACATTGTCATCATTCAAGGTTGGATGTTGGAAAGTCAAAGTGAACACGTCTCATCAGCTATTCTGCTATATATGGTTCACATGGTTAGCTTAACCTCATTTCCTGGAAGGCTTCACTTGTCTTTCGAAAAAAGTAATCAACAGCTACTTAAAACTGCACAGCAACAAAACAGTTACCCAGGAATAGTGAAGCTAATGGTGTGGGACCATGTATTTATTCAGAAATGGACAATCAGTAATTGTTAACTCACATTTATCCATATACAGCGGTCATGGTATTGAACTTAAAAGTTATTTGTTCAGATGATTTCTTCGGGACATGATACTGGAGTTCATATATACTGTTGTTTTTATGTTGACTGGTAAAGCAGAGTAAACTGTATCAGCTTTTATTTACAGTTTTGTTCAGATCCTGTAGCATCGATTTTACCATTAAATGGATATGTCCATGAGGATGTTATGCTGAAATTAACCTTTAGACTATGGTAAAAGTATATGTAAAATATGTAGGCTGAATGCATGATACAGTTTTAGGGGATTTCATCTAAACACCTATTTGTTTGGACTGTAGGTTTATATACTCCCAAGGCTGGAATTCTGCATAGCCAGTTTATGCCATGGCATGCCAGCCCCCCATAAATCATTTTGCTAACTGTTCATATTCCCATGTATAATAGGGTTCCAGATTGGTGCCTGCTTTCCATTGATATCTGACTAGGTCTTCACTGTTGATGCCCCTGCAAAGACTGTGCATTGTTGGTCGAATATTGTACTTTAACAGAATAGATTGTTGACTGATCGATGAGACAGGGAGTAACTAACTTGCAAACAGGTGCAAAGGTAGAAGCAATAATGCAAAACAGGTTAAAGATGGCAAAGAGCATGTATACACTGCAGAATATTACAAAACAGATTGTGGAAGCTGCCCAGCATGGACTCTTCAAAGCAACATCTTAGTGGCTGAATTAGGGTAACACATGGCTGTTTAACATAGTCTCTGAGACCTTTGAACAACAGAGGCTCTAATTGAGATTCACTACTTCTGCAAAACAGTTCAGAACAAAAATGACTACTTGTGATTATTCTCATAAAAAGAAACTCTCAGTGAAATCCATGGTAGCTTTGGTACAGCTGGAGGTTCCAAGGACTAAGGATGAAGGCCCCACTGGAACTGGAGTGCTCTGGTAGCCATTGGCGAGGAGCTCCCCACTATAGCTGGGTTTTCCGGAGAAGCTGCAAGCTATCTAACTGCCTGCATACTGGTTCTGACAGTGGAGGGCCTCTCATCAGGTTGCAGATCACTTGTTCAGCTACCTCTGTTTCATCAGGTGTGGCCTTTCTGAGCAGCTGAGGGAGGGAAGCTGAGGAGCTCATATTCTCTGAGCGTGTCCAGGAACCCAGAGGGCTGTAAAAAGGAATTAAAGGGGCCTGTCTCTGTATCTAAGCATTATAAGCAAATGGGAACTCTGCTACTGTACAGTGTACTTAATACCAGATTTGGACAATGTTTTCCAAGTTTTACTGGATAGGCAGAATGAATGGGTATTTATCAATCTGGACACTATATTTTGTATTATGGGTTGTTGGTTATCATATTTTCCTTTTCCATATTTTTATATTATATATTTTTTATTTCTTATATATATATATATTTTTTTAGTAAGTACCGGTATATTCTATTGAGTTCCCCACCTAGAATTTGGGTGATAATCATATATTTTTTGTGTGTTTAGGCCTCATGCACACTTGGCGTTTTTTCAGCTGCTCCTAGGAATGTCTGGCGTTTGTTTTTCAAAAAAAAGAAATAAACATGAGAATGCCTAAATATTTGTAATTGCAACAATTTTCTGGGCAAAATGGTGGTTATCTTGACAGAAATGCAGGGGTGCCAATATTTGTGATCCATTTTGATCAATCTTTTATCATTTTTTCTCCTTTGTCCACGTCCAGGGAGATTAGCTACAGTGCCCTGGGCTGTAAACTTTTTCACAATGCTGTGCACAGTGGACACAGGAACATTAAGGTCTCTGGAGATGGACTTGCAATCTTGAGATTGTCCATGCTTTTCCACAATTTTTTTTCCTTATATCCTGAGACAATTCCTTGCTGCTCTTTCTCTTCTCCATGCTCCATGTAGCACACAGAGACACAAAACAGAAACGGTAATTTTTTACCTGGTTGCCAGTGTAATTACTATATTGTCAGCACCTACTAATTGATACAGGTGAGTTTAATTACAAAGTACATGAGCATCACAAACTTGGAATGCAATTATTTCTTACAATTTCGAGAAGGTACCAATAATTTTTTCCAGTCCATTCTTGGGGTTTTACATTGAATGTGTCAGATTTGGCTGTTTGTTTCTCCCCTTTTTTGTGTCATACCAATACAAACAAAAGAAATAAACATGAGAATGCCTAAACATTTGTAATTGCAACAATTTTCTGGGTGAAGCAGTGCATTATCTAACTAAAATGCAGGTGTGCCAATACTTTTGGCAATGATTATATAATTCGATAAAAGCAATATACTATACATGCACTTAAAACAATTTGGTGAATACGCTTTCAAAATCATGTATGATATAGTCTGTTTCTAATTTCCTTTATGGTTGTTTGCTTATAGAAAAATTGACGTTCTCTAGTATAGGATACCCTAATGTCTACACTATAGTAAATTAAACAGGGATTTCACACTGCTGATGAAAGATTGAGTACACCTAATCCCTGTTCAATGCATCAGAGACTGTTTTTATGAATCACACTTTTAAACTGAACTTTATTTGAACAAGGAAAGCTGGATGACATATAGAATATTACTTACTATTTTTTAAAGAGGACCTGCCAACTTTCCATACAGTATAAAAAAGCATAGTCAACAATAAACATTACGGGCCACTTGGGAGTAGGAATATGCTGAATATACTTCATAGTACTGACAAAAGCATTATGCACAGGCCCATACTGGCCAGAAGGCACACTGGGCATTTGGCGATCCATCTATTTCTCTCCTGTCACCGCTAAATGCCTGCAGGAGGGAGAGGAGGAGAAGTAGGCATTTAGCGGTGGCAAGAAAGAAATGAACAGATCAGTTACTCTATGTGTCGCCTCTGCTATCCATCTTCTGAAGCCCCGGGCTCCTGTGTACTCCCCCTGTGGCTACCCCCTACTCAATTCCCACAGCGCTGCTGGTTTCCCTCCTCCCCTCCCCTCTCCAGTTGGCTGCTGTAGGGAATCTATCAGGATGGAGAGCAGGGAAGTGGTCAGTAATATGTCATTTACCGGCCCCTTCCTTGTCTGAATGGACAGTCAGTGATCATAACTGAGCAAGGGTGGACTAGGTCAGGGGGCAGGGTGGCAATTTCCCCCTTGGTACCTTGATACCATTGTGGGGGGCCCCCAAAAAGACCGAACTCCTCAGAGACTGTCTGAGCTGAGAGAGTCTCTCTCTCACAGCCCAAAGCTAGCACTGACTGTTCTTCTCCCCCCCCCCCGCACAGACAGCAAGCTGGTCTCTTCAACCGTGTCTGTTTGAAGCCCAGAAGCCAGAAGAGAAAAGGTGCAGCCTGCTGATCCATCCATGTATAGTGAGTGAACTCTCCCCCCTCCCTTCTCTCTCCTGCCTCCCAGTGAGTACTCTGATGGAAGGTCCATTTCCTCTCCTTCTCCTTGTTCTTCTCCTTCCCCTTCTCTTTCTATTTCTTCCCTTTCTTTCTCCATTCCTTTCAGAAAAAAAAAATTAACAAATTAAAATAAAAAGATAAAAAATTATTTAAAACCAGTGGCGGAACTACCGGCGGAACTACCGGGGTTGCAAAGTTCGCACTTGCGACCAGGCCCTGGTGTTCTGCCACCGGGATCCAAAGGAAGGGCTGCTCAGTCAAAAATGCCCAGGCCTGTTTTTTGTTCCAGGTCGGGCCTGATTGTGAATTATATATACACTTTGTTAAATGTTTCATGGTCCTAAGTTTTTCACTTTATACAATACAAAGTCCTAAATACTGCACTCTATATTTTACACAATACAGACCCCTGCGCCTTACACAGTACATAGTTCTTGCCTATGACCTTTATTTGGTTTATATTGTACATTACATAGTCCTGACCTCTGCAGCCATATGCTACGTTGCACTTTACGCAATTCTATTTGCTGAACTCTAAACACTTTGTCTTATATTATACAATTAGGGGCACATTGACTGCATAGTCCTGATTGTGACACAATAAACTGTATGTTGTATGGTATGTTACTTAGTCCTGATCTACTGAACTTCACAATCTATGTTGAATATTTTAGGCTGTAGTCCTGACCACTGCACTCTATATGCCTAGTCCTGACCCCTATATTCTATACACTGTGTTCTACATTGCAAAGTCTTAATTACATCACTCTGCATGCTATGTTGTATGCTGCATAGCCATTACCCCTACACTCTATACACTGTGTTCTACTTTGCAAAGTCCTGATCACAGTACTCTGCATGCTGTGTTGTATGCTGCATAGCCATGACCCCTACACTCTATACACTGTGTTCTACATTATGCAGTCCTGATCACCACTCTATGTATGTTATGTTGTATTTTACCTAGTCCAGTAATCAGAATCAGAAAACAGGTTGGATCAAAAGTTTAAAGCAGAATAATATTTTTGTAGTCAAATAGTACATTTTGTATAGATGTGTATACATCAGACAAAGAGGGACAATTGAAACTGCACTAGAGACAGAGGGATTTGGTTGGGAACTATGAATTTGCTACATTGTTCTGAACCTTGCACTCTATACATTATATTTTAAATGACATATTTGTTATCTCTGCACTCCATATGTTGTGTGTTAGTAGTCCTGATGGGTGCACTTTATACATTGGTTGTATGTGGTATGCTGCATAGTACAGACCTACTGCACTCTATATGCTATATAGTACATTTCACAGGTATTTGACAAATCAAGCCTCCACCACTTCTTCGTAATCATTAGTGAGATTATTCAGTTAATACTCCTTGGACAAGTGCAATTTGTTGTCAATTCAAAATCCTTGGTTGCATGTAAACCCATCATTTTTTTCAGAATAATGAAGACACTGATTACAATTTGAATTGGCAAAACCATAAGGCTTATTTGTAAATGATAAAGGTTTCAAATTTATGATGTCAGGCTAGTCATAAGTCTAACATATCTCATTGAGTTCCTTCAAGGAGCTCTCGAGAACAAGGCTGCCTAATCAATGGCAGAAGAAAATCACTCCACCCTGGAAGAAATGAATGGCTCTGAGGATTTACATGACTATTGTCAGTTTAATGCATTTTGTGCTATTGATTGGCTAGGTATTTTCCAGTAGCCTTCTTGAACCATCTATTATCGGTTGCCTAAACATCACAATGCTAGTAAACATTTCTTGACTACTGATTGCACATTTCTTTCAAGTATAACTAAAGGCAGGGCATTTTTTTTTTTTAGTTTTGGAAAGAGTGGAGATGGAGTAGAACCCCTGTTAGTTAGTTTTATTGCTGTCTGTGTCCCTGTTAAGAAGATTCACCCTCCCTATTCGTCCTCTTTATCATTATCATTGAAAGTGAAAGAAAAACAAATCCCAAATTTTTGGTTGTCCCTAGAAAAGTAATAGTGGGAAAATCATCCAATCGCGGGCACTATTTCTGATGACCTGGGGGTACCCAAGGGATTCCCTTAATTTGAAGGGATTTCCTCACACTTCCTCTTTGGCTATGGGACAGGAATTGAAGAGAAATATCCAAAATGGGACACAGATGGCAAAAAAAATCTGAAAAGGGTTGTAACCCTCCCTTGCTCTATCCAAAATGAAAAAATAGTTTTAGATCTAATTCTTCTTTATTATTAAGTAAATACTATGTATGGTACAGTTGTGTTCAAAATAATAGCAGTCAGACATCACTAACCTGATCAATCACTGTTTTTGGTAGAAATTATATTTCTACATGGCAAATAATTTACTAGCAGGTGTAGTAGAGTAATAGAAATCCAACAGACCCAACAGTCATGACATACATGCTGCTGATTCTGTGCAACTGAATCACTAATTGAAAGGGGCATGTTCAAAATAATAGCAGTGTGGAGTTCTATTAGTGAGGTCATTCATTCTTTGAAAAACAGGTGGCAATTATTGCCCTTATTTAAGGAAGGAAGGCAGCAAATGTTGTACATGCTGGTTACAGTGCATTTCTCTCTGAAATTCTGAGGAAAATGGGTCGTTCCAGACATTGTTCAGAAGAACAGCGTACCTTGATTAAAAAGTTGATTGGAGAGAGGAAAACATATAAAGAAGTGCAGAAAATGATAGGCTGCTCAGCTAAAATGATCGCAAATGCTTTAAAATGGCAACGAAAACCTGAAAGACGTGGAAGAAAGCAAAAACTACCATTCGAATGGATAGAAGAATAGCCAAAATGGCAAGGACTCAGCCAACAATCAGCTCCAGGAAGATTAAAGAAGGTCTAAACTTACCTGTAGAAGGATTTTGAGCTTTATTCACTTTTTTCAACACACTGCTATTATTTTGAACACAACTGTATATGTGAGGACTGGACTTGAAGCCATCAAAAAGGAACACTAAACCGATACCTCATACAGCCAGGGTCAGAGATAGTGCACTGAACCAAATGGTCAATACACATAAGTGCTTAGTGAATTTAGTGAAGTTACAGTTTTTTGCATCTAAATGCAAGTGGATGAAGGATGCTATAGTCTGGAGTATTTCAATGCACATTATTAGCAGTCCCAATACCCCTACCCCCTAGTACACATTTCTCTTTTGTATACTCTATATGGTCTCTGAAAATAGGTAAATGTCAGCCCTTGAAAATTGTGTACATGGCACTTTTCCTTATATTTGCACAAGACTTTAAAGCTGATCTTAAGGTTAACTAATTGCACAATTGAAATAAATATACTGCATATAAATTGTTCTATCTACTAAAAGGCCTGTAGGCTTTTTTTCAGCTGGAACTTGGTGGAACTCAGTTCCACCACCTCTGGCTCAACCCTATTACTTGTAAACACAGAAGTATGGCTTCTGTGTTTACAAGTCACAGCATGTCTCCCAATGGCTCCTACAGATCAGATCTCCTGAGCTGCTCCCACTGAGGATGGGGACAGTGGAGATGCAGGTGCCTGAGGTGCAGTGCGGATGCCAACACCCCCACTGGATGATCTCCCTGCAAGTGAGAAAGGCGGAGCCACCTATATTGTGCAGGGTGGTACTTGAGTTGGGTGCTTCAACCTAACACAGCAAAAAAAGTAAGACATGGAAGATGGTGGAGCTTTTAACGGGGGAGGGGAGGAGATGGGGGCAGTGGAGGGGGCTGCCTGCAGGGATCAGAGGTGAGGAGAGGTGAAAGTGGTGAAACGTGGATGGGGGATGCAGAGATAATCATCTATGGAAGAAGGCTGAACTCTGCACTGTGTGTAGCGCACCCCTGAACTTTGCACTATGTATGTAATGCACCCCTGAACTCTGCACTCTGTCTGTAGCGCACCCCTGAACTTTGTCCTCTGTGTGTAGTGCACCCCTGAACCCTGCACTATGTATGTAATGCACCCCTGAACTCTGCACTCTGTGTGTAGCACACCCCTGAATTTTGCCCTCTATATTGCACCCCGAACTCTGCACTATGTTTGTAATGCACCCCTGAACTCTGCACTCTGTGTGTAGCACACCCCTGAACTCTGAACTATATATGTAATGCACCCCTGAACTCTGCACTCTGTGTGTAATGCACCCCTGAACTCTGCACTATGTATGTAATGAACCCATGAACTCTGCACTATGTATGTAATGCACCCCTGAACTTTGCACTCTGTGTGTAGCGCACCCCTGAACATTGCCCCCTGTGCGTAGCACACCCCTGAACTCTGCACTCTGTGTGTAACACCCCCTTCCCCCAAACTCTGCACTCTGTACATAATGCCTTCCTGCTATTTAATGCCCTTAAAGACCCTCCCACTCTTAGTGAAATTTGACCACATCCACTATTTTAAGCAGTTTGGAGAGTGTGTGTGGGGGGGGTGGGGGTTTTGGGAGGTTAGTTCCTGCACCTGTTTTGTGAGAATAAAAGCCCTGTGTAGGCCTATTCAGCAAGTTTGATCCAGCCACCAGTGCAAGTTGGCAAGGCCAGGCCCCTGACCCCCACTGCAGAATAGCAAGTCAGCTTCATCACTATCCCACCTCCAGCTTGCTGATTGGACAATAAAGGAGCAGCAGCACACAGATGACAGCATCACTGTTCTTTGCATTTTATATTATCCTGATCTCTGATTGGCTCAGAGAGCTGACCCTCCTTCTTTCAATCCATTTGCTGTTATATAGGGCAATACAGTATAATATTCAGAATGATCCAAGGACCTTCTATTTTTAGAAATAACATTATTTTTAAATGTTTTGCTTTAAAAATAAAAATCACTGGATCACTTTATTTTAATTTCTGCTTTATGAATGAAAGAAAAAGGACTGAAAATGACAGTCAAAGGACAATTTACAGGGTTTTTCAGAAAGCTTTCAGAAAATTGTTATGACTTTTTCTGCTATTTTAAGAAGAAGCCTCTTTATCATTACTCATATAGTTTTTATAATATTATCATTCATTGTGACTGAGTTTGATTCAATGTTTTAATTTTACCTCCAAGCTGCTTGAGCAGAGCAGAGTGACTTATGTCTTTATTCCCAAGAGGTTAACAGCAGAAGCAACTGATTGCTCATGATATTTTCTCGCACACGCCAGCAATCAATCAGTATTGCTTCTCTGTGAGTAATGTATAGCTTTTACACACTAACGGATTGAACTGACCAGCCTCAGAATCAATAATAGAAATGATCCCTGGTGCATAATTAATATTATATATATACTGTGTATATATATATATATATATACAGTATATATATATATATATATATATATATATATATAAAACATACCCATTACAAAGTGATGATTATAGCAAGTTTTCATTTAAAAATCTGTAAACTAGAATTCTTCTGTTGAAGTGTATGTCTGGGCAAAATAAAAATGTCTCAAAAAGATGCCTGTTGACCCTACCAGGAAGCTCCTAATTTCCTGAAGAGTGGTGACAACACTGCCTCTGCTGCACCTAAATGCCAAGCTGTATACTAAAGAAAACCCTTCTCCTCTTCTCCATATAATAGGGTTGATGTTCTGTATTCCACCAGGGGAGAGCTCAAGCAGGGCTGACAACACTGCTTGGGATTTCAGTGCAGCAAAACCATAGAAGCTCACTATGTTTCTGATAAAGAAATCCAGCAAGTGAAAATGCCCCTAGGCTCCTCCTCAGCTCCGATGTGTCACATGAAATTCAAGGAGGGAGGAGAAATGGTAAAGGACAGATAATGACTTGGGAGAGGGTGTAACAAAGATTTCTGTTTGAGGGAAGAGAATCTGTACTGGAAGAGGTGATTGGAGGAAGGATGAATTATGCGGGGAGGAATGATTGGGAGGGGGGAGGATTTTTTCTGGGTGGGGGGATTTCGGAGGGCAAGATGGTTTGTGGTGGAAGAGGGATTTGTGAGGGGGAGGGGAATTTGTGTGGGGAGGGGGTATTTCAGCAGGGAGGTAAGAGGAGGGTGTACTGGGAGGAGGGGGAGAAATTTAGAATTTTTAATTGAGAAGAATTTTGACTTGCAAAGGGAATTTGCATTGGGGGTAGAGGGAGCATGCGGATTAGTGATGGATTTTTTTTTTGGAGGGAAGTTTTGCTAAGAGGCAAAGTGCAGATAAATTTATACTCTCCAGACCCTTGCACTTTGTGCATTACACACACTTGGCTCATGCACTCTTTTCATTTTTCACTCCTGATGCCTAGATTCTGTGTATTACATTTTCCTGACCCCTGCGCTCTGCACATTACACACGCACAACTCCTGCACTATGTGTGTTATACTCTCCTGCCCCTGCCCCTGCCCACGCTGCATTACACACACTTGACCCCTGAATTTTGTTTATTACTTATTCCTGACCCCTGCACTCTGTGCATTACATACTCCTGAATCCTGCACACTGATTTGTATGTATTCTTGACCCCTGCATTCTGTGCATTACATACTCCTGACATCTGTACTCTGTATGTCACATACTCCTGACACTTGCACTCTTTGCATTACACACCCCTGACCTCCACACTGTGTGCCTTACAGACTGCTGCACTATTTACATTATATTGGTCATTACATACCTCTGATCAAAGTGTTCACAATTAAGTCACACCCACTGTTCACTGCTGCAGCACATTTTTGCTCTCCTTCGGGGTTTTTAAATATAAATAAAACATTTCTTGTTTTAAGTTAATAGTTAAATAATTTACCTTCAGTGAGGCAATAAGAATTGTGATATCAGTGCTGAGTAATAAAATATCTGCATACACAAAATAAGTACTTTTTTTATCAGTCTAATTTTGGAGCATGAATAAATTATACCCTGTTAAATGTTAGCATTGGCTCTTTTCTTAAATACCCATATACAGTATAACAGTTTCTATTTCAATGCGTTCTGATATATTGTGTAATAGGATACATACATTATTTCTAACAGTATCATTACTGTAAGCTTAATCTTTTCCATATTTTAATTAAGAGTCTAAATGCAGCATGACGGAGTTTTGATTATAAAAGACCTTGAGTTGTCCTCGGGTAAGTGTTTCATTTAATTACAATGTTATTAGCAAAAGTTGCTCTGAGAAATGCTACCTTAAATCTTACTTGAAAGGTCAGGTTCAGTGAAAGCAGATTATTAGATTCTGGGTGGACTGCAGCAGGGTTTGAACCCCTGCTGGGTTATTTATTATGTTCAGGAACTAAGGCTGCATTCACACTTGAGTATTTTGTAGCTCGACGCTGAAAGCTCCAAAAAGGATCAAACTCGAAACACCAATTGTTCTTTATGGTGCCTGTTTACACCTGATCGCACAAACATGCACCATAGAGAACAATTGATTTTTTAAGAGTAACAAATAGTGGAAAAAGCAAGCGCTCTCTACTAAGCAGCTGGGACACCAAAGGCAACCAGTAAAAAACCTTCAGAAACATATAATGGATAAATAGGTGCAGCGCTACAAAAATACAGTAATAATGTTTGTGAGTGTAAGCCGTGTACCGAGGTGGGCTCCCCAGGATACAGTGAAGTCACGAACGAGGAAAGCAACTCCAACACCAGCTTTTGCCACAACAGAATTTTACTTAGATGTGGCAAATAAACACAACCACAAATGCTGAAAACATACAATAAATTTACATACACCCAGCCCAAAGGCTGAGACCCTTGTGCTGCACAGCACGGCGCCTCCTGATGGATGAAGGTAGAAGGTGTAGTAATTTACCTACTGGCGGGCACAACTAAGCTGCCACACCTCACCCGTTATTACCCTAAAAGAGCAGGAATCAGTGTATGGGTGTACGGTATGGGCTAGCCTGCGACGCAACACAACAGCTTACAATCTTACACAAATCTACAGTATCCCCCCTCCCATAACTGGTCCTGTAGCACGTGCCTGAGTATTCCTTCTGAGCAAAACGCCAGTCTGGCTTGAGTTTGTGGAATTTTATCAGCTCTCCAATGTGAAATGTCACTTTAAGTTATGGAGTCCTTCCAATGATCAGTAATAACACTTGTGGCCTGACACAAACAAAGACCCTAAATAACTAACTATAGGCCTGGACTCAGTCTATAGGCGCCAACACTGAAATGAGGTGCGTGCACGATCTTACCAACCCGGGTCTGCTTTGTATCCGCTGGTGACTCTGAACAGAACAAATGTCTCTCCAACAAGCATGCGATATTGCAGTGTATGTTGCGTTGTTCCTCTGCTCTCATCAGCATTCCTGGCAGCAATCTTCCTTTCTCTGAACAGGATCAGGGTCTTGGACACGATCAGCTTCACTTAGCTTCAGCTCTGGTTACTGACACCTGCATGCCAACAGATTGTCTGCTCACACGGCTCCTGCATTCACCATCCACAAAACATGGCTGCTCTGTCTTCTTCCTGTCTCTCTCAACTCCATGTCAAAACCCCACCTCTTCATGAATATACAAATATCTATGCAGTTTGAGCCTGTGTTAGAAAAACAGTGACATCTTGTGGCTAAACCACAGAATGTCAGTCAAAACATCAATTTACTTCCACATAAACAGTGTTCAAACAATGAGAGCTGTTTCCCCATCTCACATGCCACACCACTAGAGTTTGTCGTCCTCGGCAACCCTCCCCATACAAACGTATTCTGGGCATAGCGCTGTGGGGGCACACCAGCATTGGGCTTGTTGACCTTCGTAGACTGACAGGCTCAGAAGCACTGGGGACATTAGGCACATTTAATGGGAGATAAGCTGCCGACCGCTCAACACTTTCCCTTGGTGGCAAACTTGCTATGGTTGGAGCCTCTGTGGGTACCGGGGCAGGGACAACGCACCATTCCTCCCCCTCCTCTAAGGGGATTTCCGCAGTACTCTTAGCAGGAGGAGCCATCCACTCCATGCACACTGGTTCATCAAAATTACAATGCCTCAACATGTTACGGTGCAAGTTTCGTGAGGGCCCCCCAGTCCCTATTGGCTCTACCTCATAGACTGGGCAGGGTCTACCCTCCTCTTCACCGTGTATGGGACCGCCTCCCACCGCCCATCCAACTTTCCAGATGGCTGCTTGGCTTTGACTATCACTCGATCACCCGGGGCATACCCCTCCTTCTGCACTGGTCTTGGATTGGGGTATACCACTTGTCTAAGGCGCTCACCCACAACCTTGTGGATCGCCCTCAGCCGGCAGCGGTGCTCTTGCGCCCAGGCGGTAGTATTTCTTGGTGGTGGCTCCATCGGATTGGGCATGTGGAGATCTTCAATCTCCCGTCCAGCTCTCCCAAACATGAGCATATGTGGGGAGTATCTGGTGGTACTGTGTACCCTGTTATTATAGGCCCACATCAGTTCAGGTAGGTATTCGGGCCACCAAGCTTTTTGGCGGTCCTCCAGAGTCCGCAGCATCTGGAGCAATGTGCGGTTGAACCGCTCGCACGCCCTGTTTCCCTGGGGGTGATACGGGGTGGTGCGGGAACATTTGATCCCATACAGTTGGTACAACTCATTCATTAGAGTACCCTGAAAACATGCTCCTTGGTCCGAATGTATTCTCCGTGGGCACCCGAACACCTGTATAAAGTGTTTGCAGACCGCTTCAGCGGCCAACTCTGCCGTCTGGTCTCTGGTAGGTACAGCCACCACATACTTTGTGAAATGATCTGTCATGACTAGACAGTACGAGTGTCCCGAGGTAGAGTACCCAATCTGTACATATTCGATCATAAGGAGCTCTAGGGGTGCTGATGTCCGGATGGCCTGGACAGGAGCCCGCTGTTCAGTACTCTTACTCAGCCCACAGGGCCGACACTTAAGACATGCCTCGGCCACCATGTCTGCCAAATCGGGACAGTACACAAGCCGTTGGAGCCACTTGAACGTTTTATCGCTCCCAAAATGGGCACCCCTCTCATGGGCCTGCCGGGCAGCCTCCGGTCCCAATGACATGGGGATGACAATCTGTCGCAGCTATCCTGGACCCTCTCCCAATCAGCCAACGTGTTTCCCAGCACCATTGGCATCCCGAACGCCACCCCACTTGAATGTGCCACCGGTCAGGTACTCCGCAAACTTTTCAGTCATGGCCCACACCAGTGCCGGCAGTTCCAATTTAAAGGAGCTGTAGTTGTCAGGGTTGCGCTCTGACTCCCTCAGAGCCCGACTGCCATAGGCAATGACTCTCTCACGTCCATCCTGGACTTGGAATAACACAGCCCCCAGACCATGTAGACTTCCGTTAGTGTACAGCAGGAATGGGGTGTCGAACCGTGCATAAGCCAGAATCGGGGCACTGATCAGCGCCCCCTTCACTGCTTCAAAGGCCCATTGTTGCTGGGGTCCCCACTCAATGGGATGATTCTTCGGGCCCCCTGCCCCCTTAATAACTAATTTAACGGGCACACCAAATGAGCAAACTTGGGTATAAACCAGTCCAATGAACGCCCGCACCTCTTGTAGTGTACTCGGCTGGGGCCACTTCTGGACGGCCTCCACCTTGTCGGGGGTTGGCTTTACCCCCTCCTGGGTGACCAAATGTCCCAAATACTCTATCTGCTGTCGAAACAGTTGGCACTTCTTGGGCTTGATTTTGAGCCCATGGTCTCGCAGCCGTCTTAAGACCTGTCGCAGTTTCTGGAGGTGATACTCAATAGAGGCCCCAAACACTACTACGTTGTCCAGGTATATCAATGCCGACTCGAAGTTGAGATCTCCCAGACAGTGCTCCATCAACCGCTGGAATATTCCTGGGGCATTGGACAGGCCAAATGGCATCCGGTTGAACTCATAGAGACCCATAGGTAGGATGAAGGCCGTCTTCGCTTTGTCCTTCTTGGCCACCGGTACCTGCCAATACCCACTGGCCAGGTCAAGAGTCGAGAAGAACTTCGCATGACTCAGGGCGGACAAGGACTCCTCAATCTGCGGAAGGGGGTAGGCATAAACATGTTAGAAAAACAGTGACATCTTGTGGCTAAACCACAGAATGTCAGTCAAAACATCAATTTACTTCCACATAAACAGTGTTCAAACAATGAGAGCTGTTTCCCCATTTCACATGAGTATGCCAATAAAGTGACACTCTGTGCAGGTCTAGGTGCAAATTAGCTGTAGAATCTGCAAATAGTGCTCCAAAACGTGTGGTAAAATTACGCACTCACCAGATGCGTAAAGTAAGTGCGCATTAGATAACACGGCAGAAGTCCCCTTTAGGAATCGAATAGGCTCCTAATTCGGGCTAATCCTCCTTCTGGGTATGGTGGTGCTTGTCAGGAGCTCACGGGTAGGAATAGGATCCAGCTGGCCAGAGATCCCTTTAAGGGATGGACGGGTGTAGAAGCCTGCTTTGAGGAACTCCCTTCTCAGGATGCTTAGGTTGGCTGCATCATGAGGGGCTCTATAAATAAATTGCTTCAGTGATTTCTGTGATATTGCACGGTTTGTTCGATCCTGTGGTGAGCGCTGTGTGAAGAGAAAGCAACAGAGAAAAACAGACAACTGATAAAGGCTTTATCCCTGTAGTGCTACATCTTCAGGAGCCGCTGGATAGGATGGGTTCTTTGCCTCGACTTCCTGAATGATTCCAACCAGAAGTGAACAAACTGTGCAATATCACAGAAATCACTGAAGCAATTTATTTATAGAGCCCCTCATGATCCAGATGATAATATTTTTTACTTAAAACATTCCTCATAAAAAAATAAAAAAATAAAATTTCTTCATAAATTTAGGCCAAAATGTATTCTACTACATGTCTTTAGTAAAAAAAATTCAAATAAGTGAATATTAATTGGTTTGCATGAAAGTTATAGCGTCTACAAAAGGTGGTATATATACTGGAATTTTTCATACTAGTAATGGCGGTGATCAGCGACATATAGCGGGACTGCGACGGGCATTCTGACACTAACTGACACTGGGTGGGAACTGATTAACTGCCACTGACATCTCCAGTGACACTAATACAGTAATCAGTGTTAACAAAAAGCAGAGATCACTGTACTAATGGGCAGGAAGGGGTTAACATCTAGGACAATCAAAGGGTTAGTTGTCTACTGTCGTGCTTACTGTGTGCTGTTTTACTATGCAACATGCTGATTTCTATCTCCCTGCTTTGCAGGATGTCCCCGCTGACAGGAGAGAGATCTGAGATCTCAGATTTCTCCCCTGTAAGCTGCTCTGCCGATCACCGAGCCATGATTTTGCATAGAGCAGCTGACCTGTAGTAGTACATCTGATATAGGGCGGTCTTAAAGTGGTTAAGGGGTCCACTGCATCATTTGAAGGGATACCTAATTGGGTACGTGGGTGATATCCTTTGGAAGGTAGTCCATGGTGAAAGATTTCTGATACTGTGGAAGATTTTCTTTTATTAGATCGTCATGAACTGTGGTGGCTGTTTTTTTTCTGGACACTTACAACCAAGTTGAATGATATATGGGACTGTTTTGACTTTTTTTTACTTTTTCATTAATTTACTGAACATGATATATGATGATTGTGTAATTTATGAACATTGTTGTGCATATTGTGCACATTCTGAGCCAATATTTGGTAATTTTTGGTGATATCCTTTGGAAGGTAGTCCATGGTGAAAGATTTCTGATACTGTGGAATATTTTCTTTTATTGAACTGTGGTGGCTGTTTTTGGTAATTTTTCGTAAGGAGCGCTTACTTTCGTAAGGAGCTCTTCACTGTTATTGGGTATAACTTTCTCATCATGCCAATTCTGTCAGCCATGTCAGACAGAGATATGAGAGAAGTTAAAATATAGTAGTGCTCTTCAGAGACAAGGATTGTTTTAGTTCAGGTTTGGAGCATTCAGAGATAAGGTTTTAAAAAAAAGAATTCATGAAAGAAAAAAACAACAGTTGAAGCACCATATTTACAGACAAAGCTATTACAAACTGGACAATAAGCAATATAGGGGGATAAAAAGCAAAAGTATTTAGCAAGGTTTCATGATCTTTGGTTCTAGCAGAGTCTAGTTCAGTATAGCATAAGTCTAATCTGGTGTATTAAAGTCCTAGGCCCTCAAAATGACTCTTGTCATGTATGTGTCATTTTGATGGAAAATGCAGATTCAAGTATCTTTTCAGGTGCCTTAAAGAATGGGTTTGTTGCTATGGCTATTTTAGTAATTTTTATTATTGAAATGTTGAATAATGTTTTAAGACCATGTATTGTTTAGAAGCTAAGATTCCTCTATTCATGTGCTACTGAACCTGTTGAACTGGTTTGTGAGCTCAGGACAGGAAATGATGCTATAAGAAGTAGGGGGGGGGGGGGAAGGACTTAAACAAGCCATATGCTGAGGAACAAAGCAGTGGTTCTGGAGTATTACAAGAAGAAAGAAGCAGTTTGGACAGAGATCTTGGATCCTGGAAGATGACTCCATCATAAAAGACTGAAAATAGGAACGTTACCTGGGGATGACACTAAATCTACAACTCAAGTTAAGCAACTTTTAGTGTATCCTTCTTGCAGACATTATCCATGCTAATTTGCTAGAAAGAATAGCTTCTGCATGTGTATTGGCATATTTTGTAATGTCTGTCAGTCTTGTACTGTATTCCTATAATGGTAGTAGTTTGTATGTACAGCCTTCTGTTTAGTAAAAGCACAATAATACATTACAGAGGTTTCATTGCTTCCTTGTGTTTACTACAAAGAACCTTAAAAGACACAAAATAAAACATGAGGGGTGTGGAAGTGTTCCATGGTAGTCAGAAGACGCTCCTTCAGATATAGTTTTCTCTGGCCATGTAAACAAAGGGGCAGTGATAGCGTTGACATCACTGACCAAATATGGCCACATGGCCATATCTGGGCAATTACATTTGCGATTACCTGCCAGGCTGCATGGCAAACCCTAACGTGTCTGTAGGTTGGTGGATTTTTTCTGTCAGAGGTCAGTGGTCATTGTTCATTGAAATTAACAGGGATCTTCACTGCTGGACAATGTGAATGAAGATGGATTTACATTGTGGGACAGTTTCTTATTTTTTTAATAAAGGACTTGTCAAAATGTGTGTTTTTATTCGAACTTTCCACATATTTATGTGAATGAGTAGGGGTATTATGTACCCCTTACTCATCCACATAGGGGGAAGGCAGTATCTGGGGGCACACTCATATTTAAAGAAGGATTCCAGATTCCAACAAGCCTACTACCTGCAGAGCCCCATAACCACTGGGCCAGGGAGGGTTGAGGGCAAAATGCCCTGGTCTTTATGTAGCCCGACATAGAGACAAGGTGCTTTGCCAGGAAGATCCCATCTGGCATGCTCCCCCCCCATGATGTGACCTGGTAAGGTTCAGGAGGTTCAAGTGTGTGTGTATATATATATATATATATATATATATATATATATATATACACACACACACAGTATATACAGAATATGTTTGCTGATTTTCTCAGACTTATAAAATACTGTATATGTATATAGACTTAGACATATAAAATCTGTTTGCTTTGAAGTAAACATCATTTTTATTGAGTGAAACAAACAAATACTAATGGAAATGTTTACATATGCTGTCCTCTAATATAATGGGAAAATAGATGCTGTTGTTGTATGTTGGGCAAATGTAAAGGAGTCAGTTAGGCAATGTACACATTTTGGCTGCATCTATTGTTTTAGAGGAAGTCATGTCAAACAAAACAGATTTCCAAAGCTATGTCAATAAGGGTCAACAAAAACTTGACCTTTTTGTACATATTTGACCATGTATGATACAACAGTGCCATCTACAGTTTGAGTTAGAAAATGTTTCACTCACAGAAACTGATGCAGAAAAGAATAAGCCCATGTGAGAATGGCTACCCAAACGTTCCAAATAAAAGGCAAGCAGCATAAGCTAAAATTGAGGTTCCATAACCAGAAGACGATCAAATTATCAATTTCACCTGGGGATGATGCCAAAGCTACACAATGAGAGACACTGATTTCTGCAATAACATAGTCTGGAGCACTGGTTACCTGCATGAAGCCACTATAATTTGAGCTAAGAGACTTTTTAGTGTATGCCGGTTGTACACAGACCATTGTTCATGCTTAGGTTAGATATCATGTATTGTATGTATAACTGTAATACTTTGTAAGTTTTGTATTATTTTACTACAATTATAGGTAGTTTGTACAGCATTATTGTTTTGTAAAGCACAGTAATACACTACAAAGGTTTATGCTTCCTTGCTTGACCTAAAAGATACAAAGTAAAACAGTTGGGGAGTTAATGTTTGCAATAATAAGCTTGTCTGTACTGTGCTGGCAAATCTCATTATCGTTTATACACTAGATTTGAACACAGTCTGTCCTAGCAAAGGGTTAAAAATATACTCTTCAAATTGTGTAGCTTGAAGGCCTACTCCAAACACCTAGAAAGATGAAAAATACTTTAGGTATGTTGTGTGAATGGGAACACCTAACAAACATATAGTGGGGTTTTCACAAATTCAACTGAAGACATGGAAATACACTTTAAAGTTAAACTGTTGGATTTTTGTAAAAACTACCTTTGCAGTGCCCCCTTACCTCCACACACAGACACTGCAAGGGTTACCTTCTTATTAAATCTAAGGATTACGGGAATAAACTATAATCCCTACCTTACCTTGCAGGTTTTCACCTCACTGTGTGATAGGTCACTCAAAGTCTCTTCTCTTCTGTCCTCCTACCAGCAGCCATACTCTGACATCATTACATACAATGCAGAAACAGTAGTTCCATAGTTGCCAACTGTCACGGATTGCCAGGGACGGTCATGAATATTTGAATGATGTCCCTCCATTTGCTCAGTCCTGGCCAATGTCCCAGAAACCTGAGATCAGGGTGGGGGGAGTAGCAGATAGTGCTTCCTAATTCTTAAAGAGCCTAGTATAGCCATTAAAAAAAGTAAAAACTTTCCTGTTCCATTTGCTTAGCGATGAAGGGAGGCCGCAGCACACTGGGGACTATTTTTCCATTTTCGGGAGTGGCAGAGCAATCTGCAGTGCCACTGTTTCTTATTAACAAAGTAAACTCCTGGCCACTTTTGTATCAATCCGCCAGAGCAATGTAGAAGAGGCTGGGATGTTACCTGTCACACTGGATTGCCTAAGCTGCCGGGCAGGGAGTGACACAGAACAGGGCAAGTGACACAGAATGGTGTTAGAGACACATTCCTCCCCCTACCCTGTCCTCCAGCTGCTGTATCCAGGCACTGCCATTGAGGACTCCAGCATCTCCAAGGTAGAGAGGCTTTGCAGAATGAGTTGGTAGGAGGGGGTGCAGTCAGCCTCAGAGATGATCGTGCCCGGCCCCCATTCATTCTACTAGTGAAGTGTCAGCAATGGAGGTAAGTTCTGTGCTGGTGCTAGGGATTTGCAAAACTGCTGTGCTATTACCCCTGATTCACATATATGCGGCCGTGCGGGCCGCGTTTTGCGTGGACACTAGAGCCTATTCATTTCAATGGACTCCCGTGCCCCATGACATGCAGGGAAGAAGTCCCTGCACTACTTCTGAAAACGCAGCCTGCACTGGAACCTCAGTTCCCAGCAGAGGCGTCCCTAGGGTTGGTGTCACCCAGTGCGGTAACACTTGGTGACACCCCCTCCGACGATCCCCGCAGAATGGATCAGATCTGCAGATTGAGCATAATCTGCTCAATCCGCAGATCTGATTCATCCTGCGGGGATCATCAGCTTTCTTTACAACTTACCTTTTCTTGGAGTGGGTCCAGGAAAACTGCGCATGTCCCGGTTTCAGGCACGATCAATCGATGATAGCAGTAGTTCCTGAAACCGGGACATGCGCAGTTGCTTCAGGGGGACATCTACATGGGAGACACATCTTGCCGATACACCCCGCAGGATCGTCCGCATGCAACCTATACAGGGTGACACCGGACCCGCTCCAAGAAAAGGTAAGGAAAGGTAAGTTGTAAAGCAAGCCGACGATCGGTGCGGACCGCACCCCCCACACCTGCCTCGGGACACCACTGGTTCCCAGTACGGTTGCATTTTCCAGTGCGGGCGGCATGCCATTAGAAGTAATCACACCCACCCGTGGGCCCGCATTTCTCTGTGTGGGTGGTGCGGCTGCACAGATTTTCATGCAGATCCGCAGCGGCACCACCCACACATATGTGAACCTAGCCTCATAGAAGTGAAAAAGAGTCTGCAATGGGCATATCTCTCCTTTTTTCTTGCAGCATTAGCAGTGACTATGAGAAGTTGGGTTTAAAACTACACTGTCCAATTTCTCATGGTCAGGACAGTGCTACATGAAAATTGAGATTTTTTTTACTAAAATTTTATCTAAAATTTTAGAAAAAAGTGCTGGTATCTGTTTTTATGTAACATTGTTCTGACTGTGAGAAATTGGACAGTGTAGTTTTAAACCCAATTTCTCACAGTCAGTGCTTGCTGACGCCATCACTAAGACCCCGATTTTTTACAACTTATGTTGAGCCACACCCACAATCAAATGCCCCACCCCCAATTAAAATTATACTCTGCCCACACCACCTTTCTGGACATACAGAAAAAATAAGTGCCCCTAAAATATTTCTTGGAAATGTTGGCAACTGTGTAGTCCTGCTTTATACATAAGGACTATGAAGGCCCACCACGACCCGGAGGATTGAAGAGAAGAGGGGAGCACCAGAAACCTGCAGGAGGTACTGCACGTATTACAGCTTTTTCTTCTGCTAATTAGCAGTTAACTTTTGTAATGTGGGGGGACCCACTGCAAGTGTATATTTTTCACAAATACCAGAGTGCAGTTTTAATAGATTTCATTGCTACTTTAAATAAATAATCTAAATTGCTTTTCTTAATTTGCTCTATCAAGTCAATATGCTGTTTTTCAAATAAAACATTGAATTATGCTAAAAGCAAAGGAAAAGAAGTCGAGGCACATTAAATGGCAATTTTGTATTTAGAGCTAGTCTTAGCTTGTGTTCTATTTAATAAAAGGATAATTAATTAAATAAAAATACTTGCTCTTCATTCATATTTGCTTATATCCCACAGTGCTTCTTTTGTTTATCCAAACCACTTCTGAATAATTAGGAATAATAATTAGCTTTCAATAAAACAGATTTTGATATTGTTAGAAATGTGAATAAATACATATTGTGCAGAAGGAGAATATTTAATGTGTATGCTTATGCAAAATTAAAAACAAAACATATTCCACTGATGTGCATGTAATGTGACTTTCCCTACCTATCCCTTGGTCCCAGTGAGCACCTCCAGGCAGCTGCTAGGATGACCAGCTAACTCAATCTACTCCACTCGGTTTTATTGTATTCCTTTTTTACCAAAGGTATGTATAGCACAGTGGCTAAATGGTTAGGTCTTCCGCCTGGCAGTATTAGGGACCTTGATTTGAATCCCAGCCACGGCACCTCCTGCCTGGAGTTTGCATGTTCTCCCTGTGCCTGCATGGGTTTCCTCCAGGTACTCCGGTTTCCTCCCACACTCCAAAGACATGCTGGTAGGGTAATTGGATCCCGTCTAAAATTGGCCCTTGTATATGAATGTGAGTTAGGGACCTTAGATTGTACACCCCTTAAGGGTTAGAGACTGATGTGAATGTACAATATATATACGTAAAGCGCTGCGTAAATTGACGGCGCTATATAAGTACCTGAAATAAATAAATATTCCTGGTTTTCTTTGACCTGCTCCCTTCCAGAAGTGAATGTTCTTCCTTATATCGATACATTACAATTACTTTTGTAACTCTATGGGGGGAACTCAATATTGAGGCTGGTCCACATTTCTGGTGGTAATCCTTCTTGCTAATGTGTTGCTCCAAATTCATAAAGCTTTTGATTTTGATAGCAACTTGTGTGCTAAATCCAGGTAGTTCTAAAATGCTCTTGCGACAAACTCAGAATAAAATACCAACAATTCCTATCTTAGGTGGAGATAATTAAGACCAATTCTCTGTTGGGTACTGACAGAAACCCTAGTGCAATTACATTTTGTGAAAGTGTCTCGCATGCGTTGTCTAAGTGGTGCAGTATGCACCCAATTCAAGTACAAGGTCTAGACAGGTACATGAATTTGATGCATGCTCTACCACTTTTAGAATGCATGCAAGATACTTTCACAAAATCTGTCTGTGCAATCTTTATGAATTCCAGGGTATATGTTTATGCTTCTGAACAATAATTTGGTAGTCAGATCTAGTAACCACCAATCGGAGCTATCAGATAAATAAATAAGGTCATTTACATTAAACTAATCACATTCTCATACCAAAATAAATACAGATACAGTATATACAATTATCTTTAATGTAAACATTCCTGAGCAGTACAACGTCAGGAAATGTTCAACAAAATCAACCATATTTACTAAATAGAGAATTTCTTTAACCGCTTCCCACCCGGCCACTATACATAAATGGCTGGGTGGGTCAAGGACATACTCGTATGTCCTCTCAGACCTGCACCTCCTGCGAGCCCCTGGGGGCATGCATCATCTCGATCCCCTGACTGCTGTGTCCACTGAACATAGATCACTGATCTGAGTACCAACCAGCAGTGCTTCTCCTTTGTACCATGTGATTAATCACAGCGATCAGATGTCTAGTAATAAAGATGGCTGCCATTCATGCAGTCAGTCAAAACTACTGTGAGCTCTGTGATTGGTCACAGTGATTACATGGTACAGGGCCAAGCACCCCCCTCCCTGTATCATGTGGCAGTTATTGCCAATCACAGCTAATCACAGTGTTCTCAATGGCTGCAGGAATGTAGCTGAGAACAGTCAGAAATTATTGTGTATACAGCCATCATGGCTGTATAAGCAAAAAAAAAAATATTTTTTTTTTAAGGCCCCTTTCACATTGGGTCCGTCTGTCATTTACATCTGATCAACCATAGAGGATAGCAGGCTGTGTCTGCTCTGCATAAGCCAAGCGGACACGGACCTGTCATCCACCTGCTCAGTGGGGTTCAGCAGACAGATCCCCCAATGGGCAAGCCAATTGCAGGCGGAGTTCGCCCGCGCCTCCACACCAATCATTGTCCCCAATCACCACCACCCACTAACAGCATTGCTAATCACTGCCACACTACTCAGTGCACTGATTACTGCCACACCAGTCATATTCTCCCTGATCACCACAACACCAGTCATATTCTCCCTGATCACCACCACACCAGCCACATTGTCCCTGATCACCAGTTACAATTTCCCTGATCATTGCCACACCAGTCATATAGCCTCTGATCACCACCACAGCAGTTAAAATGTCCCTGCTCACCACCACACCAGTTTCAGTGTCACTACACCAGTGTAAGCCAGCAACGGTGTCCCTAATTGTTGTCACACCAGTCCCAGTGTCACCTGACCAGTATAAGTCAGCAGCAGTTTTCCTGATTCCATTCACTTGACCAGTATATGTCAATAGCAGTGTTCCTGTTTGCAGTGTTCCTGATCCTTTCCATGTTTGACCATGTCTCTGCCTGCGGCCTGAACTGACCCGTCCGCGACTATATTCCTGTGAGACACAAGTCCCAGCCATCCCCTGGAACTGCTATAGGTGATGCTACGCTAAGTCATATTCCCTGACCCCTCATATAAATGCGACCATTACAGTACAGTTTTTGTGTACTTTGTGTAGAAAAATTCATTTTTATTTTCTTTCTGCATTTTCCAAAAATGTGTCAAAAAATTAAGTCTTCAAAAGACTCACCATGCCACCTAAAAATAGCTTGAGGTGTTTGATTTTCCAAAATGTGCTCATTTTGTGAGTGCTTCTCCTGTACTGGTGCTCCAGAGCCTCCAAAATGTGGAAGGTAGTCAGAAAATTAGATGTTTAATTTATCCCCCTAGAATGCCTGAACGTGCTCCTTGGATTTTGGGCCCCTCTCTGTGGCTAGGCTGTGAAAAAGTCTCACACATGTGGTATCGCCATAAAACAGGAGGAGTAGCAGAATGTGTTTTGGTGTAATTTAGGTATACTTATGCTGTGTGTTAGAAATATCTTATTAATTGACAACTTTGTGTAAAACAATACTTTGGAGTGTTTGCTTTCCAAGATGGGGTCATTGTTTGGGTGTTTCCACTGTCCTGGTGCTCCAAGACCTCCAAAACTGTAAGAGGTAGTCAGGAAACGAGATGCATAAATTATGATCCTTGAAAGCCCAAACATGCTCCTTGGAAAGCCTCACATGTGTGGTATTCTAATACTCAGGAGGCATAGCAGCAACATTAAGTAGTAACCTTGAGGATACTTATTTGCCTTCTAAAGATTCTGAGAACAGTTCTTGCAGCAGCAGAAAATAATGGGCTGAGCTACGCAAGGACACTATGAACAATGTCCACCTTGAAGTACAAGCTGACTATTATACAAGAGGGATAGCAGCACACTCACTGGGATCTCACACACCGTTCTGTGCTCACTAATTTCCTAGGACAGTTGGATGCATCCTTCCAATATCTTTCAGACACTTCTGGAAATTTTCCAGACCAGATTCCCGAAAAGAAGTCCCTCAGTCAGCGCCAGCAAAGTTCATTGGAATAAGCCCCCTAGTTAGCAAAGCTGGGACCTCAATGAGCAATAGAAAAGCACAGCTGGACTACCCAGAAGTGCAGCATCCTATCAGGCAGAGGTCTCCTCCTCCTGGACAAGAACCGCTCTGTTCCGGGCCCCATGCTATTTATGCACCCTCCCAGCCACCATCTAGGCACCCTCCCCAGGGATTGGCTGGGACTGCATAAATATTCAGGTTACTGATTTGACTCTTCCAGCCCACTACTTTCCAGAAATCACCAGAAGGCAGGGAGAAGCAGTCAAACCTGCATCCAGTGAGACAAAGAACAGCCAAAGAAAAAAAAAATCACAAGCAGCTCAACTGATTACAGAAGAGCTTAATAACTAAATTTACCTTGCCTAATTAGCAACTTAAATAGGAGGGTGCTACATGTTGATGAAGGGGAAAAGGAAGAGCCAGGTAAGGCAAACTTTAAGCAGGTTAATTTTTGGCTATAAATAGTTAATTCCAGCTTAGAAAAGAAAAATATTGTTGAATCCCTGATCTAGCGACCTGATAAAAAAGATCAAAAACTTGAAAACATGTTTTCTTCTGAGCTGTCAGTTTATTGCACACTTTTCACTTCACGGTCAATTTACAATTACCTACAATGTAAGTAAAATTATTAATTATATTTGGGATGCACCACTGGGCACACGGCCCTAGACAAGCTAGGCATCCGTTTATTTTAGGCTTACACGTGTGACTCTTTCCATACACGGGTTGAAGCTTATCAGCCATTTTCTGGCTTTTTCTTTTCCTTTCAAATTAAGCAATTAGCAAACAAAGGCCAACACTCAGACATCCCATTTCAACACTGCCAGTACAAATAGATTTAGCAAATGTGCAGCTCCTCTTTTTCACTTGTTCAAACACGTGAAGCGACATTTTGCAGTGGATGGAAAGAAGCGATGCAACATACGTGAAAATCTGCTTAGTTCATTAAAGCCGAACTCCAGGCTGGAACCCAAAAATACCCTTGCAGTGTGTCTCCTCCACCCACCCTGCACTGCAAGTCCTAATGCTTAGTATTTCTAGAGGGTAAAGGAAAGAGCGCTATTACTTACCCTATTCTCCATTTCAGCAGGCTTCAGATTGGTACCCTTTCTCCCTGAAACATTGGTGTGTGAGCAGTCCCTTAGTGTCCTCACATACAATAGAGCATCACGCAAATCCAGGGGATGGCCCTGCCCCTCTCCAGCACACAGCATATGACAGCCTCAAGTGCACATGAAATTGTGTAGGGAGGGTGTGTCCTTATCCTCCACTCTGGTCACAGATTACACTCAGCTCCCTGCTCTACACTGTGAAGTGTGTGATATTAAATCCCCCTGCCTTCTGGAGTTGAAAATTTCTGTCTAAATTCTGTACTTTGAGTGGCTGAAGAAAAACAAGTACAACTTAGGTAGGAGGATTTACTTCAACTTGATGTATCACCTGAGGCTAGTCACTTTAGTGGGTATATCTAAGGGTTTACAACCACCTGCAGTGACTAAAATCAGTCACTCGTGGACATGAAATGATCTATGTTTGAACAAGTAATTCTCAACTGGATTGGGTGATGATCTCCAGCAGATTGTTCTTCAATTAACTAGTATTGCGTTAGATTTGATTTTCTCAGAAAACTCCCATTGTTTCTGATGAGATAAGGCCAGCAGCATGATTGCCTGACCAGCAGGGCTGGATTTCTGCATGGGCCATGGCGTAGGGAAGCAGGCCTGCCAGGGGCACCACAAAGCCAAAGGCTGTGTTTAATTAAAGGTTCCAGACTGCTTCTATGCTTGCTAGAGAAATCCAGCAGGTTCCTAACTGCTGGAGTATTTTTGTTGGTGGGGTTGTGTACTTACCATTCTCACTCTGATTCTGTACACCTAGAACCAAACTGCCAATAGAGAACAATGTTCATTTGCTTTTCTTTTTTAGCTGTCAGTGCTGGAGTAATGACACATAATGGGCAAATTGTCTCTTTCAGCCTCTCTGGCCTCAGCCTTGGTGTGCCTGGTGTGGCTTTGATGTCTGATCTTTTTAGTGTAAAGATGCAAATTACTATTTTGCCTTGAGAAAGGACCCTGTGATGTCAGTTTCTTAAGCCCTAAGTGATGCTGTCTTCACAGGAAACACACTTATTTGGAGTGCTGGTGACTTTTCATGTTTGCATCTGGTTTTGGCATGTCATTCACTTCAAACACCCACCATCACAAGGTTAAGTACTATGAGGAGTGCAGCCTCTGTCTGGACTGTATTTGGGCTTATTAGTGTGGTACCAAGGCTAGTGAGTTACCTGGGGTAGGCAGGGGCTGGCACAAGGCAGAGGAGAGGAAGTTTAAATCATGATATGATATAGGTAAACATGTGGATAACATTTATTTATTGGAATAACTGTGCCAGCTGAAGTTTATGACTAGTTTAACCACTTTCCCTCCTGAGGATTTACCCCCCTTCCTGACCAGACCATTCTTTGCAATACGGCGCTACATTACTTTAACTGACATTACATTTATGTCGTTTTTTCCCCCATAAATAGAGCTTTCTTTCAGTGGTATTTGATCACCTCTGCAGTTTTTATTTTATGTGCTATAAACAAGAAAAGACTGACGATTTTGAAAAAAAAACAAAACAATATTTTTTACTTTTTCCTATAAACCATATCCAGTACAAAAAATAAAAAAAAAATCAAATTTGGTCATGAATTTAGGCCAAAATTTATTCTGCTACATTTCTTTGCTAAACAAAAATCCCAATACATGTAAATTAATTGGTTTATGTGAAAGTTAGAGCGTCTACAAATGGTGGTATATATACTTTTTTTTTTTTACTAGTAATGGCGGCAATCAACGACTTATAGCGGGACTTAAGGACTGTGGCGGGCATTCTGACACTGGAGGGACTGACTTGGTGTCACTGACATTCCCAGTGACACCAATACAGTGATCAATGCTAATAAAAAGCACTAACACTGTACTAATGGCACTGGACAGGAAGGGGTTAACATCTGGGGCAATCAAAGGGTTAACTGTGTGCTGTGCTGTGTTTTACTGTATGTGCTGTGTGTGATTTACTATGTAAACATGCTACTGTGTATTTCTCAGCTGTGCAGAGAAGTGCACAGCAGAATGTTGCTGCTGGCAGGAGAGAGACTTGCATTGTTTACACACAGGTCTCTCCCCTGTCACTGTTCCTCGGCGATCACTGGGTGCCTGCAGGGAATCTCTGCCCAGGACCCAGTGATCAACATTTGTAGCCACCAATGGTGACATGGGTAGGGCGGCGCGCGCACGTGCCCCCTACTTAGAAATGCGAAATCACGTATATATACACGTGATTTTGTGCAGCCCTGCCACCCTTTAGCAGTAGTTCTGCTATAGGGTGGTAGGGAAGCTGTCAAAGTGTTATTAAACCTAGAACCCTCCATTCACTATATCTGGTCTCCCACAGTACATAGAACATGGAAATGCAATTATTTTAGTAAATATAAAATGCTAAATACCTTTTCTCATCAGCAGTATATAGCAGTCTTGTGGCTTGTATCAGTGTCCAGCCGGGCACTGGTTAAAGCTTGTAGGAGGAGTTTTAATTTTGCTCTAGGAGGATGCAGAACCCCTGACCTCTGTCTGGACAGTGTTGATTGCTCCTGTGCTGATCACATGCCTTCTCCCAAGGAAAAGAAAACAACCTTTCTAGCCATACACACCAAACTGAGCATGTGCAGAGTGACTCCACACGATATGTCTTATCAGGAGATAAGAAGGGGACAAGGGGAGGATCAGAGAAGTGAGGATCAAACAGACTTTTTATACAATACAGTGGATTAGCCCCTTAGGTTCCACAGTGAGTATAACCAGCATACTTTACTGTATAAACAGACTGATTTTACTGTTGTGGGTTTAGTAACACTTTAAACTCAACTTTTAGTAATTGAAGAAATGACTGTTGCAGTGGGTCTTCAACTGCACTACAATTGTTAAAGTGATACTAAACTTTTTTTTTTCCTTTAAGATAACAAACATGGCATACTTACCTGCAATAGTTTTGCAGCCCTGATCCTCCTCTTCTGGGGTCCCCCGCTGGTGCTCCTGGCTCTTCCCCCTGCTAAGTGCCCCCCCAGCAAGCCGCTTGCTGTGGGGCCACTCGTGTGTACTCACTCCCAAGCAGGCCCTGTGTGTCCATAAGACATGGCTCCCGCTGCTGTATCTAAGGCAATGAGGAGTGAGAAAGAGGAGAGATCTTTGGCTCTCGTGCACACTGCAGGATCGAGAACAGACTCAGATAAGAATAAGGGGGGCTGCAGGGGAAGCTGCATGCAGAAGGCTTTTTACCTTCATGCTTAAAATGCATAGATAAAGTTTAATTTCATAAGTTTGCTCAGGAGTTCAGTGAAATTTATCTGTCCTTCTCTTACTACCGATTGAGAGTGTATTATGTTCCATGTGTTGGCCAACTCATAGACTTGCCTTGTTAACAAGGAGCAGTAAAGCAGAAACATTGTGGGGTATGGCAAAACAGGAAACAGAGGCTGTGTTATGAGCAAGTGCAGCAATAATAATTGGAAATTATACATAGGAACATGTTTTTACCCCTTGGAACCAGCGGCTCCCGGCCCTTTAAGGGTTTCAGAAGCCAGGAGGCGGGGCGGGGTTTAGGGTCATTTGACCACTGTGACACGCCGTCACGGTGGTCACATGATCGGGAAAGGCCCCGATCGAAAGAGGAGATCGGGACCTGTGAGTACCGGACATGAGTGCTGGGAGCACCCAGGGTGCGCGCTCTCAGCACATATGTTCTTTTTTAATAGAATGCAAATGTGCGTCTAGGCCAGGGGTGGGCAAACTTTTTGACTTGAGGGCCGCAATGGGTTCATATATTGGACCCGGGGGCCGGACCAAGAGTAGATGAATGATGTGTATGTGTGAATTAATATAAATTAAATTAAAATTTGTAACATGAAATGTTTAGATTAATTTAAGGTAGAAAAGCATAAAAAGAGTTATTTTACAAAACCTTTATGCCCCCCACTAGCTGCTGGCCGGCCCAGCCACTACCATGCCATCCATAGTAAGTATAGTAATATTCCCCCATAGTAAGCATAGTAATTAATCCCCCATATAGTAATTCATCCCCCATAGTAATTCATCCCCCATAATAATTCATCCCCAATATAGTAATTCATCCCCCCTATAGTAATTCATCCCCCCTATAGTAATTCATTCCTCATATTAATTCATCCCCCATATTAATTCATCCCTCATATAGTATTTCATCCCCCATAGTACTATTCCCCCCCAAGTAGTAAGCCAAGTCCCCCCTGTGTCAACTTACTTACCTTTGCTCCGCGCGTTCCTCTTGCCGTGTTACGGTAAGTAAATTAAGACCGTTCCGGTCTTCAGGGCGGACTGTGAGAGGAGCCTAGCTCCCCTCACGTTCGTCACGCTGCCCCGCCTACACACATCCTGACAGCCAATGTTTGCCTGTCCTGGCTGTTTTTTTTTTTTATCACGCTCCGCGGGCCGGATTAGAAGGTCCGCCGGGCCGTATATGGCCCGCGGGCCGTAGTTTGCCCATTGCTGGTCTAGGCCCAAACACCGGGAGGCTGCACATTTGCGTTTGGCCAGAGTAAAGAGGTTAAAACAGTAACACACATTCATAATATTATTTAAAAAAAAACAAGTTAATCTATTTTTCATATTTAAAGAAAATTAAGCAAAAAAAAAAAAAGTTTAAAAAAAAACCCTGTAAAATTTGTGAAAAGTAGACCGAATAGACTGTATGCATGCTTTAAAAGAAAGAGATTCATATTTACTTGTTAGATAGGTGGCAAGTTGATTTTTTCCTTTCTTCAAGATATGCCAGTTCCATTGCTATCTGGCACTTCTGGGTGTGTCAGATAGCACATTCCCTGCTGTGTGCTTCACCTCATAGTGACTGGTGTCAGACTGAGAAACTTTCAGCAGGCAAATGGTGAAGATTTTCTGTGAGCTGAGGTTTAGGTTATTATAACCTATTAGAAACATGTGTGAGGGAATTAAAAAGAGCAGCACGCTAACACACTAACACACTATTTGGTAAGGGAGCTATACTAGGATGTGGACATGCATCAGTTACTGGGGTGTAAAGTAGGTAGACATGTATTGATTACTGAGATGTACTAACAGTTGGACATGTATTGGTTACTGGGATCAAGGCGGAGGTTAACATGTCTTGGTTACTGAGGTGTACCAGTAGGTAGACATTTATTGATTACTGGGATCTACTAAGAGTTGGACATTTATTGTTTACTGGGATCAAGGTTGAGGTTAACATGTCTTGGTTACTAGGGTGTAATAGAAGGTGGACATGTACAGGTTTCTGAGATGTTTGAGGAGGCTGACATATATTGATTAATGGGAGGTGGACATGTATTATACTCAAATGTAGGAGGAGATGAACATGTAATGGTCATTGGATGTACTGGGAGGTGGACATGTATTATACTCCAATGTAGGAGGAGATGAACATGTAATGGTCATTGGATGTACTGGGAGGTGGACATGTATTGCTTTCTGGGATCTAGAAAGTGACATGTGTTGTAACGTGGTTGTACTAGAAAGTGAATATGTTTAGGCTAATGAAGTGTACTAGTTGGTGGACATCTATTGGTCACTGGGTGTACTAGGAGGTAGACATTTATTGGTTTCTGTGTATAGAAGATTGACATTTATATATCACTGGGTGTACTGAGATTTAGACATGTATTTGTTACTGGGAAGCACTGGAAGTGGACATGTACTGTAATTTGGGTGTACTAAGTGGTGGACATATATTAGTTGCTAGGATGTAGGAACAGAGGGACATGTATTGGGCTCTGGGGTGTAATAGAAGGTGGACATGTTTTTTTTACTGGGGTGTACTAGAAGGTTCAAGATATATTGGTTACTGGGATGTACTAGGAGTTGAACATGTATTGGTTACAGGGTGTAGAAGGAGGCTGACATACATCTGTGACCGGGAAGTAGGAGGTGGGCACTTAAACTGCTGCTGGTAAGTCCCATCACTGGATTCTCTGAGAGATACTATATAGGAAAGGGCTGTATATGCCAAACCACTGGTATCTACCCAATACTGAGCGATCATTTTGGAAGGAGTTGAATTCAAACTAATATGCTTACCTGACGTGTTCTGATAGCATTTCAAATATATCTTCGGTGCAGGTCAACAAGAACCAAACAGATACCAGCCTGTAAAAAATAAATGATTGTAGACAAATGCATTGAACCAATATAGATGATTCACTGGCCCTAATAAATCCTGCACATAGTTGTGATCTTCCATGTCAACAAGTACATCAACTGGGCATCACAGACAAAGATTGGTACTGCGTGTTCTCAGATTACCTACTTAAGGGATCAGAGAGAGTTTTTAGTGAAGAATGAGGCAGCTATACTAAAATCTTTAACAATATTACTCAGGGAGCATAAAAAAAACCTTTGATGTTTATTACAAAGGAGAGAAAAAAATATTACGCAGTATTAAAAGACATTTATTTTTAATGATGACCTTTAATAACAAAACACTGGAAAGTACATTGGATAAATTATTCAGAGACTTTTCTCTCCAGTTAATTATTTTGTAAATGTGTTTTACTGGTAATGGATGTGTATGATAGGGTTCAGATACCATCAATATTAATGAATTTTTCTAGAATGTAGAAAGTAGGACTTCAGCCAAAAATGTTTTTTAATTTTAGATTGTGAGAGGGTTAAATGTTCTATAAGGTTTTTATTGCTGTCTGAGGTTCCATTGGTCATGCATATTTTCTGTCATGTCCCTGTAACCAGAAGTGAGGGGAAATCTCTTGGATGGGGACAAAGTCAGCAATAAAACCAGACGAAGGATCCAACCATTCTATACTCTACCCAAAACTAAAAAGTGGCTGGTTTTACACTTTAAAGTCAAATTCCAAGCAAATAGCCAAACACTTATGTGGGGCTGTTTTACTTGTAAATCATTCCACTGATTCCTGAGATGTACACAACCCTAACAGACTGCAGTCAGGTTGGTGACCTCAGTTTTTCCTTCTATAGTTAAACAATACAAATTAGTCACAACTATGTCCCCAGCCTTTGAATAGACAATGAAGTAGCAGGAACACTTTGTGGAGCTCATCCTTCTGCTTACCCTGCTCTCTCTACTATCAGTATGTTCCTTGTCAGCACATGTGCATGCAGCGGAACCTGATTGGCCTCTGGTGATGCTGCTTCCTCTCCCAGTCTGTGCAGAGAAATTTACTAGATTCAGGGCTCAAATCACTAAAGCAGATCACATGTGGTTTTTAGGTGATCTGATACATTTTTTCCCAAATATAGCATACAATGCTGAAAATGTCAATTCACTATCCTATTATGCGGTATTTACCTCAAAAAGCAAAAACGCTCTGTAAATGCCTCATAAAACGGCATTAAAGTCAATTTACTAAATTAAATAAATAAATAAATGCATGAGTTAAATACGTAGAGGTCCAGGAATTAGGTATTTAAGGAATAAAAAATTATAATACCTCTCCAACACCGAGCTTCTCGTCTTTCCCCCTTCCCGCGCCCCCCCCCCCATCCTATCCATCACTACTAACATCACCACCATCAATCCCGCCTCGCAAGCCAAAGTCCTTGGAGTCATTCTGGACTCTAACCTCTCCTTCCAACCTCATGTCAAATCACTTACAAACACATGCAGGCTCCACCTCCGGAACATCGCCAAAATACGCACCTTCCTTACCCCACACACCACTAAACTACTCGTACACTCCCTGATTATCTCACGCCTTGACTACTGCAACTCCCTCCTCACCGGCCTACCCCAGTGCAGGCTCTCCCCGCTTCAGACCATCCTGAACTCAGCGGCCAGACTCATCCACCTCACCAACCGCTCCACCTCTGCCACCCCCCTCTGCCTATCCCTCCACTGGCTCCCTATCGCCCAACGCATCAAATTCAAACTACTCACTCTGACCTACAAAGCCCTTCACAACACTGCCCCTAACTACCTCACCGACCTGATTCCCAAGTACCACCCTACCCGTACCCTTCGCTCTTCACAGGACCTCCTTCTATCTTGCTCCCTGGTCTCCTCCTCACACATACGTCTGCAAGACTTCTCCAGGTCCTCCCCCATCCTCTGGAACTCACTACCCCAATCCATCAGACTGTCACCTTCCCTCCTCACCTTCAGGCGCTCCCTGAAAACCCACCTCTTCAGGGAAGCGTACCCCACCCTCACCTAACTGCTGCTCTCCTTCATTCCTCCTACCACTCCATCCCCCACAGCCACTTCCTCCTGTACCACTACCCCCTCCCTCCTAGATTGTAAGCTCGAAAGAGTAGGGCCCTATAACCCCTCGTGTGCTGTTTGTAGGTGCTGTAATGTTTCATGTATTGTCCACCCCTCTATTGTACAGCGCTGAGCAAACCCTTTGGCGCTATATAAACTAGATGTAATAATAATAATAATAGCCAATTTTGAGTAGTCGCTACCTTTTTTGGATCAGTTCTCTCAGCAGTAATGCCTAGAAAACTAAATATGGAAAAACACAGAATCGTTGGAGTTGATTTACTTGAAGCGATTCTAAAGGTTAATTTTTTTTTTTGTAAAATAACAAACATGTATATACTTACCTACTGAGTGCAGTGGTTTTGCACAGAGCAGCCCGGATCCTCCTCTTCTCGGGTCCCCCACAGGCTCTACTGGCTCCTCCCTTCTGTCGGGTGCCCCCACAGAAAGCAGCTTGCTATGGGGGCACCCGCTGCTCTGTGTGTCCATTGACACACAGAGCCATGGCTTGGCCCCACCATGGCTTGGCCCCACCACCACTTTCTCGTCATTGGCTGACTGGCTGTGATTGACTACAGTGGGAGCTAATGGCACCAGCTTACTGACTCAGCCAATAAGGAGGCAGAGATCGAGAACAGCGAGGTTGTCATTCACATCGCTGGATCACTATGAGGCTCAGGTAAGGTAAAAAACCTTCAGCCTTTACAACCACTTTAAAGTAGATCTATAGGCAAAACATTTTTTTTACATTTTGAATAGAGCGGAGGTGGATTAGAACACCTGTCAGGTTTTTATTGCTGTCTATTTGCTCAGTGTACCTGCATTTTTGAAAGTGAAAGTAAAAGAAAATCCCAAATTTGGGGTTGTCCCCAGAACAGCAACAGAGGGGAAATTTTCCAATGGGGACACTAGTTGTGATGACCGGGGGGGCAATGAATTCCTTTTAACTGTAGGGATATCCTCTCACTTTTTGTTTCGGCTATGGGACAAAACACGAAGGAATATCTCCCCAATGGGACAAAGATGGGCAAAAAAAACTGATAGGGGTTATAACCCTCCTTTACTCTATCTAAAATTTAAAAAAAAAACAGGTTTTGCCTATAGTTCCACTCCAAGGCGAATAGACTGAGCACTTTTCATGTTGCTCCAGAGCTTAGTACATGAGGTGAAACTTTAGTTTATAAAGAATACCAAACCACATGCAAGAAGAATAAAAACAAAATCTGCTTTTTTGCTTGCACATGATTGGATGATGAAAGTCAGCAGAGCTTTTCCTCATTTACTAAGCTCTGGAGCAACTTCACTTGCAAAGTGCTCATTCTATGTGCTTTTAGTAAATCCACCTTAATACATTTAGTAAATCCACCCCAATACTCTACATTTAGTAAATTCACCCCATTACATGTAGTAAAATCTTTCTATTTTCTCCTGTCATTTTGCCAGATTTTTAGAGACTTTTTTATACATTGTTTGCTGCAAAATACCTCCTATTTACTCCAAACATAATCCAATGTACATGCATATCACAACGGTCTAATCCCTTGTAGGAACATATATGTCATATGTAGTGGGGATACTTTACTTCTTCACAATTATTTGTAGAGATACCTTTGGCTCAAATATTCACAAAACAGAATGGGATTAGGAACAGACAAGTATTCTTTCAAAGGTGTGATACTTGAGCTGTTAGGAGAGGGCTGTCATCAAGGTTTGACAGATGGCTACTACCAGGGCTTTTTTTCAGCAGGAACGCGGGGGCACACAGTTTCAGCACCTCCAGCACTGAATCTATGTAATAGTATGGGGAGCTGGGGTGTGCTGGAGGGTATATTAATGCTGCCTGCTGGGGGATCTCTTGTTGCATGGTGGTATATTATTGCTGGGAGGTCTATTGTTTCTGGTGAGGATCTATTGTTGTTAGGGGGTCAATTGTTACTAGAAGCGATCTACTGTTGAGGAAGGGGTTTATTTTTTCTGACTGCTGGAGAGTCTGTTAATGCTGGCTGCTGGGAAATCTGTTGTTGCAAATGGGGGGGTTGTTGCAGGAGTCTATTGTTGCTGGGGGGTCTACTGTTGCTGGATGGATCTATTGTTGCTGGAGGAGGGTCTATTGCTGCTGGCAGGGGATCTATTTTACTGCTTTTCTTGTTGTCATGAACAAATTCCATACAAATGAATTAGCACCACAAAATGATACTTGGCTCTGTGTTCTCTAAAACATACCTGGGAGGTGGGTAGGGGTTGGAAACAAGGGCTGGGGCTCGGAGGTAGGTAGAGAGAGGAGACAAGAAGTGACTCAGAAGGGGGGAGTTGCTGCACCTATTTTCTGAGAAAAAAAACCCTGGATACCACAGTGACATTTTCAAGAACATGAGAGAATGACAGTGACTATTCCCTAACAAAACAAAACAGACCTGTTCAAAGATATAACAATGACTTCAGCAAACATCACAGCAGAAATGACTTTAAAGCAGGGTTTCTCAACCAGGGTCCCTCCAGAGGTTACCAGGGGTCCTTGAGCAATGAGCCACTTCTGCCTCTCAGATAAGTTCCCACTAAGACCACTGAATTTTTTAGCTATCTACAAAGGGGTAATTCTTCTGAATGACTACAAGTGTAAGGAGCATTCTTCTCAATGACCAGTACACTAATGTATCATGAGTTGTAGATATAGTCATCTTAGCAAGGGTTTCCTGAACTTGAAAAGTTATTTCAAGAGTTCCTCTGTATTGAAAAGGTGTAACAATAGGCAAAACATTCTTTTTTTATTTAAGATAGAGTTATAGAGGGTTAGAACCCCTGTCAGTTGTTTCGTTTTTTTGCCATCTGTGTCCCATTGGGGGGATTCTTTTCACTTCCTGTCCTATTGCCAAAACAGGAAGTGAGAAGAAATCCCAGCAAATTATAAAAGAATTCCTTGGGGCCCCCAGGTTGCCAGAACTAGTGTCTCCTTTGGAAGATTTCCCCTCTATTGCTTTTCCAGGGACAACCCATAATTTTGGGATTTTCTTTACTTTCATTTTTAATGATAACGGGGCACAGACAGCAATAAAAACTGACAGGGGCTCTAATCCCTCTCCACTCTATCCAAAACTAAAAAAAAAAAAGGTTTGCCTTTAGTTATACTTTAAAGCAAATTGACAAATAAAAAAAGTTTTTTGGATTTAAAGTTTCTCAGTTTAACCCCTTATTTACCCTTAGTTTAGTCTAATCAGCTTTAATTAAATCCTTATGCTCCTTACTACTTGATTAAACATTATTATTTAATCTTTTTTTGTTTTTTGTTTGTTTTATTTGTTAATATTTTACACATTTAACAAATATTTCCATGTTTCTCATTTAAAAAAGCCCAAAATTGAAAAACAAAAAAACAAAAACACTTTATTTAATTTGTAAATAACTTTTCAATGCTTTGTACCATAATCATAATGTTAGTGTCATAAAACAGTACAAATTTAAACAGTACAAATTTCAGTATAAAATGTGCACTTTTTATCTGCAGTAACATTATTTATTTTTTATTAGTAACACTGTTCAAAAAAAGAAAAAGTGTATTATGTTTAGTTTTGTTACATTTAATTGTATAGAAAAAAAAATTGATGCAAGAGAATAATCATGAAAAAAAAGCCTTGTTTGTTCTTGAGAAAACAATATATGTGCTTCCTTGTTATCTTAAGTAATAACAAAGTTATCACAAAGCAAACAGGTCCATACCAGAATTGTAAATATTGCTCTGGTCCAGGGGCGGACTGACCATTTGGAAATTCGGGCACTGCCCGGGGGCCCGGGGTCAGTAGGGGGCCCCATGAGATGCCCCTGGTACCTTTTTCATATGCTTTTTTGAGTTTGGGCAAGGACACAGGGGCCCCATGATCCCCTATTGCCCGGGGGCCCCATGAGTTGTCAGTCTGCCCCTGCTCTGGTCCATAAGGAGTGAACAGGTGTGAACAGGTGTGAGAGGCAAACTGGTTAAAGAATATGTAACCCCAACATTTCATATTCCTGATATGTGCCTGTTGTACCGTGTACATGTGTTAAAAAAGTATTCTGTTCTCTTTGTATTGTTTCCTTTGTGTGAAATACCTGGTGTTCCTGCCTATATTCTCTTTCTTTCCTGTTTCAAATGGACCACACAAGTGTGGTCAGTTTTCTGGATGTGCTGGGAGAACAGCCTGCCTGTCCTCAAATGAATAATCAGACTTCTGCTGACATGTCCACTTGCACAGACATTCACATGGAAGATCAGTGTACTGCTTCTCCACCCCTAGCTCTCTAAGCCTCTCATCCAGCTGAGAACAAAGATTATGCTCTCACTTTGTTTAAAAAAGGTATTCATCATTTTTTTTATACCTATTCACCAATGTTTTGCCTTTTGTTTCTATTTTCAACTTAATGGGTTGTATTACAAGGTAAGGGTTCACCTATAAGCTAACACTTATGAAATTTTAGTGATTGGTATATATATATTACAGATATATTTTAGATTTATATTATATTTATATTATAGATATATTTTACACATACTTTAAAGATGTATTTCAGCTCTTAAAGTATGAACCCACAGGTATCCCCCTCTAGTCTACACATTTTGTTCCCAGAGATGTCCCATCTTTGCTTATGGGGTTGCGGCCTAACTGGCACCCTTGTACGGACATTTTGGGCCTGTCCAGGCCTTTCATTGAGTAAGATCTCTGCAGTGGCTTCTGCTGTGGTTGGTGCCCCAGTGCATTTGTCTATGCGGACTTGCCTACTGGGAGCCCACTACTTGCCTACTGGGAATACAGACTGAGGCTATGAGGCTGATTCACACCATCTGTGTCTCAGCCCTATGGGCCATTGCCCTTCATTGGAAATTACCTACGGTACAATTGGCCTCAATTATACGAAGAGCCAATGCAGTAATGCTCATGGAACGTATTCACTTTACGTTACTGGATAGGATGCACTTACTTGACAAAAAATGGGATGCTTGGAAAACTCATAGACATTTACTGTTTGACCAATGATTACCCATGTTTTAATTGATGGTGTCTTTCTGTTGTTGGCTTTATTGCTCTGCCTACCTTCCTGCCTACTTTACTAATGTATTTAACTTTTATGTTCTACATAACTCTACCTTTATGGACTGAATATTACAGATGTGCTTTTTTTCTGTTGTATGTTATACCTCATGCTGGTAAGCTGTTTTTGCAGCCTATTTCTTAATAAATAAAAATCGTTTGTAAACAAGAAAAGATGTATTGTTATTTAACAATGTAATTTCACTGTTCTATATTATAAAATTAACATACATACTGAATCCAGTGAACATAAAGCTCCCACTATGTTTATTACCAATATGAAGCTAGTAGTCACACTTTGGAGAGGCTGCAGCATGTGGTCATCAGAAGGACTTCACAGCTAACCTCATGACCCTGACGTGTCTACCCTAATCTTGTATATAGAGCCGGCATGCAGAAAATCTACGGTTTCCAGACTGCCATATCTGATACTCATCTATCTAGAAATGATTGTTTTGACATGCACAGACAATTTTGTCAGACGTGACTTACCACACTACAATATGATTCATAGCTTTGTGATAACAACTAGACTCTTCATACTGCCAACAGTCTGGGTGATTAATTATCTATTGAGCCTGCTGAATAAATATTCAAACCTTACATACACAGCTGGATCACTGAGGAGGAAGACTCAGATATGGCAAATCTAACTTTAAATCTAATCTTTCAAATATAGGTAATCTCCAGAAGACCATCGTTCACCATGTTCTTTTCTTTCACTAATCTTACTACATACTTTGCTGGATCTCGTAAGTATGTCAATTTTGGTCAATAATATACTAAAGATTATACACAGGAACAGATTAGTAACCCAGGTCAAAATAAAGTTCTAACTGGATTTTGTTTTGGGTCACTTTAAAGAAGACTTAATTAAATTTAGACTGGATTGTTGGAATATATGTCTGCCTATTTGTGACTGTGCAATGGTCAAATAGTGTGGTGCTAGACTGTTATTTGGAATACTGTTATTATAATAAAAGATACATTTTTGTGCCTCTTTCATTAATGTGCATGTAATCCCTAGAAATACATCTCTAATTTGCAGTATTTGGTCTGTTAAATGCACCATTGGAAGCCATTGGTATATTGGTTTTATATGTGCAAAAAGAACAACTGATGTTGCCTGAAATTATTAGTTGTTCTGTGTCCACTATGCCTGTCTTATCTCAAAGAGCCTGTTTAGCCCTTCTAGTTCCTGTCTAGTCATTTAGTGCCAATTCTTTGGAGAGTGCTATAGTTTTTTTTGGGAAAATAAACTTGGCAGGGCTGGCACCACTTAATACAGTTGTGTTTAAAATAATAGCAGTTAGACATCACTAACCTGATCAGTCACTGTTTTTGGTAGAAATGATATTTCTATATGGAAAATAATTTACTAGCAGGTGTAGTAGAGTAATAGAAATCCAACAGACCCAACAGTCATGACATGCATGCTGCTGATTCTGTGTAATTGAATCACTAATTGAAAGGGGCATGTTCAAAATAATAGCAGTGTGGAGTTCTATTAGTGAGGTCCTTCATTCTTTGAAAAACAGGTGGCAATTATTGCCCTTATTTAAGGAAGGAAGGCAGCAAATGTTGTACATGCTGGTTACAGTGCATTTCTCTCTGTAATTCTGCGGAAAATGGGTCGTTCCAGACATTGTTCAGAAGAACAGCGTACCTTGATTAAAAAGTTGATTGGAGAGGGGAAAACATATAAAGAAGTGCAGAAAATGATAGGCTGCTCAGCTAAAATGATCGCAAATGCATTAAAATGGCAACCAAAACCTGAAAGACATGGACGAAAGCGAAAAACTACCATTCGAATGGATAGAAGAATAGCCAAAATGGCAAGGACTCAGCTCCAGGAAGATCAAAGAAGGTCTAAAGTTACCTGTGAGTACTGTTCCAAATAGAAGACGCCTATGTGAAGCCAAGCTATCTGCAAGAAGCCCCCGCAAAGTCCCACTGTTGAAAAAAAAACTTGTGCTGAAGAGGTTACAATTTGCCAAAGAGCACATTGACTGGCCTAAAGAGAAATGGCGCAACATTTTGTGGACTGATGAAAGTAAGATTGTTCTTTTTGGGTCTAGTGGCAGTTTGTCAGACGACCCCCAAACACTGAATTCAAGTCACAGTACACTGTGAAGCAGGGGCGGACTGACAACTCATGGGGCCCCCGGGAAATAGGGGATCATGGGGCCCCTGTGTCCTTGCCCAAACTCAAAAAAGCCTATGAAAAAGGTACCAAGGGCATCTCATGGGGCCCCCTACTGACCCCGGGCCCTCAGGCAGTGCCCGAGTTTCCAAATGGTCAGTCCGCCCCTGCTGTGAAGACAGTGAAACATGGTTGCGCAAGCATCATGATATGGGGATGTTTCTCATACTGCGGTGTTGGGCCTATTTATCGCATACCAGGGATCATGGATCAGTTTGAATACATCAGGATACTTGAAGAGGTCATGCTGCCTTATGCTGAAGAGGAAATGCCCTTGAAATGGGTGTTCCAACAAGACAAAGACCCCAAACACACCAGTAAACGTGCAACATCTTGGTTCCAGACCAACAAGATTGAGGTTATGGAGTGGCCAGCACAATCCCCGGATCTTAATCCAATAGAAAACTTGTGGGGTGACATCAAAAATGCAGTTTCTGAGGCAAAACCAAGAAATATAGAAGAACTGTGGAATGTAGTCCAATCATCCTGGGCTGGAATACCTGTTCACAGGTGCAGGAAGTTGGTTGACTCCATGCAACACAGATGTACAGCAGTTCTCAGAAACAGTGCTTATACAACTACATATTAATTAAGTGATTCAAAGGAAAGCAAAATCTTCAAACATTTTTCAGTTTATATAGCGAGTGTTTGAGTTTGTAAAGAAGAATACAAACACTGCTATTTTTTTGAACAGTCTAATATTCACTTTTCTTCAATTTTTGTTTAGAGGAACAACACAAATTTGATATATTTTTCTTCATGTTTTGATTTGGAATAGAATGTGTAGTGTTCCCAATGCATTTGTGTGTATGGAAATAAAAGCTATTAGAAGGATTTTGAGCTTTATTCACTTTTTTCAACACACTGCAATTATTTTGAACACAACTGTATGTCCAACAGATCAGCAGTTTTGTTTTTTTTTACATGGTCTTTAAAGAGATGAAACATGGCGAAATGTGTTGCAGAGATGTTATGCATATTGTATATATTGCCCTAACATAGGCTTTAACTTTCACTTACTGTATATCATGCTTGTTGAATAATAAAATAATATTAGTTTTGCTTTCCGGTCAATCTTCTTTCTGCTAAATAGGTATAAATGGGCTATACCAAAGTGTCCAATCTATCCCTTACTGTGCTCAGTGGAGGCCGGATCAGCTCTTATCCTTTTCAGACGTTCTCTGCAAAACAGTCAAGAATTAGTTTGTAGCAAAGGAAAACTGCTCATAGGGTTTAATGATCCATGAAAACAACAAGTAGGAGGGCCCTGCAGCTGCAGTTCAACTTGCATTGAACTGTGTGCAGTCAGTCAAAGTGCCCATTAGCTTTTTAAATCAGTGCAAAGTCCATGTACACCTAGACTGGCAAAATGACAGTTTCATGCATGCATCAATGCATATATAGAGAGTTTTTGGATCCCTAAAGCAAACCTATACTTCAGAAAACGTATTTACACTAAACATGTGGTTACATACAGTACCTACACGCATACCTTCACTGCTGTGAGGAATTTGGTAGAGACCTACCTATTCTCCCAATAGCTTGAAGTGCTCCAAAAGGGTCACTGGTTGATGATGATTAAATGTGATAAAAGTACAGTCACAGCACATCTCCTTTTACTGGGTACCTAGATGAGAGTGATGGCTAGGGTTCTTTTTCTCCATGTGCAGAGGCTGCCAGCACACACACACACAATAGCGACTCCATACACACTCACCCAATACCCAGTCTAGGAGATGTCTTTTTAGGTTTTAATTCTGATGAAATCTGTAATTGGGGAGGAGCATAGGGCATGGGATGAATGCAAGTTCCAAAAGAAGAGGACGCTAAATTCACTGTCCTGAAAATAGCACTTCATGACCACTGAGACTGGAAGAAATGACCATATCAGGGACACTGTAAAGACTGTACCTCCTAAAGCTACACCGGCTCTTACATATATCCTTAAAGCACCAACATCACCCATATCAGCAAACAGCCTTTTACTCATGAGGCCACTGATTAGCTGCTCAGAGTTAGCTTCCTGTTGTCTTCTAGTGAAGTGTTAGTAGACTGGATTCTCAAGGGTGTGGGTCCTCCCCAGCTTTGCGACAGCTGGGACCCCAACAAGCATTAACATAAATCAGCAGCAAGGCCTTCAGAGATGGCAGCTTTCCCAGCTGGTGAATCTCCTAGGCCAAATGTGTAGAGCTGTACACCCAGGACATACTAGGCCCCAAACAGGCTCCTGGGTTCACAGCATAAATAGAACAGCAGCAACTTCTCAGGTCTTGACCTGAGGCAAGAGACAGAGCACACAGCCTCCCCAAATTGTTGTACCCTCCCCCATTATACCCCTGGTGATAGTTGGAGATTACAGAAGTAGAACAAAATGTAAAGGGGCTCATGTTGGCCATAGGCTACACACAAAAGTGGGTTAAATTTAGAGGGTCTGGTGTTCGCCGTGGGTTTCACCCAGAAGTGGGTCAAATTTAAAGGGTCTGGTGTTGGCCATAGGCTACACCCAGAATTGGATCAAATTTAAAGGGGCTAGTGTTGGCTGTAGGTTTCCCACATTTTGAAGTGCTGATGGTAATTGTCTGAAGATTAATTCCAACATAAAAAGTTTGTATTAGTAGATTTTCCACAATGCATTTTTGGGCTTGTGTTGGCCATAAGTTGTACTGTCTGCAATTTCACTTTAGAAATGGACCACCTCCTGCAAACCTCTCTCACACGTTTAGGCTACGTTTCTTTTCAGGCCCCTGGCTAACAGATGTACAGTTCAAATACAGGTTAACAGCAGATATGAATAAAAACAAAATGTGTATGTGGTGCAAAATAATTGTTTGGCATTGCACGTGGTGGTGGTGTTGTTAATGTCTGAAGTCATGCTGTAAGTTCAAGACACAAGTTTATTGCTGCAGCTATACAAGCCAACTCATGAATTGTAACTTTGCTAAAAGAAAAAAAAAAAAAACTCAGCTAGATTAACCTCCCTAGCGGTCTGATTATGTCCATATTTCTGTGCTCAAAGCGGTAAATTTTTTTTGCATGGAAATATTTATTTTTTTTATTGTAGGCCTGTAATTTTTAGGAATAACTCACTGAAATCTGTCCAAACAAAAGTCTAGTAAACATCCCGGGTATGTTAAAATTTGAAACACGAAATCATAAATTATAATTTAATAAATAATCATAAAAAATAATAATATAATAATAATAAATTTAATTCAATAATATAATCAAACCAAAAAGACTGAAATTTTAAATATAACGCCAAGTTCGCACATCACTGAGCAAAGTCGCAAAATCGTTTTCAGTGTCTGATGACGAACTTCCCCACGAATCATTATCACTCAATTCTGCAAGTGGTTCTAATTTACTATCGCTGTTCTCTAGCTGCTCTAAAACTGATTTCCAGGCAGAAAGAACAGTAAAAATGCAGGCAGGGCACAGGACAAAGCACTAGGGACAAAATGTATGTGAAATGGTTTGATACAGCAATGTTTTTACTATGTGATTTTAGTGTATTTAGTGAATGTCACTTTTTGTCATTTTCAAATTTCCCGCCGTTCTGTCCCCGTACGTCCCAACGTCGCAGGGGACAGAACCCAGAAGACAGATGCCGGCATCCGCCGGAGGACATTACAGGGGACACTGCAGAAGGGACATCGCAGGAGCGCAGGACAAGGTAAGAAAAGAACAGATCCCGGAGCAGCGCCACATGGTAAGCCCGAGTGTATTCGGGGTTACCGCTTTTGGCACTGAAACTTTACTCTACACTTGGGAATACCGCCAGAGAGGCTACGCAACATTGGCTCACAAAAAAGAACTTCAAATTGGTTTTCATGCTTGAAAAAAATTGTCACTAAATTTGTTAGATGATTTTATCAGTGATAATACTGTTTTCCAGACTCAAAATTAGCAAAACCCTTCCCTTGTAAGTTTATCAAAGTGTACATGCTAATCAAAAAGCCTTTGTGTAAATGTGTAATAAGGAGGTATTGTGCAAAAGGCTTAGACTTTGCCAATTTTCATTACTTACTGATAAAACTACAAACATATCAGTAAGCGTAAAATAGCCATGCTTGTAATTTACTTAGATGAAGATGATGGTAAAACCCAGTACCAGTTCTATCTTGTTGATCTCACTAAGGCTATACTGCTGATGCTGTTATTGAATGTTTTCTCGTACAGATAATGTGAGTGTAATGGTTGGTCCATGAAACTCAGTGCTTTCCCGCTTCAAATGTTTTATTTTTCACATTTACTGTACCTGTCATATTGCTGCAAACTATTGAGCAACTTTGCATAAACATACAGTACATAACCACTATGCACTGATGCAGATTGTCTAATTCTACATTCTAGATTGATTCTACATGTTTATTCGACCAACCAAGCCTTTAATTTCACCTCATGTTGCTACAGAAAATAATTTTCGTGACTGGGAATATTCTTTTCTTTCCAGGTCACAGCTCATGCTCATTTCTTTTTTGATTATATTTCTCACACAATTCTCCCATTATTGATTAGAAAGTCATTTGTTTTTCAAAAAATTTCCAACATGCCTGATCATTCAAATTTGATGGCAGCACAAAAATTGGCCAATGCTGCGGCCTACTAATGGTGCAAAACTTAAACGAAAATTCTTAGTTACAATTTTCAGATGAAAATTCTCTCGGAATTGGACCCATGTAAGGCCTGCATAAGTGATATTTATTTTTCTTCAAACAGTTCTGTCAAATTTTATACAATTCATTCAAATTCTCCAGAGCAATTCCCCTATTCCCTGACTTGTACAGGAAGGCTAACAAGAGATTGTTATTTTCACACGGTAGGACAAAGGTGGACAGGACAATCTGAAAACAGCTAAATTCCAGCATCTGGTACAATATGCAAAAACTGTGCTTCCCCTTTCCCATGGGACAGCTGACATAGGATGTGTGTCCTCATCTGTCAAGGTAATGAAAACCAATCTTTGGAATTAACTTTCCACTCTAACGTTGGAAGGACTGTTGTCAGTAAAGTGTGGCCTAGGAAGAATAACTCAGCAAATGATTGCAAATGTTGATGTCACAATGTATGACCACAGGTCTGAAACTCTATCAAACCCTAAACATAAACTTAATGTTTCTTTGTCTGCTTCTACTGGTAAGGGCAAAGATGTGGTGGTGTCGGTGGTAGCAGAAGAGGACTGACAGCATATGTTATAAGCAAGAGTAATTCCTTCTTGATGTGACTGTTCGCCATTTACAACGTAGAGGTATTTTATATTTCTTCTAACACTTAATGTTCATTTTTCCAACAAAAAATTGGAAAAATATTGTTCTAGTTTTGAAAATGTGGGGGTTAAGTGCTTTCTCCTAAAAAGCTGATGTATCTTTAGCCATAAAAGGGTAATTTTGACGTGGACAGGTTACCAACTGCCAGTTTGTAAATACAGAGCTGTCTGTCACCCTGCTAGGGAGGTTGACCTTCTTTGTTCTTGTGACTACTGTCAGAGCCAGAAAGTGATGAATTTTTACAAACAATTGTCAGTTGCCAGTAGAACTGGAAGTGGGGAGGGGGGACCTTCAAATGCAGACACCTATTCGTCTGGCAACTGTTTAAGGCTAATTGTCGGCGATTTGGTGTGATTTTATCTCGCTGCTTCTAAAAATGTATTATTGCATATGCTCCCTGTTGTTGAAGTTTTGAGGTTGCCACACAGGAAGTGAGAAATCATCTCCGCATAATTTCAGAATCTGCTATTAATGCCAGATGGCTAAATGTGCACTGTGATTTGAGGTTGTGCAGGTGTCAAAAGAAAAAAAATAATTGACAGATACTGTATCACTCTTTTGCCAGCTGATAGAACAGATAAATCACATTGCAATGCACGTGGTGTAAGTACTCATATTTTCATTCAAAACTATAGTTTTGTAACTCTTTTGAAATGTTAGTTAAAATTTGTGTCCGTACATTTTGGTATTGTGTAAGTAAATTTATTTTTGGTAGGAATAACTGCCCTTTACTATGTTTTTACTCTTATTTATATCTGTCTAATTATTCTTAAAGTGGTTCTAAAGGCTGAATGTTTTTTATTTTGATACATTCTCCTCATTAAGGTAAAAACTGTCTGTATGTAGCTCCCCCCAGGCCTCCCTTAAAAACTTACCTGAGCTTGATCTTGATACAATACTGTGCACAAGAGCAGAGGCTCTCTCTGCTCTCTCTCTCTCCTCATTTGCTCAGAGACAGTAGTGTGAGCCATTGGCTCCTGCTTCTGTCAATCACAGCCAGTGAGGACAGAACAGGGAGCAGGGTCTAGCCACTCTCTGTGTGTCAATGGACATACATAGTCGGCTCAGGAGAGAGCCTCCAGTGTCCCCATAGCAAACGGCCTGCTATGCGGGCACTTAGCAGTAGGGAGGAGCCTGGAATACTGGCAGGAGAACCAAGAAGAGGAGAAGCGGGGCTGCTCTATGCAAAACCATTTAAATGCTATTTAAAAAAAATAATAAAATGTTTGCCTTTAAAATCACTTTAAAAACTCAGGCTGACACCTACTAGCTCCAATCACTCATCCTGCAATGGCAAACTGACTGTCTTTCTTAGGTGACATTGAGGATCCTTGGTGTTATATGGATATTTTCTTTCACGGAAACCGCAACTACACTATAAAGCCAAAATATTGGGGCGCACATGAACTTCAATGCATCCCAGTCTTAGTCCGTAGGGTTCAATATTGAGTTGGCCCGCCCATTATAGCTATAACAACTTCAACTCTTCTGGGAAGGCTGTTCACAAGGTTTAGGAGTGTGTCTTTGAGAATGTTTGACCATTCTTTCAGAAGCACATTTGTGATGTCAAGCCCTGATGTTGGACGAGAAGGCCTGGCTAAGCAGCCTCCGCTCTACTTCATCCCAATGGTGTTATATCGGGTTGAGGTCAGGACTCTGTGCAGGCCAGTCAAGTTTCTCCACCCCAAACTTGCTCATCCATGTCTTTATGGACCTTGCTTTGTGCACTGGTGCACAGTTATGTTGGAACAGGAAGGGGCCATCGCCAAACTGTTCCCACAAAGTTTGGAGCATGAATATTTCCAAAATGTCTTGGTATGCTGATGCTTTAAGAGTTCATTTCACTGAAACTAAGGGGCCAAGCCTAACCCCTGAAAACCATCTCCACACTATAATCCCCCCTCCACCAAACTTTACACTTGGTACAATGCAGTCAGGCAAGTACCGTTCTCCTGGAAATCGCCAAACACAGATACATCCATCAGATTGCCAGACAGAGAAGTGTGATTTGTCACTCCAGAGAACACATCTCCACTGCTCTAGAGTCCAGTGGCAGCGTGCTTTACACCACTGCATCTGACGCTTGGCATTGCACCACTGCATCCGACACTTGGCATTGCGCTTGGTGGTGTAAAGCTTGGATGCCGCTGCTCGGCCATGGAAACCCATTGCATGAAGCTCTCTATGCACTGTTGTTGTGCTAATCTGAAGGCCGCATGTAGTTTGGAGGTCTTTAGCTATTGACTCTGCAGACTGTTGACGACTTCTGTACACTGTGCGCTTCAGCATGTGCTGACACCCTCTGTCATTTTACATGGCCTATCACTTTGTAGCTTGGTTGCTTTTGTTCCCAGTTGCTTCCACTATGTTTTAATACCAGTAACAGTTGACTGTGGAATATTTAGTAGCAAGGAATGGAATTTTTATTGTACAGGTGGCAACCTATCATGGTACCATGCTTGAATTCACTGAGCTCCTCAGAGTGACCCATTCTTTCATAAATGTTTGTAGAAGCAGTCTGCATGCCTAGGTGCTTGATTTTATACACCTGTGGCCATGGGGGTGACTGGAACACCTGAATCCAATTATTTGGAGGGGTGTCCCAATACTTTTGACAATATAGTGTATATCCAACTGCACAAGGACATGGACCATATATGGATATCAAGAACCATCACCATATATTTTTTTCCCTATAGTTGACCACTACTTTGAACTGTGAATGTATATGTTTGGTACACAACATAGAGGTTGTAGTTATGTTATCCTGTAAAATGTTAATAAAATACACATTGTATAAAAAATAACCCATGCACCTATTTTGTTTTTAATTCTTGTATATGTATCTTAAATCCAGCAGTGTTCTAGCCGGTCACGTAATGTATCAGGGTCTTCTTCTGCTCTGGCTTTGGCACTCTTCAATACCACAGAGAGCAATGCTACTGTTATAACGTCACTGCTGCTCTTTGTAGTTCTGTACTGTGAGCCCAAGCCGATGTGATAATGTACCCTCAGGACAAAGCCTGGGTTCATAGAAAGTAGGCTGAATAACATTGCCCATAATTTAATTCAGAAGAGTACCAGGAGAGCACACTTTCTGCACATAAGAAAAGATGTGTATTGAAGTGAAAGCTGCAGTTTTTATGTTTAGAATGTATGGTCAATTTAGCTTTTAATAGTTTTTAAAACTGTATTTCTGCTTAAATTGAAACTAAAATCCACAAGTACTCACTTCCCCTTCATTGAGATAATGTCTGCATGCTTAGTGTACAATCAATAGAAGTATGCAAACAGGAAGGTAAGGAGCTTTATTTGCAGAAGAGGCATAGGGGGCGATTTAATAAAGGCAAATAGGTTGCTTGTTTTGCAAGGAAAGTTGCACTTTTACAAGTGATTTTGCCCCAAAGCTTAGTGAATGTGGTGAAGCTTCGCTGACCTCCGTCATCCAATCATTTGCAAGCAAAAATGCTGTTTTTTTATTTTCTTGCACATGGTTGGGTATTCTTTGTTTAGTGAAACTTCACCAAAATTACTAAACTCTGGGGTAAATTCCCTTGAAAATCACAATTTACCTTGAGAGTTACACCTACACATTACTGTATGCACTTAATAACTCATCTAACTCATGAAACATATGCTAGGTCAGCTTTAACATAGCTCAGGTGATGGACAGTGAATTATTCTAAAACAGAGTAAGGGCTCTTTCACATATGCGACAGCCATTGCTGCCCTTCTGCAAAGCAATCTCTGGTGGATGGCTTTTCAGAAGATGTTTGACAGACTGTGAGCAGTTGTCATGTTGCCTTCACACTGTTTGAGTCAATCCTGTAAATGCTGCACCACCGTGCCACAATCACGTGCATTGCATGCGGTTGTGGTGCTGTTGTTGAGAGCCACTGTAGACTTGCTTTGGTCCAGTTGGTAGCATATATAGTGCCTGCAGCATGTCCTGGTTCAGGCAGGTGGTAAAACTGTGGCTTAATTGCCTGGTTTTATCACCCCCTAGCTGCATGTGTGAATGAACCCTTAATTAGAAGAAAGAGGAGCTAAGGTGGCAGCCATTCAAAAATAAAAAAGGAAAAAACAAGAAAGGCTTGCTACAATGGCCACAATATATGCAATCATGAATTTTTCGACAGCTATGCTCATTTCCCTTTGCTACTGTGTCCCAGCATGGCCGCTAAGGACAGACTTAGAAAAGGCATGCAATGATTGGCATGTATAATTGTTTCAATGATGTCAACGGCCCATATATAAGTCATGAATTCCAGTATTTCAATACAAATTTTTTTTTAGCTGCTAAACCATCATAGCAGGGGTGGACTGACCATTTGGAAACTTGGGCACTGCCCGAGGGCCCGGGGTTAGTAGGGGGCCCCATGAGATACCCCTGGTACCTTTTTCATAGGCTTTTTTTAGTTTGGGCAAGGACACAGGGGCCCCATGATCCCCTATTGCCTGGGGGCCCCATGAGTTGTCAGTCCGCCCCTGCATCATAGTGACTAAAAACTCAGATAGATAGACAGACAGACAGACAGACAGACAGACAGACAGACAGACAGACAGATAGATAGATAGACAGACAGACAGACAGACAGACAGACAGACAGACAGACAGACAGACAGACAGACAGACAGACAGACAGACAGATAGATAGATAGATAGATAGATAGATAGATAGATAGATAGATAGATAGATAGATAGATAGATAGATAGATAGATAGATAGAAAATTGTAAGAAAATTTTAATTGATAAATGTATAATATATACATAGATAGATAGATAGATTATATTTAATTTGATATATTTATAATATGTAAAGTGATGGTTGGAGAGATACAGTAGATAGATATTTAAATTGATAAATGTATAATATATACATTTATGGATAGATAGATAGATAGATAGATAGATAGATAGATAGATAGATATAGATAGATAGATAGATAGATAGATAGATTATATAGATCAATTCCGATGTTCCTTGTTTGCATGGCTGGCCATTATACAGTACACCATTATGTTGTATCACAGATCCTTCTAATATATTCCAGTTCAGTTGAAATTCACAGTTGCAGCCAGTGAAAAATGTGGGCTGCTGAAAATTAAATCCAATAAATTAATGATGTTTCTGCTGCCATTGCAGGTCCCCTGCTGGCAATTATGTGAGAAGCATTAATTCAGACCGCTCACTAGGAATATCACAGGATGAATACACAAGCAGCTCCAGTATCGGCAGATGCATAGAGTTAACATTTTGAAGAATACATTTCCTCTGTTTCAGAACAGAAAGCCTTATACAACCAGGGCCGCTCACATCTCTCTTCCCAGGCTGGTATACTACATGCTCATTATAGTACAATTTTCCCTACTACATCCCTCATTCAACTAACTAGATTAGCATGCTCAGTACAGAGCATTGGCTGGTCTATGCTGGCTATCTAATTTTAGATGACTCACCTAGCTCCCTGAAGTGCCTTCTTATACAATTTTTTCTGGCCCCCGCTGAGTACACAGCTGTCATGTGTTGGGGATTTCTTAAAAGAGAGCCATACATTTTCTTCTGAACTGTGAAAACACGAATGTATGCGGCAAGGTTCCATACAGTCGATCAGCCCACGGCTTCTGGGTGAAGACATGTGAAAACACTTATTCTTGTGCTATGTGATAGCTATAATCAGATTCTCTCTCAGTCACTGAACCATTAGAAGAGCTGTGCAATCACAGAAAACAGATGCTAAACGGCGGGTGTCAATCTGTGCCTTGGCAGCGCTATTCTTTTCCTTAAGATTCAGTTCAGTACAGTACGTTAGTAAAACGACAGCGTTTTGTTAAATATTATTATGGAATGTCTTTAGCTAAACACAGAAGTTTTTTAAATACATTAAAGCCTAACTATCTTCTGTATATTCCTAAAATAATGTTTTCTTCCTCTTCACCTATCTGTCCTGTCTAACCTGTATAAAAAAAAAGATCTGGATACTTTCCTAGTTTTAATTTGCTCTGACCCAATTACATGATCCCATGGCTCTGTGTAAGGGCAACAAAAATGGCTCTAAATTCCAGGAGCACTGACATCAGCCATAGGCTCCCATGACCCAGCCATTGTTGGTGCTCCCTCTTCTCCCCTGCAGCAGCCACTCACTGACACAGGGGAGTTGGAGCTGCAGGATCATGTCACTATACCAGAGCAGACTGAAAATAGTCAAATCTGCAGATCTTTTTTATGCAGACTCCCCTGTCTGCAGGAGATAGGAGGGAGGAAATTGGACTAGAATTCCACTTTAACCACTCACCCTCCTGAGGATTTACCCCCCTTCCTGACCAGGCTACTTTTTGCGTTACAGCGCTGCATTACTGTAACTGACAATTACACGGTCATACACCCAAATTAAATGTATGTAATTTTTTTCCCACAGATTGAGCTTTCTTTCGGTGGTATTTGATTACCTGTGCATTTTTTATTTTTTGCGCTATAAAAAGAAAAGACTGACAATTTTGAGAAAAAAACAATATTTGGGGCCTTTTGCTATTAAACATGTCAGGTAAAAAAAAAATCAAATTTCGTCATAAATTTAGACCAAAATGTATTCTGCAACATGTCTTTGCTAAAAAAAAATCCTAATACGGGTAAATTAATTGGTTTACGTTAAAGTTATAGCATTTACAAATGGCAGTATAGATACTGGGATTTTGTTCTACTAGTAATGGCAGCGATCAGCGACTTTTAGCAGGACTGTGGCTGACATTCTGACACTGGGGGGAACTAACTTAGTGTCACTGACATCCCCAGTGACACCAATACAGTGTTCAGTGCTAAAAAAAAATCACTGACAGTATACTAATGACACTGAGCAGGAAGGGGTTAACATGAGAGGTGATCAAAGGGTTAACTATATGTAGGGAGTGTTTTACTAGGGGGCAGGGGGGGTGTGCTTCACTGTAAGCACACTGCTCGGGATGGCTGTGCTATGCACAGCCATCCCGAGCAGTGTGCCGGAGCTGACAGGGAGGAAGACTGTTTGTAAACAAAACAGCCTTCCTCCCCATTGTAGATGCTTGGTAATCATTGGGCGCCTGCAGGTAATTTCCGGGCCAGGACCCGGTGATTGCAAAATCATGTATATATACGATTTAAGAGCAGCTTAACTCCTATGTTACAGCCTTTTTCCAAAATGGATTAAATTCATTTTTCTCCTCAACATTTTACAAACAATACCCCATAATGACAATGTGAAAGAAGTTTGTTTTGAAATCTTTTCAATTTATTAAAAAAAAAACACATTTACACTTTACAAAGAATTCACATCCTTTGCCATGACACTCAAAATTGAGCTCTGGTGCATCCTATTCCCACTGATCAGCCTTGATTGGAGTCCAACTGTGGGAAATTCAGTTGATTGGACATGATTAGGAAAGGCATAAACCTGTCTATATAAGGTCCCACAGTTAACAGTACATGTCAGAACACAAACCAAGCCATGAAGTCCAAGGAATTGTCCGTAGACCTCCGAGACAGGATTGTATCAAGGCACAGATCTGGGGAAGGATACAGAAAAATTTCTGCAGCATTGAAGGTCCCAATGAGCACAGTGACCTCCATCATCCATAAATGGAAGATGTTTGGAACCACCAGGAATCTTCCTAGAGTGGGCCACCCGGCCAAAATGAGGGAGAAGGACCTTAGCCAGGGAGGTAATCAAGCACCCAGTGGTCACTCTGAAAGAGAGAGGAGAACCTTCCAGAAGAACAACCATCTCTGCAGCACTCCACCAATCAGGCCTGTTTGGTACAGTGGCCAGACGGCAGCCACTCCTCAGTAAAATGCATATGGAAGCACGCCTGGAGTTTTGCCAAAAGGCACCTGAGGGACTCTCAGACCATAAGAATCAAAACTCTCTGATCTGATGAAACAAAGATTGAACTCTCTGGCCTGAATGCCAAGCATCATGTCTGGAGGAAACCAGGCACCGCTCACCACCTGGCAAATACCATCCCTACAGTGAAGCATGGTGGTGGCAGCATCATGCTGTGGGGATGTTTTTCAGCAGCAGGAACTGGGAGACTAGTCAGGACTGAAGGAAAGATGAATGCAGCAATGTACAGAGACATCCTTGATGAAAACCTGTTCCAGAGTGCTCTGGACCTTAGACTGGGGCGACGGTTCATCTTTCAACAGGACAACGACACTAATCACACAGTCCACATAACAAAGGAGTGGCTACGGGCCAACTCTTTGAATGTGCTGGAGTGGCCCAGCCAGAGCTCAGACTTGAACCTGATTGAACTTCTCTGGAGAGATCTGAAAATGGCTGTGACCGACATTCCCCATCGAACCTGATGGAGCTTGAGAGGTACTGCAAACAAGAATGGGAGAAATTGCCCAAAAATAGGTGGGCCAATCTTATAGCATCATACTCAAAATGACTTTAGGCTGTAATTGGTGCTAAAGGTGCTTCAGCTAAGTATTGAGCAAAGGCTGTGAATACTTATGTATATGTGTTTTTTATTCGTTTTTTATTTTTAATAAATTGCAGAGAGTTCAAAACAAACTTCTTTCACGTTGTCATTATGGGGTATTGTTTGTAAAATGTTGAGGAAAAAATGAATTTAATCCATTTTGGAATAAGGCTGTAACATAACAAAATGTGGCAAAAATTAAGTGCTGTGAATGCTTTTTGGATGTACTGTATATATGGTTTTGTTTTCTCAGAGATTAGGTGCAGAAACTCTCCCTTTCTAAGTCACCCCTACCCACCTCCAAGCACTGTTTCTTGGTTCCTCCCTCTACCCACCTCCCACTACCGCCATTTTTTCATGCTAAGTAATTTGTATGGAATTTGTTCATGATAATAAGAAAAGCAGTAAAATAGATCTCCTGCAGCCAGCAACAATGAATCACCCGGAACAAAATACCCCCCCCCCCCCCCAGCAACATTAGACCACTGGCAGCAGCAAAAGATCTCCCCACAGCCACCATCAATAGATCCACCAGCAGTCAGCAACATTAGACCCATCCCTCAACAGTAGATCCTTCTCAGCACCAATTGACGATCCCTAGTAACAATAAATCCCCCACCAGCAACAATATACCTCCGCAACAACAATAGACACCCCCCCACAAAAAGATCCCCTCCAGCAAATATAGACCCTCCAGCAGCCCTTGCCATTACATTCATTCATTTCTGGAGGTGGCGGAACTATGTTCCCGTGTTCCCACAGAAAAAAGTATTATAATTATTTGATCCCATGCAGATTTTGTAAGTTTGCCCACTTACAAATAAATGAAGGGTCTATAATTTTTATCATAGGTGTATTTTAAATGATAGAGACAAGAGACAGAATATCAACCAAATATCCATAAAAAACACAATACAAATGTTAGAAATTGAGTTGCAGTTCAGTGAGTAATATAAATATTTGATCCCCTACCAACCAACAATAATTCTGACTCCCACAGACTGGCTATGTGGTCATGTGGCACACAAATTAGTCCTGTCAATTTAAGAAGGTGCTCCTAACGACAACTTGTTACGTGTCTAAAAGACACCTGTCCACAGAATCTCTTTCTTGGACACCACCATGATCAAGAGCAAAGAGCTGTCAAAGGACACCAGGGTCAAGACTGTAGATCTGCACAAGGCTGGAATGGGCTATAAGACCATCCGCAAGAAGCTTTGTGAGAAGGAGACAACTGTTGGAGCAGTTATTCGCAAATGGAAAAAATACAAAATAACCATCAGTCGCCCTAGGTTTGGATCTCCATACAAAGTTTTGGGATGATCATGAGAAAAGAGAGGAATAAGCACAAAACTACACAGGAGGAGCTTGTGAATGATCTCAAGGCAGTTGGGACCACAGTCACCAAACCATTGGTAACACAATACGCGCCATGGATTGGAATCCTGCAGCTCTCGGAAGGTCCCCCTCCTGAAGAAGGCACATGTACAGGCTCATCTGAAGTTGGCCATTGAACATCTACATGATTCAGAAAAGGACTGGGAGAAAGTGCTGTGGTCAGATGAGACAAAAATTAAGCTCTTGGGCATTACCTCGAGTCTCCGTGTTTGGAGGAAGAAAAATGCTGACTATGACCCTAAGAACACCGCCCCTACAGTCAAGCACGAGGGGCCAATGGACAGGGCCATGCATTGTAGAATCTTGCATGGGAACCTTCTTTCCTCAGCCAGAACACTGATGATGGCTTGTGGATGGGTCTTCCAGCATGACAATGACCCAAAACATACCACCAAGGCAACAAATGAGTGGCTGAAGAAGAAGCACATTAAGGTCATGGAATGGCCTAGTCAGTCTCCAGACCTTAATCCTATAGAAAATTTATGGAGGGAGCTGAAACTTCAGATTGCAAAGCGGCAGCCAAGAAACCTTAACGATTTAGAGAAGATCGTTAAAGAAGAGTGGACCAAAAGTCCCCCCTGAAATGTGTGCAAACCTGGTAACCAGCAACAAGAAACTTCTTACTTCTGTGCTTGCCAACAAGGGTTTCTCCACCAAGTACTAAGTCATGTTTTGCTTGGGGAATAAAATACTCATTTTACTCACTGAACTGCATTTTTGGTCGATTATCTGTCTCTATCATTTAAAAATCATTTGCCTACTGGACACTTATACCCCCTTCCTGCCCAGGCCAATTTTCAGCTTTCAGCACTGTCACATTTTGAATGACAATTGCACAGTCATGCAACACTGTACCCATATGAAATTTTTATAATTTTTTTCACACAAATAGATCTTTCTTTTGGTGGTATTTATTCACCGCTGGGTATTTTATTTGTTGCGCTATAAACAAAAAGAGCAAAAAAAAAGTTTTTCTTTGTTTCTATTATAAAATTTTGCAAACAGGTAAATTTTCTCCTTCATTAATGTGTCTTGATGAGGCTGCACTGATAGGCAGCACTGATGGGCACTGATAGGCAGCACTGATAGGTGACATTGATGAGCTGGCACTGAAGATGCTGCACTGATATGCAACAATGATGGAAACTGATAGGCGGCACTGATGGGCACTGATAGGCGGCACTAATGGGCAACACTGATGGGCACTGATGGGTGGCACTGACTACTGGCACTGCTGGGCACTGACTGAGGGCACTGCTGGGCACTGATGGGTGACACTGCTGGGCAGCACTGATGGGTGGCACTGATGGGGAGCACTGCTGGGCACTGGTGGGTGACACTGCTGGGTACAGGTGGCTGGCACTACTAGGCACTGATGGGCACAGGTGGGTAGCACTGCTGGGCACTTGTGGGCGGCACTGCTGGGCACAGGTGGGCAGCACTGGTGAGTGGCACTGATCATCAGGCCACTGATCATCAGTGCCCTGATGATCATTGCTGATACGTTCTCTGACAATTGCCAGTTATTGGCAGTACTTTCCTCACGCTGTGACAGCGGGAGGAAAGTGCAGCCGATAACGGGCAACTGCATTTACCGGTGATCTGCTCTGTCATTGGACACAGCTGATCACATGGTACACATGGTAAAAGGCCTCTGTGATTGGCCTTTTACCACATCACGTGATCAGCTGTGTCCATAGGACACTGCGATTACGGAGACCGCCGGGTGCGTGCCCTCGGGGGCGCGCGGGAGGGTGCGTTCTGGGAAGACGTCATAGGACGCCCTCCCTTGACTGGACAACCACGCTTTAGTCGTCATTCGGCTAGAGCGCAGTTGGCAAGTGGTTAAAATACACCAATGATAAAAATTATAGACCCTTTATTTCTTTATAAGGGGGTAAACTTACAAACTATGCAGGGGATCAAATAATTATTTCCCCCACTGTATATATATATAGTATATATCTGGTGATTTTTCAGACTTACATATAAAAATCTGTTGTTTTTATGAGTAAACCTCAGTCTTCTTCCATGAACATTTCTCAGACAAATGCCACTGGAACAATGTTTGCACATACTGTCCTCTAATAAAATGGGAAAATAGATACTTTTGTTGTATATTGGGCAAATGTAAACACAATGTATACATTTTTAGCTGCTCAGATTATTTTACAGGAGTTCTGGTCAAACACTGCACCCAGGTTACTTAAATAAAAGTCAACATTAGCTTGACCTTTGGACATAGTTGACCTATACCATGTATGGTACTGCACTGCCATCTGGAGTTTGAGTTAGAAAACGCTTCTCACATAGAAACTAATGTAGAAAGGAAGAGGTTAAGGGATATGCCCACATGGGAATGGTTACCCAAACTTTCTAAATTAAAGGCCAGCAGCATAGGTTGAAAGGAGAGCTCCATAACAACAAGAATAAATAAGAAGCAAAGTCTGTGTCAGAGGGGACATCACAGAACAAAAGTAACTTCACCAGGGGATGAACCTAAATCTACACTAGAAGAGTGCCTGGTCTCCTGCAACAATCGCTTGAGTAGCCTACTTACTGTATATTACAGAAATCATAAACTAAATCCCAAGCTTAGTAACTTTTTAGTGCATCTCTGTTGCATACAGACCATTTTCAATGCCTATTTGCTAGAAAGGTTAGGTAGGTGTGTGCATTTCTGTAATATTCTGTATGTGTTTTCCTACAATTGTAAGTAATTTGTATGTACAGTATTATTAGTTCTTGTTGGTAAAACACATTAATATACTACAGGGGTTTCTGCTGCCTTGCTTTTCTGCAAACAAACTTAAAAGAAACAAAGCAAAAGAAATGGGAGCCTGTCTGGGATTTGCGCTAAAGTTAAATTGAAATAGACATGTTTCCTAAAAATGTTTTTAGTTGCTTGTGCTAAGGACAATTCCTTATAAATTGTTTAGGAAAAGCAAGGTTGCACAGATTTCTGGTATCCAGGAGACATGCAACCAGGGGTGGACTGACAACTCATGGGGCCTCCGGGCAATAGGGTATCATGGGGCCCCTATGTCCTCGCCCACACTCAAACCACACCCAAAAAAGCCAATGAAAGGTACCAGGGGCATCTCATGGGGCCCCCTACTGACCCTGGGCCCTCGGGCATTACCCAAGTTCCCAGATGGTCAGTCCGCCCCTGCATGCAACATGCCTGTTTGGGCCAGAGACAGTCAGCTGATGCCTCTTGTTAAGAAATTAGTAAAGTATACTTGTCCCTTGAATAAAATTTCAGATCATTTTGTAAATTTTAGCCTTGAAGATGTTGATTGAAATAAACCAGGGAAGAAGGAAGTGTCCCTATTTGGCTCTCTATACTGAATCATAAAGGAGGGAGAAGACAGAGGCAGAAAGTATTAAAAGCCCAACTAGCAGTTGTTTCGGAGTCTGTACATTTAACTGCTAGTAGTCCTGATGATTTGCGAGAGTGTTGTTTAACCCTTATGACCAAATCATAAATCTGTTAGTATGGCCAGGGTATGTGCCATTGTCACACCCCATAACTGAGATTGTTAGGATGTGCTCTTCTCAAGTGATAGTGAGGATGAGGAGATAGAATTTGGTATTTCTGATGATGATCACCCAGTGGGGATAAATAGTGTGCCAGACCTCTTATCACTAAGCAAAAAAAAAGGAAGAGGAGGAGGCCTGGGATTAAACAGCAAGAATCACAAAGCCACCCTTTTATGCCAGTTGGAGGAGGTAGAGACTGAAACTAAACATGTCAGGGCAGTAGATAAGGTTAAGGCAAGACTGGAAGAAAATAAACTGAAAAGAACAAAATAGAAAAGAAAAGTAGGAGAGAAAACAGGAAATGCAGAGAAAACCAGGCTAGTAATCTCTAGGAAACAAATGTGGTTGGACATAGGCAGGAGTACCTACAGATGAGATTGGATTTCTAGTGCAGAATTGCAGAACAGATGGAAACAGTCGGGTAAACTGTCAGGGTGAGATTGTAGTCTAATCTAACCCTAATCTAGTGAATGTAACATCAGCCTAGATTTAGAGAAACAGAGCAGGACCCCTCCTGTTAGCCCCAAACTGATTCCCAAAACTGCACATGAACCCAAACCCAAATCCCTTTATCCTAGGGATGAGTTAGAAATTTTCAGAGAGAGGAACTGGGAGGTCCCTTACTCTTTATGAAGGGAAGGTGAGAGCAGTGACAGCAGGAGACCCATATTCACCTGACACTGTATGGTGGGGAATGTCATTCTCTCCTACACATGTAATGGCTTTAGTGGGGACTCAAGCCTCACCTTTCCAGGTAAACCCTTCCTTTTACAAAGGAGAAGAATTTCATGTAGAAGGTTTGGGAAGGGAAACCACACCTGCCGTCAGGACACTGGTGAAGGGACTAGGATTTTGAACAAATGTTTTGATATCAGAGTTACCTAAAAATGATTATGGGATGGATGTACTTCAAAGTCAGTAAATTCAGACTGAACATGGTATATTCACATTCGGGTTTCCTGAAAAAGTATATTTGGTAAGGGCGGTGAAGGCTGGGGTCAGAGGTCATGCAAAATGTACCCCTGTCTACGTTCTTCCTCCAAAAAAGCCAGTGTGTCCCAAGCAGTACAGACTTCCATTAGACCACAAAGAAATTGAGGAGACTATTCAAGGACTATTTAGAGTAGGGATCTTTAGGCCTGCTATAAGTGCTTTCTTGGTTTCAGGGTTTCCCAGTAAAGAAACCTGATGGGACATATAGAATGACTACAAAGGCCTAAACAGAGTAGCATCTCCATTGAAATCAGCTTAAACTAATATGATCTGCATCACTGATAAAATTGCACAGAAGTAAGAAGAATATCATGCTGTGATAGAACTTTATAACACATTTTTTAAAAATTTTATTAGACCAAGATTGTCAGGACCAGTTTTTTTTTGTGTGAGACTGCTGCCAGTACATTTTCGCTGTGTTCCTCTTTAAGTACTCTAAATTAGAAAGTGGTTGTTTTGCTACATCGATGACATCATAATCTCTGGGGCAAAAGAAGATGTAACTAAAGTACTACACCTTCTCATACAGCACATGGAAAACAGTGATAGGGCTGTAAACAGAGACATAGTCCAAAGACATGCTACAGAAGTGAAATACTTTGAAATGCTGTGGACTGGACCACAGAGGAAAATGCCAGAGACAATTGTGGGGTTCTGAAGATTGTTCATTCCACATTTTAGACTGATCCTGAGGCATATAAATAATGTAACCAGGAAAAAGATTGAGGTCTCATGGAGTTTAGAGCAGCAGATTACATTCCTTGCTGCTAAAGAAGAGATTTTGCAGCATAAGGGATTAAGACCTGTGAGACCAGGAGTCATATTTCAGCTGGATGTAGTGGAGCAGGATGGTACCATATCTTGAAGTAGACATGTACAATTCAGTTCATTCAGTTTCTTTTTTCAGAATGAAAATTTCATTTTCAGAGATTCGGAAGTATTCAAATTTCTGAATGGACATAGTAACAAATCTGAACGAAAGTGAAAAAGTTATAATGAAATTTTAAGATTCATTTGGATCATCTGGATTCATTGAAAAGAGCCAGTTGTTAAGAAGTGGGCAGCCACCACGTCTTTAACAGCTATGACTCATCTGCTGACAAAGGGATTCCCTGCTGTCTGCACAATGAAAACAAAACAATTGTCAGTTTAAAAAAAAAAAAAAAAAAGCGGTGTAGAGGTCCCCCCCAACCTATACCAGGCCCTTCTGTTCTGGTATAGATTTTGAGGGGAACCCCAAAACAAATTTTTAAAAAACACCATTGGGCCATGACTCATCTGCTGACAAAGGGATTCCCTGCTGACTGCACAATGAAAACAAAACAATTGTCAGTTTAAAAAAAAAAAAAGCGGTGTAGAGGTCCCCCCCAACCTATACCAGGCCCTTCTGTTCTGGTATAGATTTTGAGGGGAACCCCAAAACAAATTTTTAAAAAACACCATTGGGCCCCCCCCCCCCCCAATTCACACCAGTCCCTTAGGTCTGGTATGGATTTTAAGGGGAACCCCATGCCAAAATTTTAAAAAATGTCATGGGTTCCCTCCCAAAATCCATACCAGACCCTTATCTGAGCATGCAGCCCGGCAGGCCAGTAAAAGGGGGAGGAATGAACACCCCTCCTCCTGAACCATCAGGCCACATGCCCTCAGCATGGGAGGTGAAGTTATTGGATGATGTCTACCTGTCACTGGACGAGTGTCTCTCCTCGGGACACGTCATTTGCCGAATGAGTTGTTCACGAGTCTGTGTTGTAACATAAATAATGTCCCAAGGGCATTTTAAATAATATTGTACATGACTAGTTCAGGATGGAGATATAACCTCATGCACTGGATAATGTTTTATTTTTATTGTTATATTTTTATGAGGGCAGGGTCACCATGTTGAGGGCATGCGGTCTGGTATTGTTCAAGAGGGGGCCTTCATGCTCGAATAAGGGTCTGGTATGGATTTTTAGATGAACCCCACACCATTTTTTTTAAATCTTGGCATGGGGTTCCTCTTAAAATCCATACCAGGTTTAGTATAGATTCTGGTGGGAACCTCATGCTGTTTTGTCTTTTTAACCAGCACTTGTTTTGTTTACATGCTGCCGACCATTTTTTTAAATTTTGGCATGAGGCTCCTCTCAAAAGCCATACTGGACCCAAAGGAGCTGGACCTCCTGAAGAGTTTGCATGTTTGCCAGGAAGCAGACAGAAGTATGCATTTTTGTTCAGTATAGGTGCAGTCTGTGATGGCACAGACAGATGCCTTACACTTAAGGGCCAGAGCAGCAAGTAGCTGTAAGAATGAGAAAGCTGAGAGTGTTAAAGACTGGTGCAGGGAGTTGGTTTATGGGACCAAACCAGAGGCCTGAGGTTAGGGGATGAGCAGTTTTGCTGTGGAACAAAGCCGGAGACTAAAGTTATTAATTTTTGCCTGTTTTCAATATGTTGAACTGATGGTTGGTGAGAACCCCTGCAAAGGCAACTGTTTGTTTCGTTGGACTTTTTTCCCCATTTAAATGAAAGTGAGCAAACAAGCCATAAAACAGCTTACCTGACTGTACTCACTGGTGAGCACTACTTTTGAGTGAAACCCCCCCCCCAACAGATCACATGTAGTAACGGTTTGGTAATTTTTTTAGATTTAAATAAAAAATTGTTTTAGAATGAAACATCAGTCTTCTATTTCTCAAACAAATGCTACTGGAGTAATGTTTCAACATGCTGTCCTCTATATGACAGGAAAATAGATATTATTGTTGTATCTGGTCCAAATGTATAAATGCATTGTACACATTTTAACCACTAGAACTCTTGATGGTTTTACCTCCTTCATGACCAGAGCAATTTTTTGCTATTCAGCACTGTGCTACTTTAACTGGCAATTGCTTGATCATGCAACACTGCACTCAAATTAAATTTGTATAATTTTTTTTCACACAAATAGAATTTTCTTTTCTTTTAGGTATGTTATCACCACTGGATTTTTTTATTTTTAATACATAAAGGAAAAAAGCCTGAAAATCTTGAAAAAAAAAGTGTTCTACTTTCTGTTACAAAAAACATCCAATAAAATCAAATGTAATCATAAATTGGGGCCAAAATGTATTCTGCTACATGTCTTTAGTAAAAAAAAAAAGTACATATACTTGAATTTACGCAGCTTTTACTTTCTGGCTGCCTATCACATTTCTTAAAGTGCTAAAATTAAAGTGCAGTGCAGTACAAGCACTCCCCCCCCCCCCAAAATGACCCCATTTTGGAAATTATACACTCCAAGGTATTTGCTAAGAGGCATGTTGCGTCCATAGAAGATTTTATTTTTTGCCACCGGTTTTTGAAAATTGACGGAAAATTATCTTTTTATTTTTTACATAAAGGTGTCAATTTAATGAGATATTTCTCACACATGCCATGGATATATTGTAAATTACACCCCAAAACACATTCTGCTACTTCTCTTGAGTATGGGGATACTACACGAGTCAGACTTTTTGGGAGCCTAGCTGCGTACGGAGGCCAAAAACCAATGAACACCTTTCAGGCTTTCAAAGTGTGTAACTTCCTCATTCCACTTCCTGACTTCCTATGAAACACCAGGATAGTGCAAACATCAGCCGCCCCCCAGAAGACCCCTTTTTGGAAAGGTATACCCCAAGGTATTTGATAAGAGGCACGATGAGTATTTTGTAGATACAACTGAGGGGTGTTTGAAATGTCCTGACATTTTATGCCCAACATTAGAAGATTCAGCAACATAGTAGCCACTCTTCTAACATTGGGCATACATGTAATGTTCCTTTTTTATACAGCCTGTAAACTGAATGAAAAAAAACAGATTCCTCCATTCACATCAATCAATCTGGATGACGAAATCTCTGCCAGAAAAAGTGTGTAGTCTGCCCATCATTACAATCTTCCACCACACATCTACCCACTTCTAATGTTGGGCATACACATAATATTCTTTTTTTTGTTCATTCCTCCATTCACATCAATCAATGTGGATGAAGACATCAAAGCCAGAAAAAAGTTAAAAAATGATATGCAAAAGCATAGGAGCAATCCGCCCACTGACCACCCCAGGCCTGTCATGCTTGTGCACACACGTTCTTTTTTTAACTGTGGATGAGAAATCTCCTCCTGCAGTGCTGCAGGCAGTGACGTATGTATTCTGAGAGCAGCACCCTGCTGCTGTGAGAGTAAACATATCAGTGCTGCAACTGATTAGCAATACTGCAAAGCAAACAGTTACTTTTTCTTTTTTATCTTTTATTTAACTTTTTTGTAACAGAATTTATAAACTTTCCAGCCTTTGATTTAGTGTCTCTCAATATGCAATAGACAGTTTCCTGACTACATAACATATTTTGAGACCCTTCAGAACTGTTTACCCTAGACCAGGGGTAGGCAACTGTGGCCCTCCAGCTGTTGTAGAACTACAAGTCCCATGAGGCATTGCAAAACTGACAGTTACAAGCAGGACTCCCAAAGGCAGAGGCATGATGGGACTTGTAGTTCACCAACAGCTGGAGGGCCACAGTTGCCCACCCCTGCCCGAGACTGTGCCGTGCTGTACGCTAGATCAGTATTTTTCAACCTTTTTCTAGTCAGGGTGCCCTTGAAAAGTATCATTTTTGGGGCACCCCAGTCTAAAGTTTGGTTCACATTACTAAATGTGCTCTTTGGCAGACATGCAAGGATGTCATTAATTCTTAATAACGATACCCCCATGCAAAGGCAAACGTGGTGGGATTTCAGCACATTTAAAAAAAAAGGGTCAGGGAATTCTGTCCCTGTGTTTCTGCAGGGCAGCTCATTGAAATTAATGTGCCGGCCTATACGCAGCGTGCAGCTGCACAGATGTGAACCAAGGGCTTGTTCACATGTGAGATTGGAGAGTGGTAAAACCACACGCTTGAGCTGTGTTTTTACCATCCTCAACTGCTCCTCCTTTGTAGAGGCAGCATCTGGGAGTGTACACATGCTGTGGTTGTGACTGGAAGTATACTCCCAGGTGAATGGGATGCACTGCAACCGTACCGCAACTGTATGCATTGCACAAGGTTGCGGAGGGGTGATGCTGCATTTAGGGGTTAAAACAGGCGGTGATTTACTAATGGATAATAGACTGTGCACTTTACAAAGTGCAACTGCAGTATGTAAGAGAAGTTGCTCCAGAACCCCCACACACACACAGTACATACATGCACACATACATATAAACACACATACAGTACATACAAACACACACAGGCTAATATAAATACACACACAGATAGCCTTTTAAAAATCATCAGTACAGTACTTTTCTCTTAACTGCCAGGTACTGCACTGTAGGGGGAGGCAGAGAGCAGGGCACACATTGCAAGACAGCTCCCCCTTGCTTTCCTGCGGGAAAAGCAAAGCAGGGAGATAAAAACCAGCACATCCCCTAGTACAATATTATCCAGTGCACACCAATAACATTCCATAACACACAGTCCCTTTCATCACCCCAGATATTAACCCCTTCCTGCCCAGTGTCATTAGTACAGTGACAGTGCTTTTTACTAGCACTGATTACTGTGTTAGTGTCACTGAAAATGTCAGTGACAGTTAGTCAGTTCCCACCTAGTGTCAGTTAGTGTCAGAATGCCCATTGTACTATCACAATCCTGCTATAAGTCACTGATCGCCGCTATTACTAGTGTAAAAAAACAATTCCAGTATCTATACCACTGTTTGTAGATGCTATCATTTTCATGCAAACCAATTAATATACACTTATTGGAATTTTTTTACCAAAGACAGCATAATACTTTTTGGCCTAAATCTATGAAGACATTTTTTTATTGGATATATTTTAGAGCAAAAAGTAAAATATATTTAGTTTTTTTTAAATTTTCGGTCTTTTTTCGATTATAGCGCAAAAAATTAAAACCCCAGTGGTGATCAAATACCATCAAAAGAAAGCTCTATTTGTGTGAAAAAAATTATATAAATTTCATCTGTGTACAGTGTTGTATGACAGGCGCAATCGTCTGCTAAAGCATTGTAGAGCCGTATAGCAAAAAATGGCCTGGTCATGAAGAGGGTAAATCTTCAGGAGGGCAAGTGGTTATTTAGCATATCCCATACTTCTCCTTTATGAACTCTGAAAGCAGAATGTTACATGAATTCTACAGATTTATTCAACATGGCTACCATGTTTGTAGACCCGGCAGCCTCTTGTAACATTTCTGTGCCTTCCACAGTATTGTGTAATTAGCATTCAGTCTATTTTTTTTTAATCGGTGAAGAGGGTGGGAAAAGGATTGGAGGTCTATGAATCATTTAAATTATTTACAAACTGCAGTCATTCACCTGTACACCACCATAGTGTCCCTGGAAATGGCATTCCTATGGCTGAAACATTGCATTTATTAAGTGTTCTTGCATGGCAAGACCACTTACTGTTATCTCACATATATATTCTTATTATTATAGCCAAATTTACCACCCTAACTCCTCCCACAGTTTTTACACTACATAGACAGTAATATACCAAAACGTGCGGATTGTTCCCGATTGGTGTGCTATTACTTTGTGGAACGTTTCGCCAAATGGTTCACAAAATATCGGTGTTTTTGTGGTGAAATTGGTCCCATAGGGATGAATGGCGGAATGTTCAAAACTAGAGTGGGAGCTGACAAAAGCTAAAGTGTGAGCTGAACACAAGAACACTTCACACAATTTCCCCAGAAATTGTAGCTTTTCTAGGTCTTTCTGAAATAATACACATGATAGGAATGCATACAGCACACAACACTATGCTTGAAATACCAGTATGGGAACAATGGTGGTTTATCTGATATCCCTTAAAATGATACATTAATAAATCTTCAAAACAGCCCTGCACCTTGTTTGTTACATCTCACACCAATTTCGAAATCCAGATACAGCTTTCCAAGTCTAGATACAGCAAATCCTTATTGATACACCTTCTGAATGCAGCTAACTGGATACAAACCCGCCATCCCTCATTAGTCCAATGGTAATGGTAATAGTATTATGCACATGGAGGACTTAGCTGCTTTTAAGGACAGATCAGACACTTTTAGGGAAGTTTTAGTGGGTACAATTCACATTTTATTCTGACTATGCTGCAGCCAATTTTGAATTCTCCCACCAGAGATACCTAATATGTCATCTGCCCCTCACTGGTATGCAGTACTTGATCATAGGTCAGTTGACACCCCCTCTAAGTGTTGTGGCAGCTTCTGTTGTCTGGATTCTACATCTTCTCCTCAACCTCCACCACTCCTTCTACCCCTGACCCCTATTTTGATTTCTCAGGACTTCTTCAATCTCCCTCTTCTCCATTCCTTTCAATGTTCCAACCTATGCTGCACTATATGCTTTGCAAGTTCAAGAAAAGAAAGCAAACACTTCTGCACATAGAGCTGTGCTGAACCCTGGGCTCCGTACGTAGCACACACCTGAATCCTGCACTCTCTACATATCAGACTCCTGGACCAAGACCTTTGTATAAAGCACACACCTGAACCTTGCATTCTGTACATTGCAGACTTCTGAACTCTGCACTTGGTATGTAGCACACCCCTGAACTCTGTACATAGCAAACTCCTTAACTCTGCACTCTGTACGTAGAAAACTCCTGAACTCTGCACTCTAAGTAGCACACTCCTGAACCCTGCACTCTAAGTAGCACACTCCTGAACCCTGCACTCTAAGCAGCACACTCCTGAACCCTGCACTCTGTATGTAGCGCACCCCTGAACCTTGCACTCTGTACACAGCAGATTCCTGAACTCTGCATTCTGTACATATTGCACTCCTGAACCCTGCACTCTGTATATAGCACACTCCTGAATCCTGGACTCTGTACTTAGTGCACACCTGAATCCAGCACTCTGTAGATAGTGCACTCCTGAACCCCACACTCTGTACGTAGCAAGTTCCTGAACTCTGCACTCTGTACATACATAGCGTACTCCTGAACCCTGGACTCTGCATATAGTGCACTCCTGAACCCTACACTCTGTACATAGCAGACTCCTGATATTAACTATGCCCCTTTAAAACCCTTCCACTGTTAGCACAACTTGGTCACACCCACCATTTGATGCTGCGTGCTCTCCACCCATGGGGAGTGTCACCAGTGGTGGTGTGGTTGACTTCCTGCACCTATTATGTGAGGAAAAAGGTTTAACTATACACTACAGTGTTCACCACTATGTGGTCATTATGAATGCTTTGACTGTTTTTCTTGCGCTGCCTTCATAAGATAAATCTGATAAAATAAAACTGAGCAGAAATCTTCAACATGCAAGAACGATTAAAATATATATGTTTCTTCTTGATACAATTATATTCATTGCAATCTCTTATTCTTGTGTGTTCTATAAGAATATTATACATATTTCACCATTAATGTTGTCATTTGTGGAATAGAAATAGAGAATTAGAAAAAAATGATACACCAATAATTAGCTCTGAAAAGGAATAGAATCAGACAATAACATGAATCTTCCCAATCAGTCTATGTTATGAGTGAACGGATAACAGTTTACAGTGTATTATATGCCTGAACATTAGGCACTTTTGACATCTAGCAATTCCGGAACAACTCATAAAATATTCATTTAGTGACATTTCCATGAGGTATAAAGCTGCCAAGCTATTTATAAATATGCAACTTATATATTTAAGAGTGCCATTGTGAGTTGTGGAGCAGAATGTCTGCATGATTGTTTGTTTTGTCTTATTACGTAACAGATTTTGTTCATAAATTTTTGTACATCAATTTAGGTAATACATCTGCTAAATCTAAACACAACTTTATAAGGACTATATATTGTCTATGCACTTAGGTTCTTTCTTTATTATGGACTTTTGAAAATATTTTTCTTTTTTGTTAAGCAAATACAAAATATACAGTGCTGCAAATGACTATATTGGGATTCATTTACTAAATGCAAATAGATTGTCCACTTTGCAGGGGAATTTTCCCTTGGTTTAGTGAATGTGGGAAAAATTCAATTTGCAAAGAATACCCAATCACATGTTTTTTTCAAATCCTTTTTTTTTAATACAGCAGTTTACAACCATAGAAAACAGTACAGTGAAACAAATACATCACAATCATGTCACAATACGAGATTATAAATCAATAACATAGGTGTTGTCAAATATCTTAGAACACACAAGAAAACCCTATAAATTTCAGGGATCAAAAAACAAACAAACAATATTTTTGTTCGCAAATGATTGGATGAGGGAAGTCAGCATTCATTCATTAAGCTAAGTGAAAACTCCATTGCAAAGTAAACAGCCTGTTTGACTTTATTAAATCTTAGTAAATTGGCTCCATTGCATTTTCATATCTATCCAATAGGTGGAGCTCTAGATCAGGTCTTCTTCTATCTCATTTGTTTGTTTTTTTAATTTCTTTTTTTACAAAGTCAGTTGTTTACATTTATACTGGGTCTCAAACTGAAATGTACAACTAAATAAATCAGTGCAGTGAACCATCTCCTCCATTCCCCTCCTGCACTGTTGAGATTGCTCAGTCTAAAGTTACATCAGATAGACTAGACCCCATCCAGATAGATTTAACCTCAGCTTCTAGAGTAACAAATATGTTTGCCAGTGATAATGGTCTCTTTTATTACACATGACTAATGTTTGCACAGTCCTTAACACCCTCCCACCTCCCCTACCTACAATATAACCTACACCTGCGCTTAAAACTAACCAATCCCAGCAAGCCTTCAACGTTTTTGTTTCTCTCTATGGCCACCATCAACATCACCCCTTACCTGACTAGGCCTTGAACATCCTCACCACCCACACCTGAATGGTTAGTGTAACCATAGAACCTTGCAAAAACAAACAAATAATGGCCCGGGGAGCCTGAGAATAGTACAAAATATAATGAGGTGCCACCAGCAATGACTGGTGGAATGTTGCCTAAACACAATACAAAAAAAACAAGAAAAAGAAAATAGACTACACTCCCATAAAGCTATCCCTCAAACAAATTTTTTATTGCAAAAGTAATAGTAGAAAATAGTAAAAGGTACAATGCATCGCTGACACAAGTGCCAAAACCCAACCGTACCACCCCCCAGAGTTCCCCTAAAAAAGGACACCCCCTCAAGATTTTTATAATCGAGGGAGATGGTCAATCCTTCCCCAATCAAAGGACCATACCACGCACACCACCCCCCCCCACTCTCCTCCCCACTAACACCCCCCACAGGAACACAGCACCCCCCCCCAAAAAAAAATACCCCTACCCCCCAAAAAAAAATCACCCACCCAGCTACCCCCCAGAGGGGGGTGAGGCAAAACACTCACCCACTAACCCCCCCCAGAATGCCCCCACCTAAGCTAATAGCCAACCTTAAAACACACCACACTAGACACCCCAAATATCATAGTATCACACCAGTCCCAAATGCCTCTCTGTATCAATAATGAACAGAGAGTATTACTGGGTACAAGCCACCAATGTGAGGCCAACCTGGACTAACACCAAAGGACTGTCTGAAGCTGAATAATGGACTAGACCCTGTTGCTCTGCGACCTGAATGCCTGAAAACCTGTAAAGATGGGCTAATATCTCAAAAGTCCAAAAAGGGCAGTCAGGCATATAAATAGTGCATGCAAGAGTGTCTGTGCATAAGTAGATATGGCCAAATCAAAATCTTTGCAATTATGTGTTCTTGGTTCTAAGCATAAACTCATGACTCAAGTAATTACTAAATCAACCTCGATGTGTATGTCTCCAGTTCAGCCTGTGCATACCTGCACAATTGATATGACCTAGTGATCAACACTGGGTCGCCAGTACTCACTGTGTGTAACTGGACCTACTAGGCCCTACAATCGACCTCGGCTCGTGATTCGCAGACCGTGTCAGATGAACACTCCACTGATCGCCCAACTGCTTGCATCTTCCCATGATAGAGAGCACTGTGCCCATGCATGGTGCGTAGGGTCCGTATCGATCCAATGGTGGAGCCATGTTGTACAGGGACAGCAGACAGGGGAAGGAGAGGGCAGGGGACGTGAGACCAAACTGACGCATTTCGTCCTGCCTACTTTCGGAAATTTTTCTTCGCTCTGAAGAGCGAACAAAAGAACCTTGGGCAGAAGGATGTAAAAGGCCTTGCCAGGTGCACTTGGTATTGTTGGGGACGCTGGTTGAAGACCCTTAGCTCTTATGAGCTACATGAGGATATGGCAATGTGGATAATAGGTTAGTCAGGGCATTGTCATGGCAGCTGTTCTAAAATGTGACTATGACCACTCAACTGAGAAGCCATCTAGATTCAAATAAGGTGAGCTGCTTAGATGACATCTTACTCAACATCCTAGGAAGAGGACTAGAAGATTTTCCTCTTTGGCAAACAATCCTCTGTGTTTGGACAAAAGACTGGCACTTTGCTTTGGATTGTTTTTCTAAAGGGTGCCATGTTGAGGTCCACTTGCCTTGGTGAAAAGACTGCCTGCTGCTCTCACCGGGTGCCAAAGGGTTTAATAAGCTAGGTGAAAAATTGAATTTGCCACTGGTTGTGTCAAATGCTTCCCCTTAGTTTGTATTGTTGGCATTTGTCTTGCTTTCTGAATGTCTGTCCCTGAACGTTTTGGCTATGCCAGGACGTGCTGTGTCTGGGTTTATCACCAGTTTTTAACATTAGGAATTCCCTGAAAAGAAAAACTGTTTTCAGGTGGGAGGTTTTCCCTCACTTTTTATCCTAGTGAATATTTCTTGGTTAACAATGTGTTAAGCCGTAAGCAGCACAAATTATTAAATTGGCATGATTTATCCTAGTTTGTGCCAAATGTCTGTGGTTCAGTTACTTTTTTGCCTGGCTAGCAAATAAAGCGAGGGACCTGATATCAATGGCTTTGTTATTTGTGTCAGAATCTTACATGTAGGTAATGAGAATAGTGACATTTTTAGATCTGCCTCCAACTAGACTACTCGATAGAGAAGATTAAACTAGTCTTTTATAACACTAATAAGTCTAAAAAAAAACCCTTTCATTTCTATCTTACAGCATTTGCAGTGACTGTGCCTGCTCAAAAGACTCAGGACACATTATTGACTCTGAACTTACTTGCAGTATTACATCCCAGGACTTTTTGAAAAGCAGAGAAAACGATCTCAAACTGTGCAAGGCTAACACAACTATTTGTTTATGTGGTTCTACTGTCCCAAAAGAACCACTAACCCAAAAGAACATTAGCACATTTGTTCAAACAAAAGGACATGAATTTTCTCTTGAAATTTGAATGGCAATGCAGCAAACAAAAGCTGGCCATGGATGGATCAAAATTCAGCTAGTTCAGCAGGGGCTGGTCGAATTTCAAGCCATCTATAGATCTTCCTGCTTAACAAAAGTTGATCTGATGATCGAATTCTGTTGAACAGAAATGTTGGAAAATGTTTCTCGATAAGCAAGCTGTAGCCAATCAACTGCAGCCACTGATAAGTGTATGCTGACAGCAGAGAGCCCCACTGTCAGAAAACAATGGCGCAGCATGGAGGACTCCTCTGACGAAGCCACGTTGGTATAACATGTAAGGGCATGGAGAGAGTAACACTAGGAACGATTGACGGAGCCCACCTGATTGATTAAGACAGGAGGTAACCAGGGAATGACAGCATGGATGGGAGGACAGTGACTTTCCATACAGAGTTTCCACCAGGTGCTGCACCTATATGGAGGAATTACTTCTGTCATTGCTTTGCGGTGCACCATCATAGTGCACTTCTTTTGTGAGTTTGTGTTTTTTACTATGTTTTATAATAAATTGTATATTACTGGTACACACTATGTTAGTTTATTTTTCCATATATATACATCGAAGATTGGTCTGCACCAGTGCTCTGAGTATCCCATCAGGAAGTTACTCCCCGTAACCCAGGGATGAATGGGTTAAAGGCGTAACTAGACCGAAATTTAGTAGGTCATATATATCAGGTGAGAGGCTGATGGTGACGAGTCACGAGAGGTGTCATATAAAGTTACGGATCTGTGCTCTTGGATGGGAAGGATTTAGTAATCCGAAGAGGATTGTCACATATAAGGAATATATTACTGTGAATGCAGTGTTATACCGAACTTGCATTGTCTATTGACACATATACGAGGACTATATTAGTGATATATACAGTATGTAGTGCTGTCCCGGACTCTGTATTGAATATTGTAACTTATGTGGTGTGATCATATGGGGACTTAGCGGCAGCATATTCTTATCTTGTTTCTTCTGGTAATCAGAGCATACAATTGTTTGTTGTGTTTATTGTAGTGATTGTGCAAAGGTCTTATATTTATTCAGGAGGATTCTTCCAGCCACCTCACTTGTGGGGATGGGTGAAAATGTTTCTTTGTTATTGATCAGCCCGCTGACTGATCAGAAAAAAAAAACTCATGGCCAGCATGAACACACTAACATACTGTACATCGATCGCTTCCCGTACGTAATATCTCGCTCTTGTCACTCCTGCTGCAATCTGTATCTTTGTTACTATTCATTAATAACCCTTGGCTTCTTTCTTGACTGCTTCTGTTTGATCCCAACCTGCAACTACTCGTTACCAAACTTTGGCTTATTTACTAACTACGCTTCTGCTTTTTGTTACCCATTAAATCTGATAATGGACTGCAACTTGCTCCTCCCTGGTGGGACGGTCCTTATATTGAAGCAGGCAGGAGGAGGACACATCTGAAAATACATAGAAACATAGAAAAGTGACAGCAGAAAAAAGACCAAAATGATCCATCGAGTTTGTCCTTTTTTTTATACAATTTGTATTTTTGTTTTTACTTTTTTTGTCTGAGTGCAATACACACAAGCATACAATATAAGAAGAAGAAGTTTGAAGATTAAATATATAAAAAGGAATATGTTTTTTTTTTATTACCTTAGTGGCTTTCAAGTGTTTTTTAGTTTACTTTTTGCATATATATATATATATATATTGTATATTCACATACACACACACTATATTTCCAAAAGTATTGGGACACGTTTAATGACATCCCAATCTTAGTCCGTAGGATTCAATATTGAGTTGGCCCACCCTCTGCACCTATAACAGCTTCAATTCTTCTGGGAAGGCTGTCCACAAGGTTTAGGAGTGTGTCTATGGCAATGCTTGACCATTCTTCCATAAGCACATTTGTGAGGTCAGGCACTGATGTCGGACGAGAAGGCCTGGCTCGCAGTCTCCACTCTAATTCATCCCAAAAGTGTTGTCAGGTTGAGGTCAGGGCTCTGTGCAGGTAAGTCAAGTTCCTCCACCCCAAACTCACTCATCCATGTCTTTATGGACCTTACTTTGTGCACTGGTGCAAAGCCATCCCCAAACTGTTCCCACAAAGTTGAAAGCTGGAATTTTCCAAAATATCTTAGTAGGCTGATGTCTTATGAGTTCCCTTCACTGGAACTAAGTGGCCAAGCCCAACCCTTGAAAAACAACCCCACACCATAATCCCGCCTCCACCAAACCTTACACTTGGCACAATGCAATCAGGCAAGTACCGTTCTCATGACAACTGCCAAACCCATACGTGTCCATCAGATTGCTAGACAGAGAAACTTGATTTGTCACTCAACTGAATACGTCTCCACTGCTCTGTAGTCCAGTGGCAGCGTGATTTACACCACTGCATCTAAAGCTCTGCATTGCACTTGGTGATAGGGCTTGGATGCAGCTGCTTGGCCATGGAAACCCATTCCATGAAGCTCTCTACACACTGTTGGCATGCTAATCTGAAGGCCACATGAAGTTTGAAGGTCATTAGCTATTGACTGTGCAGACAGCGTGCAAAATCTGTGCACTGTGCGCTTAAGCATGCGCTGACCCTGCTCTGTTATTTTATGTGGCCTGCCACTTTGTGGTTGAGTTGCTGTTGTTCCCAGTTGCTTCCACTTTGTTATAATACCACTAGCAGTTCTACCCCGCACTTACACCACTTTGTTGGCATTGCCAAAAAGAGGAGGGTACCATGCTACATATTTTTTGGACTTGCCCAAGTATTCGCCCTTTTTGGAACTCTATTCGAGAAGTGATCTATAAGTTGATGGATATATGCTTGGATGACAAGCCAGAAACATGTCTACTCCATCTAACCCTGATGTAGATATAAGAAATCGCTTTTCAGACATTTACTGAATGCAGCAAAAGTCTGTATCCCGCAAAAATGGAAATGCATATATTCCCTGACAGTGGGCCAGTGGATTGCTGTGGTGGACAAGATTGCCAATATGGAAGGTCTAAAGGATGCAATGAGAAGGAAGGAGGAACAAAACAGCAAAACATGGTACTACTGGCATGATTTCCAATACTTCAGCGACTACAACACCTATGTGTCCTCTTCTGTCCCTTAGAGGAATCCAATGAAAACGGTTTATAAGTAGCGTTAACAGAGGATTCATATTGATTTGTTGAATCAGCTGAATTGTTACTTTGTTCATTTATTCTACTACCGCCTACTTCCTCCCCCTGCCCCCCCTCATACACTTTTGGCAGGGGTAGTCCCTGCAACCCCATTCCCATTTGTACGAAAAAAGGAAAATGTACGATAGCAAGACTATACTGGAGAAGTGTTGGAATAATATGCTTACATAAGGCATAGGACTAAAGTCTGAGGGTATCAACCAGACAGATAGCAAACTCTGATCTAGTTGCCACTACTTTTACTTACATTCTGCATAACTGTTATCTTTACTTACTGTTCTATATCTGGTAATATGTTGGAATATTGTTGTCTCTGACTAGTGACACTGGTTGTTCTTCCTTGTTTGGATATATTGCACCTTCTTTTTTCCTTTTTTTTTTGTTTCTGTAAGATGTCTTATCAATAAAAATTTTTACTACAAAAAAAAATAAAAAATACCACTAACAGTTGAACGTGGAATATTTAGTAGCAAGGAAATTTCCCGGACGGACTTATTGCACAGATGGCAACCTATCACGGTACCACACTTGAATTCACTGAGCTCCTGAGAGAGGCCCATTCTTTCACAAATGTTTGTAGAAGCAGTCTGCATGCCTAGGTGCTTGATTTTATACACCTGTGGCCATGAAGGTGATTGGAACACCTGAATCCAATGATTTGGTGTGGTGTCCCAATACTTTTGGCAATATAGAACCCTACGGACTGCGATTGGGATGGAATTAAAGTTCATGTGCGTGTAAAGACAGGTGCCCCAGTACTTTTGGCAATATAGTGTATATATATATTTATAAATTTGTTTCGTTGCATTGTACGTGTTAAACTGTTAATTATCTTTGTCCATCATGAACAAATAAGTGGCACTACAATGCACTAACATGTGCACAGTGCATTAAAGTGTTACTAAATCCACAACAGTAAAATTAATCTGTATATGCAGTAGAGTGTGGTTGTTATACCTACTGTGGAACCTAAGAGGTTAATTGTGTAAAATTTGTGTAAAAAAGATGTTTGATCCTGTGTTCTCTGATCCTCCCCTTCTTCCATGGTACCCATTTCATCTCCTGATAGAACAGAGCCTCGGAAGCAAGCCGCACACAGGGCCAGTGCTAGACTACTTTGCGCCTGGGCAAGATCAGCTACTTGCACCCCAACCCCCCAATAAAAAAAAACGAATTAAAAATGTTAAAAACATTAGAAAAAATTAAATCAACAAAACATGAAACTGCTCAGTTTCTTTTAATTTGCAAAAATAAGTGCCATGAGATACCACCAGCACCAATATTAACCGCTTCCATACAGGGCACTTTTACCCCCTTACTGCCCAGGCCATTTTTCAGGTTTCAGCGCTCTCACACTTTGAATGACAATTGCGCGGTCATACAACGTTGTACCCAAACTAAAATTTTATCATTTTCTTCACACAACTAGAGCTTTCTTTTGGTGGTATTTAATCACCGCTGGGGTTTTTATTTTTTGCTAAATTAACAAAAAAGACCGACAATTTTGAAAAAAAAAACACGTTTTTCTTTGTTTCTGTTATAAAAGTTTGCAAATAAATAATTGTTCTTCATAAATTTAGGCCAAAATGTATTCTGCTACATGTCTTTGGTGAAAATAACCCAAATTAGGATGAGTTTTTTAGTTTGTAGATAAGTTATAGAGTTCACAAACTCTGGTATAGATCTGAATATTGATCAATCCTGAAGTACTGACAGCCAATCTAATTTCTTGAGGTCCAAGAATATCAGAACAGTACAGATATCCCCGAAATGACCCCTTCTTGCAAAGTAGACAGTACAACGGATTTCATAACAGGCATGGCGAGTTTTTTGAAGGTGTATTTTTTTGTCATAATTTTTCGGAAAATGAAAAAATAAAAAAAATTATTTTCTTTTTTTTTTTTTTTTACATTCTGTCACCAGTGCAGTACAGCGTCATCATATAACTGGCATGGCGGTGATCAGGGACACTGACTGGTGACAGTATGAAATGACATCGATTCATTCAGGGTTTTTTTTTTTTTGTGCTTAGCTGTGATTTGGCAACGGCTAATCACATGACACAGCTGGGCTGTGATTGGTCCAACTTGTGCGTGTGATCGCTGTGACCATTCACAGCTAGACACACTTGTATACAATGGATGACATGAATGAAGCCATCCATTATATACAACTGTCATGTGACCTGCTGTGATTGGTCACAGCAGGTCACATGGTACTGGCAACGGGGCCGGTACTCAGATCTGTCATCGGCCATGTCCGAGGTACACGGCCGGTGACAGATCGCGCCCCTGCATGGCTCTGCGGGCATGCAAACTGTGCATGCCCGAAAGGATGCCATACGGCGTCCACCCAGAGGGACGAGGGGTTATGCAGGCCGCCATCTGGCTATAGGCCAGGCGGGAACCTGTTAAAGACAAAATCAGTGTCGCAGAAGGACTGTATCTGTGGCTGGCAGTGGCAGGGTGATAGTTGCAGTGAGTGGTAGATGATGGATCCACACTCGGAAAGATCCCAGGCTGGATTTCCCCAAGCAATGGGGGGAAATAAAACTTTGTGACAGCAGGCAGCCCAGCCTACACACAGAGAGAACACCTGCATTGAGTGATCCCGCACAGTGACAGATCTAACACAACACACCACCACCAACACTGACACAGATCAGCAGGCCCAGCAGAGATTAGAAGAGCAGGCTGTGGAATCATGATGATGTCATCACTCACTGACACATTGCACATGTGATGGATAGCCACCACCAACACTCACACAGATACAAGACATTAGAGTCAGACATTACCTTCATCCAAAGGTGCAGCTCTGCTGATGAATGGGAAGAAAAGGGCTGGAACTCCACAATGATCAGCACCCACCAGCCAGCTTGCAGTAAGGGACTGAGTCTGAGAAGAACACTGGAAGGAGCCGGAGCTCAGCTTCTACACTGCCCCAGACACCCGGCATCTTCCTCTGTCCTCACTTTTGCCCCTCCCCTAAGCTGAAGGATCATTGATGACGTGGCACCATCCCACACAGAAAGAGTGCTGGCCTGTGCTGTGCCCAGGTGCCCCTAGGTGGCAGTGCGCCCTAGGCAGCTGCCTAGTTTGCCTTGTGGAAGCACCTGCCCTGTTTAGTGTGTACCGCTACACATGCTCAGTTTAGTATGCACTGCTAGAGATTTTTTTCTTTTTCTTGGGATGGTGCATATGATCAGCACAGGTCCAATCAGCACTCAATTCAGGCATTATGCAGCCTCACAGGGCAGATGACATCAAGCTGTGCAGTGGAATAACGTCCATTACAGGATGTCTTCAACTTACAAGCCGACCTCAATGCACTGTTTAATTGGGTAACTATGTGGCAAATGAGGTTTAATGTTGATAAATGTAAGGTTATGCACTTGGGGACTAAGAATATGCATGCATCATACATACTAGGGGGAGTACAACTGGGGGAATCAATGGTGGAGAAGGATCTAGGAGTTCTGGTAGATCACAAGCTTAATAATGGCATGCAATACCAAGCGGCGATTTCTAAAGCGAGCAAAATCCTCTCTTGTATTAAATGAGTTATAGACTCCAGAGAGAGATATCATATTACCCCGGTACAAATCATTAGTAATACCCCATCTGGAATATGCAGTTCCGTTTTGGACATCAATTCACAAAAGAACATTGGGGAACTGGAGAAAGTGCAGAGAAGGGCAACCAAACTGATAAGAGGCATGGAGGAGCTCAGCTATGAGGAAAGATTAGAGGAACTGAATTTATTCTCTCTTGAGAAGAGGAGATTAAGGGGGAATATCAGTGGTTTATATAGTGAACTCGGTGTAGAGCTATTCACCCTGAGGTCATCACAGAGGACAAGGGGGTACACTTTATGTCTGGAGGAAAAGAAATGTAATCTCCAAACACGGAAAGGTTTCTTCACAGTGAGAGCTGTGAAAATGTGGAATAGACTCCCTCAAGAGTTGGTTCTGGCCAGCTCAGTGGATTTCTTTAAAAAAGGCCTGGATTCTTTCTCAGATACACAGAATATAACTGGATACTAACATTTATAGGTAAAGTTGATCCAGGGAATATCCGATTGCCTCTCAGGGGATAAGGAAGGAATTTTTTTCCCTGCAGGAGCAAATTGGATCATGCTTTGCTGGTTTTTTGTGCCTTCCTCTGGATCAACTGTGGGTATAGGATTATAACTTTTAATTTTTTTTTTAATGGTTGAACTGGATGGACTTTTGTCTTTCAGCCAGACTAACTATGTAACTATATCCATACAGAGGGTCAAGGGTTATACAGCCTCACAGGGCAGTGAGAGAAGAATGAAACCTGCTCCTATAAGCTTTAACCAGTGCTCAGCTGGAGACTGATAGAAGTCACAAGACTGCTCTAACTGCTGATGAGAAAAACAAATGCCCTTTACCTTTGGGTGGAAAAAAATAGGTCAGATGTGTTTTATGGTCCGCGGTTGCATGTTGATGGCCCCTTGAAAATTAATGAGCACATGCAACACGACACAGACATGTAGAAGTGTGAATGGGCCATGAGAGCTGCTTTTAAAAGACCTTCTAATATGACACACTTCAGTAGGCAGAAAGCACTCCTGATCTCTCTGCCCCTCTAATTACACTCTCATGACATTTAAGTAAACCCTTTACAATACCGCATTGATTAATCTTACAAGGTCGTAATCAGAAAGGCAGAGATGATCAGGAGCTGAGTGTTTTCTAGAAGGTGGAGTGGGTCATGTTAGAGTCTGTTAGTTATAGGGGATCTCTCGACAAAATAATGATTCTACAGTTCTTATAATATTGTAGCATTTACCTTGTTAATGTAGGAGAAACAGGCTAAAGCGCAGAATTTTATTTCAAATATTTCTACCCAATTAAAATATGTTTTTATGATTCATTTTAATAGTTTTTTTTATTGATGTATACAAAAGTTGTGTGCAAATGCTTTCTATACTTTTATATACAGGATAAAAAGATTAGTGAGAAGGGGATAGTACCATTTTTAGAAACTACAGTAACCTTTTTTTTGGTTAATTTCGAAGTACAAAGCAGTCCAATTACCCCCCCTAGTGTCCTTTATGATAATGTGTTTTACAATCAAGAATAATAGGCATCGTTTTACAAAGATCAACAACACAATAAAGTATCTTCCAGTTTTCTGGGATGGGAAATAGATACATCTTTGTGCCCAAGGCTGGCCATACATGTGAATATTTTCGGACGAGAATATTCATACAAAAAAAGTACAAAAATTTGTTGAGCATTCGCTGAATGGACGATTGTTGTTCGAAAATTGTCTTTTGCTTTTAACATTCAACTTTAAAATTAATGTCATTTCTGTACGATAACCACATACACTGGCCGAAAATTCGTTTGATCAAGAAACGTTTTCCTTCCTGCCCCTTTGAATTTTCCCGTCACTGCTGTCGAAAATGAACATTGATTTGACCCCACTAATGCTTAGAAAATCAAATGATTATTCTTGAAACGAAAATTCTTGAACGAATATCTGTATGTCCAACTTAACTTAAAACTGTCACACCCCCTGTCACATGGTCTGTGAATTTATGCACAAAAAAATTATTAAACTCCCTAAGGCTCTTCTGTTACCATTACTTTTCCTTTACGGCCCTATTCACACTATGCTTTACTGCAATACATGCACGTTACTGCATACATTTTTGTATGTTGAGGTAGCTAAATAATGAAGGGCCTGAAGGTGGCCCTTTTATTCTGAATGAGTTGTGAATGTACTTCAGCTAATTGAAAAAAGTACCTGTATTATTTTGCTACACACTGCAGCACAAAGCACAGAATATTCACATGTGTTTCAGTGTATTATAGCTTACTTACATTCCCCTTTACTGTAAATGTACGTTCTGAACGGTAGCACACTGCAACCCAATGAACACATAGCCGCGTCTTAATATATGCTTCAGTAGTGCACATTTTAACACACGTTATTGCAAAAAACTTGTCCAAATGGGCCCTTAAACTGATCTTTGAAAACAAACAAAGCAATCATTAATGGGTTAGACTGAATGTTTATTGCAATATTAAAACTCTTTAGGCCCCAACACACTATCGCATTGCAGAATGTATACTAATAGGCATTCTGTTGCACATTAACATGTGTTAAGGAAGCCCATTCACTTGAAAGAGCTGCATAAAACACCAAAGGCACCAAAAAGGTGCATTTAGCATTTTAGGCAATGCATGTTAGTGCTTTAAATTACTAATTATTAACTAATACATTACTCAAGTGGATATAATTCTAGATTATTCTAAAGAAAGGGATTGATCCCTGGGATGCTTGCAAAGTACATGGAGTGGATTCTACAGGATGCACAACCTTATCACCCAATTGTGCTGAAACTATTTTCCCTGAATTAGTGAGAAAGGTGAGAGAGGAGGAAACTTTATTAAAAGGAGAAGAAACAAGAGAACTGCCAAAATCTGCTTCCAAGAAAGAAAAGGTGTCAACCTAGGTGGTACATGTAGATTTCACTGATGAGAATAATGATGGGGAGACAGAGTGGAGCCCATTCTTCAGCATATGAAGAGCAGAAGTGCTTCCAGGGTGGAGAACATGGACATTTTAGGACTCAGTGCCTTAGAAAAAAGACTAAGCCAGACCAAATGCCTGAACTTCTAAGGACAATACAGAAGCTTCTCCTTGCTAAGAAAGGGGAAAACATCAGGGAGCCTTAGTAAAGGAGCTGAGAACCCCAAGAAAAGCCAGCACTCCAAAAGACAGTGGAGTCTGAAATCCAAGTAAAAATGTAGGAAGATGTCTCATAGAATCCTCAACAAAGTTCAATTGAAAGCCACCAGAGCCAGGGGGAAATGTGCAGAGAATCAGTGCACCACCTAAATCTGAAGTCACTGTCAGATCATTCCAACAACTGGCAGGGAGAACAAAGGGTCAAACTAACCATATAACACCAGTTTATTTGCCTGAGAAGCTGAGAAGATTATTTCCAAATCAGCCAATGTGATTGTCTGGATTTTTTTTCTCATTTTGTCTCTCATAGTTGAGGTCTACCTATGATGCCAATTACAGGCCTCTCTCATCTTTTTAAGTGGGAGAACTTGCACAATTGGTGGCTGACTAAACACTTTTTTGCCCCACTGTATATACTAGGGGCGGACTGACCATTTGGAAACTCAGGCACTGCCCGAGGGCCCGGGCTCAGTAGTGGGCCCCATGAGATGCCCCCGGCACCTTTTTCATAGGCTTTTTTAAGTTTGGGCAAGGACACAGGGGCCCCATGATCCACTATTGCCCGGGGCCCCATGAGTTGTCAGTCCGCCCCTGATATATACTAAACAGCTACTCAACTTGAGATCTCCTAGTGATGGAATCTTCTCATGGTTCCTTCAAAGTCCAACTGCTTTCTCCTCCATTTTCAGAACATGCGTCCTTTTTCTCGCCAAACAACTCTCTTTTTTTCAAAGTCTGGAACAACTCTTGCTTTTTCTGCAAAGTCCCAAACCTGGCCTGTTTCCTTGTTGCCGCCATACTGCTGCACCTACCTTCCTGCTTCCACATCTGGCCTGTATCCTGGTTGCTGCCAAACCTCCCTGCTGCTGCACCTATGTTCCTGCATCCGCACCTGGCCTGTATCCTGGTTGCCATCATACCTCCCTGCTGCTGCACCTGCGCACCTGGCCTGCATCCTGGTCTCCTGGGTCATCACCTGCCTACAGTCATCTCAAGACTCAGCAGGCACTCGTGCCACTCCTGGCTTGGTGCCCTCTGTCCCCATTATCAGGGACTCCAAGCGGGAGTAGTAAGAGGATGCCCTCCTCTCCCCAACCAGGTACGTGACAGCCCCTTTCACATGGGGTGGAACCATGCTCAGCGGGGGATCTGTCTGCTAATGCAGAGCAGAGCAGACACGGACACAGCCCCCACTCCTCTATGGGCAGTCAGATGGAAAACGGACCACCTGTCCATTTCCATCTGACTGCCATCCGATCCGACAGATGGAAGGGGAACAGATCTCCATGCATCTTTTTTGGTGGATCGGATTGGATGTCAGTGGGTGTAAATGGACATGTATTTGTTTACACCCACCGCTCCATAGAGGAGACTAGAGGTTCTGATTGGTTCCGTCTGAAAAATGGGACCTGATCGCAAAATACTTGTGAAAGGGGCCTAAGGCATGATTGTGAAGAGTGAGATATTTTTCTTTGGGAAGATGAAACTTTTAAAGGTTCAGTAAAGAAATACTGTCAATTTTTTTTCTTCGGCCGCATGTGTTTACTAAGTGTAAATGCATTTTTACAAAAAAAATGTTTTAAATCAACATTTTTAAGGTTACATTTTTGTGTTGGGTCACATTCATAGCTGTTGTGGGCCACAGGTTGGACACCCCTGCTCTATAAAAAAAAGTTGCTGAACAAGGAAGGACCTTTATGGCAAGATCACAGGTATTATTTAATAAGACTCTCTCCTTAGCATGTTTGTTGCTAGGAAAAATGATTTGTTTTCAAAGGTTTGTCTGAAATCCAAGTAAAAATGTAGGAAGATGTCTCATAGAATCCTCAACAAAGTTCAATTGAAAGCCACCAGAGCCAGGGGGAAATGTGCAGAGAATCAGTGCACCACCTAAATCTGAAGTCACTGTCAGATCATTCCAACAACTGGCAGGGAGAACAAAGGGTCAAACTAACCATATAACACCAGTTTATTTGCCTGAGAAGCTGAGAAGATTCTTTCCAAATCAGCCAATGTGATTGTCTGGATTTTTTTTCTCATTTTGTCTCTCATAGTTGAGGTCTACCTATGATGCCAATTACAGGCCTCTCTCATCTTTTTAAGTGGGAGAACTTGCACAATTGGTGGCTGACTAAACACTTTTTTGCCCCACTGTATATACTAGGGGCGGGCTGACCATTTGGAAACTCAGGCACTGCCCGAGGGCCCGGGCTCAGTAGTGGGCCCCATGAGATGCCCCCGGCACCTTTTTCATAGGCTTTTTTAAGTTTGGGCAAGGACACAGGGGCCCCATGATCCACTATTGCTCGGGGCCCCATGAGTTGTCAGTCCGCCCCTGATATATACTAAACAGCTACTCAACTTGAGATCTCCTAGTGATGGAATCTTCTCATGGTTCCTTCAAAGTCCAACTGCTTTCTCCTCCATTTTCAGAACATGCGTCCTTTTTCTCGCCAAACAACTCTCTTTTTTTCAAAGTCTGGAACAACTCTTGCTTTTTCTGCAAAGTCCCAAACCTGGCCTGTTTCCTTGTTGCCGCCATACTGCTGCACCTACCTTCCTGTAAATGGACATGTATTTGTTTACACCCACCGCTCCATAGAGGAGAATAGAGGTTCTGATTGGTTCCGTCTGAAAAATGGGACCTGATCGCAAAATACTTGTGAAAGGGGTCTAAGGCATGATTGTGAAGAGTGAGATATTTTTCTTTGGGAAGATGAAACTTTTAAAGGTTCAGTAAAGAAATACTGTCAATTTTTTTTCTTCGGCCGCATGTGTTTACTAAGTGTAAATGCATTTTTACAAAAAAAATGTTTTAAATCAACATTTTTAAGGTTACATTTTTGTGTTGGGTCACATTCATAGCTGTTGTGGGCCACAGGTTGGACACCCCTGCTCTATAAAAAAAAGTTGCTGAACAAGGAAGGACCTTTATGGCAAGATCACAGGTATTATTTAATAAGACTCTCTCCTTAGCATGTTTGTTGCTAGGAAAAATGATTTGTTTTCAAAGGTTTGTAATTCAGTCACGGAGTGATTGACTTTTGGCAGCATTTTGAGCTACCTATATATAGGCAGGTGCAGCGTGGTGAAGTGACAGTGAATACACAGGGTAAAACTTGTATTGAGCAGAATGTCAGAGTTAAAAACACCCCAGCGGGAGAGCACTGCTTAGGGAAACAACTTACAGTTCAATGCAGTCACAGACATGGCTGAGGATAGGTGCCGACAGCGTCCGTTTAAGAAGTTAAAGTGCGGCCTGTCCAGTCCCAAGTGGGGAGGCTTCTTTCAGGTTAACAAGTCCCTAGCCTGTTCCTTCTCATCTGGAACCTTTCCCTACTGCTAGTTGCTTTCCCAAACATTCGGGGTCTCTCTCTCTACACTAGCCACTCACAAAATGCATGCCTAAACCCTCTGGAGGGACTTCTACAGACCCTATTAACTCAAGAGCAAAATGGCTTCAGCGTAACCAACTGGAATGCTGCTCCATTGACCCAGGAAACCATAGAGATACTATGTTTCCCTTTTGATTTCCTCTCGAGGCTTGGTACCAACTCAAGCACCACCTACAGTGCAGAAAACAGACTGCATCTGCTCACACTCAGAATCAACATTTTCAATAGCTACTCATGTTATCTAATTCAGCTGTTGATGGCCATGGCACACCAACAATTGATAGCTGCCTAGTCAGCAACAGCAGTAAATCTGTAGCTAGCTACAAATCACGAGAGAAAACAGGCACAGAGATATTTGTAGCTGCAGCAAATCTCTGATAACACATTGCTTGTGAGACATGGTCCTAAAATTGGTTACTTTCCATACTGACAGCTCAATAACCTGGAAGACTGAGGACATCAAATGGCAAAAAAAGAAATCTGAGGACATCAAGTGGCAAACAATAAGTACTGCAGTTAAATGTTAAAGGCCAAATCCACCTTTTAGAAAAATAAATAAATTCACATATACTTGCAGGAAAAATATGTGCATGTATTATTTTTTGCATAGGATCCTGGAAAGCATTGTATCCATGATCAGTGGATTGTGGGTACAATGGCAGCATCTTTCAGATTCTTCCCTCAGCTCTATGTTCACACTAAGAGCTTTCAGATGGAGGAAGTGTCAATGGACTATGGTTGCAGTAATTACTGCAGTTGTGTTCTACTAAGAACTACAAGTCCTTCTGCTGCAGTGACAGACAGAAGTTGTAGTCCATTTATTCATGGAATTTCATGGATCCCCACACAGCTACACCAATTTTAAACGTGGCAGCTGCTGCTGGGGAGAAGAACACCTGCATGCTGTCAGCAAGAAGGGGGGCAGTTTGGGGGCTTGGGAGGGGTCCTATTTGTACCATATTACACGTTACACCCTAAATACAGGTGTAATATAATGCTAAAGGTGGAGTTAGCCTGATATGAATAGTAACAAATATTTAACAAATACAGGCAACATAGGAAATTCAGTTGTAGATGAACAGTGTTTATAACCAACCTCTTAGAGTCCTCTATGCCATTTATAATGCAGGCAGGCTGGTATACATTTTAAATACATTTTTTTACCTGCTCATTAAAGACCAATATACAAAATCCTATCCCTATCTGGCCAAATATGTGACTTCACCTGTGTCAAGGGTTCTCATGCCTGTTGAGTCCTACACTAACACTTTACAGAGTTAAATAAAATGACACCTTAGCTAAAAACATTATATATATATATATATATATATATATATATATATATATATATATATATATATATATATATACTGTATGTACACATATACATACAGTGGATATAAAAAGTCTACACGCCCCTGTTAAAATGTCAGGTTTCTGTGATGTAAAAAAATGAGACAAAGGTAAATCATTTCAGAACTTCTCCACCCTTAATGTAACCTATAAACTGTACAACTCAATTGAAAAACAAACTGAAATATTTTTTTTTGGGGGGGGGGGTAAACATAAAAAACTAAAATAATGTGGTTGCATAAGTGTGCACACTCTCTTATAACTGGGGATGAATTAAGCAATCACATTCAAAATCATGTTAAATAGGAGTCAGTACACACCTACCATCATTTAAAGTGCCTCTGATTAACTCCTAATAAAGTTCAGCTGTTCTAGTTGGTCTTTCCTGACATTTTCTTAGTCACATCCTACAGCAAAAGCCATGGTCCACAGACAGCTTCTAAAGCATCAGAGAGATCTCACTGTTAAAAGGTATCAGTCAGGAGAAGGGTACAAAAGAATTTCCAAGGCATTAGATATACCATGGGACACAGTGAAGACAGTAATCATCAAGTGGAGGAAAAATGGTGCAACAGTGATATTACCAAGAACTGGATGTCCCTCCAAAATTGATGAAAAGACCTGAAGGCCTGGGAGGCTGCCAAGAGGCCTACTGTGACAACAATCTCCCGTATTCTTCATATGTCTGGGCTATAGGGTAGAGTGGCAAGACGGAAGCCTTTTCTTGCACAAATAACATCCAAACCTGGCTAAATTTTGCAAAAACACATCTGAAGTCTCCCAAAAGCATGTGGGAAATTTGTTATGGTCTGATCAAACCAAGGTTGAAATTTTTGGCCATAATTCCAAAAGATATGTTTGGCGCAAAAACAATACTGCACATCACTAAAAGAACACCATACCCACAGTGAAGCATGGTGGTGGCAGTATCATGCTTTGGGGCTGTTTTTCTTCAGCTGAAACTGGGGCCTTAGTCAAGGTAGAGGGAATTATGAACAGTTCCAAATAACATTCAATATTGGCACAAAACCTTCAGGCTTATGCTAGAAAGCAGAACATGAAGAGGAACTTTATCTTTCAGCATGACCACAACCCAAAGCATACGTCCAAATCAACAAAGGAATGGCTTCATCAGAAGAAGATTAAAGTTTTGGAATGGCCCAGCTACAGCCCTGACCTGAATCTGATGGAAAATCTGTGGGGTGATCTGAAGAGGGCTGTACACAGGAGATGTCCTCACAATCTAACAGATTTGGAATGTTTTTGCAAGGAAGAGTCAAGATGTGCCATGCTGATAGACTCATACCCAAAAAGACTGAGTGCTGTAATAAAATCAAAAGGTGCTTCAACAAACTATAAGTTTAAGGGTGTGCACACTTATGCAACCATATTATTTTAGTTTTTTATTTTTACATCCCTCCACCTAAAAGATTTCAGCTTGTTGTTCTGCTGAGTTGTACAGTTTATAGGTTACATTAAAGGTGGAAAAAGTTCTGAAATGATTTACCTTTGTCTCATTTTTTTACCATCACAGAAACCTGATATTTTATCAGGTTAAGTAAATATATAAACAGTGCATCCAGAAAGTATTCACAGCGCAGAACTTTTGCCACATTTTGTTATGTTACAGCCTCATTCCAAAATGGATTACATTTATTTTTTTCTTCAACATTCTACAAACAATACCCCATAATGACAACGTGAAAGAGGTTCGTTTTGAAATCTTTGCAATTTATTAAAAATTGAAAATTAAAAAAACCACACGTACATAAATATTCACAGCCTTTGCTCAATACTTTGTTGAAGCACCTTTAGCACCAATTACAGCCTCAAGTCGTTTTGCGTATGATGCTACAAGCTTGGCACACCTATTTGTGGGCAATTTATCCCATTTTTCTTTGCAGTACCCCTCAAGCTCCATCAGGTTGGATGGGGAACGTTGGTGCACAGCCATTTTCAGATCTCTCCAGAGATATTCAATCGGGTTCAAGTCTGGGCTCTGGCTGTGCTACTGCAGAACATTCACAGAGTTGGCCCGTAGCCACTCCTTTGTTATGTGGGCTGTGTTCTTAGGGTCCTTGTCCTGTTGAAAGATGAACCATCGGCCCAGTCTAAGGTCCAGAGCGCTCTGGAACAGGTTTTCATCAAGGATGTCTCTGTACATTGCTGCATTCATCTTTCCTTCGATCCTGACTAGTCTCCCTGTTCCTGTCGCTGAAAAACATCCCCACAGCATGATGCTGCCACCACCATGCTTCACTGTAGGGATGGTATTGGCCAGGTGGTGAGCGGTGCCTGGTTTCCTTCAGACATGACGCTTGGCATTCAGGCGAAAGAGTTCAATCTTTGTTTCATCAGACCAGAGAGTTTTGTTTCTCATGGTCTGAGAGTCGCTCAGGTACCTTTTGAAAAACTCCAGGCAGGCTGCCAATTGCCTTTTACTGAGGAGTGGCTTCCATCTGACCACCATATCATACAGGCCTGATTGGTGGAGTGCTGCAGAGATGGTTGTTCTTCTGGAAGGTTCTCCTCTCTCCACAGAGAAATGCTAAAGCTCTTTCAGAGTGATCATCGGGTGCTTGGTTACCTCCCTGGCTAAAGCCCTTCTCCCTCGATTGCTCATTTTGGCCGCGTGGCCCGCTCTAGCAAGATTCCTGGTGGTTCCAAACAGAGTTTTGTTTCTCATGGTCGGAGAGTCCCTCAGGTGCCTTTTGGCAAAACTCCAGGCGTACTTCCATATGCATTTTACTGAGGAGTGGCTGCCGTCTGGCCACTGTACCAAACAGGCCTGATTGGTGGAGTGCTGCAGAGATGGTTGTTCTTCTGGAAGGTTCTTCTCTCTCTTTCAGAGTGACAACTGGGTGCTTGATTACCTCCCTGGCTAAGGTCCTTCTCCCTCATATTGGCCAGGTGGCCCACTCTAGGAAGATTCTTGGTGGTTCCAAACTTCTTCCATTTATGGATTATGGAGGCCACTGTGCTCATTGGGACCTACAATGCTGCAGAAATGTTTCTGTACCCTCCCCCAGATCTGTGTCTTGATACAATCCTGTCTCGGAGGTCTACGGACAATTCCTTGGACTTCATGGCTTGGTTTGTGCTCTGACATACACTGTTAACTGTGGGACCTTATATAGACAGGTTTATGCCTTTCCTAATCATGTCCAATTAACTGAATTTCCCAAAGGTGGACTCCAATCAAGTTGTGGAAATGTCTCAAGGGTGATCAGTGGGAACAGGATGCACCAGAGCTCAATTTTGAGTGTCATGGCAAAGGCTGCGAATACTTATGTACGTGGTTTTTTTTTTTCAAAGTTTTCAAATCAAATTTCTTTCAGATTGTCATTATGGGGTATTGTTTGTAGAATGTTGAGGAAAACAATGAATTTAATCAATTTTGAAATAAGGCTGTAACATAATAAAATGTGGCAAAAGTTAAGCGCTGTAATAAATAAATCAAGAGGGTTCAGTAGTGCTTTAAATGAACAGTAGAATGCTTTTATTCTATCACAGCAGCCCTGAAATTATATTATATTTCAAGAGAATACAAGGATGAAACCTAGTGGATCCTAAGCAAGAGCTGTAGTAAATCTGTATGATAAATATAGGAGTAATTTAATTTACATGGAAACAACATAGAAGTGTTGCTTTGCACTGCGTATTATATCTAACTTAATTCTTTATTACGATTATACCAAGTAACTATATAACATTTTATCAGTGGGTGCAGGCAGTGTGAAAAAAACAGGAAATGTTTGTTCTTAGCTGATAATGCACATGAGATGAAGAGGAAAATGAAGTGTTCATTGTTATCTGTCCTCTATCAGCAGTAGTTAAGTCATAATGCAGCTTACATATACCAGTATACATTTACACAAAACAACCTAAAGTATAGCTAAAGGCAGAACATTTTTTTATTATTCATCTTCTCTATTTGCACTGTTTACCATTATCACTGCAAATGGAAGTAAAAGAAACTCACAAATTTTGGGTTGTCGTGAAAACAGAAATAGATGGGAAATCTTCCATTGAGACACTAGTTCTGGTGACCCTAGTGACAACCAGAAATGTTTTCATTTCAGAGGGGTTTCCTCTTACTTCCTGTTTTGGTTATGGGACAGGAAGTGAAGGGAAATCTCCCCAATGGGACACTGATAGCCAAAAACTCTTCACAGTCTAAAAGTTCCTAAAAGGAAAAAGAGGGGAGCTGCTCACCATAAAGAGGAGCTACAGTCTTCTCACATAACTTTGAATAAAAACATCCTTGGTATTTTTAAGTATCACTCTAACCACTATAAATATTATTGTACATTTACATGAATTCTGTACTTGCCAAATATGTTGCAAAATTCTTGATTCTCATCCTAACCCTCTTGTATTGAACTGTGTCGTTGCTGTATTGTCTCCCTTGATATTGTAAAGAGCTGAGCAAACTGTTGGCGCTATATAAATCCTGTATAATAATAATAATAATCTGGTGGCAGCCATTTCAACTATGGGCATCTGAAGCCAACACTTTGTGCTGCTGGTTACCCAGCATGCACTTCCAGGTCTCATGCCTGCGCAGTAAGCACACTGTGTGGAGCACACTGTTGTTGATACGTTTCTGTAGCAATGGCAGAAGTTCCCGCCCTGTTGTTATGGCAACCTATCAACAAATGGCAGGCTGGAAGCTGCAGAAAATGGTACCTAACTCCTCCTATAATTGCATCATTTCCAGTCTCAAAATAACATAATTATACAGTCTGTGAATACTATAAGACTCTAAGGATTGATGAGGATGATATCCAAGGAGTCTAAGGGGCTAGCACAGTGCCGTTAAAAGCCTAGGTGGCCTCAGACGCAGGTGGCCGTTCCCTCTCTTTAACAAAGGTATTTACTGTTTATAAAAAAAATTACATTGCAATAAAGTTGCATGACCATTCTATGGAGGCAAAGTGTAAAAGGAGAGTGAGGATCCGCTTTAAAAAAGTAATCTTCAGTTTATTGTAACATAGACAGTAGAGAAGTATAGTCTGTAGCAGAGTATAACTTTGCCAGCATACTAAAAATAAACCTCTTTATTTTATCCAAAATAAAACAAATGACCCTTCTTTGTGTTTCTTTCAGTATGGGTCATGCAACTTGTTGTGTTACACTATTCGATTTATTAATATTTCTCTGTGACCATCACTTGTTTATCATTGCTCTGCGTCTTTCAGCTGTCTTCTCCTGTCTAAGCTGAGCTCTTTCTCTCACCGTATGTGTGTATATCCCTCCCCCTTCTTCTCTCTGGTAGTCATTCCACTGTATCCTGTCTTCCTGAATGCATCTTCTATGAGACTACAACATTAACATTTTTCCACCTATGAATATTCTCAATTAAATGGAACATTCGAATGGGTTTCCTCATCTGACTTCCTCAACATGTGAGTTTATTCATTGAGTTAAACTATCTGACCCGATGCAAGGGATACATTCAACACCACATGATATAGCTGTATACATCGTGGGAGATAAGGTTTATGGCCTCATAGGCGAGTCAGAATACAACTCCATCCTATATTGATGGTTAGTTTCTGCAAATGACTGCACTTCATTGCTCTATATTACACTTATGAAAATCTCTACTGTTTTAGACACTGACATATGATGTCATAGACTTCTAAAAACACATGAGTAATTTAAACATTTGTTTTTATTTATTTATTAGTGCAAAATTCAGAAATTATGGTAGTTACAGATGGTTAGACCAAAACTGAATGGATGCTTCATTATGACCATCTCCTATTTTATATATCTATTTGGTGAATACAGATAAAAGTAACTTTTCTTAAAAGAATAGGTTGTGATGTGGACTGTGAAAAGTGAGTTTGTTATTGAAGTATTTTTTTTGCTGTTGTTGTTGTTAACCATTTGTGATAGAAGGATTTAGTGCTTGCAAGTGCTTGAACAATGAGTTGTTCTAGAGCTGAATGACAACAATCCAATGGCCGCATGTAAGCTTGTTCCTGCTCAGCTTTTGTAGACTTGTTGTCGCTCTAGCATCATAAAACCATTCACATAGATAAAAAAACAAACATCTATTTCTAGAAGGACAGAAAAAACCAACTTGACTGAGTCCCTGGTGTGTAGTATCATTCAAAGATCCCTTCCTAAAATAGCCTCCTTGTGAAAAATGGTTGTAGCTTAGACCGGCCATAAACTGTTCCAATCTCAGCCAGATCAGCAGGAACTGGCTGAGATTCAAACAGTGTATGGGCAGGCTGAATGTACTAAGTTCATCAATCAACTTGGGTACAACCAACCTTTCGGATTTACTTGCGATTATCGCTAGCAGTTGCTCCCCCCACCAGGCTAATGACAATGGGATTCTCCTATGAGCATTGTCTGTGTTGATGGTGGAACCTGTGGTTTCAGGAAAGAAATGTGCATCGTCTGTGGCCTGCCTTACACTGCATGTTGGACTGGAGCCCAATCAAAGAAATAAAAGTTATCCCCTAAAGAACGATTGTATTTAATAGTATTTAATTGTATTTCCTAGTCACATTGCAATACAACCATTCACCAGTAGCAATGAGCTAACTGGGCTCAACTTAGCTCATCACTATTCACAAGAGGTTGGAACTGCAGGTCAGATCTGTAATTACAGACCTTTGTCCGGAGATAACCCCACACTTCTCTGAGTCTTCAACAATTTTTAGGGTTCCTCATTTTCAGGAAATCTCCCTAAAAGTCCATCTCCTGTTAAAATGTTATTTTTTTAGTTTTTGATAAAGTGATATTAAACACTGTTTAATTTACATTGTCTCTTCTATTTCTGTATATGGATGATAACACTGATATTATTTTAATAAAAAAGATTATCTGAATACCTTTTTCCTCATTAATATACAGCTGTCACATGACCCAGCTCTTTCCTGGCCTGTCTGCAGGGAAACATGAGCAGGATGAGCTTCTAAAGCTCTGTTGCAGGTCACATGTTCACAATTAAAAAAAAAACAGCCTTTAGAATACAGAATAAAAATAAATAAATAATTGATATCAATAAACTTTTTAAAATTGTCGTACAAATAAATATTTGAAATCAAATCTGTATTATTTTATTGGCAATAATGTGGTGTGGATGGTGATCTGCCAGTCACAGACTGTGTCAAGCTCCTCCAGCCTTAGAATGAGAGGAAGGTGAAGCCTCCATCAATTTACAGGTAATAAACTGCCCCCATTGTGTTTAGCTGGTTAGTGGGCATGGAGGAAGAGGAAGAAGGGACCACCAGGTATATGCCCATAGGTGTGATTCTCTTCTAGTCACATAGGCTGCTCAGATGTTATAGGCAGGAAACACAGCATAGAAACTCACTAAAAACTGAGCATGTGCAGAGCAGCCAACACTGCTCTGAAAAATCCCTAGCTGCATTGGGGACTTGAACAGGAGGGGGAGATACAGAACAAAGGGATCAATCAGGATTTTTGTAGAATACAGAATGTGAATCTCATAGTGACTGAGTGAGTATGAATAGCATGTAATACTTATATATTGGTAGTTTTTTATTATGTGGGTTTAGTGACACTTTTAAGAGTCATCATTTCTGTCAATCATTTATTTCTGTCTGTAAACCCATTAGGGAGATTTTGCCTCACTTGCTGTCTCTGTGTTGCCTGTACAAGAAATGAAGGACCCAGACATCTTCAAGATACCTAAGGCACAAGAGTTGATTTACTAAAGGCAAATGGGCTGTTCAAAGTTGCACTTTGTAGGAGAATTTTCTCCAGAGCCTAGTGAATGACATGAAGCTCTGCTAACTTTAATCATACAATCATATGTCAGCAAAAAATGAATTTTTTAAAATTATTTTCCTTGCATATGATGGGGATTTTCTGCAAATTTCACCACGCTTACTAGACTTTGGGACAAATTCCCTTGCAAAGTGTATACTCTCTTCTTTGAACAGCCTATTCTGCTTTAGTTAATCAACCCCATAAACTGCATTTAAAAATATTGTCAGAGGTTCTATCCCTTCCCTGCTCTACTACAAATATGTTCCTGTTCTGTGGGCAAACATACCCTGAAAGAGGTTCTAACCCTTCCCCATTCTATCCGAAATAAAATAAAAAGTTTTGTCTTGAGTTGTGATTTAATATGTTAAATCACTTATCAAAATCTCCTCCATAGAAATAGCTGGAGATTTTCTAGAGGAGTAGCCCCAACTCTACCCCCAGCTCAAGGCTCAGCGGCAATGGTAATAATAAAATACTTCACAGTTGTATGACCTGGATAGATTGTATACAACAAACGCGTGACTCTGCATTGATGTCTAAATCTATTTTCCAATTTTGGAGACAGCTTGAATAGCTTTAATCCACTCTTTGCGCTCTTCTGTTGATGCAGCCTGCAAGTAGTAATGTATCTCAGAGGCTGTGATGATTTCAAAAAGGTTTCCATCGACTTCTTGTTTTTTTGCTGGGGAAGAACATGAAATATTATTTTACAAAGAGAAAAGTATGTTTTACAGGTAAGAAAGATAAAAATATATTGAGCAAAAAAAAAAAAAGTATGAATACATAATTCAAAATTATCTTCCTAGTTATTTCATGTATATGTGCCTCAGGTGATGTGTAGATCATTGGCAGGACTGGGGAAGCTTTATGTAGCACCTTCCTAGTTAGCTAGGGGGAACTCTAGTTTCATTTGTCAGTGAGGAGGGCTGAGTAGCAGCCTGAGTGTGATAGCTAGGTGGGTCAAATTTAGGTCAAGAGCTGGGAGGCTCTGCAGACTAGCTATCTGAGACTTCCCCCTGCACTAGAACTTTGGAAAAAGATCTAGAAGCAGTGGGAGGAGGTCAGGAGTGGCTAGTCTGTCCCCTGGCCAATCCCCAACAGGAGGCTTGGCAAGGGGCCAGGACAGCCTTTAAGAGTGATTGAGCCTGCTCAGCAGGAGCAGATAGTTCGGGTGGAAGATGAGGAAGTGAAGCTGGAGAACAGGAGCCTGGGAGGGGGACCAGATGGAGAGGGGTTCACCTAAAGGCAGTGGAGCTTGGAAGGACTTAAGCTTATGACTTCACCGTTCCCCAGAGCGAGGACCACCTGTGCAGCAGGGAAGGAGTAGCCCAGCTAGAAGGCCTGGCAACAGCCACCAGCAGTGGTAGGAACTGAATCCCCTGCCCAAGGATATACCCAGTACAGCTGGATGAGGAGAAGATTCATCTGGGTCTGGTGTGGTACTACAGGAGATGCTGGCTAGCTCTCCAAAAGGGACTGTTTGACGTAAAGACTTGTACATAGTTGCTAAGGAGTTTGTTCTCCTAATAAAACTTCAAAAAAACAAGTTCAAGAACTGGTTACTGTCTCCTGGATGCAAGTCTGGAAATGTGTGTTGCTTGGCTGTGCATGACTACAGGGGGACCCAAACTTCAGCTACTCCTATGGGGGTGGTGCTACATTTATGAAAGCCCTGTTCTAGCTGCCTAGATCAGAAGCCATGGGTATTACAGTATATGCTTCCTGCAATGGAATATTTGCTCTCTACACATAGGACAATGCATGGAATGGCACAGGTCAATGAAGTTTCTCTTGGTCCCACCCTGACTCTTCCATAGTTACATAGTTGGTTGAATAAAGATAGCAGTCTATCCAGTTCACCAGCCTGTTCACCAGTTCCAGTACCCAGCCTGTGTGGGTGTGTGAATATATTTTTGTGATGTAATTTCCTCTGCTGAAGGCAATGGTGCATGAATAGGCTAGACAAGATGGTGGGTGCCAGTTTAATACAGTACTGCAATATAATAATTAAAGCGATTTTGTTTAAGTACTTGTCAACCAAACTATAGTCAAAAGATGGTTACAGCGCAATTGTCTAGTTCTGGGGGGGCATCTGTAGACATTATTCCAGAACCCTGCACCCCCTCTGCGCCCCCGGGCCCGAACCATTCACAGCTAATTACATGGAAACAAATGCCAGTTATCAGCATTTCCTTTCCCCACGCACTGTCACTGTGTGAGGGAAGGAAAGCCAATAACCGGCAATCCCAAGACAGCGCACATTTACATTGATAATCAGGGCATAGATCATCAGGGCCCTTGATCATCAGTGCAGCCCCATCAGTGCCAATCATTGCCCATCAGTGAAGCCTATTAGTGTCCATCAGTGCAGCTTATCAGTGTCCATCAGTGCAGCATATAAGTGCTGCCTATCGGTGCCGCCTTATCAGTGCAGCCTTATCAGTGCCTCCTCATCAGTGACCATCAGTGCAGCCTCATCAGTGACCATCAGTGCAGCCTCATCAGTGCACATCATTGAAGAAAAAAATTACTTATTTGCAAAATTTTACAAGAGAAACTAAGAGAAAGCTTTTTTTTTTCAAAATATTTGGTCTTTTTTTTCTTTTGTTTAGCAAGCAATTAAAACCCCAGTGGTGATTAAATACCACCAATACAAAGCTCTATCTGTCCCAAAAAAATGATAAAAATTTCATATGGGTACAGTGTTGCATGACCAGATAACTGTCATTCAAAGCGCAAGAGCGCTGAAAGCTAAAAATTGGCCTGGGCAAGAAGGGGGTAAAAGTGCCCAGTGTTGAAGTGGGTAAGGGCTCATTTCCACTTGTGCAGCCATGTGAAGAGTGATCAACAGTGGATCAATTTTCATAGGGCATTAGACAGGTAGTGAGGAGGCATTACATCAATTACTCACTGCCTCTTTCAACCCCTAAAAACCTGGTGGTGCAGTTTGACAGGTGGTGATGATGCATATAGGGCAGTTGTGGTGTGGCTCCATTCTGTTGAATGGGTCGTGTTCGGCAGGAGGTACTGCCGTGATTGGGGGGGGGTAATTTCTGCATTGTGTACACTGCCATATACAGTTTAAGGAGGAGTAATTGGGGTGCAGTAAAAATGTGGCTCAACTACAAGTATCACAAGTGTAATAAAAGCGCCACACCCTTAATACTTTAAAGCAGCAATTCCACCTCAAAGAAACCAAATAAATTTCTTAGTGCTATAACTTAAATCAAGGAATGCGCTAAAACCACAAACTATTCCTAATTTAGTGTAGAAACATTAGTGCAAAAGATATATATATCTATTATCAATTAATATCAAAAAATATCAAAATTATGTGCAAAACATAAGTAATTTAAATAATTAAATTTGTGAATATAAAAAAAAACAAAAATGTCCAATTCTGAATTTCTTCAAATGTCCAAATAAATCCTTTCCAAATTCAGGTGCTCTCAAAGAAATTGTGCCAAAATCCACCACCAAAAGTAAAGTTGGGTAACTCACCAGAGCTCCATGCTGATCAATCTCTAGATCAGCAAAAAACGCTTTTTGCTCTGGGAGCAGATGCAATGAATCAACTTCTCAGGTGTGATGATCAATAGCTACACATTCATCCATAAGGTAGGTATCCACCACTCAATATAATGGTTCCAGGAGCATTATATCACTCTCTCTTTTTATATCTCTCCACCGAGGTCATGTTTGGGAATGAAAGAGAAAAATCATGGTGCAGCCAGTTTTTTTATAAAAGTATCCAACAATTTAATAAAGATTTACACTCACAAAAAGGGTGTCTTCACCGACACCAGTATAACAGCATAAAACAGCAAATGGTATAACAGTCTCCTGTTCCCCGTACACTCACTACAGCGCTCGTGACTTAATTTTCTCCACAAACGTCAGCATCCAGTAAGCCCTTACTGGATGCTGACGTTTGTGGAGAAAATTAAGTCACGAGCGCTGTAGTGAGTGTACGGGGAACAGGAGACTGTTATACCATTTGCTGTTTTATGCTGTTATACTGGTGTCGGTGAAGACACCCTTTTTGTGAGTGTAAATCTTTATTAAATTGTTGGATACTTTTATAAAAAAACTGGCTGCACCATGATTTTTCTCTTTCATTCCCAAACATGACCTCGGTGGAGAGATATAAAAAGAGAGAGTGATATAATGCTCCTGGAACCATTATATTGAGTGGTGGATACCTACCTTATGGATGAATGTGTAGCTATTGATCATCACACCTGAGAAGTTGATTCATTGCATCTGCTCCCAGAGCAAAAAGCGTTTTTTGCTGATCTAGAGATTGATCAGCATGGAGCTCTGGTGAGTTACCCAACTTTACTTTTGGTGGTGGATTTTGGCACAATTTCTTTGAGAGCACCTGAATTTGGAAAGGATTTATTTGGACATTTGAAGAAATTCAGAATTGGACATTTTTGTTTTTTTTTATATTCACAAATTTAATTATTTAAATTACTTATGTTTTGCACATAATTTTGATATTTTTTGATATTAATTGATAATAGATATATATATCTTTTGCACTAATGTTTCTCAACTACAAGTATAACTGATGCCTAAAGGCTGGGAATTCACTGTAATATGGATGCTGCTTTCATTGTAATGTAGTTCTGCTTCATCAAGATAAAAATATTGAGCACATGGTAAAATACTCCAGAGTTATGCATTGTGAAGTGACACTCAGTGATGGGATAAGGTCCTTTAGCACCCAAGGCAAAATGGTTATATTGACCCCCTACCCCCCATGAGCTGCTAAACTCTTCCCTAGTGGGCAGGGAAAATGCATCAGGGTGTGTGGTTTGGTGAGGACATGTAGGCTGAGGTCACACTTTAACATTTATTCACCTGGGCTGATCAGGACTTGCGGCAATCCTTTCCTCTTTACATTTACTAGCCCTCTGGATTGCTATTAGGATAAGCCTGCCCCCCCATGCTCTGGAGCACAGGGATTTGCTTTTACCTCTGCTTTGAGTGGCACCAAAAGTAATATAACAGGTCGCACTTCAGCAGCATAGGTTGTAAGCCCTGCCCTTTTTGCACCCCCTCCTGCGTGGGCACCCAAAGCAGGCCACTTCTTTTGCCTACCACAAAGACCACTCTCCGTTATATCTCCGTATATCTCCGTTCTCCAAACCTACAGACCAGTGGTCATCAAACTGTGCGAGGTGCAGCCCTCTGCTTGCCTTGCAGCACTTTTCCTTTCACTGATACAAGACACTATTTCTCCCACTGACACCAACAATGGGGCAATATTCCTGCCACTGACATCCGCAACAAGGCACTATTCCTCCCACTGACACCAATGATGGGGCACTCTTCCTCCCACTAACACCAATGATGGGACACACTTCCTCCCACTGACACCAAAGAATGGGGCATTCTCCCTCCCACTGACATCTACCAAAAATGCATTGTTTAATCCCACTGATTATTACATTACATTACATTGAGTTTATATAGCGCCAAAGGGTTTGCTCAGCGCTGTACAATAGAGGGGGGGACAATACATGAAACATTACAGCAGCTACGAACAGCACACGAGGGGTAAGAGGGCCCTACTCTTTCGAGCGTACAATCTGGGAGGGAGGGGGTAGTGGTACAGGAGGAAGTGGCTGTGGGGGATGGAGTGGTAGGAGGAATGAAGGAGAGCAGCAGTTAGGTGAGGGTGGGGTAGACTTCTCTGAAGAGGTGGGTTTTCAGGGAGCGCCTGAAGGTGAGGAGGGAAGGTGACAGTCTGATGGATTGGGGTAGTGAGTTCCAGAGGATGGGGGAGGACCTGGAGAAGTCTTGCAGACGTGCGTGTGAGGAGGAGACCAGGGAGCAAGATAGAAGGAGGTCCTGTGAAGAGCGAAGGGTACGGGTAGGGTGGTACTTGGGAATCAGGTCGGTGAGGTAGTTAGGGGCAGTGTTGTGAATGGCTTTGTAGGTCAGAGTGAGTAGTTTGAATTTGATGCGTTGGGCGATAGGGAGCCAGTGGAGGGAGAGGCAGAGGGGGGTGGCAGAGGTGGAGCGGCTGGTGAGGTGGATGAGTCTGGCAGCTGAGTTCAGGGTGGTCTGAAGCGGGGAGAGTTTGCACTGGGGTAGGCCGGTGAGGAGGGAGTTGCAGTAGTCAAGGCGTGAGATAATCAGGGAGTGCACAAGTAGTTTAGCGGTGTCTGGGGTAAGGAAGGTGCGTATTTTGGCGATATTGCGGAGGTGGAGCCTGCATGTGTTTGTCAGTGATTTGACATGAGGTTGGAAGGAGAGGTTAGAGTCCAGAATGACCCCAAGGACTTTGGCTGATGGACTGATGCCAGGACTATTTCTACTCAGAATGGCCACAGTCCGGACCATCTAAAGCCCAGAGGACAGTGAACTGTCCATTTGTTTAGAAAGTATGGAGACTTAAACAAAATTGAGCATTTGACCTGAGCAATGCAGGCACAGCCCCACTGCATGGGAAAACTTTTTTTTTGCCTGGAGTTCAGCTTTAAAAAGAAACTGTTCACTTCCTGTCCCAGAGATGAAACAAGAAATGAGGGGAAATATCTCTCAAGTAAGGACAGACAGTTGCCTCCAAAATAGGTGTCCGGATTTGGAGATTTCCCCCCTTTTTCTATTCTAGTAATAATTTTTTGGATAAAAATTTTTTGGATTTTCCATGACCAACACAGGTCACCAGGAAAAATAACCCAGAAAGTATTAGAAACTTGACAGTGAACACAATTTCAACTCCCATGTATAAGAAACTTCTGTGTATTCATTCATTAAACTGCCATATCAAATGTAGTGAGCAACTCACCATCAGCCAGACCCTCTACTGCGGTCACTACACAGCCCCTCAAGTGAATCGATCCCAAAGGTTCATTATCCCCCTGTTGATACAAAGAAAACAATTTAATCAATAAACTTTGTGACAGGAGCTTCTCCTATAATACATTTGACTATGTTTGTGTAGTGCCTCTCTAGTTAGCCAGGGGGAGCTGGCTAGGTTTTTAGCCAGAGGTTGAATAGCAGACTGGTATGAGTCGACCTGGGATGAGTCAGACAGGTTACTCTGGGTCAGGGCTGAGGGCTCTGCTGGTCAGTTCTCTGATACCTCCCCCTGCTCTAGAAGCTTGAGGAGTTTCTAGAAGGCTGTGGGTAGGGGTGAGGAGGGTCTGATCTGCATACTCAGGGGACTCTGACCAATCCCCAAGCAGGAGGCTTGGCATGAGGTCAGGACAGTCCTTAAGTATGAGAGAGCCTGTTCAGGAAGTGGTGAGTGTTGGTGGAAGATTGAGTGAGAAGGCTGGTGTGTGGAGTCTGGGAGGGGGGCCAGGGAGGGGCCCACCTGCAGGGAGGATCTTGGAAGGAGAATCCCTCAGTCTCATCATTCCCTGAGAGAGGACAGCCTGGCAAGAAGGGAGGGAGCCAACCCAGCATAAGCCCTGAAGGCAGCCACCAACCCACAAGCTTACAGGAGAGGACTGAGTAAGTAAACCTACACCTCCTGGGCTGGATAAGGGGAGAGGGCAGTCAAGTGGCAAACCCAACTAGCTCCTTGTCTGGGGCTGCTTTACTAGAGTGGCAGTTTCTGGGTCCCCTTGCTCAGGGATTTCCTCAGCTCAGGCAGCTGGGTGAGGAGGAGGATTCATCTGGGGTCTGAGAAGATACACCAGAAGGGCTGGAGAGCTCTCTAAGGAGAGACTGTTTGTCTATGGACTTGTACATAGTTGTTAAGGAGATTTATGCTCGCAGTTCGCAGTTCACAGTTCCAGTTCCACATGCATCCCTCAACCCTATCCAAGTTCAATACCCCTAATAAAACTACAAAAACAAGCCTAAGGACTGGTTACTGTCTCCACATTGCAAGTGTGGAAGTAAATGCATGTTGCCTGGCTGTACAAGACTATAGGGGGACCCAAAAAAACTCAGCCACTGCTAAGGGGGTAGTGCTACATCTGCATTGGGCAACCTACACATGCCTGCAAATTGTACAGTATCAAAATGCACTCTGCTAGGCGGTTTACTGTCTCCTGGTAGTACCTCTTGATCATGGAGGCAACTTCCTGTGATATTTTAAAAATCATATTTTTATTTATTATGATCAAGAGCAAAACAATGGCATTCATTTTTTCTTAGGTAAATAGGAAGTAGCGCATATGAATATTTCATGATTATGATTTACAATCAGTGGTTGGAGACCTAGGCTCCTTTTTCATATGATTACAAGGTTAAACTTAAAGTTTACTGTATGTAAACCCTCACCTTGTAAAACAACCTATTCAGTTTAAAATAGATATGAAAGGTAAAACATTTATATATATATATATATATATATATATATATATATATATATATATATATACATTATAAACACTTAAAAAAAAAAGTGATCACATTCCTTCTGTTCTCAGCTGCATAACAGCTGTGGGAGAAGAAACTGTGGAAGAGAGCAGGCTGAGTTCCCAGCATGGCTAAAGAACTGACCACACTTCTTCTGCTGTTTAGTGTTGTGGTCAGCTTTTAATAGGAAAGCAGAGGGACTGGCAGGAACACCAGGGATTTCAAACAAAGGAAACAATACAAACAGAACAGGATACTTTTTCATACAAATGCATGGTACAGCCAACACATGGGATTTGTAGGGCGCAGAGAGCAGTGCACATGAATACAACTAATGTGCACTGGTCATTCCAAACAACCAGAAGCTAGAAGGAAAAGGAGAGGTTCGGGAGCTCACAGGGGACATTACAAGGATGCAGAAATACACAGTAAGAAACAGTTTCATGAAAAATAGATTACCAGGTCCATTAAAGTGTTACTAAACCCACAACAGTAAAATCAGTATGTATAAGCAGTAAAGCATGCTTGTTTAACTCACTGTGGAACCTAAGGGGTCAGACCTCTGCATTGTGTAAAAAGGCTGTTTGATCCTGTCTTCTCTGATCCTTCCCTTCTTCCACAGTCCCCAATTCATCTGATGATAGAACAGAGCCTTGGGGAGACTACACATACTTAGTTTGGTTTGTACTGCTAGAGAGTTTTTTTTCTTGGGAGAGTGCATGTGATTAGCACAGAGCCAATCAGCACTATCCAGACAGAAGGTCAGGGGCCCTGCAGCCTCATAGGACAAATCAGGGGAGAATGAAAAACTCTTCTACAAGCTTTAACCAGTGCTCTGCTGGGCACTGATAGAAGTCACAAGACTGCTGTAACTGCTGATATAAAAAGGTATTTAGCAGTTTATATTTAGTAAAATAATTGCATTTCCATGTTGTGTGTACCGTGGGAGACCAGATATAGTGATTGCAGGGTCCAGGGTTTAGTAACACTTTAAGTAATGGATATGTATGGTTTAAGCGAAAAAAGATCTTGTTTAATGTCACTTTAACTGCTTTGCTGAAAAATCCACAAGAAGAGTACAAGAAATAAAACTCATATTACTGAAACAGCAGAATGATTCAGAGGCATGACCCATTCCCTTCACTTTCTACCCTGTATGGCTCGGTATAGACTTTTCAATTAAATTATAATAACAACTGTACAAAAAGTAAGTTGAAATAAAACAATTTATTGCATTACAAACAAATGGTAGGATGTCTTGGATTATGCAATCTTAAATATCTGTCTTTGCTCTATGTGCTTTATTGGATGTTGAAACCTCTCAGTAATGGCCATCTTTGACCACTAGGTGGGGCTATCTGCCCTTGATGGCTGTCTAATAGCTAAACATAGCTCTGTATAGCTGGCTGCTGTATCTGTATGCTTGTTTATGTGACATCACATTTGTCAAGGGGCAGACTGACAACTCATGGGGCCCCCGGGCAATAGGGGATCATGGGGCCCCTATCTCTTTGCCCAATCTCAAAAAAGCCTATGAAAAAGGTACCAGGGGCATCTCATGGGGCCCCCTACTGACCCCGGGCCCTCGGGCAGTGCCCGAGTTTCCAAATGGTCAGTCCGCCCCTGCATTTGTATATTGCAATGTGAGCATTTCTGGAATCGGTATGCTTGAATATGTTAAATAAAGTTCTTTCTGACAACAGAAAAAAAAAATAAAAACAAATAAGACTCAACCTAAGAATTTTTTATGAATATTAAAAATAGTATACATCTATATAGCCAGAGTTCAGCATATTTAAGGGAATTGTGCTAAACGTTTAGGCTCAATGGACATATATTATTTTTAATATTCATAAAAAAATGACATGAGAGACAAAAGGGTGAATTGTTTAACACAACTCATATTGATATATCTGGCTCATTTAGATGGTGATGTGGCCCATAGCATGAACCATAGTCCCTTTGGCAAATATAAACGGTTTCATAATATGAAATTATTATGGCCAATGCACTACAGACTAATATTATAAATTAGTTTACAAAGAACTTACTTAGCTAATATAAACCAGTGTGTAAAATTTTCTCTTACCGAAGCTGGATCATAGTAGTGCAGGTATGCGGGATCTTCTCTGAGAATAAACTTCCTCACTTTCCAGTTTTTCCTTCTGTGTCCCTATAAATGTGGGTATGAATTAATCAATAAGAAATATTTGAAATTCTGAACAAACACACTCCAAAGTTAGGACAATGCACTTAAAGAATTCCTTGGAGACCCACCAGGTCACCAGAACAAGTGTCCTCATTTTTCTGGGGACAACCCAAACTTTGGGATCTTCTTTTACTTTCATGTTCAATGATAATAATAAAGAGGACAAATAGGGAGGGTGAATGTTGCTAAACAGATAACAGTAAACCTGATATGGGCTCCAAGCCCTCTCCACCACTCTTTTGCCTTTAGTTACACTTTAACGTGGATTCTAAAGGCTCCAGGCTTTTGACCTTCATGCAGCACAACCCCCCCCCCCCCCTTCCTGCCAGCCCTGAGCCCCATCGTGATCCAGCAATGTGCCTCGGCTCTCCGGGGACTCTCCCTCCTCATTGGCTAAAACAGCAACGTGATCCATTGGCTCCCACTACTGTCAATCACAACCAATGAGGAAAGAGAGGGGGCAGGGTCAAGCTGCGGCTCTGTGTGTGAATGGACACACAGAGCAGCAGCTCGGGAGCAAACCTGCCTTGGTGCCCCCATAGCAAGCGGCTTGATTTGGGGGCACGTGACAGGAGGGGGGCTAGGAGAGCCTGCGGGGGACCCGAGAAGTGGGGGGTTAATGCTGTTCTGTTCAAAATCACCACTGCACAGTGCGGGTAAGTATAACATGTTTATTATTTTAAAAAGAAAAAAAAAGCCTTTAATGTCACTTTAACCTCCCTGACGGTATGATTCTTTCCGATTTTTGGTGCTGAAAACGGTACCATTTTTTTGCATGGAAATATGTAGTTTTTTTATTGTAGGCCTTTTTTTTTGTAATTTTTAGGAATAACTCACTGAAATCTGTTCGAACAAGAGTCTAGTAAACATCCCGGGTATGATAAAATTTGAAACACGAAATCATAAATTATAATTTAATAAATACTCATAAAAAATAATAATATAATAATACATTTAATTCAATAATATAATCAAACCAAAAACACTGAAATTTGAAATATAGCGCCAAGTTCGCACATTGCTAAGCTCAGTCGCAAAATCGTTTTCAGTGTCTGATGACGAATTTCCCCCACTAATCATTATCACTCAATTCTGCAAGTGGTTCTGATTTATTATCGCTGTTCTCTAGCTGATCTAAACCGCTTTTGACCTAAAGGGACACTTTTTGGACGCCAGTTTCCAGGCAGAAAGAACAGACAAAATGCAGGCAGGGCGCCGGACAAAGCACTCGGGACAAAATGTATGTGAAATTGGTTGAGACAGCAATGTTTTACTATGTAAAATGTAAAAAAAAAAAAATGACATTTTTTAAAATTTTTAAATTTCCCGCCGCCAGCGGCGGCGGCGCCCGTATGTCCCGATGTCACAGGGACAGGACACAGAAGCCGGATGCCGGCATCGGCCGGAGGAGATGGCCGGGGATGCTGCAGGGGACACATCGCGGGAGCGCAGGGTAAGGTAAGTGAAGAACAAATGCCGGAGCAGTGCCGCATGGTATTCCCGAGTGTAGCTCGGGGTTACCGCTCTTGGTACTGAAATGTTACCCCGACCTACACTCGGGAATACCGCTAAGGAGGTTAATTGCCTGTTTAGGTCTAGGGAAGACGTGGGCAACTGTTGTGGAACTACATGTTCAATGAGGCATTGCAAGACTGACGGGTAGATTTACTAAAACTGGTGCACTCAGAATCTGGTTCAGCTGTGCATGGTAGCCAATCATTTTCTAACTTTGGCTTGTTCAATTAAGCTTTAGCAATAAAACCAGGAAGCCGATTGGTTGCTATGCAGAGTTGCACCAGATTTTGCACGCTTCAATTTTAGTAAATAACACCCAAAGTTATAAGCATGACTCCCAGAGGCAGAGGCATGATGGGAAGACTGACAGCTACTCACAAAGTCAGAGGCATAATGGAACTTGTAGTTCCACAGCAGCCCCAGGTCTTGGGGAACAAAAAAGATTTACTCCTCTTTGTAGAAAGAAATGCTGGTGATCGTGCTAAGATATGGACTTCAAACTTGGATCAAGTCTAAATCCATATACAATATGTTGAGGTTTGGTTCACACTGGTGCCCTTTTGCAGGCTGCAGCACAGCAGCCCATTCATTTTAATGGGATGCCGTGCCTCACAAAACGCAGAGAAAAATTCCCTTCACCTTTCCAGAAATCGCAGCCTGCACTGGGAATGCACTACAGTGCGGATCCCAGTGTGGGGGTGTGCAATTAACATTATTATCCTGCATTTTGTGTGTGGGTGGTTGCAGCTGCGAGATGAATTGTGGGTTGTTGCAGCTGAGTGATGAAGTGCGGGTTGTTGAAGCTGCGTGAAGTGTGGGTGGTTGCAGCTGCGAGATGAATTGTGGGTTGTTGCAGCTGAGTGATGAAGTGCGGGTTGTTGCAGCTGCGTGAAGTGTGGGTGGTTGCAGCTGAGTGATGAAGTGTGGGTTGTTGCAGCTGCGTGATGAAGTGCGGGTTGTTGCAGCTGCGTGAAGTGTGGGTGGTTGCAGCTGAGTGATGAAGTGCGGGTTGTTGCAGCTGCGTGATGAAGTGCGGGTTGTTGCAGCTGCGTGATGAAGTGCGGGTTGTTGCAGCTGCGTGAAGTGTGGGTGGTTGCAGCTGAGTAATGAAGTGTGGGTTGTTGCAGCTGCGTGATGAAGTGCGGGTTGTTGCAGCTGCGTGAAGTGTGGGTGGTTGCAGCTGAGTGATGAAGTGCGGGTTGTTGCAGCTGCGTGATGAAGTGCGGGTTGTTGCAGCTGCGTGAAGTGTGGGTGGTTGCAGCTGAGTGATGAAGTGCGGGTTGTTGCAGCTGCGTGATGAAGTGCGGGTTATTGCAGCTGCGTGATGACGTGTGGGTTGTTGCAGCTGCCTGATGAAGTGCGGGTTGTTGCAGCTGCTTGATGAAGTGCAGGTTGTTGCAGCTGCATGAAGTGTGTTTGGTTGCAGCTGCGTGATGAAGTGTGGGTTGTTGCAGCTGCGTGATGAAGTGCGGGTTGTTGCAGCTGCGTGAAGTGTGGGTGGTTGCAGCTGAGTGATGAAATGCGGGTTGTTGCAGCTGCGTGATGAAGTGCAGGTTGTTGCAGCTGCGTGATGAAGTGCGAGTTGTTGCAGCTGCGTAATGAAGTGCGGGTTGTTGCAGCTGCGTGATGAAGTGCGGGTTGTTGCAGCTGCGTGATGAAGTGCGGGTTGTTGCAGCTGCATGATGACGTGCGGGTTGTTGCAGCTGCGTGATGAAGTGCGGGTTGTTGCAGCTGAGTGATGAAGTGCGGGTTGTTGCAGCTGCGTGAAGTGCGGGTGGTTGCAGCTACATGATGAAGTGCGGGTGGTTGCAGCTGCGTGATGAAGTGCGGATTGTTGCAGCTGCGTGAAGTGTGGGTGGTTGCAGCTGAGTGATGAAGTGCGGGTTGTTGCAGCTGCGTGATGAAGTGCGGGTAGTTGCAGCTGCGTGATGAAGTGCGGGTTGTTGCAGCTGTGTAATGAAGTGCGAGTTGTTGAAGCTGCATGATGAAGTGCGGGTTGTTGCAGCTGCGTGAAGTGCGGGTGGTTGCAGCTGCATGATGAAGTGCGGGTTGTTGCAGCTGCGTGATGAAGTGCGGGTTGTTGCAGCTGCGTGATGAAGTGCGGGTTGTTACAGCTGCGTGATGAAGTGCGGGTTATTACAGCTGTGTGAAGTGCGGGTTGTTGCAGCTGCGTGATGAAGTGCGGGTCGTTGCAGCTGCGTGATGTGCGGGTTGTTGCAGCTGTGTGATGAAGTGCGGGTTGTTGCAGCTGCGTGAAGAAGTACGGGTGGTTGTAGCTGAGTGATGAAGTGCGGATTGTTTCAGCTGTGTGCTGAAGTGCGGGTCCCGCAGCAGCTTCCACCCGTACTAGTGTGAACGAAGCCTAAAACACATATATAGTGTTATGATCCGCCAGGTGGTGCCTCTGGCTGCCCACTTGACAGACCTACCCAAAGCGTGGAGTCTAAGTCCCGGTCTGTGCTTTCACCAGGGCCCCTGATGGTGGGGTTGGACTTGTAACAGACCAGGACCAGGTCACGACCTCTGAGCAGGCCCACCAGTGGCAGAGGGAACCTCCGGGGATGTATAGGTACCGGGAGAGCCAGATGTGAGGAGGCCGGCAGGACCTAGCAGGATGGATCACGAGCAGTGGTCCCGTGGGGTAGGCGAGGTACAGAATCGGCAGGCGGAGAGTAATCAGGTCACACGCAGGGTCAGCAGGATAAGTCAGTCCGCAGATAGGTCAAACAAGCCGGGAGTCAGGAGGGGAGAAGGCAGAGTAGTCAGGGCAATCCGGGTCAAACACAGGAGAAGGCAGCGTAGTCAGGACAATCCGGGTCAAACACAGGAGAAGGCAGCGTAGTCAGGACAATCCGGGTCAAACACAGGAGAAGGCAGCGTAGTCAGGACAATCCGGGTCAAACACAGGAGAAGGCAGCGTAGTCAGGGCAATCAGGGTCAATTTTTCAGGTACAGGAACTCAGGAACACAGATAGACCTTGCGGCAATCTGTGACAGTGCAGGGCATCTTTAAATATCGCGCCCTGCACTGTCATTGGCCGCCCGGGACGCGCCCCCGGGCTGTCATTGGCCGCCCCAGGCGCGCCCGCGGCTCCTACTACGCATGCGCGGCGTCCTGTCAGCCGTGGCCCGCCGGGACCTGGTGCTTGTGTCCCGGCGTGAGCCACCGCTAGTGCGCGTGCGCCGGGGGAGGCGCCGCGGCGGTCCCTGACATATAGTCATTTCAGTTGAGACCCAAAAACTGAAACAATGGGTCATAATGTTATGGACCACAGTGGGACAAAACGTTCCTCTAAATTAGGTGCCACTGGAACCAAACCAAATTAGTCCTGGATGGAAACAATGTGTAAAGCCAAACAATCCCAACACAGATGGAACAGCAGCCTGTATGGAAGGTTTTAATTCCACTGGGGAGGGACTACACTAGAGTCCAGATAACAAACCCATTTGTTCAATGGAGTGGCAGAAAAAATGTACATATGACACGATGAAATACAGCAACGCTTTAACACTGTCCCAGTATTCACACCATACTTGTGGACAGGAAACCACCATGATCAACTATGAGTAAGCAATGAGCCCACATAGGAGGAAAGAAAAACTCCTTTCCATAGCTAGATTGGTCACTGCAGGTTATTCTCCATCAACAAGACCAAAGCAGGTCCATAGAGGTACGAAACAGCAGCGATCTGTCAGATTTTGTTTTGTTCAGCCCTGTGGTTGAACAAAAAATCTTTGGGTGTGTTCTCAGTTTTAGAAACGACTATAACAAATTAAGTTTTTAGTAAAGGATAAAAGAGCTGTAAATTCTGGCTGAAACAAAAATTCAGTTTCGTACTTCTGACCGTGAGCACACAGAAACCCCTGCTTTGTTTGTGGTTATGTGTGTACTAGGCAAACCACCTTTCATAGGAGTGTGATCAGTACACAATATAAATAACTTCGTAAAATGTTAGTGAAAGAGGAAGTGGTATGTGTGACCACAATGGGGAGGTCACAGTTCTCAATTGTAAACTCCTACGTGTTCACCACGCTGTGTGAAATTTGTCTCTTTAGCACATTGTTGTTAGTTACTGTATATAATATATCTATATATATAGATATATATATACAGTGCTCAGTATAAATAAGTACACCCCAACAGATTTGTCAGAAGACCTTTACTTTCTTTTCAGAATCAGGGCGTTATTTAACAAAGAAAACCCCTCCCCATTTCATGCTGTCAGTAATGACACCACATGGAAGAGAATTGTCACAAGGCCTGAGAAAGAAAATAATGTCTTTATGCAAGACAGGCGAAGGCTACAAGAAGATCAGCAAAGCTCTACTTATCAGTCAGAATACTGTAGCAAAAGTGATACAAAAATTTAACAGAGATGGAACTGCAACCATCTCACAGAGATGTACAGGCTGTCCACAGAAGTTAACACCTCGACAGGAGCATCTTCTGATGAGAAGGGTTGAAGAAAATCGCCATGCAAGTTCACTACAGTTAGCTAAAGAAGTAGAAAACCAAACTGGAGTGATTGTTTCCCATGACACAATAAGGTGTACACTGCAGAGGAATGGTATACATGGGTGTATTCCAAGAAGGAAGCCTCTGCTAAAGCCCATGCACAAAAAAGCCTACCTAGAATTTGCCAAGGCCCATGCTAAAGAAAAAGACTACTGGGACTCTGTACTCTGGTACTCTGGAGTGATGAGACCAAGATAAGTGTTTTTGGAATTGATGGCTTCAAAATTTTATGGCATTGCAAAGGTGAGGAGTACAAAGAAAAATGCATGGTGCCTACAGTGAAACATGGTGGTGGCAGTATTCTTCTGTGGGGCTGCATGAGTGCTGCTGATGTCGGGGAGCTGTATTTCATTGAGGGTATCATGAATTCACAGATGTACTGCTCTATGTTGAAAGAGAAGATGCTACCATCACTCAGAGCCCTTGGTCGTTGTGCACTTTTCCAACATGACAATGATCCAAAACACACATCTAAGACCACTGTTGCATTTCTGAAGAAGAACAAGGTGAAAGTGATTCAGTGGCCAAGTATGTCTCCTAATCTGAACCCAGTCGAACAACTATGGGGAATTCTGAAGAGACACATTGAGCATCATGTTTGCATCAACTAATTTAAGTAAGACTGAAGATTTTGTAACCTAAGTTATATTATTAACCTTACTTTCATGTAATGAGCTAAACAAATGTTCTATAAAACTCAGTTTGGTCAAAATATTGGAAATTGTTCTTGTTTTCATTGAGATCTTGATTAAAATCTTACTTTTAAAAAGAGGTATACTCATTTATGCTGAGCACTGTATATACAGTATACACAGTATATACTGTATATATACAGTATGTAGCACCCTCCTCGTTTAGCTAGGAGGAGCTGGAGTCCAATGGTTAGTCAGGAGCTGAGTAGCAGTTCAGGTGCAATAGCCAGATGGGTCAAATTGTGGTCAGGGCTGAGAGGCTCTGCAGGCCAGCCCCCTTTGGAATTTCCCCCTGCTCTGAAATTTTCAGAGGAATACCTTAGAGGCAATGGGTGGATCTGAGAAGTGTCTGGTTGCACTCTTGAGGGACCTCAGCTAATCCTCAACAGAAGGTTTGGCAAGGGTCTGGGACTCCATTAAACGTGTTGGAGCCTGCTCAGTGAGAGGAGTGTGGTTGGAATGGGGAGTGTGGACAGTTGAGAGGAAGATGTGAGTTTGTGAGGAAAGAGGCTGCCTGGAGGCCTAGTGGGATGGGGCCTTCCTGCGAACCTGGAAATAGAAATGAGGAAAGCTCAGAAATTACTGCCCCCCTGAGCGAGGACCACCTGTATAGCAGGAAAGGAGGAGCCCAGGCTTGGTAGCAGCAGCCAACCCACAAGCACAAGGAGAGAATCTGAGTGAGTACACCTGCACTCCCTGGGTGGATAGGGGAAGGAGCACTCTGGTGGGAAACCAGATTAGCCCACTACCGGTTCACCCATTTAAATGGGCAGGAGCCAGATCCCCTGCTCAAGAAAACCTCCGGATTGCTTGGTGAGGAGGAGAATCTAGGGTCTGGGGTGGTACATCAAGGAGACTCTGGCTAGCTCTCCAACAGAGACTATGCTGCAGAGAAGCTTGTGAATAGTTTGACTTCAATTGTCAGTTCCCTTGGGCATCCTATACCCCTCTTACCCTATCCCAGTTCTAAATCCAATTCATAAACAACAAAACAAAAGCTCAAGGACTCATTTCTGACTTTGAATGCAAGCTTGTGTGGAGAATGCAGATTGCCTGGCTGTGCAGAACTATAGGAGGACCCAAATCAAAAGCAACCCCTAAGGGGGTAGTGCTACAAGTATATACATATATATATACTGTATATATATATATATATATATATATATATATATATACATATTTACAGAAGATTATTTGTTGAGTTCCACACTTTAATATGCTCCCTAAAAAAACATTTGACCTACATAAAACTGGAGGCCTAATGAAAAAGCTGATTGCTTTGAAACGCGTTACCGCACCCTTCCTGCTGCTCCACATTACGTTCTGATGTCACTTCCGCCCGACAGCCATCTTTGTTGCGTTCCAAGCTGGTTCCTACCTACGTGACACAGCCCATGCTGGCTGGAGAGGCACAACACCTGCCAGGAGACCCGGCTCTCTCACGCACCGTGGCCCCCTAGATATCCACCTGCCCTCCCTGCTCCTCCCATGGGATCAGTAAAGGAAAACCAGCCATCACATTAGCTGTATCCCCTGGAACCCATCCAAGCCTATCCATCATGCTTATGGTACTACGCCCCGGATGACGTCCTTCCCATATATTTTGATGTCTGAATAATCTCTACCTCCTGTGAGTTACTTATATTTGTGTGCAATAAACTGTTACTTTTATACTACACTTAGTCTGGCGTACCTCTCTCTTCTCTAATTTCTCACTACAGAGTTCCACTTAGCTCTAGAGGGTGCTGCCTCACGACGGTGCCATACCTTGCAGCGTTTAAAGAAAACCCCCCTCCCCTCTCACCCAGAACTACCCAAGCTGCATTATCTCCTATCTCCACCTAACAACTCATATCTCCTCCACTACTTACCCCCCTCCCCCCCTGGTTTTGGAGAAGTCCCTATACATCCCTGTAGCTGAACTTCCTTCATCTCCCTATTGACTCTTGTGACTATTATATCCACAACCACCTCTCCTGCGCCAATATTCATTTTCCTTTTTTATAAAACTGTATTGCAGAAGCATGAGTAGTGGGGGTAACAACAGCTACTTAGCCTGTGGGTGGGGGAATCCCTTACGCTGATACAGAAATGCTTAATACTTTCCCCCTATTTCACCAATTGAAATTTGATCATTTTTTTTAGTAATAAGATTAGGCTTTTATATTTAAACTGACCCTGTCTAGGTAGCAAAAAATCCTTAAAAAAATATTTAATGCATAAGGTACTGGGCAAATGCTTGTGTCCCCCACACTGTGCTGTGCTTTTATGGAAATCAGCAGTGACATAGGGGCTGGAAGATGGAACCACAACATACAGTAGGTGACACAGGCATCCAACACTGCTATACAAGGGCTCTTTTTCTAGAGAGAATAGATATTCCCCCCTTCTGAATGTAGCACCCTCCTAGGTAGTTAGGGGGAGCTATTGTTAGTCAGAGGCTGAGTAGCAGCCTGTGGTGACAGTCAAAGGGGGGGGCAAATGCAGGTCAGAGCTGAGAGGCTATGCAGGTCAGTTCCTTGATACCTACCCCTGGGGGGAGGTGAGGAGGGACTGGCCTTCAAACTTGGAGGACCTTGGCTAATCCCCAAGCAGGAGGCTTGGGTATAGGGCCAGGGTAGCCTTCAAATGTGTTAAAGCCTGCTCAGCAGGAGGAGAGTTTGGGTGGAAGATGAAGTGAGAGGCTGGAGAGTAGGAGCCTAGGAGGGAGCCCAGATGGGAAGAGGCACACCTACAGGCAGAGAAGCTGTAAAGGGGGGAGGACCTGATCATGGCGCCGACAGGGTGCTTGTTGTGAGAGCTCTGGAAAAACAGGGCTCCTGTGACCCGCCAGCAATAGCTATGCCCAGGAGGGTGTGAGTTACTGGGGTGTCTTGGGCTGTCTCGCCTGGAGGTGTCCTGTTTTTGTGGGGTGCATCGCGTGCTGTCGGCCTAGGGCGGTGGTGCAGACGGAGGACGGTGTGCTGGGTGCCAGCCGGAGAGGAGGTGGAGTGGAGCAGTGAATGCCGGGCAACCATGTGGCAGCTGTAGAGGAGCACTGGGAGGCTCAGGCACTGACCGGGGAAGAGTGGAAGAAAACCTGCTCACCAAACTCTGGTTTAATAAGGATCCAGTGGACCCCAAGGAGGGTGACCCCCCCCCCAAAAGTGACAGGATTAGATCACATTTGAATGCCCTGGAAACCTCAGTGGGAGGAGGAAGGAGAACCGTAGCAGCGTTCAGAGCAGTGGCAGCAAAAGCAGATGAAGGTGGAGTAGAGGAGATATGCGAGGGGCAACAGAAGATGGTGAGTCAAAAAGTTTAAATGGACTGGAACTGTTTAAGAAACATTTGGGGGGATCACCCGGAGGGCTCAGAAGGAATGGAAGAGGAGACACAAGAGAGGAAAAAAAAAGTTATAGAGACCCTCAGGGAGGAAATTGGTGGACGGATAAACAGGAATAATTAAGGGACATTAGTCCAGGTGAGCCATAACCCCAACCTATTCTGCAGAAGTAACTCTCTTGCCTTGGAATTAAAAAAGATAGAGAAAATACACTAAAATCATGAAGAGCAAAGCTGCAAAAGGGGGAGGGTCTAAAACATCCCAAATAAGTACAATCATAATATATGCCCTCACAAGAGAAAAATCCAGAGAGTCAAACCCCAGAGAGACAATAGGGAGTAAGCAGAAGACGGGAGATGGAAAGCAGCATCAGCGATCGTTCCAGGTTGTCTCTGGGAGTATCCAATATGAGCCAAAGTGTAGAAACTGAAGATATAGAAAAAGAGTTGGCCATAAAAAATGTTGAAGAACAAGAGAACACTTCACAAATGCCTACTAAAAATGAAATAGCAGAAATGTTTATGACATTGGAACGGTCTATAAAACAGGAGATTGCGGTAATACATAAAGACCTGGGGCAAGTTCTGTCACAGGTAGAAGAAACTGAGGGAAAACTGGATAAACATGCCCAAGTAATAACCAATCTAGAAAAACAGGTGGAGGAGATGCGAAAGGAGCAAAGGAGACTGCTATATAAATTCGAAGACCAAGAAAACAGAGATAGAAAGAGTAACCTGAGGATACGGGGTTTGGCCGAGACTACACAAGGAGATTTGATGGAGATAATGAAGAAAATATTCAATGCAATAATGGACAGATCAGTAACAGAGCACTTGAAAATCAATAGAGTACATAGAATAGAAAGAGCCCAAGGAACTGCGAGTGAAAATCCCAGAGATGTGATTGTGCGATTTCATCACTACAAAGATAGAATAGATCTATGGAACAAGATAAGAGGGATACCAGTAATAAAATATGAAGATGCAAGTCTACAGATTTTCGATGATACAACATCGGAAACACTGGGCAGAAGGAGAATGTTGAAACCACTACTAGAACAAATAAGAAAACAAACTGTACAATACAGCTGGGGATTTCCAGCAAGTTTACTTGGATGGAGAGATGGCCACTCTGCAAGACTGAGGTTCCCAGAAGATCTTGGTGACTTTTGTGAGAGACTAGAATTATAGAAAATAGACATTCCAGGATGGGAAGAGGGGGTAAAGGAGAATAGCGGAATAGAGAATGAGAGATGGCAGTCAGTCCACAAAAGAAGAGTTCATCAGAGATAAAATAGGAGCGGGAGAGAGGGAATGGGGCGGGGGGGGATTTTTGGAAGTCGTGAGAGGACTTTTTTTTTCTCCTCTCCTTCTCTTCCTCTTAATCAGGGTGAAAATTTTAGAAGATAGGTGGTAAATGGGGAGCCATATATACATCCAGACATGCGACCCAGGGATTGGGAACGCGGCCAGGGCGGGTGTATGTGGTCAGAGCTCCATCCTAGTCACCTAGTATGTAGCACAAACATACATAGATAAAAATTAGTCTTATCCAATATTTGTATTTATCAATACTTTCTTTTAGACCATCTGGTATATAAATTCTTCTGTAGGGTAAGCTGAAAAGCATATGTAATGGAAGAGTTTCAATATTTAAAAAAATGATTATGCTGATTCTCATACCTGCCTGTTAAGACTCTCCAGTGGGCCTAGGTTAATAAAGTGAAACTAAACTTTCTCAATCAACGTGAACTATTTGTATTCCTTCTTCTGCTATCATTAGTAAATAGTTAGGAAGGTATATTATATTTACTAGTTTTAATTTTTTTTTTTTTTCACATTTCATCAGTTGCTTCCTGGTTTCTGGCCTAGACCAAAATGACGTCATACATCCCAGGAGTATTCATGGGTATTTTTATTTCTTTCATCTGGAGGAGGAGGGGAGGAAGGGTTTTCTCAGCTAAGCAAACCTTTCTGCCTGCATGCCTGAACTAAGGGCAGATGGATTCCAGGACATAAACACTACATGAAGTATCTGCCCTAACTCAAAATGGCTGCAGCTGGAAATATTAGGTGGGGGGGGGATTTTAAACTGATTTCTCAACAAAATAAAGAATGGAGACATGTATGGATGGGTAGGTGAGCTTTGAATATTAAACATTAATTTAGTAGTAATTTCAGTTTGTGGTGCTTAGATTCATTTACATTATGCTTTAAAGCATATTGTGTGGGACCGTGGCATATGTGTATATACATATTTGTATAAAACATGGTTTCAATTAACCATGCCCCTTAAGACCTTTTCACTGTTTGGTCACACCTATCAAAAGTCGTGGTTGAGGTTGTTCCCTATTCATATATTTGTTGCAATAACAAAATGTTGGGATGTAATGGTGCTATTTCATACTGTGTTCTATAGAACATACTGACCTGTTTCAGTAAACATCCTTGCTTGACAACTAGACCTCGAAATTCTTCTCTGAGAAGGGCATCATCATCACTAGAATTCTCTTCACAGAAAAATCCACTATCAGGCTGCAGGGTAAGAACATACAGTAGATATTTAAGCAAACATTTTCTTTAAATAAAGGGGATTTACACATAAGGCTCCTTGTACTTGGAGCCATCCTGCTGCAGAGCGTCCCTCCTAGAGTTTTTAGTGCTCCCATTAGAGACAGGTGTAGAATCCAGCCCCCCTGCAGGAAGCCTGTCAAAATCTATGGCGGACTGCAGCTGAAGGGGGCTGAATGTTATACCCTGTATGGTAGGGCCCAGAATGTTGATCTTCTGCATCAGAGCTGAAGTGACATACAGGTACTTTAGATGAAGTTGAATCTGGTACTGCGACACAACAAAACATACAGTATTTATCTGTGCAGAAGACATAGTAATTCTCCATTACTCTGGAGAGTTTTGTAGGCAAGAGTGGGACGGTGGTCTTGTTATTAAGAGACGGTGATTGGTAGGGACCACTATTTGGTGAGATAGGGAATCTAATTTTTTTATTTTGGATAAAAGGGTAACACCTCTCACGGAGTATTGTTGGTTTATCCCATTTAGGGAGATATCCCCTCTCTCCCTTTCCTAGTGACACCTTGTCACACCATGGCACATGGGCTGACATTTATTAGGAAGTGGAGCATAATTTTTCCACTGGGAACAAAGACAGCAATAACAATTGCTGGTAACTTGTTACTCCATGTGCCCTGTTCAATATTGGATCTAATATAGATCTGTAAAGCCACCATTTTATTTTCATCCATCCATGTTTTATCCGGTTTTGAGCCTTCATGAAGGGCAAGTGGTGTTCCTCCTGAAGCAGATTGGCTTTTTATATGTCTATTTTACCAACAATTGACATTATCTCAGACCTTTTAATCTGCTTTTAGTCTAGCACTCCTTTCTGTATTTCTATGATTTGACAATAAAAAACATGACAGATATTCTAACCCTTCCCCATTCAAATTAAAAGTTTTTTAAATAGTTTTTTGCATTCGTGTTATATAGATTTTCCCGTACTTCCTGTCCCAGGAAGGGAAAAATGGATAATGCAATGATAAAATTGTTTTTGTTTTTATATATATATGCTAAAATAATAATTCTACATACTGTACAGGCATGGAATTTCTCATCAGTGTGAGACACCAAATTGAAATAAAAATAGTCAACAACAGCTATTTTTAATGATTTTACATGTGCAATGTGCAGCCTTTTACGAGAAAGGAAATTGCTATTTATGTTCTCCCTGTAGATAAAGCTGTATAGCTGCAGACGTTTTTACCCTTGTTTTCAGCCCCTTCTGCGCCCAGCTAATAAGGGCTGCTCTTTAAAAAAAATGAGATGTTAAAGTCTACCTAAACGCAAGAACAACAATTTAATTTATTCCAACTTATGAATCCTTAAATATGGTGGCTGCATTGGTTTTAGGGGGGGGGGTTAACTTTTTTTTTTTGTCAAATAGATTTTTCAAAATGATTGCTATTCTTTTCCTGAGACAATCTCTCTAACATTTCCTCTCCAAAAGGAAAAATATGCTTCGCCATTGTGAACTTCCATGTTTGTATATTGGTCCTTATTGAGAATGGTCATTTGGTTACCAGATTGTACAGCCAGCCACTGTCTCATTTCTGCATTTCTGAAGGCACGTTTACCACCACAGGTGTCTGAGCCCACATGGGCAGGATTGTACATCAGCGGTCAAAGTAGGGGAAGTCATAGACATAAGCTTATGGTATTTGGAATTTGGTTTGCACATTAGTTGTGTTCCCAATACAGATAAAGCACTCAAAGAATGAAAAAAATCACAAAAAGTCCCATTCAATGGCATGGACTTTTGGTATGCGTTTTTGTGTTTTTTCTTTTGGTAGCCCACCCATTCCCATTTATACTCAGCTTTGTAGAGCTTCACTTCTTCCTCTATCTCAGCCGGCGTAAAGTTCTCTGTGAAAGCATTGTGTTGGATGGTTTCAGGGCTTGCATAGTGTTTATGATGTCATGCCCTTATCAGCTGATAGTGTCGAGCCTTCGCAATTGGCTGCTAATGTCTGAGCACTGCATCATGGGGGAGGTCACATGCTTCCCCATACTTATGAGCATTGGCTATTTTGCGCCAGCTGCAACAAAGAAGGGATTGGCAGAGTAATGCGGCAAAGCTGAGTGTACGATTTTTGAGTGGTAGGCTTGCAAGAGACCCATTCACATCAAAGTGACAGAGTCCTTTTAGAGTAATATCCTTCACTTTAATTAAGATAGAGATCTCATATAAAGCACGTATGGACTGAAAATAATATTTAAATATTGGGAATACACTAGTGTTTGAATCTTCATGTGGCTGATAGTCAAAGACAATGTGAAGTTTTCAGCATATTTGCTTGTGTGTCTTCCTCGTCCTCGAAGTAGGTCATGACAACTTTCACTTTCTTACTATGTCATTCACAAATTTTGGATTTATTTTACATTATTGAGAAACTGACAGAAAATGTAATACCTTCATCTCACTTTTTGATGGTTGTAGATGAAGTGAAACTAAGAATTCTGCCAAGGACTTCTTACCAATGCAAGTCACAAAAAAAAAAAGGAAGTACATAGTTCACTCTGCCAGCAGCTTCTCAAATAAGAACCTCTGAAGACAGGGGGTGGTTTTTAATGAGGAATGGAAATTGAAATCACTGTGAAGAAAGCTTTCTGGTATATGTTAACTATGATGTGTTACTTTTGCCGTACTGCATCAGATGAACACAATAACTCCAGCCTCAAATTGTCCAGATTGTAAATCTGTTACAGTACTCACAGAATACCTGTCATGACCTCTACAATCTCTGCCAGGACATCCAATGGTTCTTGTAGAATCCATGCCAGGACTTCAAAAGGTGCTCACAAATCCCTGCTACAAGTTCCAGACTTCCGTGAAACAACCCTGGGCACGCCCTCTGATCAAAAGGGTATTTATGCTCCATCCCTGGAAGGGGCTGGTGCTGTGTCCTCTTGCCCAGCCACCCTGCTTTGTGCAAAAGATATACACTACTGATTGGCTGTTTTGTGGCCGATCTGGATTAACCCGACCTCCTGCCCAAGACCTCTGCTTGAATCTGACCACTCTTTTGCCTGCTGCCTGCCTATGACCTCTGCCTGGATCTGACTACTTTTTTTGCCTAATATTTTGAGTACACTCTCCATACTGTAGCTGTTCTGTTCAAACTACCCCCTTGGTGGGGCACCCAAGAGGACTGTGACCTGGTAACAGCTTGCAGCAAAGTAAACTGGGACAGCTACAGTTCTGGCCCATCTCCACCATCAGGAGCTCTGGTGAAGACTAGCTCTCATTTAGATTCTGCGCCTCAGAAGAATCTGCATCACTTGTCAACAAGATTTCACACTCTATCTGTGTTCAGTAGAAGTCCTAAAGATAGCTTCCACTAAAGTTCTTAGCAATATGGCTTTTTTGGGGGGGGGTTCTTGTAATTTTGACTTTACTAATTGTAAAAATGTGAGAGTCTGGCGGAAAGAAGATTGTTTAAATTATGATGCATACAAGAACCATATCTAGGGGCATATAACTATAATGGAACATTTTCTGATTTAGGACCTTTTCACAGGCATTCTGTTTAGGTCCGACTGTTAGCTTTTCAGGTGGACCTAATCAGATGCTCCATGCAGTCCTATAGACAGGTGGATGTAAATAGACTTCTGTCCATTTATACCCACCTACCTCCAAGTCTGTCTAGATCTGAAAAAGACAAGGAAAAGGAATTTGTCCTTTTCTGTTTTTGCAGACCTAAATGTGACAGATCAGAGACAGCCTGATGTAAATGGATAACGGAGTCTGTTTTTTAATTTGCCTGCTCATAGAGCTGTCACAGGTCCGACTGTGTCCACCGGATATAAACTCAATGGGCACTCAATGGGATGTAAAAGAAACTGACATCAGATTCACCAGAGGATCTGCTCACAGAATCCCTGGTGATCAGAGTGGACCCCAATCCATATGAAAGCACCCGAAAGACCAATTAAACCCACTTTTTTATTACATGGATTCAGTCAGTCTGCCTTAAAAGTATATTGTGTGCAGAGTTTTTACTTTTCTTGTATCAATGTGTTTCTTGACCACTACTCTCACACAAAAACCCGGTGGTCCAAAACACACCCTGCCCAGTGCTCCAGTCAAGAACACTGCAAACCTAATCACTGTTGGGAGCATGCAGCACTAAAACGTTAATAATAATAAGACATATGTCTGACACTTTACATTTCAGATAGCCTGACTACATCTATGTATTAATAGGGCTGGTTTGATTCGACTTTAAAGTATATGTAAACCTAATTGTCAGCATCCCATATAAACATGTTAATGTAAGTAATTGTAATCTTTTCTTAATCTGTAGCTTTCTTTAAAATAATAGCTGGTGATCCTGCCATGAAGATCCTTGTTCAGACATTTCCTTTTATAGAGTGACAATACTCCCCTTTTTTTCCAGTTGCACTCCTGTGTTGTCATCCTGAGCTTCTGATGGAGACTACAAGTTGGCATTTCAACAAATATTAAGCAGAGCAGGAAACCCACCCTGAGAAATGGCATGCAGCCATTTCTGGAGAGCATGTAGACCAGAACTGACTACAAAGAGGCTGCAGGTGTTAAGGTGTACTGAGATGCAGTTTAGGATAAGAAAAAGGGAAACACGTTTATTTATTTAAATTACAGTTTTTCAGGATACCAATACAATACAATGCTTTAGAACACTGAATTTCATTCAGTTAGTGTCTATGTCTGCTTTATGGGCCTGTTAACACTAGAATGCCGTGCGGGGAACCTGCATTCCTTTTCCCGCACCACATTTAAATCTCACTGCCCTGGTGATCTGCTGCAGGCGTCAGTGCAAAGTTAACAACACCCCAAACGCATGCATTACTTTTGGTGCAACCCAATTTCAGCCCATTCGATATTAATAGGTTGAAATCACACTGCACAGACCTGAATGTGAATCACACAAGAACATGCGCACACATGCAGTTCCTAGAGTGAATGGCCCTTACGAGTACCACTTTAAACCATACCCTTTGTGATTATAATAATTGTACAGAATATACTTACAAAGTAATATAATGCTTCTGTAGTATCCAGAAAAGTTGTTTCTGCCAAGCCTTCAGCAGCATTTTTGGACACGTCTCCTGCAGGTTGAAGATGACCTTCATTGAGTAAGGCAGAAGCCAAGAGTAGACCTTCTTGGCGGTTTCTGACCGAGTTGTTTGCTTCTAACCAGTCGATTACACAAGTGCCTAGTTTGATAAAGAGAATTGGTAAGTGACTATCAACATCTAATAGTTTATTACTGATAAAATGACCATTAGACATTCAGGTCCCCCCTTTGGGGCCTTGCAGTAAGTAGGTCACTGCAGTATGTTCTATATAAGTAAAATACAGATCACAGGATGTATATTTAGAACATTTACAATATGCTGATGACTTTGTGATACTATATACAGTATGTTTACAGTATTAAAAGATCTACGTTTATGTGACTTTTACCCCCACATATTTGGGATGTTTGATTACAATAGTGTGCTACATGGACATTCTTTGATGTTTTTAACCCTATGGTAATCTTTAGCTACTTGAGTGTTTGGTGGGCTCCACATAGCCCAGTTCAAAACTGTCTTCCTAATAAAACTGAAGCTGACAACTTCAGTTTTTTGGGTAAACTGAAGCCCTGCCCATGAGCAGGATTCACCATTAGACACAGGCCTGAGCCTACAGGCAATGCCGGTTAAAGCTGGACTCTGGGATAAGCAAATATTGTCTAAATACAAGAAGCATGTGTATTCTTTCTTTAATATCAGTGTGCTTTGTGTACTTCTTCCAGGTCTGTGCAATAATCCAGTGTGAAACTTTGCCTGTGTTGCAGCTTCCTGTAATAAGGACCAGTCACTGCTGCTCTCTCATTGTGCAGAGTGACTGGTCTTGTCTCCACTCCCTACTGCAGGAAGATTGTAGTAGGTGAGGCCTGCTAGGTAACTCCCACAGCTCTGCTTTCTGCACAGGCTATGTACAACACAGCAATTATGTCATTTCTATTTTTACAAAGTAATATTCTGGTTTGCAAAGGGATATGGAGCACATAAAAATTAATTTATACTTTTTGTATCTATTAAAGTATTACTAAACCCAGGACCCTGCATTCACTATATCTGGTCTCCCACATTACACAGAACATGGAAATGAATTTTTTTTAGTTAATATAAACTGCTAAATACCTTGTCTCATTAGCAGTATATAGCAGTCTTGTGATTTCTATCAGTATGCAGCTGAACACTGGTTAATCTTCTAAGAGTAGTTTTCATTCTGCTCTAGGAAGATGCAGGATCCCTGACCCTCTGTCTGGACAGTGCTTATTGGTCCTGTGCTGATCATATGCACTCAGAAAAAAAAAAACCTTTCTAGCAATACACACCAAACTGAGCATGTAACTCCACAGGATATGTCTTATCAAGAGATAAGGGGGGGAGCAGTGGAAGAAGGGGAGGATCTGAAAATCAGGAGCAAACAACATTTTACACAATGTAGAGGATTAACCCCTTAAAGTTCCACAGTGAGTATAACAAGCATGCTTTACTGCATATACAGACTGATTTTACTTTTGTGGTTATAGTAACCCTGTAAGGAATATAGTTCAATGAAAGTTTTTGTGCCTGTATTTCAGCTTTATGGATTTTTTAATCTCTTGTGTATTGTATATGTCAGACCCTTACCTAGTTAGGCTGCTAGGCTAAATCTAGTTTTTGGCTTCACTGTAGTGAGTGGAGCAGTGATCTACTGGTTTTGTCTGTTTAGGGTTTCCTGAGCTGGGTGTTTTGATTTCTCTCGCCTGCTTCTGGAGGAAACTTCCAGAATACAGGGCTGAGAGATTCAAATAGCCAACATTGATATATTTATTATGCTCCAGCCAATCCCTGGAATAAAGCGTCCAGAAGATGAGGGGGGGGGGATAAATGTTTGGGAGGCCTGAGCAGAGTTTGCTTTCCTCTCCAGAGACGGGTTCCAGTCCGCCTGGGGCTGCTGCTCCTGGGAGAAAGCTACTGAGACAAGGAATTGAAGTCTGGGTCTCAGCAGGAGCTGGGCTGAGGACCTGCAGAAGACTGCTAATGGATTTTGCTGGAGAGCACTGTTCCAAGTTCTTGTCTGGAGAAAGGATCTTTTATCTCCTTCATTTAGGATCTGTGGATGCTGAATGGCAGACAGCTCCTGGGATACTGTGAGTAAAGACCTTGCTGTAGCCTTTTTGGGTATGCAAGTGCTAAAAGGAAACCAAGTGCCAGAGGATGCTATGTGCACAGGGACTTCTCTAAGGCTCAATGTACACGGGACACTTCTGAACGATGGAAACTGACTGCTTGAAAACGTTGCATTTGCGTTTAGAAGCGTTTTTTAAAGATAACCTCAGGAGACCTTCCAAAATGCCCAGAATGCACTGAAAAACAGTAAAAAAAATTACTATTTCAGACATTTTGAGAGAAATAGAGAGAGCAGAAGCAGAGAGAGCAGTATGTGTTGAGATTAGCTGTCTTTGTTTTTGTGGTGTTTGGATGTGTTCCAGCTCATTTCTGTGCAGAAATTATTGCAGCAGTGTCTGACATATTTTCTTTCATGCGAAACCTCAAAGTATGGTGTACCAGGTCCATTTGAGTACCAGGAAAATGCTTTGCATGCATTTTTCTTGATGAAAAAAGGCTCTAGACAGCATCTGGAAATGGAAGAGTTAAAAACAATTTCCAAACGCAAACGCTTATAAACGCGGTTAGCCACATTTACAAGCGTTTACATGCATTTACAAACTGGCGTTTGAAACGATGATAAAATCTACTCCTGAACACATGTTTGGTGCGTTAAAAAAAACGACTGTAAACTCAGCTGCCTGTAAACCACTGTAAACAACATAGTGTACATGGACACATAGGAAAACATTAGGGAGAGTTCAGGGGCTGCTGAAAAAAAAGCAGAAAAGTGTGAGTTTATCAGCTGCAGTGTACATGGAGCCTAACAGAGTGCTACAGTAGATATACCGGCCATCCCCTGTTACCGCTAGGAAAGGTTTCTGTAGAGAAGATTATTGAGAAGTTTGTCCTCCCAAAGTTGCAGGTATTGTTTTGGAGTTCCTTTGACCCTAAACCCTCTCCTGTTCAGGGTATTCAGCAATAAATTCTAAAAAGACATCCCCTAGACTGAATCTGAATTATTGGTGTGCATGGAACTGTGCATGTGATTGGCAGCCTCTGTAATATTGTGGGAGACCTGGGTAAGTTATCAGCGACCCCTCTGAGGGTAAACGCTATGTGACGGGAGTCATTTTGGGTGGGGGGCCCATGGAACACAGCTCACTTTGGAGAGGTGGAAGACCCGTTTCAGCTTGCCATATCCCTCTTATGTGTAAGTCACCCTGTGCCTGTTAGGGGTACAGGGTGATCTGTCCTAATATTGGGGTGGGGGGTTGTTGATTGTTTAATACCATGTGGTTGCATCCCATTGTTCTATTGTGTGTCTTGCTTGGAGCAAACTAATATGGGATGTATGTGTTTATGTGTATTGGCTTGGTGGGGGGTGTCTCCAGCAGCCTCCCTCCTGACAGGACTGTCTGCTGGTGTGTCTCTTGTTACTAAAGGTAGATTGCCCCGCCCTGAGTCATTATGCAGGGAGGGGGGATTGTCTCCTGAGTGTATATATCTTGTATCTGTGTTAAAATAAAGTAGTCTATTTCCTGATTTACTTCGAGACTGGTGTCGTCTAGTCTTGTTTGGTCTGCTGTGGTGTCTGTGGTCGGTTTTCGGACAGGGAAGCGGTATCCTAACAGAAGTACCCAAGTGCATACTGGGGGCGGTTCCGTTACATGCTACATATATGTTTTGCTTTAAAACACAATAGAAACTATCCATTAGTCACTGTAGGAATAAGAGCAAAGCAGTAAATAAAAAGGGTAATATGCGCATCCAAACCACATAAACTTAATATTACATACAATATAAACTGCAATAATTTATCGTAGAACATAATATGAGGGATTACACACCAGAGAATCAACAATTTTTATCACAGACTTAGAACAACTTTGTCAGATGCTTGTAATAAAAAATATACAACTTTGGTAGATGTGTCCCTGGGTCTCAGCAAGGAAATGAAGCCAATTTTAAGAACAGCCATGATGTATGAATTTCTCCTGGCTCAAACTCCATAAAAATCCAACAGTACTGGAGAAAAGCATATCATAAACAAAGGGACTTACTTGAGGTGATTGATAGCATGAAAAACTGTACTTTGCAAGAATTTATAGCATCCCTCCAAATAGTTGTGGATTGTTTTATCTTTCTAGGCAATACAAATGGCAGATCATGTGTTTTCGTATTTTACCTGTAAAGCAATGATTGAAGACTTTCTTGTCTTTCTCCAGATTTATCTCTCTAATTCCTCGATCTGGATCTTTCATAGACATGTATAACTCACTTTAAAAAAATTATTGAGAGTATTAATTTGTTTAATAGAACATACATGAAACAGTTACTAAAGTTATTTAACTCTTCAGTTTGTAGAGAAAAAAAATGAGTTGGGGTGAAAACATGGATAACCTTAGCAGCAGCTAATTCTTATTCAGAGACCCAACACTAAGGGCCCATTTACAAGTATAAACACATTTTCCTGTGTTGGGGCATTGGTGAGCATCCTAGTGTACAATCTATTCATTTTTTAATGAGGCCTCATTGCATGTCCATGGTCCAGAATGTACAACTTTTTTCCAGTTCCAGTAAGGTGTTTGCACATACGGGGGCCATTGGAAATGAATGGCAGGCTGGCAGCACATCACAAGCTAAACAGTGTGCTGTACTACAGGTGAACATACCCATGAAGATGTGCACACGTGAATGGGCCCTAGAAGAAAGTGTGAAAGAATTCACGAAGTAACTTTGCACATTTTGTGGTGGATAGATCGGGGAAAGGCGATCACTAAGACAGGAAGTAAAGGAAAAACCTTGCTAGATAGAGATAGCAATTACAAAACCCTGACACAGTTCCTTCCTGTTGGGCTGCTTATCTGATACACCTAATGAACAGCCCATTGGGGCTAAGCCGCTACTTCACAATTAGCAGAAGTGTTGTCAGCCTGATGTGAGCCCTCCTTCAGTCGCTCATTGGGCCATTGGGCTGCCTATTAGGTCTAAAGGATAGACAGCCCAACAGGCACGCACCAGGATGGCAACCCTGCAGTCTTGTGAGGCCATGGCTTAGTGCTATGGAAAGGTAAAAAAACATTGTGGAAAAAAAACCCATTATAATAGTTTCACAAGAAAATAATTTGCCTAAAGTGGAAGTAAAGTCGACTTTTTAACTTGTAATTAGCCTATAATTAGACTTACCTGTAGGTACAGTTAATATCTCCTAAACTTGCACTGTTTGGGAGATATTCACGCGGGATGCAGCCAGTGACGTCATTGGCGCATGTGCTCTGAAGGGACGGCAGACCTGTGCCATACCTTTAAAGGCCCCCACGTGCATGCGTAAGATGATCATCGAAGCTCCGCTCCTGAGTATTTCATATGGTCTGATAAGTCTGGTGATGCCTTTTTATTTCTTTAATAAATTATACCTGGCAGTTTTACACTATGGAAGCGTTTCTTGTATTTTACACCTTAGTGACTTGGGAGTCCAATTTTCCATCTTGCATACTAGCCGGAGGAGTTGCCATCTCTGGATGCGATATTTTAATCTACTTAAGCGCAGTTTGACCTATCTGTCACATGCAAGGGTCATTGTGCTCTGGTAAGATGCTATAATGTGCCTCTTTGGAGTGTGGGCTTTTCTCCATCAGTAAAATGAAGATTCAAGTCATCACTTTTCAACTTTCATGGCACTTTTGGTGGTATTTTAATGAGAGGATTTATTTCTTCAAGCACTTGAGCACGTCATCATTGGACTTTATTTGATTGTTGTAATGCACATTTTTACATTTGTATTATAAGTTAGTTTTTTTCTTATGTTCATTTATTTATAGAGCTGCACTTTGTTTCTTTTCTCATATAGTCAGAGCACACGAACCTGGAAGGAAGATGGGGTGAAGATGGAAGCATCGGGGAGCCATGACAGTGCTGTGCTGTGTGCAGGTAGGTCTGTCATCATGTGCTAATATGCAGTGCATATTAGTACATTAATACTTAAACCCGCGGGTAGCCCAATTTTTTTTTATTTTGTGGTGGTTTACTATTGCTTTAATAAAGATGAATACAATAAAACCTACAATGAAACCTACTCAGCATAATGAAAATAGATACTGTGTTTACATATACTTTACATTGCGTTGTTTTTTATATCCGTCTAGAGTTCAGCTTTAGATTCTTAGACAGTTGACTAACCTTAAATTGATTGTGCTTGGTAATCTGATGGAACGCCTTGTGGATTTTCTAGCAAACTTCTGTCCTTCTTGAATACATTTTGATGCCTTTTTTAGATCTTTCACCCAAGCATCACGTTCTTCAAAGTGGGAGGCTTGGAAATAGTGATCCTGCTGTTTAGAAGTGGTCATCTTGAAGACAAGCTAATGAAAAAATAAATTGCTGAATATAAAACCTTTTCACCGCAGTACAGTATTATAATTAGAATAGAATAGAAATACTGCTACAGGGTGGCACGGGTGCGCAAAATCACACACATATATATATATATATATATACATGATTTTGCATTTCCCTACCCGCGCTGCTATTCACGGCCACATCTGTCAATTACTGGGTTCCGGCTGGTGATTACTCACTGGCGCCAGGTGATTTCTGACAATCTTCGATGGGGAACTGTTTTGTTTACTAACAGTTCTCCTCCCTGTCAGCTCGGGTGCACTGTTTTGGATGGCTGTGCAGAGCACAGCCATCCAAAGCAGTGTGCTTACAGTGAAGCACACAGAAACAACCCCCTAGTAAAACATTTCCAGCACACAGTTAACCATTTGATTGCCCCTCATGTTAACCCCTTCCTGCCCAGTGCCATTAGTACAGTGTCAGTGACACCAAGTCAGTTCCCCCCAGTGACACCAAGTCATTTACCCCCAGTGTCAGAATGCCCGCCGCAGTCCCCATAAAAGTCGCTGATCGCCACCATTAATAGTAAAAGTTAAAAGAAAAAATTTCCAGTATCTATACCGCCATTCGTAAACGCTAAAACTTTCACGTAAACCATTTAATTTACACGTATTGGGACTTTTTTTTTAGCAAAGACATGTAGCAGAATACATTTTGGCCTAAATTTATGACGAAATTTAATTTTTCTTAAATTTTTTACTGGACATGTTTAATAGCAAAAAGTCAAAAATATTGTTTTATTATCAAAATTGTCTGTCTTTTTTTTTATAGCGCAAAAAATAAAAAATGCACAGGCCATGAAATACCACCAAAAGAAAGCTCAATTCGTGGGAAAAAAGGAAGTAAATTTAATTTGGGTGCAGCATTGCATGACTGCGCAATTGTTAGTTAAAGTAACGCAGCGCAGTAATGCAAAAAATGGCCTGGTCAGGAAGGGGGGTAAATCCTCTGGAGGGCAAGTGGTTAATGTTTTATTATCGAATGCGGACAATGTAAAGGTAACACTAGCATTAGAGAAAAGTTTTACCTGAATCGAGCAGATTGACAGTTACCGCGATATTCACAAATCTTTCCCAAACTGCTGTTTGAACTAATTCACACCCGCTCCTTATAAAGTAAACTAGTAAAGGCTTCCTTTGGATTTTGAAACCTGATGCATCATGGGATTTTATAATCTGACTGACCAAAATATACAAATCTTCGCGGAATCCAATATGGCGCTAACTTGAAAAGTTCAAAAAAGAAAAATGCAGCACAGATCTATTGCATATGGTATACAAATCAAACTGGGACAACGGTCCCTAAGTGAGTGAAATCTCTCAAACAAGGACACAGAGATTTCTTCTCATCCCCTGTCACCAGGGAGATTCCCACCCTTACTTCCTATTACCAGGGGGATTTCTCACCCCCCTTTCTTTTCCTAAGAAGATTTCCCCTCACATCCGTTCACTAATGGGATTGTCTCGCTCACTTCCTTTTACTGTAGAGATCTGCCCCCTCCCTTCCTATTATTGGAGAGATTCCCTTTCTTCCTGTTACCTCTTGTGAGATTTTCCCTCAGTTCCTGTTATCAGATACCCCCTCACTTCCTATTACTGAAGGGTTCTCCCACCCTTCCTCCTTAATAATGGAGATTTTTCCTCTCACTTCCTATTACTGTGAAGATCTACCCCCCCATACTTATTACTGGAGATATTTCCTCACTTCCTGTGGCCAGGGAGATTTTTTCCTGTCACCATAGGCATGCGCACAGGGTGGGTCTGCTGTGCCTGGACACACCCTAATCACCCCGTGTGTTGCACATTCCCTCTGCTCTACTGATACCTTCCACTTCTCTACTGATACCGTCCATGGTTTAATACATTTTAAAATGTTTGTTTACATTTATTTATACGTTTATGTGTGTATGTAGATTTTCTCTCACTTCCTTTCACCCGTATAATCTTCTCTCAATACCTGTCATTGGGAGATGAAGTGAAAGAAAATCTGCTCAGAGGGGATGTCAAATCTCTCCAATAGAGACATAAACACCAAGATTCAGAGGTGCCCAAGAGACAGCGAGGAAGCACTATGTCACCTCCTCACCGCCTGTCTTAACCCAAAATGCTGCACCATCAATGCTAAAACTAATTAACACAAATTATACAGACAAATAATTAAAAGAATATAGTGAGCGCTCTTAGATAAACAGCAGCTGAACACTTAAGGTACCCACAGTGACCTTTGTAATAACAGTAAAAATAACTAAAGTGTAGCGCTCAATGGATATTATAGTGAAAGGCTCCTTATGAGATAAATTATATCAATAAAGTTCGACAGCTGTAGTTTCCTATGAGGTAGTTATCCCACTGGAAATTGGGACTGAAATAGCAGAAGTGCGCACTCACCAGAAGCGCAGGAATAATGCGCATGTAGGAATAATAATCCTAGATGATCTGTAGTCAGTAGGTGGTGGGCATCCTTCTGTGGTCTGGTTAGTCAGCCTAGTTATGGTAATCTCTGGGAAAATGGCAGCGGCTCAATGCGCGTACGCCGTTTCCCATATCTATACCGCAGACGTCAGTCATGCCTCTGTCCAGCCTCCCCTCTGATGATGTGCCTTAGCACGAAAGGCCTTAGGAGGAGCTGCACAGAGCGTGACGTCATTTTGCCGCCACGAGGAGGCCCGGCGGCCATCTTATTAAGGGTCAGTGACACATTTTATACCTGGATTACATTTGTGCTCGATTTTAGCATGTTTACTACCCTGTCATTTCCTTATATTTGAATAAACTTCAGTTTTGAGAAATACTACACTATCTTGGCACCTGTTCTTGGGCTCCTATGTGGAGCTGTTATGTCTACAGAACCAAGTCCTATGCCATCCAGCATCCAGAGGAGGGAGCCCTGTATGCCCATCAACCCTTAAGGGGACCTCTGGACCTAGCAGTATCTCATACCATAACCAGGCTGACTGACCAGACCACAGAAGGATGCCCACCACCTGCTGACTACAGATCATCTAGGATTATTATTCCTACATGCGCATTATTCATGTGCTTCTGGTGAGTGCGCACTTCTGCTATTTCAGTCCCAATTTCCAGTGGGATAACTACCTCATAGGAAACTACAGCTGTCGAACTTTATTGATAGAATTTATCTCATAAGGAGCCTTCCACTATAATATCCATTGAGCGCTGCACTTTAGTTATTTTTACAAATTATACAGCTGAAGTTAAGTCTCCATGTACACTGGGAGTTTTAATAACGCTGGTAACGTTAGCTGTGTAAAGTCTCATTAAAAACGTGAGCTTTTCAGTGTTTTTTTAGCATTTGTGCATTAGCGTTTAGTGGCATTTTGCTGTGTTTTTTCAAATTTGCATTTTTTAGCTTTCTTTAGGTTTTTTTTTTTATTTTTTTTAGTTAAAAAGACGTCCATAAATGCTGGTTTTCCACGAGTTACAGTAATTTACCGCGTTTTCCCACGTTTTTCAGCATTAGAGCGTTTTTACAGCTAAAAAACTACTCTAGAAACCCACTATTTCTGGGGGGTTTTCCAGCCAAAAAATGTTAATTACAGTCTATGTGTGCATGGACACACAGGATAACATGCTGGGGTTTTTACTGGCTGCAGAAAAAAATGTCAAAAGCCAAAAACAGCCGCTGTAAAAACGTCCAGTGTGCATGAGGACTAAGCAAGTTTTATGCAAGTATAGTTTTCATATTAAAAACATTATTTCTCAATATAGGTAGGTAGGTTACCAGTCTTTTGTTGAATTCCTGGCAGTGGTTAACAATGACAGATCCTTTCAGTGGAATCATTCTCTTGGGACTGGTATCTAGTGTGTTTACAATAAACTATATAGTATCTAAACTTGTTTTTTTTTCAGCGTTTAGTGGCATTTTGCCGCGTTTTTTCGCGTTTGTGTTATTTTAGCTTTTTTCTTACAAAAAAAAATTTGGGGGGGTCAGAAAAAGTCCAGAAAAGCCGGTTTGCCATGATTTACAGCAATTTACCGCATTTTCCCACATTTTTCAGTGTTAGAGCGTTTTTACAGCTAAAAACCTACTCTAGAAACCCACTATTTCTGGGGGGTTTTTCCAGCCAAAAAACGTTGATTACAGTCTATGTGTGCATGGACACGTAGGATAACATGCTGGGGGGTTTACTGGCTGTAGAAAAAAAATGTCAAAAGCCAAAAACAGCAGCTGTAAAAACGTCAAGTGTGCATGAGGACTAAGCAAGTTTTATGCAAATATAGTTTTCATATTAAAAACATTATTTCTCAATATAGGTAGGTAGGTTACCAGTCTTTTGTTGAATTCCTGGCAGTGGTTAACAATGACAGATCCTTTCAGTGGAATCATTCCCTTGGGACTGGTATCAGTTTTTTTCTTGTAGTATTCAATCCCATCTTCCAGCAATATCACCCAGAAGGGCTTCCATTTGTTAAACATCACCTGTGATTTGGAGAATTATGAATGGCAGAATTAATAACAATAACAGATAAAGTTATGTTTTACCAGATCTCATTATAACTCAATAAAATATATGTTCAGAAAACTACAATTGAGACTAGCTGTATGGGACTTTTTAGTATGCGGTGCTGGAAATCTAGTGTGATTACAATCAGGGGCGGACTGACAACTCATGGGGCCCCTGGGCAATAGAGGATCATGGGGTCCCTGTGTCCTTGCCCAAACTCAAAAAAGCCTATGAAAAAGGTACCAGGGGCATCTCATGGGGCCCCCTACTGACCCCGGGCCCTCGGGCAGTGCCCGAGTTTCCAAATGATCAGTCCGCCCCTGATTACAATAAACTATACAGTATCTAAACTTGTTTTTTTTTTAACTCTTATAACGCAGGCAGTGGTTGAAACCCTTCTCACTTTTTTTTCTAGGCCCTATTGGGGAGAATTTTCTTCTATTCCTGTCCCATAGCCAAACAAGGTAGTAAGAGAAAATCTCTCCAAAATAAGGGGAATCCCCTCCTAGACAGTTGTCAGAGGAACAAGTGTCCCCATTAGAAGATTTCACTTTATTTTTTGTTTCAGTGACAACATAAAATGTAAGATTTCCCTTACATTCAGTCCTGGAAATAATGATCACCATACCCTGTTTTGTCACCCTTCTTGTCCTGTCACCAGGATATACAAATCTCTCTTATTTATTTATTTCAGGTACTTATATAGCACCGTCAATTTACGCAGCGCTTTACATATATATATTGTACATTCACATCAGTCCCTAACCCTCAAGGGGTGTACAAGCTAAGGTCCCTAACTCACATTCATACATACACATACTATGGACAATTTAGACAGGATCCAATTAACCTACCTGCATGTCTTTGGAGTGTGGGAGGAAACCGGAGTACCCGGTGGAAACCCACACAGGCACAGGGAGAACATGCAAACTCCAGGCAGGTGGTGCCGCGGCTGGGATTCGAGCCAACGACCCTAGTACTGCCAGGCAGAAGTGCCAACCACTAAGCCACTGTGCCACTCTTGATCTCTCATCTTCCTGGGGATCCTATGTGAGCCGTCATTGCAGCACAGTTTCCAGGGTGTCCCACGTTTTGCAGCATAATCCTGATATGCTCATATGGGTAAAATCTAAATGTTTATATTGCTGTTTTTGGTTACTGGTTGCAGAATACTGACATTTAGGCTCCATGCACGCTAGCTTAAAGTGGAGTTCCACCCATTTTTTAAAGTTCCTCTGATTACATGGCTCATGTGTTGTCCAGCCCGATTTGGATAAAACTTTTTTTTTCTTAATATAAATATCTTAAAACCGTATTTCAGGACTGCACTTTCGGTCCCAACCGCCTAGGCAATGACGTGTTAAGGCGATCCGTCTCCTGGGATGTCTTTTCCTGTATCCTAGGAGTCCTTTGGGTTCCTAGTGACTGAATATTGCATTACTTTGAAACCAGAAATGACACGAATGGGCGGAATTTGGCACCATTTTACCAGATACCAGAGTCCAGTGTGGGAAGGTAGTGTAAGATCTGTGCTGTTCTAATTATTGTTGCGGGGCTTGCTCCGTTTCCAGACCTCACTTGCCTTCCCCATGGTGTGATTTGATGGACAGGTTGCCATAAGGGGGCGGGAACTTCCGCCGTCCCCGCCATTGTTATGGCAACCTGTTAGATAACACACAAAATCTTAGATTTTCTAAAGAAAATGTGTTTGAAATTCGATCCATGTATGCCCTGCATTCATTTTTGTTAGAGTACGGAGTTGTTAGTACCTTTGCCCCTAAACCAACTGGGTCCAATTTGCTCTAACAGGAAAAAAAATCCTGTTCTCCAAAAAGTTTCAGAAAACAACCATGTATAGCATACAAATATTAGAAGCCGCTTATGATTTGTGCTTTTTTAAATTAATTCATTCAATTTTTAATCAATATATTTAGCCTGCTAAACCCAGTGCCTTTGGAGGGCAATTCTACATTTTCATGGTTCTCTGAAGAACTCCTTCTGTATTTGGTAGTGTCCTTGTGTCTTTGACGCTACCTTTATGTAAACAACTTTGCATCAGCTATTCGTTTATCATAGCCTCATAGTTCATCTGGAGATGAATAGTTTAATGTGAGATGGATAGTCATTATATTTTAAAATAAAACATCTTTATAGAGACAGACAGGGCTGCTGTTATAAACCACGGGGCCCCATATGGCCCAAAAAAAACACTGTTTATTATGCTTCAGTTATGAATGAACACAGTTAGTGATTGGTACCGATCACTCATTGTGTTCATTCTGGAAAGGAAGGGCCTGGTAAATGTAACATATTTGCGAAAACCTCTGCCCACTCTCCATCCTAAAGGATCCTATTTTGTGCTTTCCTTTTTTTAATATGTAAATGAATAAAGCTATGCTTAAAGTGTCATTAAACCCATATCATAAAAAGCTATCAATAAATGTTGTAGTACATGCTGTTTGTACTCACTATGGGATTGATTTTCTGTATTGTGCAAAAAAAAACTGGTTGATCCTCTCCATCTCCACCTTCTTTCCATGTCCCCAATACAGCTAGGGATTTGGCAGAGCAGTGTTGGCAGCTCTACATATGCTCAGTTTTCAGTGAGTTTCTATGCTGAGCGTTTCCTCCCTATCACATCTGAGCAGCCCATGTGACCATAGAGTCACAAATGTTGGCATATACACAGTGGTAAATGACAGCCCCCTCCCTCCCTCCTCCTCCTCCATGCCCACTAAAGAGCTAAACACAATGAGGGTGGGATATTACATGTAGATTAATGAAGGCTTCACCTCCCTGTTATTCTAAGACACAGGCTGGTGGGGTGCGACACAGCCTGTGACTGGCAGAAATCCACTCACACCAAGTTAAAGCCAAAAAATAATAAAGATATTTATTCGTATGACAATTTAAAACTGTTTATTGATATTACTTATATAGAAAAGGTGCAGCGCTAAAATCACAATAACAGGCTAAATGTATCAAGTGGAACAGTAAAGTGCATCACATAAGTGTATAAAACTTGCAAATAAAATGAACAGCAAATCAGCAAGCGATAAAGCTTTATTGCTTGCAGATTTGCTGTTCATTTTATTCACAGGTTTTATACACATATGTGATGCACTTTACTGTTCCACTTGACACATTTAGCCTTTTATTGTGATTTTAGCGCTGTACCTTTTCTATATATATATACTTGTGGGGTCCTCATGCTTAAGTTTCTTTGCAGACAGGCTGGGAAGGAGCTGGGTCATGTGATAGCTGTATATTGATTGGGAAAAAGGGCACTTAGATTTTTTTTTTTAATTAAAATAATTGCAGTGCCATCATTCACACACTGAAAAAGAAAGGACAATGTAAATAAACAGTGGAGTTGATTTGCTAAAACTGGAGAATCCAAAATCTGGTGCAGCTCTGTATAGAAACCAAGCAGCTTCCAGTTTTTTTTCTCAAAGCTTAATTCAACAAGCCGAAGTTAGAAGCCGATTGGCTACCATGCACAGCTGCACCAGATTTTGCACTCTCCAGTTTTAGTAAATCAACCCCAGTGTGTGATCTCTTTAAGTCAATGAACCCCATTGGACCGCATTTATATTTTATGTGGCTTGTTACTTGCTATATTTACTATGCCTTTCACACTGATACATGTGAGCAGTATATGGGAATCTTTTTTGTTCTACACTACTGTGCAAAAGTTTTAGGCAGGTGTGAAAAAATGCTGTAATTTAAGAACGCTTTCAGAAATCGAAGTGTTACTAGTTTATTTTTTATCAATTTACGCAATTGAAAGTAAATGAACAGAGGAGAACTCCAAATCAAATCAATATTTGGTGTGACCACCCTTTGCCTTCAAAACAGCATCAATTCTTCAATTCTTCTAGGTACACTTTCACAATGTTTTTGAAGGAACTTGGCAGGTAGGTTGTATCACACATCTGAGAGAACTAACCACAGATCTTCTGACTCAAGTGTATTCCAGGAGGCCGGCATCTTCAGTGTGGGCACCCGGCTGTGATAGCTTGCGGCTTCACAGCCGGGTACCCACTGCTCATGCGTGAGTAGCACTGCGCTTTGTGAATGGTCCTGTAGTCTTCTGGGACCTGTCACGTGTACCAAAAGACTACAGGGAGGGAGGACACCTTCTGTTTCCGATTGGAACAGAAGTGGGAGCGGGTACCTGTCAAATTCGGGTACCCGCTACCCCCCACCCCCCCCCCCGCTCCCTAAAGGTGCCAATCCTTAATGGGGAGCAGTCCTTAAAGCGGAACTTCCCCTTTTGGGTGGAGCTCCGCTTTAATGACATTGGCTGTATGTTTGGGGTTTTTGTCCTGCTGCAGAATACATTTGGGGCTAATCACACACCTGATGGCATGGCATGACGGATAAATATCTGTCTGTATTTCTCAGCATTGACACAATTGATCCTGACCAAATCTCCACCTCCATTTGCAGAAATGCAGCCGCAAACCTGCAAGAGTTCCACCATGCTTCACTGTTGCCTGCAGACACTCATTTTTGTACTGCTCTCCAGCACTTCATGAACATACTGCCTCCTGCTACTGCCAAATATTTAAAATTTTGAGTCCAAATCTCTGAATAAAAAAATTCATCCAAATATTAATTTGGAACGCAAAAATCACACATTTCTATTTCTTACATAGAAAATTATTATAAATGAACATCAGGCAAGGGAGTACCTCTGCTGCAGTAGAACTCAGAAACGGTGATCTTGGAATTAGAATATAAGAAACTAGTATTTCTACAGCCGTCCAGACTCAACCCATCTTTCATATATAACCTTGACCCTTTAGTAACCCTTTAGTAAGTGTGGCCCACTGTGGGTCTATAAACCACTGCTTGTAATCAGCCGGATGCAGGATTCGTTTGCTGTCATTGTTGTAGTTTAGAGGAAGACAAGCACTGCCCTATCTATCCTCATTTCATTTTACAGCGGGTGATACATTTAAACTCTATTTTTAACTTTTTTTGTTAATCATTCCTTGTCAATATTGTCACACTTACTACAAACTTCATCTTTATCTGACAGTCACAGGGAGTGTCTGTTATATAGTAATGTGCCTTCAGTTCCTGATTTTAGACTTAGCATAACACAGGCTTTAGGATTAGAACACGTCATCATAGTTGTGCTGAAAGTTGACACAGTTAGGAAATTGCCCCATACTCCAGACTACGCTCAGGACTATGGCCAGTTTAATAGAAAGAATATGTCACATAACAGATGTTATATTCATTACACTGCATTTCCTTCCTCTATAGAGAGTATGTAAATACAACTAATCTCATATTCTATTAGATAGTAAGTAGAGATGAGCAAACTTCCTAAAATATGCTGTTATTTACCCAATTTGCCCCCTCAATCCCATCTGTGATGTAATTATCCATGTTTTTATAGGGTTAAAACAATTCTTTTTTTTTGGAAAAGTGTAGAAAATAAAAGGATCACAGTAGAGACCTTTCACTCTATTTGATAGGTACAGACACCCTTGATTTTCAAGATAAAAAAATGTTAACGTGGAAAAAGTGCCTTTTGCTAAGAATATTGAGAAAATCACTATTTTTATGGCCACCAGAATCATCACCATTAAAGCGGAGTTCCACTCCCACTGTAAAAAAATAAAAGTCAGCAGCTACAAAAACTGTAGCTGCTGACTTTTAAAAAACAGCCACTTACCTGTCCCTCGATCCCCCGCAGCCATCCTGTATTCCAGGCGCTGGCATCTTCAGTGTGGGCACCCAGCTGTAACAGCTTGCAACTTCACAGCCGGGTGCCCACTGCGCATGCGCGAGTAGCGCTGCGCTTCTTGAATGGCCCTGTAGTCTTCTGGGACTAGAAGACTATAGGGAGGGAGGGTAGGAGGACAACTTCCACTTCCGGTCACCTAGGGAGCGGGCACCTGTCAATTTCAGGTACCCGCTCCCCAAAAGTGCCAATCCTTAATGGTAAGCAAGGGACCAATCTTTAAAGCGGAACTTTCCCTTTTGGGTGGAACTCCGATTTAAGTCCTGAACAGGGGTGGACTGACAACTCATGGGGCCCCCGGGCAGTAGGAGATCATGGGGCCCCTGTGTCCTTGCCCACACTCAAAGCACACCCAAAAAAGCCTATAAAAGGTACCAGGGGCATTTCATGGGCCCCCCTACTGACCCCGGGCCCTTGGTCAGTGCCCGAGTGCCTGAATGGTCAGTCCGCCCCTGGTCCTGAACCAGATAATAAGGCCTGTAATCAGGGTGGATAAAAATTGATGAATTTTTTTTTTTATTGAATTTTTTCAATTTAAATCGGATTTTTTTTATTTTAATCAAATTTATTTTAATAAAATGCTTTTGGAGTAAAAAGATAAAAGTCTAAAGATAGTTTTCTATTTAAGATACATTAATAATTTTGTATATTCAGCATGAAATGGAGCTTAGTTATGTAGCATGAGGCTGTACATTCTGCAATATTTAAATTTTTGGTAAACTCCTTCAATGAATCCAAGCTCTGCAAGCAGAGATAACATGCACTGCATTGATGTATTCACACAATTTCACAGTAACCATGAGAAAAAAACATGAAATAATAGAATTTGTGTAGTTTTCCAACTATGTGTGATTAACCTATTAACCTAAAATCAATTCTGATATCGCTGTTTTACTAACCTGACAGCTTATTATTCTACAAAGGAAACCTTCATTTGGTTTGCAAATATTAAAGATTCTAACTACCAGTAAGAATGAGTCGGATTGCTTACATTTAAAGAGCACCTGTCATTTTAGATCCATCATGGCAGCGTCTGTTAGCGGGCATCCACTCACCTGCTGCCACCACGTCCCTCCCCTTGTTCTTTCATTGCCGCATCACCTGCCATCCCATTAAAGTGAATGGGACTGTCAGTGAGTCAACAGAGGGTCAGATGAGGAGCTGCTGTGGGACAGAGATGACAGTTGCTCTTTAAAAATTATGGTTTAAATCAAGCCTTTCACTAGCGATTTAAATCATGATTTAAATCAGCTTGAATTAAATCAAATCCACCCTGCCTGTGATCATAAATGATTTGAAAATAACAGACCATCACTTTATAATTCTTTTTTGTGGCATGCTAGGGCACCATAGCACAGCAGAACTGTAAAAATTAGGCTCTGAGGCTACTGATACCAATAATTAGAAATTAAACAAACATGAATCAGTATTTTTTCGTGTGTTTCAGGGTGGCAGTAGTACCACAGCATCACCAGAAATATAATCTGGACAAGAAGGCATTAGATGATGAATGAAAATGATCTGAAAAAAAGAGATCTTTTTGGGTGCAGCAACAATACATTAGCAATATGGGTTTCCAGCCTCTGGCGTGGCTAAGATTGCTTTTGTTTTACTGGCCGAGGCTGCACCACATCATCATAGGCACTGTTATTATCTTGAATCTGACAGGGAGAATAAATGATGATGGTGAATTAGAAAAGAAAGGACATTTTTTATCTGAAGACAAGACACATGAGGTGCACCAATCTACATTTAACAAAGTCCTTACATAATCTCAGTAAAGATTCTCCTTTGTCATAGTATAGTTAATAGCAGTTGGACTTATTCTCCAATGTTGAAGATGTTTTGCAACTTGTCCAAGCAAATTCTTCAATGCTATACTGGAATGAGTTGCGAAAAGTCTTTAACATTACAAGACAAGTCCAATTAAATATGATTAACTAACCCAAACATAATTTTATGAATGGTATGGTATTCTGATACCACATAGTGCTCACCCTAGTAACAACTTAAGGACCGCCCATCCACATTGTGCTGCGGATCGGTGGTCCCTGCAGGCAAAGCTAAGTACTGGTACGTGGATGTCTGCTTCTGGGTTTAGGGTGCACAGAAGCTCACCCCCCTGCCGACACATGCTTTAATTGTACAAAGCAGAAGTCTGTTAGCAGTCAATGATTCATGGCTGGGACCTGCTGATCGGCTGTGTCCAATCACAGCCCAGAGCCCTGTGTTGACAATCAGAGGGACAAGAAACAAAGAGATCAGTTAGTAAAAACAGCACATAATACACACATTACACATTGTTAGGCACACATTTAAAGTGTTACTAAACCAACAGCAGTACAATCAGTCTCTATATGCAGTAAGGCATGATTGTTATACTCTCTGTGGAACCTAAGGGGTTAATACTCTGCATTGTGTAAAAACGCTGTTTGATCCTGACTTTTCTGATCCTCCCTTCTTCCAGTGCCCCCTCTTATTTCCTGATAAGACATGTCGTGCAGAGTCACTCTGCACATGCTCAGTTTGGTGTGTATTGCTAGAGAAGTTTTTTTTTTTCTTGGGAGAGTGCCTGTGATAAGCACAGGGCCAATCAGCACTGTGCAGACAGAGGTCAGGAGTTCTGCATCCTCCTAGAGCAAAATGAAAAGTCCTCCTATAAGCTTTAACCAGTGCTCTGCTGGACACTGATAAAAGTCACAAGACTGCTCTACTGCTGATGAGAAAAGGTATTTAGCAGTTTATATTTACTAAAATAATTGCACTTCCATGTTCTGTGTACTGTGGGAGACCAGATATAGTGAATGCAGGGTCCTGAGTTTAGTAACACTTTAACCCCTTGATCGCCCTAAATGTTAACCCCTTCCCAGCCACTGTCATTGGTATAGTGAATAGTATTATCACTGAACACTGTATTGGTGTCACTGGTGATGTCAGTGGCAGTTAGTCAGTTCCCCCAGCGTCACATCACATTATAAGTCGCTGATCATCGCCATTAGTAGTTTTAAAAAAAAATCCAATATACTGTATATACAGCATAGTTTGTACACGCTACAACTTTCACCCAAACCAATCAATACACATTCATTGGGATTTATTTTACCAAAGATGTGTAGCAGAATATGTTTTGCCTAAATTTATGAAGAGATTTGATTTTTTTTTAAATTGGATATATTTTATAGCAGAAAGTAAAAAAAGGGTTTTTTTTTAAATTTTCATTTAATTTTTCATGTTTTTATTTTTTAATTTATATCCAAAAAATAAAAAAATCTAGTGGTGATCAAATTCATCCAAAAAAAAACTCTATTTGTGCGAAAAAATGATATAAATTTTGTTTGGGTACAGCATCGCATGAGCGCACAATTACCAGTTAAGTTAGCACAGTGTTAAATTGGAAAAAACTGCTAGGTCATGAAGGATTTAAAACCTGCCGGAGCTCAAGTGGTTATGTTATATTTCCAGTCTTTCAAAATGCAAAACAATGTGAATCATACAAAGGTTGGGTGAAAGGCTTAGTGCAGTTGAAAACTTTTGGTAAATAAATAGTACATTACTTATAGAGCTCCACGCATCAGACCAACAAGAAGGACAACAGAGTTTGAAATGAGGGACAGAAGCATTTGGTTTCAAAAGAGAGACAGTCCATCCCAATAGGGGACATTTCAGAACTATGGTCTTTTGGTCCTTCCATATACAACAACATCCTCCGTTTGCACCAGATAAGACCTGGCTTGTTGTAATTTAGACAAATAAATTGTAAATTACAAAACTTGGCACCCTTCTTCATCCTTTTTTTGAGCTCCCTCTTCTAAATCGGTCGATGGTTTTGCAGTCCTGTTGTAGTATTTAGCCTCCATTTGGTGATTTTGTCTTTGTATTTGTATGACCATAGCAGGTAAAATGCCTGTGATTTCAACTGAATGCGTGTCATGTCGCAGAATGGAGCACATTTAATAGCTAATGAGTAGCTGAGTTGGTGTCCCTATTAATATGTATATTCCTGTATTTCAATATGGCAATTTGCATTTTTTTTAGAGCAAATCCTGAACAATTTGAATAGTTTTCTCCGTCTATCCATGTGATTGTGTTAGGACTGGAAGCTGACTGCTTAAAATTAGGATTACACCGATACCAATACCGGTACCGGTGATCCTGCAAATGCTCCCGATACCCAGCACCCAACTACCGATACCCAACACCAATACCTTTGCTGTGTGATTTGACCCCATTCAAAATGAATAGGCTCAAATTACACTGCAAAGAGTCACATGCGATCAGAACAGGAATGCAGTGTGATTTCCCCCCCTGCTCCTGTATGATCCCAGTATAGAAAGACAGGGAAGCGCCATCTAAGAAGTGCAGCAATAGGAAAATAAACAGTTTATTAATGTTTTAACAACTCACATGAAGAGCATATAATATATTTTGCATGTCAAATCCAAAACCACGGCTGCTTGCGGTGCTCACCGGGCTGGAGGAGGTGTATAGGCGGTCTGTCCCTAAGCTAACATCACTTCTGTCCTATACCCACAGGGGTCCTAGAACTTTCTACATCTCCTTTTAACATGTGAGTTGTTATAACAGCCCATTGGTGCACTTCTTAGATCAGGGTTGTCAAACTGGCGGCCCCCCAGCTGTTGCGAAACTACAAGTCCCATTATGCCTCTGCCTTTGGGAGTCATGCTTGTAACTGTCGATCTTGCAATGCCTCATGGGACTTGTAGTTTAGCAACAACTATAGGGCTACCAGTTTGACACCCGTGTCTTAGATGGTGCTTCCTTTCTTTCTACACTGGGATCACACGGAGTGGTGGGGGAACCCGCATGCGATTTGGAGAGGAATCACACTGCATTCCTGTTCAAATCGCGCATAATTCTTTGCAGTGTGATTTGAGCCCATTCATTTTGTATGGGCTCAAATAACCCCACAAAGGTATCAGTACTCAGTATCAGAAAGTTCTTGATGGAAAGTATCGGTACTCATACTCGCTGACAAAAAATACCCAACCCTACTGAAAATCATAGGCTTTAGTAAACCTTTCAGATTTTATTGAAACAGTGTATCTAAAACACATTGCTTTCATTTACTCAGTAATAGTAAATGTTAAATCATCTTGTTCTATTAAAGAATTCTGCTGTAACTGCCCGCAGTCAATAGTTTGCACTTTCTAAAGCAAAAAGATCTAATACAACTTTTGAAAAATACTGCATGTGGGATCGGGGTAAAGAGGAATTCTTTTCACCATTTCCTCAATTTTTGTTTCTATTATTGGCAGTAGAATATATCCTGGGCTCTGCTTTCACATTTCTCAATTCTTGCATATTTGGTATAGTACATTTCTATTATAAAATCCAAGTTCACCATTACATGCTAAAATTATTCACCTCATTCAGAACAGTAGTATCAAAGAAATATGTATGTAGCTGGGACACATGGGAGCAGGCTTTGCAAGTTTAGATAAATAAAGTGGAAGAAAAGCCTAAGGGCCTTTCCATACCAGGTGCAGTTGGATGCATTTTTGACTGCACTCCAACTGCAATACCAGTCCAAAATCCCGGCTATCCTATGGGCATAGTTCACACCATTGCAGTGCAATACAAAAAAGTAGAGCGTACTGCATTTTTCTGCACCGCAAACACACAAAAATGCACACACATTTCAGTGCACATAGAAGCCCAAGGAAAGAAAGAAACATGATGTGACCTCACAGATCATTTGCAGATAGAAAAACATGCATCAACTGCATGCAAATGCGTATCAAATGAGCGCAAATGTACAAAGAAAAAACATGCAGTAGATGTGCAGTTTCTCGTGTGAATGGACCCTAACACTATCTATTCTTAAAAATGTTCCCTCTCCCTACTCCTACCAGTCTAACCTATATAATAAAGATGTTCATACTTACCTATTTTTAATCTGCTCTGGTTCAGTCTTTTGATCCTGCAACTCTGGTTCTCTTGTGTTGGTGATGCCTGCTGAAGGGGAGAGAAGAGCCAACAACGGCCTGGCCATTGGAGCCTATGAGTGACGTCACGCCTCCTGGAGTTCCCAGGTGTTGTCCAGCACTCCCTGAGCTGAAGCTGCATGATAACAGGACCGGACTGGAGAGGTTTAAGAATAGGCAAGTATCACATCTTTTTTAAACAGTTTAAGCAGGATAGGTAGGAGTGGGAGAGAATTCTTTTAACAATAGTTAAGCTGGCCATAGATGTTTCAAATCTCGGCTGGTTCAGTAGAGACCAGTCGAGATTTGGACCATCTATGGGCAGTCTGCTTGTACTGAAGTCGATCCATCAATCAACTTGGGTACAACCAGCATGTCAGATTTTTACATGCGATTATTGCCAGCAGCTATAGACCCTAGCAATAATCATTGTGTTCTCCTGGCAGAGACAGTTCACCAGGACCCCCCCACCCTCACTGTCTGGAGAACACAATGGGTCCACGGGAGGGATTTACTCATCAACACTGTGTTGATGGGGTAATCAAGTGATTTTCTTTCCTGCAAATCGTATCATCTAAGGCCTGCCTTAGACTTAGGCTAGTCTTCCACTTTAAGAACTGTAGACATAAAAACAAAACCATACAAAAAATCCTCAAAACAGTGTGTGGTTGTGGAGGTGTTCTTAGCATACAGTAAACATTGACAAAGGGAGAAACAGCCTCCTCACTTGTACATGAATGCCATAATGTTCTAACAGTACCCATATGATAGAGAAATGGATGGTAGAAATAGTGTGGTAAAAATAAATTAAATTGCAGAAGACATGGAAAGTTGTTCACAAGAATTGAAACAAAATATCCAGTTCCTCAAAATCTTGTTAAATTTAGCTGTGTAACTTCTGGCCTCACATGCTATTCTATAGAGAGGAAGGATGTTATTACCCAGTCTTTTCCAGGCATTAATATCTAAGGTTGCTGTGGAAATACAAAGTAATACTACAGTCTTCCTAGCATGAAAAGGCAGAAAGATCTTTTGAGCACTTCCAAGATCCATACCACTGCATACTCCTAATAGGCACCACTTTGGGTTACAAATATTGGGGATTTCAAAGTTTTGAAAAACAAATTTTATCCTAGTTAGAGACCAAATAGGTCATTTCATGATCATATGTACAAGATTCCTATCAGTCACCTGACACTTATGACATGCAGAGCTGTCCCTTTTCCCTATTTTGAACAGTTGAATCCACGTAAAGTAGACCCTATATATGGAAAAAACATATTTGGATGACTTTGTCTCTAGCAGAAATTACTGTGTTAAAATAGAAAGCATAAACCTCATCCCAATCCAGCTTATCCACATCCAGGAGGTGTCTGTCCCATTGGACCTAAGCCCAGGAAAATCTAGAGGGTTTTCCCTGCAATAAAGTACCATACAATCTAGAAATCAATTTTGACTGAGTTTGATCTTCTTTTTCTAAGACAAAGGGTTAAAAACCCCTGCATACCTTAAGGCCTCACAGTGGACCATTAGCCCTGGTGCATGGGGCTCTGGCATTTAGCTGCAGGAGGAGGGCACAGTTGCATTGCCCAGCCCTGCTGTCAACAGCTTGTCAAACTAGCTGCTGTGGCTGGACAGTGAACCTATCAGTACAGACTTTTAGGCCAGTATGTGCCCAGGTATGAACACCCAGAAAGCAGACTTCTTGCAATCTGGCTATTTGGCCCAGGTGCATTCTGTCCTACGTGTTCATACCACTAGGTCAGGGGTGTCAAACTGGTAGCCCTCCAGCTGTTGCAAAACTACAAGTTCCATCATGCCTCTGCCTTTGGGAGTCATGCTTGTAACTGTCAATCTTGCAATGCCTCATGGGATTTGTATTTTGGCAACAGCTGGAGTTCCGCCAGTTTGGCACCCGTGCTGTAGGTGTACCATTCAGCCTTATCCAGCTGAAGCAGCTGTCAGCCTCTCATAGAGAGGCTAGTCCCTTAGACAAGCAATAGTCCACTTAGTGTACATAGATTTCCATTGATTTCGTGTTCCAGCCAGTAAGTATGTTGTTTTTAAACAGAACAAGTTGTCCTGCAGATGTAGAAGTTACAGAATTTAGACAAACCATTTATTACTTACAGGGGCGCTGATCAGCTTTTATTTATTAATGTAAAACCTTTACCCCAAAAGGAAAATAAAATGTTTTGCTGTAACTGCTTATAAAGTGTGAGCTGGAGTTTGGCTAAAGTTTCTTAGTGTATTCAAATCTGCTAGTACATCTAATACTCCCCTCCCCCATACAGAAAATGGAAATGCAATTTTTTTGTAAATATAAACTGCTAATTACCTTTTCTTTATCAGCAGTATATAGCAGTCTTGTGACTTCAAGCAGTGTCTGGCTAAGTACTGGTTAATCTTGTAGGAGGAGTTTCTATTCTCCTCTGACCGTCCAATGACCCCTGACGCTCTGTCTGGACAGTGCTGATTGGCTCTGTGCCAATCACATGAACCCTCCCAAAAAAACCTCTCTAGCAATACACATCAAACAGAGCATGTGCAGACTCGCCACTATTGCTCTAACTGCGACAGATGGATTGGGGACAGTAGAAAAAGGGAAAAGGGGGAGGATCAGAGAAAACAGGATCAAACAGCCTTTTTTTTTATCATAATGCCCCTTTCCCCTGTCTCTCAACTCCCCCCCTCCCTTTTTTTTGCTTTTCTTCTCCTTCTCTTCTCTTCTCAGTGTTTTCATTAATAACCATATGAATGTGTATATATTTATGATATTATATTGTTTGTATAAGTAGGTAGAAATTTATATTTTTTTCTTTTGATATAGTTGCTGTAATGTTCTTTTGTGGGCATAGATCCTGATGAAGCGGTGATAGTGAAACGTATTGATCCTTAAGCCTTGTTTTATGTAATCATCGGATACTAATACACCTTCGCATGTTATATACATACCAGCATTTGACATATCTGATGAAATATCGTCTTACGGCTTCTAACAGCAATGGTTTCAAAATATTTTCCGTTATTTGTATGAATAAATTTCATTTGTGGAATTGTTTCTGTTTATATATTTAATTTTGGCACACTTAAAGTCCCCTTTTTTGCTTATTTCTTCTTTTTTGGGAAGTGGAAACTATTTGTGTTCTATATATTTATTTATTGGGGATGGTGCCTGTATGTCTATTGCTACCTCATCCACATACATTTTTGTAATAATAAGTAAATGTGGAGGATTAACCCCTTAGGTTCCACAGTGAATATAACAAGCATGCTTTACTGAATATACAGACTGATTTTACTGTTGTGGGTTTAGTAACACCTTAAGTGCAGGAGAAAGACCTATGCTTCTATCTCGTAGAAGTACAATGCATATTATAAGCATTTGAACAGATGTATAAAGCCTTTTAATGTGTGTATGAACGTTAATAATGTCCAATTACATTGCTGAGAATCAAAAGCGTCCTATGCTCTCTTGTGCTTGGGGTGGTGTAAGATGTCTCTATGTTCACAGACAGAGGAATATTACCAAGTGCCAAGTGTAGGTAGAGGATGCCACATCTAAGGCCTCGTTTGCATGGATGTACTTAAGTGTATACCCATGCAAGGGCGGTTTTTACCCACATGAAATGCTTAGGTGTTTTGTGCATCCGTGACCAGGCAGTCCTTGCACCTGCATGCCCATACACCCTCACCAATGTCAGAGTGGCTGTGCATGTAGCCTGTCCCAGTTGACATGAATGGTACTGCCTGCATACAAATGCAGGAACACCTGTATATCCCATTGAGGGAAAACACGGTCCTCACATGGGTGTACGCGTAAAGGATATGTGAACCCTTACCAGCCAAATATTTCCATTTACCCTAGGTTCACATATATGCTACATTTTGAATGGACTCCCGTGCCCCGTGAGGGAGCCTCAGTTCCCAGTACAACTGCATTTTCCAGTGCGGGCGACGTGCCATTAGAATTAATGGCACCCGCCCGCGGGTCCGCATTTGGGTGGTGTGGCTGCACGGATTTTCATGCGGATCCGCAGCACTTCCCACACAGATGTGAACCTAGCCTTAAGGGCTTGTTGGCCCATTTTTTTTTAAGGAAAGTTCACACAAAATTCCATAAAGCATAATTCATGGTTTTCCACGCAGGTGGTCTTCCTCATTACCACAAATCCATAAATTATACAGCCTCCTGGCTCCTAGGTGATGCATACCACAGTGCTACTCAGGCCTTCCACTTTAGACCCTCACCATTCCTTGCCAACACTGTCTACATAGATAGCAGCCCCTTGCTGCTCTGGCCACCAGGCTTGGGTCTCTTTCCGGCACCAAAATGCACCTCTGTGGCTGCTCCCCTGCACACCTGGACTGCTTATGAGAGTGGAGCCCAGAACAATGGTCATGTCATGAATAACCCAGCACTCACCTGATCAGTCACTGTGCTGGTGGTTCCAAAAACCTGGACCTCTCACCCAGAGCTCTAAGAAATTTCCGGGGTTCCAGGACCCAAAATAGATTTTCTATACAATGAGGAAACTGAAAAGCCAGTTTCCTTCTAATCAAGAAAACCCCCTGGAGCCCTTGAACCTGCTTGATAGAGAACTCTGTGTTACCATATCACCCTGGTGGGACATCGTACTGCCACAATATATATATATATATATATATATATATATAATCACATAATATCTTTTCTCAGCTGCATAAAGGGCTTAGAGAGTTGGGGTGAAAGAACATCAGTACACTAATCTTTCTAGCAAATGGCTGTGCAGTGGGGGGGGGCATATCAGCACAGGTCTGATCATTAGAGGACAGGCAGGCTGTTCTCCAAGCACAGCCAGAAAACTGACCACAGTGGATAAATGTTCTCTCATGCCTAACGTAGTCAGTTTGAAATAAGAAAGCCGTCGGGCTGGCAGGATCACCAGGTATTTCACACAAAGGCAGTAATACAAAGAGAACAGGATACTTTTTAACACAAGTACATAGTACAAGGGCACATATTAGGAATATGAAATGTTGATGTAACATTCTTTAAGCATGACCATGTGAATGAAGCCTTAGGCCTTCATAATGAAAAAGAAAGAAAGGCAGTGGGGGGTACCAATCAACATGCATTTTACAACATGGGGCCACACAATATCCTGGCCTGAACAGCCACGCTAACCCACTTTCCATATATGGTTCAATGCCAGTCTCACCGGAAGTGATGTCTGGTGCACTGGAATTCACGTTAGTGTCATCTATTACTTCAGTTTATTTATTTCAGGTACTTACATAGCGCTGTCAATTTACACAGCGTTTTACATATATATATATATATATATATATATATTGTACATTCATATCAGTCCCTAACCCTCAAGGGGTGTACAATCTAAGGTCCCTAACTCACATTCATACATACACATAATAGGGCCAATTTAGACATGATCCAATTAACCTACCAGCATGTCTTTGGAGTGTGAGAGGGAACCGGAGTGCTCGAAGGAAACCCACGCAGGCACAGGGAGATGGTGCCACGGTTGGGGTTCAAACCACCGACCCTAGTACTACCAGGTGGAAATGCTAACCATTTAGCCACTGTGCTGCCTACATGGTAGTGGATGCAGCCCAGTCACAACAGCAGTGGACCTCATTGGCTAGGGTAGGCAGGGGAGACCAAAGAGAGTCACTTCCTTTTCAGGGGGCCTCCTTTTGTATACCCATGTGTTGCACATCGTAAGCTGGGATTTTGCTTCAGTTTGTTAGTGTATTAAAATCTGCTAGTTATCTTAAGCACCCCATGGCTATTATTGGTCATTAATGACCAGCTGACCTTAGACCTTGTCTTTATTAGGCTGCCAGTTTGGGGTGCATTTATTGCTGTTCCTACCACAGGTCTGTTTGGTGCTATCGAGGCGACCCTAGAAGCCCTGGACTTTGGTGATCTATGTGTGACAGGTAGAAACCAGAGTTTTTGTACCTTTTGTCTTTGTATATTTGTTCTTGTTTGTATTTTTTGGTAGGTTTTCTCCCCTCTTATGCAAAGACAATGGGTTTTTCTCCCTTGCACTCCATCTTATCCCATTCTGAGGACCTTTACATAGGACATACATCCATCTATTTGTTTTTAAACTACATTGTGGATATGTATTAGTGGCATAAATATCATGACTGGCCACAGTTTTGCACATGTAATGTTGGGTTTGATATTGATATATGTTTACATTTCAGACCATACTGCTCTCTCCTGATGAAGGCTCTTTATGAGCTGAAACGCGTTGAGGATTCAAGTTGCCACCTGAAGATTCAGGCCACATGGAACTCAAATAATTAACCATTGATGTATGGGGTTATATATGTGTCTATGTATGATAACTCATTTTTTAAAACTTTGTTAATAAAATGATAGAATTTTTCTATCACAATCTTGCATGTTGATTGGTACCTATAAAGTCCCACCCCTTTCTTCCTTTTCCATTATAAAGAAAAATGCAAAGTATGGGATGTGGTACCATAACAATGTTTTTGGTCAAGACTTAGCATTTCATTTATTGAAGCCTTCGGCCTTATTCAGACTCCTTGGCCCTCGATTGGCTACACCTTCTGAATGTGCAGTAGTTCTGTCAGTGCTCTCTTTGTAGTTATCCTACAATTCAAATTTGAGGAATTTCTCATTGGATGATTACAATTAGCAATATAAAAAAGCACAAAGACAAGCCACAGTGTACATATACAACTGTAAATTGCCTTGGAATATTTGATGTATTTTGTCATCATTTTCCAGATGCAACAAAAGAATTATTTCCATACTTATGTGCATCAGAAAAAAGGAAATTCACACTAAAGTAAACTCCATATACATTTCATAGGCTGTATTTAAAGGTTTTTGTACATGAAGGTCATGGTGTGTCTAGTCGTAGTAGGTCACATTTATCTGGACTTGTTCTTTAATGTGAACGCCACTTCTTCAGTTCTTCATTATAAATGAAAAACAGTTGGAAAAGTTACAAACCGTCTTCAAAATGAAAGAAAAAATCCAGATGAATGGGACAAACTACTACTAGATATTTAATACGCTAGCTTATTTATTGTGGGACTCCAACCAAAACTTTTTTTTAAAGCGGTATTAAACGTTATATCCAAAAATGTTATATATATATATATATATATATATATATATATATATATATCCCACGGTGGCCAGTAACACACCTCCTGTATTAAACAGACACCACTCTGGATGAAGGAGCACAGGAGGCATCGCAGGCAGCAGCATTGCCAGTCTGGGGGGACTGTTAGATGGACTAGCAGATTAAGATACATTAACAAATGGAAGCCAAACTTCAGCTCACGATTTATGATCAGTTACAGCAAACATTATTTTTCTTTTGGGATAAAGGTTTTACATGAATAAATAAAAGCTGATCAATGTAAGTACCCCTGCTACTGGTAAATGGTTTGTCCCATCTCTGTAAACTGATACATCTGACAGAGAGCTTGTTTTTTCAAAAACAACAGACTTGCTGGCTGGGTCACAAGATGAAAACAGAAGAAAAAAAGCCTAAAAAAGAAAACTAATGCAGCCACCACATCTAGGAATTGGTTAGCTGCAGTATAATAAATGTTCACTTTTGGGTTTAATACTGCTTTAAACTGGTTGATGTCTGTAGCTGTAGGTATCATCCCGGTATAAGAACTGCAACTCAAGAACATACATGGACGTCCTTAGGCAACAAATGGTTACAGAAACTGTTACAAAGAAAAGGATACTGCATGTGGTGAAAATTACTAATAAGGAAGTAGTATGTTTAATGAGATTATACGACGGGGTTCACTGAAAAGCATAATAAAAACATTTTTAAGCATAAATCTGGCCAGAAGTGTACACCACCTGGAAGAGACTTATCAGGTACATCTGAAGACTGACCGTTACACATGGGAGCAAATGTTTTGTATAAACATTGGTAAATTTTGAAAACATGTATATTGGTTCTTGTTACAGGCTACAGTATGTATGTTATACAAACACAATAGGTCTTAATACTGTATATTAGCATAGAACAAATAAAACTTATTGAATGAAAAAGTATAATTAAGATTAGACATGTGCGGTTTTGTTCCAAATTAAAAATCAGATTACTTTTCGTTAATCCATGATTTGGATGTATTAAAATTTTCGAATTACAATAGTATTAATTTAAACGAATCCAAAATTAGGAAATGAAATTAGGTTTGAATTAGAAAACAAGAATATAATAAAATAGAATAGAAAATAAAGAAATAGAATAGAAAAGAAGAGTGTAAAACAGAACATAATAAAATAGAAAATAAAGGAATAGAATAAAGAATAGAATTGAAATGAAAATAAAATAAAATAATAGAATAGAATAAACATAACATAAAAAAATCTGAAGAATATATTTTAAATATATATATATTTTTAAAAATACATATTTATTAAATATATTCTTCAGATTTTTTAACATATAAAAAAGTCATTTTAACATATATTCTTATATATGTTAAAATGATATGTTTGTAAATGCATTCCAAAAATGTAGATTTGCATTTTTAAAGACATACAGTATAATCGAAATGTATTTTTAAAAATATTTTCATATATTTTGTAATGAAAACGCATTTCAACATACAGTATATATATATATATATATATATACAGTTGTGTCCAAAATTATTCAACCCCCACTGAAATTGAGTGTTTTGGCCAGTTTGACATTGCTTTTGATCATTCAGTCATCTTGCTTACATTTACATTAAAGAGGCACTTGTAGGTCAGACAAATATAACATAACAGTTATAATGAAATAACCACAAATGTCTTTTCTGTGCTCACAGCATTATCAGTTTTATTCAACCCCCAAGTGACATTCAATCTTAGTACTTAGTACAGCATCCTTTTACAGTTATAACAGCTTTTAAACGTGAAGCATAGCTTGACACAAGTGTCTTGCAGCGATCTACGGGTATCTTCGCCCATTCTTCATGGGCAAAGGCCTCCAGTTCAGTCACATTCTTAGGCTTGCGCACTGCAACTGCTTTCTTTAAGTCCCACCAGAGGTTCTCAATCGGATTTAAGTCTGGTGACTGCGATGGCCACTCCAAAATGTTCCAGCCTTTCCTCTGCAACCATGCTCTAGTGGACTTGGAGGTATGCTTGGGATCATTGTCCTGTTGAAAGGTCCAACGTCTCCCAAGCCTCAGGTGTGTGACGGACTGCATCACGTTTCCATCCAATATCTCCTGGTACTGAAGAGAATTCATGGTACCTTGCACACGCTGAAGCTTCCCTGTACCTGCAGAAGCAAAACAGCCCCAAAGCATGATTGACCCTCCACCATGCTTCACAGTAGGCAAGGTGTTCTTTTCATCATAGGCCTTGTTCTTCCTCCTCCAAACATAGCGTTGATCCATGGGCCCAAACAGTTCTAATTTTGTTTCATCAGTCCACAGAACACTATCCCACAACTTTTGTGGTTTGTCCACATGGCTTTTGGCATACTGCAGTCGACTCTTCTTATTCTTTGGAGACAGCAAGGGGGTACGCCTGGGAGTTCTGGCACGGAGGCCTTCATTACGCAGTGTGCGTCTTATTGTCTGGGCTGAAACTTCTGTACCCACATCTGACAAATCTTTTCTCAGTTCCTCAGCAGTCACACGGGGACTTCTCTCCACTCTACGCTTCAGGTAGCGCACAGCAGTCGAAGTCAGCATCTTCTTTCTGCCACGACCAGGTAGCGTTTCAACAGTGCCCTTTGCCTTGAATTTGCGAATGATGCTTCCTAAGGTGTCTCTTGGTATGTTTAACATCTTTGCAATCTTCTTATAGCCATTGCCCTTCCTGTGAAGAGAAATCACCTCTTCTCTTGTCTTCCTGGACCATTCTCTTGCCTTCACCATGTTTGTAACCACACCAGTAAATGTCTAGAAGGAGCTGAGTATCACAGTCATTTTAAAGCTGCCTAATTGGTGCTTATTATGCTTGATTGCTGCTCGGTGACATCCACAGGTGTTTTCAATACCTGATGGAAAGCACCTGTATGAACCTCTGTTCTTCAGAGTGGTAGTCTTTAAGGGGTTGAATAATTGTGGCAATGAAGAAACCACATAAGAACCATTTACTACTGTATTACATAAACAATTGATGTCATTTTAGTTGCATTTGGGTAGTTACAACGTCCTTGTAGGATTTGATTCTGAATACAATTCCAAATGTACACTATAGTCCCTAAACCCCTTTACAGCATTGGGGGTTGAATAATTTTGGACACAACTGTATATACAGTCATGGCCGAAATTGTTGGCACCCTTGATATTTTTCCTGAAAATCAAGTATTTCACACAAAAAAGGTATTGCATTAACACATGTTTTGCTATACACATGTTTATTCCCTTTGTATGTATTGGAACAAATATAAAACAGAGGCAGAAAAGCAAATATGACATAATGTCACACAAAACCCCAAAAATGGGCTGGACAAAAGTATTGGCACCCTTAACTTAATATTTGGTTGCACACCCTTTGGAAAACATAACTGAAATCAGTCGCTTCCTATAACCATCAATAAGCTTCTGACACCTCTCACCCGGAATTTTGGACCACTCTTCCTTTGCAAACAGCTCCAGGTCTCTCTTATTGGAAGGACACCTTTTCCCAACAGCAATTTTAAGATCTCTCCACAGGTGTTCAATGGGATTTAGATCTGGGCTCATTGCTGGCCACTTCAGAACTCTCCAGCGCTTCTTTGCCATCCATTTCTGAGTGCTTTTTGACGTATGTTTGGGGTCATTGTCCTGCTGGAAGACCCAGGATCTTGGACGCAAACCCAGCTTTCTGACACTGGGCCCTACAGTGCGACCCAAAATCCTTTGGTAATCCTCAGATTTCATGATGCCTTGCACACAGTCAAGGCACCCAGTGCCAGAGGCAGCAAAACAACCCCAAAACATCATTGAACCTCCACCATATTTTACCGTAGGTACTGTGTTTTGTTCTTTGTAGGCCTCATTCCGTTTTCGGTAAACAGTAGAATGATGTGCTTTACCGAAAAGCTCTATCTTGGTCTCATCTGTCCACAAGACGTTTTCCCAGAAGGCTTTTGGCTTACTCAAGTACATTTTGGCAAACTGTAGTCTTGCTTTTTTATGTCTCTGTGTCAGCAGTGGGGTCCTCCTGGGTCTCCTGCCATAGCGTTTCATTTCATTTAAATGTCGACGGATAGTTCGCGCTGACACTGATGCTCCCTGAGCCTGCAGGACAGCTTGAATGTCTTTGGAACATGTTTGGGGCTGCTTATCCACCATCCGGACTATTCTGCGTTGCAATCTTTCATCAATTTTCCTCATCCGTCCACAACCAGGGAGATTAGCTACAGTGCCATGGGTTGCAAACTTCTTGATAATGTTGCGCACTGTGGACAAAGGCAAATCTAGTTCTCTGGAGATGGACTTGTAACCTTGAGATTGTTGATATTTTGCCACAATTTTGGTTCTCAGGTCCTCAGACAGTTCTCGTCTCCTCTTTCTGTTGTCCATGCTTAGTGTGGCACAGACAGACACACAATGCAAAGGTTAAGTGAACGTCTCTCCTTTTTATCTGCTTTCAGGTGTGATTTCTATATTGCCCACACCTGTTACTTGCCCCAGGTGAGTTTACAGGAGCATCACATGCTTGTAACATTCTTATTTATCCGCAGTTGTGAAAGGGTGCCAATACTTTTGTCCAGCCCATTTTTGGAGGTTTGTGTGACATTATGTCGAATTTGCTTTCTTTCCTCCCTTTTTTTGTTTTGTCCCAATACACACAAAGGGAATAAACATGTGTATAGCAAAACATGTGTTAATGCAATACGTTTCGTGAGAAATACATGATTTCCTGGAGAAATATCAAGGGTGCCAACAATTTCGGCCATGACTGTATATATATATATATATTGAAATACTGTATATTGAATATGGCCAAAATTGTAGCGTTTCAAATATATGTCAATACATTTGGGAAGAATATTTTCAAAATATATTTCAAATTTATTTTTCTTCCATATGGGTATACCTTCTGCTTGGTGTCCCCTAGACCTAAATGAACAATTACCCCTTCCAGTGCAGGTGCAGCCCCATTGCAATAGATCATTTTAAAGCTTCCCAGAGTTGGACTTTAAGTAAAAGACACTGACAGTGCTATCAATGAAGAATGAATTTACCAAGTAGGAGAGAAATAATTAAATGTTTCTGCCTAATCTACAACACCCCCCCCCCCCATCTACCTTTAGTCACCGAGTCAGCTGTGATTTAAAAGCGTGATTTGTGTGCAATTTCAGCATGATTTCAGGTTTCAGGCGATTTCTGAAGACTTTATTGCTACTCGTGAAGACTTTCAGCAATTTTTTGCAATTCGCAGTGTGATTTCCATTATATTCTATGTATGTGAAATCGTGACAAAATTGCAGAAAACGTAATGCAAGAACTACAAATCGCATACGCTAAGACATTGACTTTCACATTCATTAGATGTGATTTCAATTCACAAATTGCACCTGAAATTGCATCAGTGTGACCGGGCACTTAATGTGTCAGAAAATAAAAGATCAGAGGTAAGGTCAACAAACAGCAATTCAGAACAGCTGATCACATTGAACAATTAAAGTGTTACTAAACCCAGGATCCTGCATTCACTATGTCTGGTCTCCCACAGTACACAGAACATGGAAGTGCAATTATTTTAGTAAATACAAACGGCTAAATTCCTTTTCTCATCAGCAGTTAGAGCAGTCTTGTGACGTCTATTAGTGTTCAGCAGAGCACTGGTTAAAGCTTGTAGGAGGCTTTTTCTTTCTGCTCTAGGAGGATGCAAAACCCCTGCCCTCTGTCTGGACAGTGCTGATTGCCCTGTGCTGATCACATGCACTCTCCCAATATAAAAAAAACAATCAATACACATTAACTGAGCATGGGTTCAGTCTGTCTTATCAGGAGATAAGATGTGGACATTTGAACAAGAGGAGGAGCATAGAAAACAGGATAAAATGGCCTCTTTACACAATGCAGAGGATTAACCCCTTAGATTCCGCAGTGAGTATAACAAGCATGCTTTACTGCATATACAGACTGATTTTACTGTTGTGGGTTTAGTAACACTTTAATTAAATGAAAGATTCAACTTTTCAGAACAATGAAAGAAAAAGGTTGACTAAGTAATATGAACATGTTTGGTACATTTTTTTGTGCATAACCACTTCAGCCAGCAATTACCTCTTGTGGGAAAGCCATCATTGTTTTTACAGACAGCGGGAAGGGACTCCCCCCTTTCCCAACGCCTACCGGCGCCTCTCCGGGCTCTCCTGTGTGATCAGGGAGCCCAGGATCAGTGACGGGTTACCACATAGCTGGCCAAGGACTGGATGGTCCCTGGCCATCTCTATGATCCCAAGAGCCAGGAGCGACATCATGACGTCACTTCCAGCTCTGGAAGATGGAAAGCACATTGATCTCTGCTTTCCAGGAAAAAATGGAAACAATTTCCATTTATTTCCTGGAAAGCAGAGATCAATGTGCTTTCCAGGATAGAGGAGATATTTGGGGTCTTATAGACCCCAGATATCTCCATAAAGAGGACCTGTCATCCCTTATTTCTATCACAAGGGATGGTACAGTTCTTGTGATAGGAATAAAAGTGATCCAAAAAAGGGACAGTGTAAAATAAATAAATAAGAAGAAGAAAAAATTATTTAAAGCTCCCCTGTCCCCTCGTGCTCACACGCAGAAGCGAACGCATATGTAGGTCGCGCCCACATATGGAAACAGTGTTCGCACTACACATTTGAGGTATCACTGCAAACTTTATAGTGATAGCAATATTTCTAGTCCTAGACTTCCTCTGTAACTCTAAACTGTTAGCCTGGAAACAATTTTAAAGCATCGCCTATGGAGATTTCAAAGTACCATAGTTTGGTGTATGGTTACTGCCTCATCCCTTTAAAACTAACTGCTTAAGGACCGCCCTATAGCAGTTATACTGCTACAGGGCAGCCCATGTGCGCAAAATCACATATATGAATGTCATTTTGCATTTCTGGGTAGGGGGCGCACACGCTCTACCCGTGCCGCCATTCGTGGCCGCGGGTGTCAATCACCGGGTGATGACCCGTCATCATCCGGTGTTTACGAGCACAAGTAGTATCCTGCAGCCACCAAGAATTCGAACACAGGCCAGTATCCTTCCAGATGTGCTTGCAAATCCCGATTGGAAGCCCAAAAATTCTGCAGCACCCGTACTTCCTCCATTCACTGCCAAAACCGGAATTCAGGTGGAAACAGCAAATTTAACTACTCGATTTTTTGGAGCTGTTTTTCACGGAAGATCTGTATGTATTGATTGTGGATCAAAGTAATTTATATCCACAACAATTTATCGCCGCCAACCCAACTTCAAACCTTGCCAGGCCATTCGCATGGAAAGCCATTACAGTTTCCAAATTTACATTTTTTGGGGGCCTAACCCTCAACATGGGCATTACTAAAAAAAATGAATTGCGGTTGTATTGATCCACAGACCCGATTCATCATATGCCGTGTTCTCTGCTGCCATGGCCAGGTATAGATATAATAGTATAATGTGTTTTATGAATTTCAACGACAACACACTCTGTCGTCCTCGGGGTGACCATGAATTTGACCTGCTCCACAAAATTCGGCCCCTCGTAAATCACCTTAACCAAAAAGTTGCAGATGTCTATACTCCCCAGCAAAACATCTGCGTTGATGAGTCCCTCATTCATTTTTCTGGCCGCCTTGCATTTAAACAATTTCTCTCCAGCAAGCATGCCAGATATGGGATCAAGATATATAAGACCTGTGAGAGGGCAACAAGCTATACATATAAGTTTTGCATTTACGAGGGAAAAGATAGTCACATGGAGCCCCTGGATGCCCAGACTACATTGGGAGTAGTGGCAAGATAGTTTGGGACTTGGTGTCATCCTTTCTCCATATGGGGTACCACTAATATGTGGACAGTTTTTAGTCAAGTGTGCCGCTATTTAGACATTTGTACAATCTTTGAATTGGTGCATGTGGCACCGTGCGACCTAATGTGTGCCTACCATTAGAAGTGGGTGGATGCAGGGCGGTATATTCTAATGGTGCGCATTCCACACACTTTTTCTGGCAGAGATTTCTTCTCTTTTCTTCATTCAGCTCACAGGCTGCATAAAAAAAAGAACATAGCATATACAGTCAGGTCCATAAATATTGGGACATCGACACAATTCTAACATTTTTGGCTCTATACACCACCACAATGGATTTGAAATAAAACAAACAAGATGTGCTTTAACTGCAGACTGTCAGCTTTAATTTGAGGGTATTTACATCCAAATCAGGTGAACGGTGTAGGAATTACAACAGTTTGCATATGTGCCTCCCACTTATTAAGGGACCAAAAGTAATGGGACAAAATAATAATCATAAATCAAACTTTCACTTTTTAATACTTGGTTGCAAATCCTTTGCAGTCAATTACAGCCTGAAGTCTGGAACGCATAGACATCACCAGATGCTGGGTTTCATCCCTGGTGATGCTCTGCCAGGCCTCTACTGCAACTGTCTTCAGTTCCTGCTTGTTCTTGGGGCATTTTCCCTTCAGTTTTGTCTTCAGCAAGTGAAATGCATGCTCAGTCGGATTCAGGGCAGGTGATTGACGTGGCCATTGCATAACATTCCACTTCTTTCCCTTAAAAAACTCTTTGGTTGCTTTTGCAGTATGCTTTGGGTCATTGTCCATCTGCACTGTGAAGCGGCGTCCAATGAGTTCTGATTATTTGGCTGAATATGAGCAGATAATATTGCCCGAAACACTTCAGAATTCATCCTGCTGCTTTTGTCAGCAGTCACTTCATCAATAAATACAAGAGAACCAGTTCCATTGGCAGCCATATATGCCCACGCCATGACACTACCACCACCATGCTTCACTGATGAGGTGGTATGCTTAGGATCATGAGCAGTTCCTTTCCTTCTCCATACTCTTCTCTTCCCATCACTCTGGTACAAGTTGATCTTGGTCTCATCTGTCCATAGGATGTTGTTCCAGAACTGTGAAGGCTTTTTTAGATGTCATTTGGCAAACTCTAATCTGGCCTTCCTGTTTTTGAGGCTCACCAATGGTTTACATCCTGTGGTGAACCCTCTGTATTCACTCTGGTGAAGTCTTTTCTTGATTGTTGACTTTGACACACATACACCTACCTCCTGGAGAGTGTTCTTGATCTGGCCAACTGTTGTGAAGGGTGTTTTCTTCACCAGGGAAATAATTCTTCAGCCATCCACCACAGTTGTTTTCCGTGGTCTTCCGGGTCTTTTGGTGTTGCTGAGCTCACCGGTGCGTTCCTTCTTTTTAAGAATGTTCCAAACAGTTGTTTTGGCCACGCCTAATGTTTTTGCTCTCTCTCTGATGGGTTTGTTTTGTTTTTTCAGCCTAATGATGGCTTGCTTCACTGATAGTGACAGCTCTTTGGATCTCATCTTGAGAGTTGACAGCAACAGATTCCAAATGCAAATAGCACACTTGAAATGAACTCTGGACATTTAATCTGCTCATTGTAATTGGGATAATGAGGGAATAACACACCCCTGGCCATGGAACAGCTCAGAAGCCAATTGTCCCATTACTTTTGGTCCCTTAACAAGTGGGAGGCACATATGCAAACTGTTGTAATTCCTACATCGTTCATCTGATTTGGATGTAAATACCCTCAAATTAAAGCTGACAGTCTGCAGTTAAAGCACATCTTGTTTGTTTCATTTCAAATCCATTGTGGTGGTGTATAGAGCCAAAAATGTTAGAATTGTGTCGATGTCCCAATATTTATGGACCTGACTGTATACCCAACAAGGACCAGCGACGTACTGGTACATCACTGGTACATCACTGATTGGTTATACTACGATGATGCCTGCAGCTGCAGGCATCATGCTGGTATCATTTTATTGAGCCGGTGACCAGTTTTCATTTAAAAGCAATCCTAGTGGCTAATTAGCTGCAGGATTGCTTTTACAAGCAGCAGGAAATTATGCCCCCCCTCCCCCACTGCCTTCCATGGTCTTCTCGGGCAGTCCATCGGGGGAACCTGGGAATTCAGCCGGTGTTTCCGCCAGCTGGCCATACAGCTGATTGGAGACCGTAATGGTGCCAATCATCTCTATAGTCTAAGAAATCGGAAGCTATGAGCATTTCATCACTTCAGTTTCGCAGGATATAAACAGTGTCATTTGTAAATTGGGAAAGCATCTGATCACACCGATCTTGGTGAGATTAGATCATGTAAAGGCAGAGGAGATATCTAGAGTCTGATAGACCCCATATTTCTCAAAAAAGAATATATGACAATGCCAATTGAAGTTATAAGGGATATTTGCATTCCCTGTGATAGCATTGAAAGTGATAAAAAAATAAAATAAAAATGAAAGGGACAGTGTAAAAATAATAAAAAAATCAAAATAACAACAACAAACAAAAAGCAGCCCCCCCCCCCCCCCCCCCCGCAGTCACCTGCGAGTGTTAACCCTGTGCCAGTATGTAAACAGCAGTTGCACCATGCATGTGAGGTATCACCATAAAAGTCAGATCAAGGGCAGTAATGTTAGCACTAGATCTCCTCTGTAAATCTAAAATGGTAGCTTGTAAGGCTTGTAAAGTGTTGCCTATGGATATTAAAAATGTAAGCAGTTTTTTTGTCGTTGCATTAGGCATGCACAGTTTTAAAGCAAGTATGTCATGTTTGGTATCTATTTACTCGGCATACCATCATCTTTTAAATTGTACCAAATAATTGGCCAATATATTGTGTTTTTCTGCACTAAACGTAAAAAAAGTTTATTTTTTTCTAACAAATTGCTGCACGAGTACTATATGACATAAATAATTGCAGCACCCACCATTTTATCTACTAGGGTGTCTGCTTTAAAATATATACATATAATGTTTGGGGGTTCAAAGTAATTTCCTAGCAAAAAATACAGATTTTTTTCATGTGAACAAAAAGTGTTTCTCACCATGCCTCTTTTTAAATTCCTTGGGTGTCTACTTTCCAAAAAAGGGGTTATTTGGGGGGGGGGGTTGGTGCTATCCTGGCATTTCAGGGCCTCTGAAACTGTGACAGGTAGTGAGGAAGTGAAATGAGGAAGTTACTTACCTTCAGGCTTTCAAAGTGGTCCTCGGATTTCAGGCTCCTATATGTGGCTATGTGGCTAGGCTCCCAAAAAGTCTCACACATGTGGTATCCCCATACTCGGTAGAAGTAGCAGAATGTATTTTGGGGTGTAATTCCACATATACCCATGGCTTGTGTGAGCAAAATATAATTTAAATTCCAACTTTGTGTAAAAAAAAAAAATGTTTTTGTAATTTTCCAAAAACTTGTGGAAAAAAAAAATCTTCCATGGACTCAATATACCTCTCAGCAGATAGCGTAGGGTGTCTATTTTTCATAAAGGGGTCATTTGGGGGTGTTTGTACTGTCCTGGTATTTTAGCACCTCAAGAAATGTGATGAGCAGTCAGAAAGTAAAAGCTGTATAAATTCCATTAGCTATACCATAGTTTGTAGACGCTATAACTTTCACACAAAGCATTAAATATACACTTATTGGGATTTTTTTAACCAAAAATATGTAGCAGAACATTTTGGCCTAAATTTTTGATATTTTTTGTGACAGAAATGAGAAAATATCAGGTTTGTTTTTCAAAATTTGTTTTGTTTATAGCGCCAAAAATAAAAAGTGCACAGGTGATCAAATACCAACAAAAGAAAACTCTATTTGTGTGAAAAAAAGGACATAAATTTCATATATGTACCGTATTGCATGACTGTGCAATTGTCCGTTAAACTAGCACAGCGCTGTATAGCAAAAAATGGCGTAAATTGCAGTATCTATACCATAGTTTGTAGACGCTATAACTTTCACACAAAGCAATCAATATACACTTATTGGGATTTTTTTTACCAAAAATATGCAGCAGAATACATTTGGTCTAAAATTATGACTAACTTTGAGTTTACTATATATTTTTTAGAGCCGAAAGTAAAAAAATATAGTTTTTCTTTAAAAGTTTTGGTCTTTTTTTGTTTATAGCACGAAAAATAAAAAGTGCACAGGTGATCAAATGCCACCAAAAGAAAGCTTCATTTGTGTGAAATAAAGTACGTAAATTTTGTTTGGGTGCAGCATTGCATGACCGCGCAATTATCAGTTGAAATAGTGCAGCGCCGAGTAGCAAAAAGAGGCCTGGTCATTAAGGGGTGTAAATCCTCAGGATGGCAAGTGGTTAATTACACAGGTTCTGTGGCTGGTTAACCGGACAAAATACAGATGTACTGCTACTGCACAAAATCACATATATATATATATATTTATATGTGATTTGCATTTCCGGGTAGGAGGTGCGTGTGGACCGCCATTCCCACTACTGGGGATGTCAACCACCGGTTCCCGGCTGGCGATTCTCGACTGGGACTTGGTGATCATCGACAAAGCTGACAGGAGAGAGATCTGTGTGTAAACAACACAGGTCTCTCTCCTGTCAGTATGGCCATGCTGCTTGGTATCTCTCTGCACAGCAGAGAGATACAAAGCAACATGTCTCCCAAGTAAAACAGCACACAAAACACACACAGCACACAGTTAACCCTTTGATCACCCCAGATGTTAACCCCTTCCTGCCCAGTGTCATAAGTACAGTGTCAGTGCTCTTTATTAGCACTAATCACTGGGGATGTCAGTGGCAATTAGTAAGTCCCCCCCCCCCCAGTGTCAGAATGCCCGCCACAGTCCCACAGTCCCGCTATAAGTCGCTGATCACTGTCATTACTAGTATAAGAATAATTTTTAAAAAATCCCAGTATATACAGTTGTGGCCAAAATTATTCAACCCCCACTGAAATTGAGTGTTTTGGCCAGTTTGACATTGCTTTTGATCATTCAGTCATCTTGCTTACATTTACATTAAAGAGGCACTTGTAGGTCAGACAAATATAACATAACAGTTATAATGAAATAACCACAAATGTCTTTTCTGTGCTCACAGCATTATCAGTTTTATTCAACCCCCAAGTGACATTCAATCTTAGTACTTAGTACAGCATCCTTTTACAGTTATAACAGCTTTTAAACGTGAAGCATAGCTTGACACAAGTGTCTTGCAGCGATCTACGGGTATCTTCGCCCATTCTTCATGGGCAAAGGCCTCCAGTTCAGTCACATTCTTAGGCTTGCGCACTGCAACTGCTTTCTTTAAGTCCCACCAGAGGTTCTCAATCGGATTTAAGTCTGGTGACTGCGATGGCCACTCCAAAATGTTCCAGCCTTTCCTCTGCAACCATGCTCTAGTGGACTTGGAGGTATGCTTGGGATCATTGTCCTGTTGAAAGGTCCAACGTCTCCCAAGCCTCAGGTGTGTGACGGACTGCATCACGTTTCCATCCAATATCTCCTGGTACTGAAGAGAATTCATGGTACCTTGCACACGCTGAAGCTTCCCTGTACCTGCAGAAGCAAAACAGCCCCAAAGCATGATTGACCCTCCACCATGCTTCACAGTAGGCAAGGTGTTCTTTTCATCATAGGCCTTGTTCTTCCTCCTCCAAACATAGCGTTGATCCATGGGCCCAAACAGTTCTAATTTTGTTTCATCAGTCCACAGAACACTATCCCACAACTTTTGTGGTTTGTCCACATGGCTTTTGGCATACTGCAGTCGACTCTTCTTATTCTTTGGAGACAGCAAGGGGGTACGCCTGGGAGTTCTGGCACGGAGGCCTTCATTACGCAGTGTGCGTCTTATTGTCTGGGCTGAAACTTCTGTACCCACATCTGACAAATCTTTTCTCAGTTCCTCAGCAGTCACACGGGGACTTCTCTCCACTCTACGCTTCAGGTAGCGCACAGCAGTCGAAGTCAGCATCTTCTTTCTGCCACGACCAGGTAGCGTTTCAACAGTGCCCTTTGCCTTGAATTTGCGAATGATGCTTCCTAAGGTGTCTCTTGGTATGTTTAACATCTTTGCAATCTTCTTATAGCCATTGCCCTTCCTGTGAAGAGAAATCACCTCTTCTCTTGTCTTCCTGGACCATTCTCTTGCCTTCACCATGTTTGTAACCACACCAGTAAATGTCTAGAAGGAGCTGAGTATCACAGTCATTTTAAAGCTGCCTAATTGGTGCTTATTATGCTTGATTGCTGCTCGGTGACATCCACAGGTGTTTTCAATACCTGATGGAAAGCACCTGTATGAACCTCTGTTCTTCAGAGTGGTAGTCTTTAAGGGGTTGAATAATTGTGGCAATGAAGAAACCACATAAGAACCATTTACTACTGTATTACATAAACAATTGATGTCATTTTAGTTGCATTTGGGTAGTTACAACGTCCTTGTAGGATTTGATTCTGAATACAATTCCAAATGTACACTATAGTCCCTAAACCCCTTTACAGCATTGGGGGTTGAATAATTTTGGCCACAACTGTATATCGCCATTTGCAGACGCTGTAACTTTCACATAAATCAATTAATATACACTTATTGGGGTTTTCTTTTTAGCAAAGACATGTTGCAGAACATATTTTGGCCTAAATTTATGAAGAAATTAGATTTTTTAATTTTTATATTGAATATGTTTTATAACAAAATGTAAAAAATATCTTTTTTTTCAAAATTGCCAGTCTTTTTTTGTTTATAAAAAAATAAAAACGCAGAGATGATCAAATGCCACCAAAAGAAATCTCTATTTGTGGGGAAAAAAGTACTTAAATTTCATTTATGTACAGTGTTGCATGACCGCGCAATTGTCATTTAAAATAACGAAGCTCCGTATTGCAAAACAAATTGCCTGGCCAGGAAGGGGGTAAGTGGTTAAGGTGGTAATTAAACTCATTTAAAGCTTTATGTGTATTTAATTAGCCTCAGAACCTGTGTAATTAATATGTGTTCGGATTTAAAGGGATGAGGTGGCAACCCTAGTTTGTCACCAACCCATGAGCGTGCACAATTTTAAAGCGTGACAAGTTAGATATTTATTTACTCAGTGTAACATCATCTTTTATACTTTGCTAAAAAAATTGGGCTATATATTATGTTTTTTGTGTTAAAATTCATTAAAGTGTATTTTCGCCTAAAAAATTTTATTTGAAAAATCCCTACGCAAATATCGTGTGATATAAAAAGTTGCACGACCTCCTTTTTATTCTCTAGAGTCTCTGGTAAAAATATATAAATAACGTTTGGGGGTTCTCAGTAATTTTCCACCAAAAAAAATGATAATTTTTACATGTAGAAGAGAAAGGCCAGAATCGGCCTGGGTGGGAAGGTAATAAATCAAGCAAACCCAAATAACTCACAATTCCATGATACTCTGTGCTAGCAGAAAATGGATGTGCCTTACCTTTTTCACCAAATAGCCTTCTCTTATTTTCTGTGGCTCCCTCTCCATTTTCCTCCTTCTCACAAGACAGTTTTTTTGGTTGTGACAGATAAAGCAATGGTTTATTTTCCGTGCAGCTTTCACAAGAATGAGTAAGTAGCCAATCAGAGTCATTGCTGTGAGTTTCCTCATTCAGAGGTTGCATAGAGGAAGCGATGTAACAACAGTTTTTGTTCGGGTTACTTTTTCAGAAAAGATCTTTGTCAGAATATTACAAAGAATGTGGAAGAAAAACAAGAATTTGATGTTAATATAACAGTACGGGGGATTACCAGGGCCCAGAATCCCCACCTTGGGTCAGGAACACTGAATACACACAAAACAGTACAACACAATTCCAAACAGGTTATAAACACCTAAAATACTTCCTTTGTTGAAATGAGGTGCATTTGTTTAGTGAAATGTCTCTTATATAGATTCAACAGGATTTCTACAAGTATCCAGTATAACTTCTTGCTCTTGTTGAGTTGAATGACGCTGGGGGGAGCTGCCTTTTTATTTTTATCCACCGCTGGAGGAGCAAATTTCGTTTAGCACTTGGATGTTTATTAATTTTATTGGCCAGAGTACTTGCTACTGAAATGAATAAACTTCCAAGTGCTAAACGCGGCTAGCGCTTAGGCACTGAAATTACTTAGGCACTGAAATCGCAATGTCATTCCGGTTTCTGTGCAATTTCAATGCAGTTTGATTTTGCCAGCTCTCTCTGCCTCCCATTGACTTAAATGCAAAATCGCATTTCATTGACTTCAATGCAAAATTGCCTCCAATTGACTTTAATCCAAAAACACCTCCCATTGACTTCAGTGCAAAAACTCGTTTCTGCCATGTTTGGAGGTTTATGGCCACAATGTTCCTCTCCTGAATGCAATTGTTCTGCATTCAGGAGAGGGCTCTTTAACTGCCCCTAAACTCTGCTGCTGCTAAACTCTGATAAAATCCTATCTGTGCATGGACACATAGGCTTTTATTGAGTTGAGTTCAGAGGCTTTGGCCCAAAAAAAAGCCAAAAGCTCCTAAACTTATGTTCATGAGAAGCAGTGTACATGAGACCTAACAGTGTTCCTCTCACCCAGCTTCAAGTAAAACCCAAGAACTGATTTAGCACTGCAAAACTATCCAGAAATTGTGTAAACAGTAGTGGATAATAAATATTAAATCAGTGCAATAAATAAATGTGGACCAAAAACAATGTCCTATAATTAAATACATACAGTTCATAAATATTCAAAACCGTGTTCCAAGTATATCTTCTGTGGGAATAAAACCACCTTGTGAAACTCGCTCCACCACCAGTAGCAGCTCACTGTAAACTTTGATCAACTAATATTCACCTGTCCATTTAAGGGAAAATTTCTGCAATATTTTACACAGTTGGACTTCTTTCATGGAGCAGATGAACCTTTTATTCAATCCCATAATTCCACTGGCTCCACCCTTTACACCCCTTAGGCTATCCCTTTGAGGAAGCCAGGTTGGATGGCGTAATGCATAAGGGGCGGAGCTGGTGATGAAAGGATGTGATCTGAAGCAGACTCCCCATAGAGAATTTATGGGGCATTGCCAAGAGAAAGATGAGAGACATGAGGCCGAACAATGCAGAAGAGCTGAAGGCCGCTATTGAAGCATCCTGGTCTTCCATAACACCTCAGCAGTGCCACAGGCTGATAGCTTCCATGCCATGCCGCATTGAGGCAGTAATTGCTGCAAAAGGAGCCCAAACCAAGTACTGAGTACATATGCATGCTTATACTTTTCAGAGGTCCAATATTGTTCTATGTACAATCCTTGTTTTATTGATTGCATGTAATATTCTAATTTTCTGAGATTGTGGATTTGGGGTTTTCATAAGCCATAATCATCACAATTATGACAAATCACGGCTTGAACTATCTTGCTTTGTATGTAATGAGTCTATCTCATATATTAGTTTCACCTTTTAAGTTGCATTACTGAAATAAATGAACTTTTGCACGATATTCTAATTTTTCGAGTTTCACCTGTATTGTCTGCTAACTGGCCATTACAAGAAGAAAAGAGGCATCTACTGCTTTCCTGCCCACCAAAAAGTCCAACAGCTCCACCCACCATTTCGTATATATCCTGATTCTAAAGTATTAGTGGCAGGAAAAGGTCACCAAGCAATCTTGAGGTAAGACCTTTAAATAATAGGACAGTACATCCCACTACACTTGCTCATTTTGTTGTTGTTTTATGGTGGTGTTTTTTTTTTTTTACAGATTGACAGAAATATACTTTTTTATGTCAAAATCAAAACAAGTTTCTGCAAAGTTATTTGAATTAAAGTGTTATTAAACCCACAGCAGTAAAATCAGTCTGTATATGCAGTAAAGCATGCTTGTTATACTCACTGTGGAATCTAAAAAGGCTGTTTGATCCTGTCTTCTCTGATACTCCCCTTCTTTTACTGTCCTCAATTCATCTGCTTATAGTACAGAGCTCTAGGAGTCACTTTGCACATGCTCAGTTTGGTGTGCATTGCTAGAGAGTTTACGAGAGTGCATGTGATCAGCACAGGACCAATCAGCACTGTCCAGACAGAGGTCAGGGGTCATTCAGACTTAGAACAGTCAGAGGAGAATGAAAACTCCTCCTACAAGCTTTAACCAGTGTCCAGTAACAAGACTGCTATATACTGCTGATAAGAAAAGGTATTTAACAGTTTATATTTACTAACATAATTGCATTTCCATGTTCTGTGTACTTTGGGAGACCAGATATTGTGAATGCAGGGTCCTGGGTATAGTATCACTTCAATTACAATAAAAAACTCAAACAGCTCCTTCAGCTCAGTATAAAAGAGGAACTTCGCCCAGCTCAAGTACTGTAGCTGCTGACTTATTAAAAAACAAATTCTTATCAGCCTATGAATTCTTCGTCACCATTATTCGACTGATTCATACATTAGTGTTCATCATCTGTATTTCACATGATGATGATTTATTAATGGGAGTCCTTATAATTATGAATAATGAAAAACAGATAACTTTCTGTGATTTTTTTTCCCTGCAGGCTTTGGTTTAAAATACTTGTCCATTGGACTGAACTGAGGTCCCAATCTACTTGTCCTGATAAAAAAAAAAAAATATATATATATATATATATATATATATATATATATATATATATAAACCAAAACCGTATTTAAAGTGCTACTAAACTCACAACAGTAAAATCAGTCTATATATGCAGTAAAGCATGCTTGTTATACTCACTGTGGAACCTAAGGAGTTAATTCCCTGCATTGTATAAAAACTCTGCTTGATCCTGTCTTCTCTAATCCTCCTCTTCTTCCAGCGTCCCCCTCTTACCTCCTGATAAGACATATCGTGTGGAGTCAGTCTGCGCTTGCTCACTTTGGTGTGTATTGCTAGAGAGGTTTTTTATTTTCTTAGGAGAGTGCATGTGACCACTACAGGGCCAATCAGTAATGTCCAGCCAGAGGTCAGGGGTTCTGCATCCTCCTAGCAAAATCAAAACTCCTCCTACAAGCTTTAAACAGTGCTTGGCTGGACTCGGATAGAAGTCACAAGACTGCTCTAACTGCTGATGAGAAAAGGTATTTTCTCTCCTCCAAACACGACAAGCAGGGGGACACGTCTGGCACTGCAGGATCTGAGTACCTGGTGGCATAGTGTGTTACTGATGGTAGCCTTTGTTACGTTGGTCCCAGCTCTCTGCAGGTCATTCACTAGGTCCCACCGTGTGGTCCTGGGATTTTTGCTCACCGTTCTTGTGGTCATTTTGACCCCACGGGGTGAGATCTTGCGTGGAGCCCCAGATCGAGGGAGATTATCAGTGGTCTTGTATGTCTTCCATTTTCTAATGATTGCTCCCACAGTTGATTTGTTCACACCAAGCTGCTTGCCTATTGCAGATTCAGTCTTCCCAGCCTGGTGCAGGTCTACAATTTTGTTTCTGGTGTCCTTCGACAGCTCTTTGGTCTTCACCATAGTGGAGTTTGGAGTGTGACTGTTTGAGGTTGTGGACAGGTGTCTTTTATACTGATAACAAGTTCAAACAGGTGCCATTGATACAGGTAATGGGTGCAGGACAGAGGAGCCTCTTAAAGAAGAAGGTACAGGTCTGTGAGAGCCAGAAATCTTGCTTGTTTGTAGGTGACCAAATACTTATTTTTCACCATAATTTGCAAATACATTCTTTCCAAATGAGCCAATGTGATTGTCTGGATTTTTTTTTCTAATTTTATCTCTCATAGTTGAGGTCTACCTATGATGCCAATTACAGGCCTCTCTCATCTTTTTAAGTGGGAGAACTTGAACAATTGGTGGCTGACTAAATACTTTTTTGCCCCACTGTACATTGTGCATCCCTGAGATCTAGTTTGAATTAGCTGTGTAATGTATTCATAGGCACTCCTTACATGAGTACCTATAGCATTGATCACATAACTATGATGTAAAACATGAAGGATATATATATAAGGACAAAACCAAGAGATTTAACTAACAAGAGTAGACCCCCATCAGTATCACCCATCTTTCATGCTGAGTATCCATGACTGAAAGAACTGAAATCCAATTGAATGAAAGAAGAAGGCCCAAACTGTGGCATTTCTGGTTGTGAGTTCACTCACTGTCTCAGTTTGTTCATCACCTCTCTGAAGTATATAAAAAGGGTCACCCTACTGTGGCAGGCATTGGGTCGCTTTTGGAGAGACTGGGACAGTAGGCAGATGCCCACTTCCACCATTAGTGTGTCATTTGCTTGGTGTTATTAAGAGAACAAATCCGTCTCACATAAATTACAATGGGATAAAGGTTATTTCAGGGTGACCCTGGATATGGAGGCCATTTACTCTTCTATACCTTTTCATTTAGCATTAAGAGCTCTGTGATATCATCTGGATGGATATAGAACCTATAGTGGAGAATTACAAACCTTTCTCCTAATGGCCGTGGAGTTCTTGCTCACCCACAATTATTTCTTGTTTGATGATGACAACTATCTGAAAAGATGTAGGGCTTCAACTGGGCAATTTTTTTGCCTTCACTTGCCAACCTTAATATAGATTTGTGGGTGAAACTCCGCAACTTTGCATATGGGAATTCATTCTTGGATGATTTATTATGGTTTTGGGTGCTATATAGACAAACATTTGGTTGTTTGGAAAGGTCCTCTTGACAATTCAAATTTGTTTATTGACTATGTTAATGATAATGAGTTAAATTTCTCATTTACATGTAATTTTTGGGGGGTTTTAACTTGAAGGGAAACTCTGAGACTAGTTCCATTTTTATTACTATTTTCTGGAAACCTTTGGAAAGTATTTCCTTTTGCAGAACCTCTAGTTGCTATCCTAGTCATACAATCAGGGCTATCCCCATGGGTGGGTGCTGCACAACTGATCAACTAAGGAGGTTTTTGATGAGGAAGTGAATTGTCACATCTTATTTGAAAACTAGAGGTTACCCTGACTGGCTTAATAACAAAAGCAAACAGCTTGGGAATGTGTGTACAGTTAGTTCTCCAGCAGTCTGTTCAGGCTGGGGAAGGGTTAAACATATTCGGCTCAGCTTTTGGTTTTAGCGGGCCCACCTGTTATGTAAGGAGGGGGAAGCCTGAGATTGAGGGATCCGGAGAACAGGACATGGGTATAGGTGGATCGTAGACTCGCCTGTAAGCGCAAGCGTGGCGCTGAAGAAAATCAGTATCAGGTGGGATATTAGTCTGTTTTTAAAATTAACCACTTGCCCTCCAGAGGATTTACCCCCCTTAATCACCAGGCCTCTTTTGCTACTCGGCGCTGCACTAATTCAACTGATAATTGCGCGTTCATGCAATGCTGCACCCAAACGAAATTTACGTCCTTTTTTTCACACAAATAGAGCTTTCTTTCGGTGATACTTGATCACCTGTGCACTTTTTATTTTGCACGCTATAAACAAAAAAAGACCAAAAATTTTGAAGAAAAACAATATTTTTTACTTTCAGCTGTAAAAAAATATATAGTAAACTCAAAGTTAGTTATAAATTTAGGCCAAAATGTATTCTGCTACATGTTTTTGGTAAAAGAAAATCCCAATAAGTGTATATTGATTGCTTTGTGTGAACGTTATAGCGTCTACAAACTATGGTATAGATACTGCAATTTACGCAATTTTTTTGCTATACAGCACTGCGCTAGTTTAATAGACAATTGCGCGGTCATGCAATACGGTACATAAATAAAATTTACATCCTTTTTTCCCCACAAATTGAGCTTTCTTTCGATGGTATTTCATCGCATGTGTGTTTTATATTTTTTGCGCTATAAAAAAAAAAGTCTGACAATTTTGAGGAACGAAAAACCAATATTTTGGACTTTTTGCTATAAAACATGTCCAGTAAAAAAAATTGAAAAATCAAATTTAGTCATAAATTTCTGCCAAAATGCATTCTGCGACATGTCTTTGCTACAAAAAACCCCAATATGTGTAAATTAATTGGTTTACGTGAAAGTTATAGCGTTTACAAATGGCGGGAAAGATACTGGGATTTTTAAATTTTTTTTATACTAATAATGGCGGCGATCAGCGACTTATGGCGGCGATCAGTGACTTATGGCGGCGATCAGTGACTTATGGCGGGACTGTGGCGGATATTCTGACACTGGGGGGGGAACTGACTTGGGGTCACTGACATCCCCAGTGACACCAATACAGTGATCAGTGCAAAAAAAAAACACTGACACTGTACTAATGGCACTGGGGAGGAAGGGGTTAACTTTATTATTCAGTGAAAGGGTTAACTGTGTGAGGGGAGTGGTTTACTAGGGGGCGGGGGTGTGTACTGCAGGGAACTCTTCTGTCCCGATCAGCGTGTCAGGAGCTGTCAGGGAACTGACAGAAAGCACAGCTACTTCAGCTGTGCTCTCTGTCACTGATTGCCGCTAATTGCCGAGACATAGCCGGTAATGACTGGCTGTGACCCGGCGACTGACATCCGCGGATGTGATAGGCGGGACAGGTAGGGCCGCGGCGCACCTCGCGCGCCCCCTACCTGTTTTAAAAACACACGTTTTAAAACGTGGTTTTGCCCAGCCGTGCCGCCCTGCCGCCGTATTTCTACAGTGGCTAGGCGGCATGTGGTTAAAGTTGCTTTATCTTGTTTCATTTGGTCTCTGTCTAGTTGTAATGTTATGACTGCTGAGAAGCCTAGGCTCATTTATGGCCAACTAATAAACCAATACCTTGGGTCCCAAAAAGACACAGAAGTTGATTAAGTTGGAAATAGGTAAGGCCACAGCTTTATTTAACTTTCAAAATGTACCAAACAACAATGCCAGTCACAGTTATACTGCGAGCACCCATAAAATATAAACTCACATAGTCTAAGAGGCCTGTCCTTACCATCAGTACCAGACAAGCATTAGACTGGCTCCTGAATTTAATTTGAGGGCATAGCCCATAAAGCAGCATCCATTGCTACCAAGGTCAAAACCGCCAATAAAGCTGTGACAAAACATCAGGTGGGAGGTTGGGCAATTCTTGAGATAACTGAATCTCCTCAGAGCAGTTGGACGTGCCCCAATGCAGCCTTTTTATAGAATTCAGGCCCCACCCTGTCGCCTCCTGTCTTTGTAGCCAATCCTAATAGAGAGATTTAACTTCCCTTTTAGGTTCACACCCACAGTGACGCCATGCTTCCAACAGTCAAGGTTCCTTTTCCCTAACCCCTGGTTATCTGTTCGGGTGGTGCTGTTGCGGGACCTGCACAAATACCTGCAGCTGCACCACCCGCGCAGAGGAATGCAGGACCCACAGGCAGGTGTCATTAATTCTATTGGCACGTCACCCACACTGGAAATCGCAATCGTACTGGGAACCCAGTTCGGCTGCAATTTCCAAAGTAGTGAAGGGACCTCTTCCCTGTGTGTCCCGGAGCATGGGAGTCTATTCATATGAATGGACTCTCGTGTCTGCGCAAGTTGCGGCAGGCCCGCACGACCACACATATGTGAACCAGGGCTAAAGGAAGTTCAAGGAGCCTTCATTATATCCCCTCTGATTTTGGTACCAACTTCTCACTCTCTTCCTTTTGCTGTCATACTTTTGCTTTTTATTCTTTTACTTTTTTTTAGTGTCTTGCATGTACTGCCCCCACAAGTGGGGGATTTTTTTTAACAGTGCTCCAGGGTCCCACAGCTATGACTACGGCTGCATAGGCGGAAATGTGTCAGCAGTTGTATTTTGTGTGCAGGATGTGTTTCTAACAAAGACATATCAGAGGTGAGGCTGTGTTTTGGCATTTGGTATTTCTCAATTATCTCTTCCTAGGTAGAGGGATTTCTACTGAGCCCTGCTAATGGAGTGTGGGGTTTAATGGGAGGGTGAACAATGGTTTCCAGTCAGAGACAGTCGGCCTGGAGAGGAAATGGTTAGATGATGCTGGACGTCCTTTAACCAGGAAATGAAGTGTGCTCTATCTGACATGCAACAGATTCTAATGTACTCTGAAAAGTGAACAGCATGCAGTGAATTCAGACTAAGAATTTTCATCTGGAAGGGAGACTGTACAGTTGTGCAAGACCAAAGGGAAGGCTGGAGTCCAGCTTCAATGCACCACTGTACTTTATGTAGTCGTGCACAGGTTCATGTACCGTCAAGAAGTTTAAAGGATGATTTTCATGCAGACAAATTAGGATGGTTTGAGTATATCATTTTTAAATGACCTCAATAGCATCTTGTCAAGAATTGTAATTTTAGATTGAAGTAAGGAAATGGGATGATACGATTCAGAAAGTGATATGTAGGCTCCTTTCACACTGAAAGGAGCCACCATCCTGAAAATTTTTTCTTGGGTTATGCTGCTATCAATGCTTATTTGGGATTGTTGTTGTCTATTACAATTATTATTACTGCTAATGTTCATGTGATTGTTTCATTGTTATTATCGCAGCCCCAACGATCTGTCCCCCATTCACTGGGAGACCAGTATGGTGTTCCTGGTCTCTCCATTCCAATTTAACATAATTCTATTGTGGGCTCCTTTGCTTTCAATCCCTGAGAGGCCGTGTCCCCTGCCTCTCCACCTCCGCTTCCTGTGTGAGGTGGAGGCTTGGTACACAATTCTTTCCCACTGAAGGCACCCTTTGCATGGACCGGAGGTCACGTCTGGAACGCACTGCACAGCCGCTCTTTCAGTCCGTCGTGAGTGTAGCTGCTGACTTTTAAAAAATAGCCACTTACCAGTCCCTCTGTCCTGCGGTGTGTCCCCTGCAGCCCGTTTCACCGGCTGTCCTGCATTCCTGGAGGCCGGCATCTTCAGTGTGGGCACCCGGATGTTATAGCTTGCGGCTTCACAGCCGGGTACCCACTGCGCATACGCAAGTAGTGCTGCGCTTCCTGAATGGTCCTGTAGTCTTCTGGGACCTGTCACGTGTCCCAAAAGACTACAGGGAGGGAGGACACCTTCTGTTTCTGATAGCCTAGGCGATCGGACCAGAAGTGGGAGCAGGTACCTGTCAAATTCGGTACCCCCCCCAAAGGTGTCAATCATTAATGGGGAGCGGGGGAGCAGTCCTTAAAGCGGAACTTCCCCTTTTGGGTGGAGCTCCACTTTATGGTACACGTTTTTAAGAGAGTAAAAGTTCCTTTAATCATTATGATCTTTGTAAATACAATCACTTATTATCAGCTTTACTGAATCATATCATATAATGCGTCTCTGCACTGATGGTATTAATATATAGATATGTATATATATATTTCTATTTAATATATATGTTATAATGTTGGTAAATGATTTCATCTTGTTTAGCATGTTTTTCTGACACCTATGCCCCTCCTTCTTTCTTGGGACTGCCCATCCCATTTGGGAGGGCTCAGTCTTAGTTCCACGATATAGAAGAGGGCACTCATGGTTTTGTAAGCTCTGAGGAAGAAGGGCCCCCCCTTCGAAACGCGTCAGCTGAACTCTGAGAGTCTCCCCTCTTGATGTGACTTGCACTGGTCTTGCACTTCAATGTTCCTTTCAGGATTTTAGACGCTTGTTATACTGCTTTGTTTGTGAGTATATATCTCATTTTAATAAAATCACAGTTTTTTATTGAGGTAATGCACAAGGTTGGAGCGCTTTTTGTTTTCACTTTGCAATCCTGAAAAGTGATCCATAGTGGAGAGGAGGTTTTGCAGGCATTCAGGAAGTGTTATTGTCACCTCCGCCTTTTTTTTCAATTGCCAATGGGGATTTTGCATTGTGGGACCATGCTGCAACCATGAGACAAGTGTTTGACCCATGGCTGTGCCACCGTCACATTCACTTTCATGGGTGAGTTTTGGTAGCGTCTGTGAAATTTGGCATGTCAAGCTAAAGTTTTGCCTTAAATCAAATTGCTGCATTGGCTCAGCAATGTGTTTTTACCTGAACTACATATCTGCTTGTAGGTTGGCAGCTAGAAGAAGGTAAAATTGTGGATCAACTGCCTGTTTTCACTAGGGATGCACTGAAATTTCGGTGGCCGAAACATTTTGGCTGAAAACACCCCTTTCAGCTGTGGGCCGAAATGAAAAAAAGCAACGATACAGGTGTAAAAAAAACCCCACCCCTCGCCGCCACCTGCTGCCGCTTAGTAGTTCTCAGCCTTACCTGAGAAACCATCGATCCCGGCGCTGGGCATAGAGATGAGTGAAGAAAAGATGTCTGCCACTCATTTCTATGCCCTTTGAGGACCAGAACAATGTCACTTCCCGTTTCGGCCATTTTTTTTTTTAAAGCACTAGATCAATGCTTTTTTTTTTGATCCAATGCTTTACATTGTAGAGGAGAGATGTGGGATCTTATTGACCCCATATCTCTCCATAAAGAGGACCTGTCACTAATTATTTCTATCACAAAGGATGCATGCATTTCTTGTTATAAGAATAAAAGTGATTACAAGTTTTTTTAAAGGGACAGTGCAAAAAAAAATTAAATACATTTAAAAAAAAAGTTTAAAGTGCCCCTGTTCTTGCACGTAGTGGTGAATGCATACGTAGACCATGCCCACATATGTAAACGGTGTTCAAACCACACACGTGAAGTATCACCACGAGCAATAATTCTAGCACTAGACCTCCTCTGTAACTTTACACTGCTAACCTATAGAAATTTTTAAACCATCACCCATGGAGATTTTTAAGTACTGCAGTTTCATGCCATTCCACGAGTGTGCGCAATTTTAAAGCGTGACATGTTGGGTATCTATTTACTCGCTGTAACATCTTCTTTCATATTTAAAAAAAAAATTGGGGTATGTATTGGGTTTTTTTTTTTTTTTTTTTATTCAGTGTATTTTTTTCCAAAAGAATATATATTGATTTATAAAAACTGCACATTTCGGTTTTGCTTTTCGGCCAAGTGCATTTTGAATTTTTGGTTTCGGCACCAGAATTTTCATTTCGGTGCACCACTAGTTTTCACCATCCCCTGACCTCTGTAAAAGGAGCGTTGGGATTATTTAGGCCTCAATGCATAGAAGGGGAAAGAGATGACTCTTGAAAGAAATGTGTGGTTTATTTAATATCGGGAAGCTGGAGACTTTTTATGGAAATGTTTTTTGTCTCCTGTGGTTATACTGACCAACTATGCAGTATCGCTTCTCTTGTTCCGTGTGGTTTATGTTGATAGCATCTCTTCTCATGCTATGTAATGGAAAAACTGAAGAGAGCAAAATCGGGTGCATAGAAATGAATCAGCTTCCAGTGTTTTTTTGCTAACGTTTAATTGAACAAGCTGAAGTTAGAAGCTGATTGGCTACCATGCAAAGCTGCACCAGATTTTAGTAAATCAATCCCATTGTGTAAACAGAGTTTCCAGCCGACGCATTCAAAGATTGCCATAGAGAACAAGGAGGAACTTAGACTGCCCTTAGCACTGTAGGAATATGGCTCCGTTTCCTACATATTGTAGTTCTCCCCCTTTTACTAAAATATTATATAATTGTTGTGCTATAGTGTATATGGATCCAGGATTGTTCAATGTGTATAATGGTACATTCCAAGCATTTGCAATACATAAGTGATAAAGATTATGAGACTTTCAAGGTTGAAGAGGATTTTGTACAAGCTGGAAGCATATGGACATTTGTCAGACTTATGCCTTCAATACAAGAGAGACATTTTTGTTTTGCTGAAGAACATTTCTTTCTAACCTAAAGACAGTTACGTCTTGTCATGACATCTATACAGCCAAAATAATAGTTTTAAGGACCTTCGCTTTATGTTCTTGTCATGTCGTTATCTGGTCACGTTTGTTCTTGTCTGTTCTTTAATTGGAACACCTGCTAAGTTTGGCCTTTATCTGGTCATATCTATCATCACAGTTGTTATGAGTAGCCTTCAGCTAATCGTAATCAGCATATAAAAGCAATCTATATCTGACATAGAATCAGAACAATAACTTACCCGCCTACTGCTTTTATTGTTCTCCCACATGTGGTAAATAAACCTTCCCTTTGTATAGCAAGAAGTCTTCCTTCATTTATCAAGGGATATGTCCAGCCTGGACAAGGTCAACTCAATAAAACACATTGGGGTTTATTTACTAAAGCTGGAGAGTCCAAAATCAGACTCCCTTCTGCATAGAAACCAATCAGCTTCCAGGTTTCATTGCCAAAGCTTCATTGAACAAGCTGAGGTTAGAAGCTGATTGGTTTCTATGCAGATTGATTTTGGACTCTCCAGCTTTAGTAAATATACCCCATTGAGTCAATCAGTCATCTTTCTCCAATAATGTTGTGATTGTACGAGGGGCGTTCAAGTCAAATTGGGACTTTTAATTTTACAGGTATAATAAGGGATGCTAGCATGGTGGTACTACATACAGTAGTAAGTGGCAAGTGTGTCCTATTACTGGTAGGCGGCGCACATGTTGTGGGCCAGTCCAGAGACCGTTAATCAAGATGGCAGACAACAGTGTTAGCGCGTGCATGGAACAGCATATGGTGATGATGTTTCTTGTGAACGAAGGCATAAAACCTGCAGCTATCTACAGAAGATTTCAAGCACCATATAGTGATAAGACGCTCAGCCACAGTAAGACATTTGAATGGTGTAAATGTTTCAAAGATGGCCATACGTCTGTCAGTGATGATCCCGGCCGTGGTGTTTCCCAGCCCACACCAGTCATCCCTGTGAACATTCAGCGCGTGGAACGCCTGATCTTAGCAAATCGTCGCATAGCCTGTCGTGAAACTGCACAAGAGACAAAGTCAGCAGTTTAGCACTGAGGAGGAAGTAAAGCAAGCTGTTCTAGGATGATTCAGGTACTGACAAATCTTTCTATGCCACAGCTTTCCAGGCATTAGTTAAGCGCTGGGATATGTGTAGAAATGTAGCAGGGGAGTACGTTGAAAAATAAATGCAGTTTCCACTCCTTGATATTTGTTCTTTTATTATATAATCTCAAAAGTCCCAGTTTGACTTGAACGCCCCTCGTATTACAAGTAATGTCTTTTAGACGATGGCATTCTCCCTTTTTGAAATAATAGGCAGGCATCATGGGAAATATGAGCATGGTGATGTGGTTCTTAAAATGTTTTGCTATATGTGAGTCTTGCTGTATTTGGCTCATTCATGAACAATATTTTGACTGTTGAAATAAAAACTATCAATTATTACATTGTATGTACTTTATGACTTTTCTCTACCTTGAAAATCCCTTAGGGCCAGTTCACACCAGAATGTGGTGCAGGAAACCCACGTTCCATGTGCATTTCCAGCACGTCGTTCAAAATGCACTGCACTTGTGATCTGCAGCAGGTATCAGTGCAATGCTAACGACACCCCAAACATAGGTCACAAATGCAGTGCGTTTGCCTGCACCAGATCACATGCTCTGCTGTCCGGCAGGATTTCAGCCCATTCAAAAGAATGGGATGAAATAACAATGCACCCAGATTGTGTTACTGTGCGATTCATGGGGTGAACCAGCCCTTAAGCTTTCTGTCCTATATACTGCATGTATAATTATTGTGGACATTAGAACCAGAGAAGGGCCTACCGACAAAGTGAAATCACAAGTGACCAAAAAAACATATACAATGAGAGGGCAGTTTGTGGTTTCTGACATCACACGTACTGTCCAGCTCAGACAGCTGGTATTTGTATTTTATTTATATGGATGTTGTTTAGAATAAAAGTTTTATTACTACACTATGAGAACCTTTCCTTATCTTGTATGTCTGCTGTGCTACTGAGCAGCATATTACCAGGGAGATGATGCAACCAAGGAATCACAGGGTTAGGCTATGTTCACATCTCTGCGTTCCTGCGGGCCGCGTTTTGCGCGGACACAAGAGCCCATTCATTTGAATGGACTCCCGTGCCCCGAGACACGCAGGTAAGACGTCGTACAGTTACAATTTCCAGTGCGGGCGGTGTGCCATTAGAATTAGAACCCGCATTCCTCTGTGCAGGTGGTGCGGCTGCACAGATTTTTGTGCGGATCCACAGCGACACCACAGATGTGAACCAGGGGTAAGACCTGCCTAGGTTTTCAGCTGCAGAGTAATTGGAGCAGGGAGACATCTATCCAGTGACGTCCAAGTTTTGTTGTGTGGGACCAGGCTTGGCTTCAGCTGTAGTCTAAACGGAGAAAGGAGAGGTCCACCAAGCTCAGGGATAATACGCTGTTTACCTCTGCTTTTGTGGTTATACATAAAGTGGTTCTAAAGGCTGAAGGTTTTTCCACCTTCATGCATGAAGGTAAAAATCCTTCAGTATGCAGCTTCCCCACAGCTCCCTCGAATACTTACACAAGCCTGATCATGATCCACCAATGTGCACAAGAGTAGCTGCTCTCCGGGGTCTCTGCCACTGGCTGTCAAGCATAGCCAATGAGGAGGAAGTGGGGGGCGAGCCATGTTTTGTGTGTCTTATGGGCACACAGAACAGGGCTCAGAAGCAAGCATGTACAAGTACCCCCATAAAAAGCCACTTGATATAGGGGCATTCGGAGAAAAGGAGCTCCAGTGGAATACCCAAGAGGAGGATGGGAGCTGCTCTGTGCAAAACCACTGCAAAGAGCAGGTAAGTATAATATGTTTGTTATTTAAAAAAAAAACTATATCATCACTTTCAGCACTTACCTCTGCGTGTTGAGCTCCACCTCCTTCCACTTGTAAGATTTGGATATTGGCGTGTTTTGTTTTACTTACCTTGCTGGGAGATATCCGTAAAAAGTGCTGCACGATTAATAAATATAATTTAGAACATAAAAATTTGAGCAAATAAAAAAGTGCATAAACAAAACATAAAAGTGCTAAAAATCTAATAACTATAAATCATGGTCCACATTCCATGTGTAAATCTTTCTTTAGTGTATTTACAGCAGGGGTCTCCAAAGTATGGCCTCCACGTATTGAGGAACTGCAAGTCCCATGAGGCCTTGCATGACTCTGACGGCCACAGGCAAGACTTCCACACTTGTACGTCAACAGCTGGAGGGCCATAGTTTGGAGACCCCTGATTTGCAGTATGTAGTTACACTATTTTGATTTATAGTTTAGTTATTTGATTTATTTATGTTTTGTTTATGCACTTTTGATTTGCTTAATTTGTATCTTATTTCGTTCTTTCTTTATCGCTGAACTTTTTAATTCTTTGTGTGGACATTACAACCATTGATATCTAATGGTGTGCTAGCAATGTTTTGTTTATTGTGCCTGTTAGTGCATTTGCACTTTACACCCAAGTTTGGTGGAAGATAAAACTCAATCTGGATGCATTTACTTTATGAATTGGTTGTGTACTTATTTTATTTATGACACTTTTGGGAGTTATTTACTAAAATTGGAGAGTGCAAAATCTGATGCAGCTGTGCATGGTAGCCAATCAGCTTCTAACTTCAGCTTGTTCAATTAGGCTTTGGTAAAAAAAAACAAAAACAGAAGCTGTTTGGTTTTGATGCAGAGCAGGTTTTGATGCACCAGATTTTGCATGCTCCAGTTTTAGTAAATCAACCCCTTTTTTTTTTAACCACATCCCCACCACCCTATAGCAGATATACTGCTACAGGGTGGCAGGGGTGCCATCCAGAGCAGTGTGCTTACAGCGAAGCACCAACACACAGCCCCCCAGTAAAACACTCCCTGCACACAGTTAACCCTTTGATCGCCCCTCATGTTAACCCCTTCCTGCCTTTTTTTTTAGCACTGATCACTGTATTGGTGTCACTGGGGATGTCACTGGGGATGTCAGTTCCCCCCAGTGTCAGAATGCCTGCTGCAGTCAGCCCGCTATAAGTCGCTGATTGCCGCCATTACTAGTATAAAAAAAATCCAGTATATATACACCACCATTTGTAAACACTATAACTTTCACGTAAACCAATTAGTTTACCCGTACTGTATTGGGATTTTTTTTTTTCAGCAAAGACATGGAGCAGAATACATTTTGGCCTAAATTTATGACAAAATTTGATTTTTAAAATTTTTTTTACTGAACATGTTTAATAGCAAAAAGTCAAAATATTGTTTTGTTTTTTTTTGTCAGCCTTTTTTTTTTATAGCACAAAAAATAAAAAATGCACAGGCGATCAAATACCACCGAAAGAAAGCTCAATAAGTGGGAAAAAAAGGCCGTAAATTTAATTTGGGTGAATCATTGCATGACCATGCAATTATCAGTTAAAGTGACGCAGTGCTGTATTGCAAAAAATGGCCTGGTCAGCAAGGGGGGGGGGTAAATCTTCAGGAGGGCAAGTGGTTAATTTGACATCTGTTCGATTGCTTGTTTACTTAATGTTCTCATGATATACAGTATGATTTTTGGTCACTGTAATTTGTTTGTTGGTAGATGCTGCATTTGCCCAGATTTTGTAGAACCTGACATATATTGATTCCTTGCTAGCTGCCTGATTACCTATTAGCGCAGACTGGGGGGAATTCAATAAAGCTGCTGCGCCATTTTTCTGGCACTATTCCCTCATGTTAATGTAGTATGCCAAATTCATGTAGCATTTGCGACACCTTTGGTTCTGACAGAGACTCGTGAACCAAATTCAGGTAGTTCTAAAATGCGCCAATTTTACATGCGCCATATGTAAAAGTGGAGCTAGTTAAGGCCAACTCTCTTTTGGTGTTTTTGGCATGCATTCTAAAAGTGGCCAAATTCAAGTACAGGTTCTCGACAAGCCCATGAATGTGGCTCATTCTTCATCACTATCAGAATGCATGACAGACACTTTTGCAAAATCTTTCTGCACCAGTTTTTATGAATTCCAGGGACTGTGTTCTAAATATTTTTGCATTAGAACCAGAGTGTACTAGAGCATCAGTGTACTTTACAGGAAAAAAAGAACATGAAAGCCCAACTCTAGCCATATGTATGTAGGTTTAAATAGAGCGGGGATGTGTTAGTACCTCTGTCAGAAAGTTAGTTTTTGTTTGCGACCTTGTTGGTGACATTTCTCCTTGTCTCTCTGTCAGGACACTGTAGAGGTGGGTGAGGAGGGCCATGCATGAATAGGTAATCTTGGAAACTCCACGCAGTTGTAGAACAATGATCACTTTATTGGACTGGAAAAGAGCTTGAGGAGTAAGGCCCCTTTTACATGGGGTGGACCTGGCAGCAAATTCACTTGCTCAGCCCTGGATCTGTCTGCTGATTCTCGCTGAGCAAGCGGATGACATGTCCATTTCTGCTCTGCTTATGCAGAGTAGACATGGATACAACCCGCTATCCTCTATGGGCTGTCTGATGGAAACAGACCACCTGTCTGTTTCAATCCGACTGTTATCGTACCTGCCAGACAGATGGGGAATGGATAATCCATCTGTATTCAGCGGCCAGGATCGGATCAGATGCAGGCAGGTGTAAACAGACGCATGTCCATTTACATCCACCACGCCCTAGGGAGCAATAGAGTGTCCAATCGGGTCCGCTTGAAAAACAGACAGGTAGACCCGATTGGTCTGCCAGCATGAAAGGGGCCTTAGTGTTAGATCTGTTATTTGTGGGCAAATTAATTCACTCCTAATAGCATTCCCATATGTTGTTGCCTCAAATTTGCCTTTTGAAAATTAAATAAAGCTTCTGAATACATTGAGCGTTATTAGCAGCATACTGGAATTTAAAAAAATGTCTCTTTTTATTTTCCTTATTAAAGTTTTGGCTCTATAATCACATATCATGCAATATTATCATATGCAATCTGTAATGATAAAAATAACCAAACAGGCCTATTTTTAGAACCAGGAAAGGACATAGTGTGATCTACAGAAGTAGTCAAGCATTACAAAACATACATTTACGTAGTATTATCTACATTGTAAATGACTCATGGAAAATAAGACCACAGAGGAGATGACAAGAGTTGTCCACACACATGATGTTTCCCAAATATACAGTGCCTTGCAAAAGTATTGATACCCCTTAAAATTTTCCACATTGTGTCATGTTACAACCAAAAACGTAAAAGTATTTTATTGGGATTTTATGTGATAGACCAACACAAAGAGGCACATAATTGTGAAGTGGAAGGAAATTGATGAATGATTTTTAAAATTATTTACATATAAATATCTGAAAAGTGTGGTGTACATTTGTATTCAGTCCCTTTTACTCTGATACCCCTAACTAAAATCTAGTGGAACCAATTGCCTTCAGAAGTCACCTAATTAGTAAATAGAGTCCACCTGTGTGTAACTTAATCTCAGTATAAATACAACTGTTCTGTGAAGCCCTCAGAGGTTTGTTAGAGAACATTAGTGAACAAACAGCATCATGAAGGGCAAGGAATACATCAGACAGGTCATGGATAAAGTTGTGGAGAAGTGTAAAGCAGGGTTACGTCATAAAAAAAATCCCAAGCTTTGAACAAATCACGGAGCACTGTTCAATCCATCATCCGAAAATGGAAAGAGTATGGTACAACTGCAAACCTACCAAGACATGGACGTCCACCTAAACTGACAGGCCAGGCAAGGAGAGCATTAATCAGAGAAGCAACAAAGAAGCCCATGATAACTCTGGAGGAGCTGCAGAGATCCACAGCTCAGGTGGGAGAATCTGTCCACAGGACAACTATTAGTCGTGCACTCCACAAATCTGGAGGAGTGAAGGGCAGCACAGTGGCTAAATGGTTAGCACTTCCGTCTGGCAGTACTAGGGTCGTTGGTTTGAATCCCAACCACAGCACCTCCTGCCTGGAGTTTGCATGTTCTCCGTGCCTGCGTGGGTTTCCTCCGGGTGCTCTGGTTTCCTCCGACACTCCAAAGACATGCTGCTAGGTTAATTGGCTCCTGTCTAAATTGTCCCTAGTATATGAATTATGTATGAAAGTAAGGGACCTTAGATTGTACGCCCCTTGAGGGTTAGGAACTGATGTGAATGTACAATATATATGTGAAGCACTGCATAAATTGATGGTGTGATATAAGTACCTGAAATAAATAAATAAAAATAAGGGGAGAAGGGACGGTGGGGGTGAGAACACCGCTGGACTGTGGGACAGGTGTTTGTTAAAAGTCAGTAGATACAAAAACTGTAGCTGATGACTTTTAATAAACACTAAAACCGATGGAACTCCGCTTTAACCTCCTTGGCGGTGTTCCCGAGTGTAGCTCGGGGTAGAATTTCTATACCAAGAACAGTAACCCCAAGCTACACTCGGGCTTACTATGCAGCGTTCTCTGGGGGTCCCTGCAGCACTTACCTTGTCCTTCGCTCCCACGATGGGTCCCCTGCAGTGTCCCCGTCCATCTCCTCCGGCGGATGCCGGCATCTGACTTCCGTTTTCCGGTCCCCGTGACGTCGGAACGTTCGGGCGGCGGAACCGGCGGGAAATTTGAAATTTTTAAAAAATGACATTTTTGCTGTCATTGCTTTTTCACTGCATTTCACATACATTTTGTCCCCACTGCTTTGTCCTGTGCCCTGCCTGCATTTTGACTGTTCTTTCTGCCTGGAAACTTAGAAAAGTCCATGGCGGCCAAAAAGCGTCCCTTTACATCAAAAGCAATTTTAGAACAGCGATAGTAAATCAGAACCACTTGCAGAATTGAGTGATAATGATTTGTGGGGAAATTCGTCATCAGACACTGAAAACGATTTTGCGACTTTGCTCAGCGATGTGCGAATTTGCCTCTGTATTTCAAATTTCAGTGTTTTTGGTTTGATTATATTATTGAATTAAATTTATTATTATTATATTATTATTTTTTATGATTATTTATTAAATTATAATTTATGATTTCGTGTTTCAAGTTTTATCATATCCGGAATGTTTAATAGACTCTTTTTCGGATAGATTTCAGTGAGTTATTCCTAAAAATTACAGCCTACAATTAAAAACTACATATTTCCATGCAAAAAAATGGTACCGCTTTCAGCACAAAATTCCTGACATGATCATACCGCCAGGGAGGTTAAGAGTTACCACAAGGCAGTTCATAAAACCATCAGGAACTGGTGATATCACAAGGCAAGAAGCTCATTCTCAGAGGGATAGTCATAAATATGAACTTCTACTAGCATAAGGCTTCCAGTGCTGTGTTTGCATGGGCAGTAGCTAGCACCTCAGCCTGGCAGTACTAGCATTGTCAGTTCAAATCCCAACCACGGCACCACCTGCACAGAGTTTGCGTATTCTCCCTGTGCCTGCATAGGTTTCCTCAGGGTACTTTGATATCCTCCCACCCTCCAAAGACATGCTGATAATGCCAACTGGCCCTTGTATGTGTGAAGTAGGGACCTTAGATTGTACAGTGCATCCAGAAAATATTTACAACACTTAACTTTTGCCACATTTTGTTATGTTACAACCTTATTCCAAATTGGATTCAATTAATTTTTTTCCTCAACATTTTACAAAAAATACCCCATAATGACAATGTGAAAGAAGTTTGTTTTGAAATCTTTGCAATTTATTAAAAATAAATAACGAAAAAAACCCACATGTACATAAGTATTCACAGCCTTTGGCATGACACTCAAAATTGAGCTCTGGTGCATCCTGTTCCCACTGATCATCCTTGATTGGAGCCCACCTGTGGGAAATTTAGTTGATTGGACATGAGTAGGAAAGGCATAAACCTGTCTATAAAAGGTCCCACAGTTAACAATGCATGTCAGAGCACAAACCAAGCCATGAAGCCCAATGAATTATACGTAGACCATAGAGGATTGTATCAAGGCACAGATCTGGGGAAGGGTACAGAAATATTTCTGCAGCATTGAAGGTCCCAATGAGCACAGCGACCTCCATTATCTATAAATGGAAGAAGTTTGGAACCACCAGGAATCCTCCTAGAGTGGGCTCCCCGGCCAAAATGAGCGATCGAGGGAGAAGGGTCTTAGCCAGGAAGGTAACCAAGCACAGATGGTCACTCTGAAAGAGCTCCAGTGTTTCGCTGTGGAGAGAGGAGAACCTTCCAGAAGATCAACCATCTCTGCAGCACTCCACCAATCAGGCATGTATGGTAGAGTGGCCAGATGGAAGCCACGCCTCAGTAAAAAGGCAAACGGCAGCCTGCCTGGAGTTTGCCAAAAGGTACCTGAGGAACGCTCAGACCATGAGAAACAAAAATCTCTGGTCTGATGAAACAAAGATTGAACTCTTTGGCCTGAATGCCAAGTGTCATGTCTGAAGGAAGCCAGGCACTGCTCCCCACCTAGCCAATACCACCCCTACAGTGAAGCATGGTGGTGGCAGCATCATGCTGTGGGGATGTTTTTCAACGGCAAGAACAGGGAGACTAGTCAGGATCGAAGGAAAGATGAATGCAGCAATGTACAGAGACATCCTTGATGAAAACCTGTTCCAGAGCACTCTGGACCTTAGTACTGTAAAGAAGAATGGAAGAAATTGCCAAAAAATAGGTGTGCCAAGCTTGTAGCATCATACTCAAAACAACTTGAGGCTGTAATTGGTGCAAACGGTGCTTCAACAAAGTATTGAGCAAAGGCTGTGAATACTTATGTATATGTGGTTTTTTTTCATTTTTTATTTCTAATAAATTGCAAAGATTTCAAAACAACCGTCTTTCACGCTGTCATTATGGGGTATTGTTTGTAGTATGTTGAGGAAAAAAATGTATTTAATCCATTTTGGAATAAGGCTGGAACATAAAATGTGGCAAAAGTTAAGCGCTGTGAATACTTTCTGGACAAGTGGGAGGCACATATGCAAACTGTTGTAATTCCTACACCGTTGACCTGATTTGGATGTAAATACACTCAAATTAAAGCCGACAGTCTGCAGTTAAAGCACATCTTGTTCGTTTCATTTCAAATTCATTGTGGTGGTGTATAGAGCCAAAAATGTTAGAATTGTGTCGATGTCCCAATATTTATGGACCTGACTGTATATGTAAAGTGCTGTGTAAATTGGTGGCACTATATAAGTACCTATAATAAATGAAAACTGAACATTAAAGACAACCAATACTCAATTTCTTCCTTTCACCCAAATGTTAAGTGAATATGTTGCTATGCAATGCACATACCACTATTAAAATATTATTGACAAATAGTAAATAAGCAATTAAAGCTCCAATTTTACTGCAGAAGCACTTAAAGTGGTTGTAAACTTCAGACATGAAATATGAACAGAAAATATCCCTCTACAGTGTGTACTTGTCTCAATCCAGAGTACGAAGTGTAATTTCTCTCTGCTATAAGCATAAGCCAATTCTAACACGTTTTCCTGACACAGAGAGAAAAATGGTGACAGGGGGGGCACAGTCTGATTGACAGCCTTAGCTCTGTTCCCGTGAGCCGTGTAAAGGGGGTGTGTCCCTTCCTTCTAATCAGCTCTCAGAGCTCTCCTCAGTGATGTAACCTCAACCTTCTGCCCCCAGCTTTTCAGAGATGGGAGATCCTGTGTAAATGCTGCACTTTGAATGGATGTAGGGGAAAGACGGCTGTAGATAAGCAGGGAGAAGTTATGTAGCAGGATATGTTTCACCTTTGTGTATCACTTTAAGGCTTCATGTACACGAACAGCTCCTAAACTCGAGTTTAGGAACTTTTGCATTTTTTTGCCAAAGCTCCTAATCTCAACTCCATAAAAGCCTATGAGTCCATGTACACATAGGCTTTTAACAGAGTTTAGGAGCTGCCACGTTTAGGTGAGGTTATACCTCCCTCTCTATAATGCAGAAGAATCGCGTTCAGGATGGAAACATTTTGATGTTTGGTAAGAAGAGCAGGGGAAGCTGAGCAGGCTTAAGACAACCATTTCAGAGCCTCTACTGTGAGCTTTGTGGAATTGCTCCACAGTTCCTGCAGCTACAGCGGCAAGAGAGGTTTTTTTAATTATTTTTTTTTTAAAGCTAGACAGTTGAACAAGCACAGTTACACTTTAAAGTGAACCTAAAGTCAAATATTGGAAAGCCAGTTAGTGCCTGTGTCATAGATAGGACCTGTCTGCAGTAGAAATGGCAGTGAGAAGCTTTTCAGATTTAATTCCAGCTCTGGGAGTCAGCTAAGAAATTGCAGGGTGAAGGGGGTGTAGAATCAAAATGCCACTTTCTTAAAGCCTAATTCCAGGCATACTACAGCTTTAAATAGTTTGAAGCAGCTGTCAGAGCTATGTTAACTGTATGTAGCATCAGCTACACAGCATACAGCGCAGTGTCCTGGCAGCAGTACAGGGACTTACTGTCCCATTCCCGGGAACAAAATCAAGTTTGCTGAGGGCAGAACAGCCATTCACAGGAAGCCTTGTATTCAGGGGCAGAATGACCATTTGGAAACTCAGGCACTGCCAGAGAGCCCGGGGTCAGTAGGGGGTCCCATTAGATGCCCCTGGTAACTTTTTCATAGGCTTTTTAGAGTTTGGGCATGGACACAGGGGCCCCATGATCCCCTATTGCCCGGGGGCCCCATGAGTGGTCAGTCCGCCCCTGCTTGTATTTTTTGTGACTAAATACAAGGTTTCCTCTGTTTGGCTGAGGTGGAGGTGGGCGGATGATATCACAATCTTCACCTGAAGATTAGGCTTTAATGGTAACAGCAAGAAAGACCAAAATTAGACTGCTGTGGTCCTTGTGTACATCAACAACTGCTATACATAAACAGATGATAAAAACAGGGGAAAAAAAACCCTACGACCTGCAATACACTCTTTTAGGCAGTTATGGGAATTCACTAGATATGCACTGATTTGTTACAGTTCCAAACAGCCACATTTGCATATTAACAGCCAACAAGAGGCACAAAGAAAGAACAATCAAGTCTTTAATCAAGTCTAGTGCAAGAGCCCTAACAGTCTACTTAAAGTTCTAAGGATCACTACTTGTTTAGGTTCAATGGCTTTCAGGAAACTACAGGGGCTGGCCAAAAATATGGAAACACTACTTGATTTGCAGGTGTGAAAATGATGACAAGTACCACATTGAAAGCGGAAGTGATGTAACATTCTTTGGTTTCCACTGTTTGTGAGGACATCTAGCTAACAGGTGGGAAGCCTCACTTTCGTCAGTCACTGCGTGCACTGCTAACAATACGAAGTCATGTCAGAGCTTACGGAGCTTCAAAGAGGGCATATTATTGGTGCCCGCTTAGCTGGTGCCTCAAGTTGTCAATTTATTTGCGGTGTACCAAGGTACAGTATCAAAGGTTATGATAGCGTATACCATTTATAGGATAATGTCATCAGATAAGCATAAATGCGGATAACATGGTCAACTGACTGAAAGAAAGAAAGAAAAAAAAAAAAAGGGACATTGTGCAGGATTGTGACCCAGCTATCTGCATGAAGAGAGTGGTACCAGATTCCATTATCCACCATCCAAGACTTATATTTGTCAATTCCCAAGAGAATTCGGGCCCTCTTGGATGTCAAAGGTGGTCCAACACCAAATAAGGTAACAATTTTGTTCTTTTACCATACTTGTTTCCCTGATTCTGTTCAATCAGTTGTGTTCAAAATAATAGCAGTCAGACATCACTAACCTGATCAATCACTGTTTTTGGTAGAAATTATATTTCTACATGGCAAATAATTTACTAGCAGGTGTAGTAGAGTAATAGAAATCCAACAGACCCAACAGTCATGACATGCATGCTGCTGATTCCGTGTAATTGAATCACTAATTGAAAGGGGCATGTTCAAAATAATAGCAGTGTGGAGTTCTATTAGTGAGGTCATTCATTCTTTGAAAAACAGGTGGCAATTATTGCCCTTATTTAAGGAAGGAAGCAGCAAATGTTGTACATGCTGGTTACAGTGCATTTCTCTCTGAAATTCTGAGGAAAATGGGTCGTTCCAGACATTGTTCAAAAGAACAGCGTACCTTGATTAAAAAGTTGATTGGAGAGGGGAAAACATATAAAGAAGTGCAGAAAATGATAGGCTGCTCAGCTAAAATGATCACAAATGCTTTAAAATGGCAACCAAAACTTGAAAGACATGGAAGAAAGAAAAACTACCATTTGAATGGATAGAAGAATAGCCAAAATGGCAAGGACTCAGCCAACAATCAGCTCCAGGAAGATCAAAGAAGGTCTAAAGTTACCTGTGAGTACTGTTACAATTAGAAGACGCGTATGTGAAGCCAAGCTATCTGCAAGAAGCCCCCGCAAAGTCCCACTGTTGAAAAAAAGACGTGCTGAAGAGGTTACAATTTGCCAAAGAGCACATTGACTGGCCTAAAGAGAAATGGCGCAACATTTTGTGGACTGATGAAAGTAAGATTGTTCTTTTTGGGTCTAGTGGCCAGAGACAGTTTGTCAGACGACCCCCAAACAGTGAATTCAAGCCTCAGTACACTGTGAAGACAGTGAAGCATGGTTGCGCAAGCATCATGATATGGAGATGTTTCTCATACTACGGTGTTGGCCCTATTTCTCGCATACCAGGGATCATGGATCAGTTTGAATACATCGGAATACTTGAAGAGGTCATGCTGCCTTATGCTGAAGAGGAAATGCCCTTGAAATGGGTGTTCCAACAAGACAACGACCCCAAACACACCAGTAAACGTGCAACATCTTGGTTCCAGAACAACAAGATTGACGTTATGGAGTGGCCAGCCCAATCCCTGGATCTTAATCCAATAGAAAACTTGTGGGGTGACATCAAAAATTTAGTTTCTGAGGCAAAACCAAGAAATAGAGAAGAACTGTGGAATGTAGTCCAATCATCCTGGGCTGGAATACCTGTTCACAGGTGCCAGAAGTTGGTTGACTCCATGCAACACAGATGTACAGCAGTTCTCAGAAACCGTGCTTATACAACTAAATATTAATTAAGTGATTCAAAGGAAAGCCAAATCTTCAAACATTTTTCAGTTTATAAAGTGAATGTTTGAGTTTGTAAACAAGAATACAAACACTGCTATTTTTTTGAACAGTCTAATATTCACTTTTCTTCAATTTTTTTAGAGGAAAAATACAAATTTGATCTATTTTTCTTCATGTTTTGATTTGGAATAGAATGTGTAGTGTTCCCAATGCATTTGTGTATATGGAAATAAACGCTATTAGAAGGATTTTGAGCTTTCACGTTTTTCAACACATTGCTATTATTTTGAACACAACTGTATATGTTTTCAAACCACACCATTATAAGCAAGCTGGATAATAGCCCTGAACATTGTCAGGTTCATTTAATAAAGCCAAAAAAGGTTGTTCATTTTGCAAGGTAAGTTATACTGAATGAGGTGAAATTCACTTTGCAAAGATTACCAAATTACCAAAAAAAGTCAGCAAAGCTTCAACTCATTTACTTCGCTCTAGGGAAAATTCTCTTGCAAAGTTTAACTTCCCTTACAAAGTGAAGAGTATGTATTTTCCTTTAGTAAACTAACTTCTATGTGTTTGTACCATGCTGTTATATGCAAAATTATGGACCCTGAACAGAGAGGCCATTGCAAAACAAGGGCTGGACTGAGAAGGTCTGCACAGAACAAGAAAGAGACAGAGGTATACGGTCTGTCTGCAGATACACGTTCAGACCAATACCTCTGTCACACAAGAGTAACTTTCAGGTTATTGTTAAAAGCAATAACTTAAAATGTTTATTTCACTAAAAATATGCAATCGTTTTCCTTAAACATTTGTTTCAACTTCAACTAAACATGTTGAGCTGGACATTTAAAGAGGTTTAACCATTATCCTGTTTCACTTTACTCTTATTTTTTTTTCTTTTTTTCATTTCCTTATCAGAACAAGAATAACACCCACACATTTTGAAAAACATGTCATTGTTACATTAGCAAAACAATTTCACATATTTAAAGGAAACCAATGATTAACAGTTTTATATTAAGTTACCTTCAAATACTGCTTACAATATTATAATCTGCATAATTATAGCAGACATATCACCTACTCAAAGCAGCAAATTAACCTCGGTCTGAACAGTCAAATTAAACATGCAATACACTTACTGTATACCACAATGCTCTAGCTCCTTTTCACGACGTTACATAATTATGCCAATAACCCTTTATTTTTTTTATTTTATTTTTTTTTGTGACCTCTCTAGTAACACCAGCATTGGACCCAGCTAGTCTATTGGCTTTGAATGGACACATAGACCTGGAAAGAAATCCTCTCTAAGTGTAATATTGGCAGTTTATTTACATACAAAAGATAAAATTCCACTTACAGGAAGACAAAACATGACATGCTCATCATAGTAAATTCAACCAATGTTCCTGGTGGCATGGGTTAAGGGTCATCTCGCTATCCAGTGGCAGCATGACCAGTGGAATGCAGGAATGTCGAAACTAAGATGGCTATAATATCTTGGGAGGAGTCGTGGAATGCATATGTTGGAAGCGATGTAAGATGAGGGCAGTAACACATTTTGGAGTATGTGCAAAGGGCTCTTTCACCAGACCCAAGACCTGAAGACTCACTGGCAGTTTTATATCAGCAAAGAGGTCTTTGGGGCTTAGGTCTGATGAAGGAGCCCTTTACGCATGCTCTAAAACGCATTACTACTCCCACCTTACAACATATGCGTTCAACGACTCCTCCCGAGGTTCTACCGCCATGTTAGTTCCGAGATCCCTAAGTTCCACAGGTCACGCTACCGCTGGACAGCCAGACTGTCCTTAACCCATACCACCAGGAACATCGGTTGAATTTACTACGATGAGCCTGTCATGTTTTGACTTCCTGTAAGTGGAGTTTTATCTTTGTATGTTAATAAACTGCCAATACTACACTTAGAGGCACCTTCACTCCATGTCTTTTTGCCCTAGAGCTTTGCTTCCAACTCAATGAAGAGCTTCCTCAGTGTCTGTTTGGCTTCCCTAGCCTTGACATCCATTCTGGCACCCCCCCCCCCCCAGTGACTACAGAGGTCTGGTTCGAGTAGGAGCACGCTATGGACTATACGCTTTGAATGGACACATACACTTTAGTGTAACGGGTCTTACCATCACATTACATCGCACGGAAAAAGGAGCAGGATTTTACAGATGACATTCCCATAACACATGAATTGGACAGCAAATGCACACCAAAATTCAGCTTTTACTCAGACTGAAGTCGATTTCTTAAACGTGCATGTTAAGTCAGCTTTAGTCTGCATTTTATATTCTAGTATTACCAGGCTTATTCCATAAAGCAATGAAAAGAGCAATGATGGAATAAAAAAAACAGTTATTAATTAAGAGATTGTTTGTTTGTTTGCAATAGTATAACTTCAGTAAAGTCCTCATTCACACTGCTCAATTTGGAAATGCAGGCAGAATCGCTCAGGTTTTCCCCAGATTTCCAAATCGTGAGACAATAGCTGCAAAACACACTACAAGTGTTTGGGGTGCAATTTGGAATGAATGGCACCCAAATGTGGTGCAATTTTGCAGTGATTGTCGCACGGTAATCCCAGCAAAACGTGCCTTTAAAAATCACATAAGCTTGTTGCCCAAAAAGCACCAAGAGCTTCTTTTGGGCAACAAAACCTGAATGAGCTGCCCTATGTGTAACACACAGAATCGCACTTTGAAAATTACAAGCGGAAACATCCATTCCCTATATGTAGTGTAAATGGGACTTTAACTGAAATCTTGCTGTAGGCAACTGTATACCATTATTGAGTAAGTCAAAGTTATAATGTCTTTGTAAAAGAACCCCAATATGATTTTCTCTATATTTTTTAAATCAGCACCCATGTTATCCTTGATCTTTAAAGCAGAACTGCCAATGTAACCCAAACTATAAGATACAAATACTTGGCTGTCAAAGTGTTAGTAAATCCAGCATTCACTATATCTGATCTCTTAAAAAACACGGAACATAGAAATGCAATTATTTTAGTAAATAAAAACTGCTAAATACCTTTTCTCATCAACAGTTAGAGCAGTCTTGTGACTTCTATCAGTGTTCAGCAGAGCTCTGGTTAAAGCTTGTAGGAGGAGTTTTCTTTCTGCTCTAGGAGGATGCAGAACCCCTGACTTCTGTCTAGACAAGGGGTGGGCAAACTTTTTGACTTGAGGGCCGCAATGGGTTCATATATTGGAACCGGGGGCCGGACCAAGAGTAGATGAATGATGTGTATGTGTCATCCATAGTAAGTATAGTAATATTCCCCCATAGTAAGCATAGTAATTAATCCCCCATATAGTAATTCATCCCCCCTATAGTAATTCATCCCCCATATAGTAATTCATCCCCCATATAGTAATTCATCCCCCATAGTAATTCATCCCCCCTGTAGTAATTCATCCCCCATATAGTAATTCATCCCCCATATAGTAATTCATTCCCCATATAGTAATTCATTCCCCATATAGTAATTAATCCCCCATAGTAATTCATCCCCCATATAGTAATTCATCCCCCCTATAGTAATTCATTCCCCATATTAAGTCCCCAAGTCCCCCCCGTATCAATTCACTTACCTTTCCTCTCGCCGTGTCCCGCGCCGTTCCGGTGTAGCATGAAAATCTGTCCCCCCTCGACGTATCTGCGCATGTGCCAGTTTCAGGCATTAGCAGCCGATCGGCGATCTCCGGCACATGCGCAGATACGTCGAGGGGGAGAGATCCTCATAGGAGACAGATGTTCATGCTACACCGGTCTTCAGGGCGGACTGTGAGAGGAGCCTAGCTCCGCGGGCCGGATTAAAAGGTCCGGCGGGCCGTAGTTTGCCCATTGCTGGTCTAGACAGTGTTGATTGGCCCTGTGCTGATCACATGCACTCTCCCAAGAAAACAAAAACCTCTCTAGCAATACACACCAAAGTGAGCATGTGCAGAGTGTCTCCACAAGATATGTCTTATCAGGAGATAAGAGGAGGAGACTAGAAGAAGGGGAGGATCAGAGAAGTCAGGATCAAACATGTTTTAGTGCATATTAAGACTGATTTTACTGTTGTGGGTTTAGTAACACTTTAAACGTCTCCATTTTTGCTATGATGTAGGGAGTTACTGACCAAGAACATGCAGCCAGTAAAAGGTAGATGTTGTGAGCTGTATGTTAAATGTCAGTGACTCACCCCCCCCCCCCCCATTGAAAAAGGCCTGATGTTCACAGAGCTCAATAGTTAATGCTAATATTTATACAATATTCCTACTCTTCCATACAGCTTTGTCTGAGGTTTCAATCAAACAGAGCAAGCCTGGAGCCAGGCAGCTTCTGTGGTGCTCTCTCTTTGAATGGCCCATATTGTGTTTAGAATTCTTTGGCTAAGAACAGCTGTAAAACTTCAAAAATACAGTAAAAAAAAATTGGGGTTACTAAGAGCTGCTTGCCTTAATGAGCTAGTTTGCACAGCATATAAATTCATTATGGCATATTTGCCTTGCAAGTGATCCCCTCCAGTGCTACAATGTCAGCACTCCCCTCCATCACTGGCACTTCCATCTTCCCCAGGACTTCTTCCAGACTGAATGGCTCAATGATTCACTAGGTTGTGAGGCCACAATCAGAATGACAGCACCAGACCTATACCTTTAACACCAAATCAGCAATGCATACTTCTATCCTCACAGGTTTCTATAGATTAAATAAGAAAGTAGAATGCAGTTGAGGAGCAGAGTATATTGTATTAAAAGGTCATGTTGGAGCCCCTGCAGAAAACAAATGCCTTCCTATTTCTCATCAGAGACAACACAGTACGTATAGAAAGATTTTTTGTAGACAATCATACATAGGTTTCAAAACACTACAATAAATTGTAAAGGCACAAAGTAAAACATATTAATCATAGTTTCCTCTTGAAGATATGCTAAATAAAGGCAAATCATTTAAAAAGGTGTCACTGTTACTCTCAAACATTTCTGATAGTCAGCCTCATGAATGAAATTATCTGAAAGAAGAACTGTGTAGCCCATACAACTACATAATTTTACAGCACTCATGTTTCAGTCTAAGACAGAATTTCTATGACTGCATATTCTTGGTGTTGTCTATTTTAACTCATTGACATAAAACTGTTCTATTTATGTCCACACAAGTCACACAGAACTGGTCATACAGCATAAATGCCCATGAGACACAGCATACTGGTCCTGCAGCGTAAATACCCATATGACATACTGGTGCAAAGCCGTTCAATGTCTCTCATGTGGACATTCATGATGCAGGGCCAGATCCATGTTTCTTGTGGTCATTCATGGTGCAAAACCAGTTCCATATCTTAGAATGCCCCAAAGACACATGGAACTGGGCCTGTACCATGAATGTTACTATGACACAAATAACAATGTTGCACCATGAATGCCCACAAGACACAGAGTTGGTCCAGCAACAAGAATGTTCAAACATCAATATTGCCCTGCCCCATAAATTAAATGGGGCACATAGAACTGGACCTGCTCAGATTGGGAATAGTAGCAAATAACTGTTTGGTAATTTGCTAACTTGTCACAGTCAGTTTTTAAAGAAGCAGGTACACACATGGCAACGTGGTACAGGGTGTCCTGAGAAAGATGCCCCGTCTGCTTCTTAAGCCAGGGCTATATTGGAATATCTAGCCCTCAGTTGAGAAGAATGATCCCCAAATACATCCCTGGAACCTAGGACATGTTAGCAAATGAATGGAAGAAGCGGTTGGTCAAGCAGTTCTTCTTTTAGACGGCGTCATTTGTCTGAGGCCCTCTGTCTGATACCTAAAATTAATATAGATATAATACTAAAAGTGTGTTTTACTAAAGGCTACCAGTCAGTTATCTTGTATTCACTTTAAACACACAATCAGGTTCTAAGGGAAAAATTAGATATTCTCCTCAACCGGATTAGTATTTAAGGGCTTGTTCAGACTGATGAGGAAATAGCACATACACATGGATGCCTCCCAGTAAATAGTGATGCCCATTTGAGTGTCCTTCAGTGACAACTTTGTTCATGTTGAAGGTGATCATAGCCAGTCAAACATGGATTATTACAAATGAAAATGCTAATCAGTCAACTTCACTTTTCTGATATGGTTCACCAGCCATCTGAAAGATCCCAAAGTCCACTAATTTGGCAGCCCATTAACAAATAACCCTTGATTGTTCTAAATCTAAGCAGCAATTACAATAAAGACACAATATTTAAAAAAATAATACATATTCTACTACACAGCTGTAAACAAACATATGATTTAAACATATTTTCATAAAGAATATTCAGTCATTTAAAGAGTACAGATCACCAATACAGAGTGGAGTTGGCCATTTTGAATTCACAAGGAACTAATGCTGAAACACTGTAGGAAACCCCAACCTTCCAGTGATGTCACTGTTGGGTTGATAAACTGAGCTGTTATCACTATCATCTCCCAGCATCATAACGGTCTCCACTCTGTGCAGGAGATTCCACTTTTAGTAAACACTAAGCCATTAAGATTCCTCTTAGCTCCTGATATGTTATATACACTATTATGTGGCTTTAATAGGCTCATTGTGCTGGTCAGGTTGATTAGCTCATTAAAAAAATGTCCAGCTTAGTTGGCTTCAATGGAACATTTCTTTATTGATCCACATCAGGCTTCGGGTCTCGTTGGGTTTGCACTCATATTCAATGCTGCTGAAGCTGTTGCCCCACTGGCAATGATCTCTTTTATGGTAGTTGTAGAACTTTACTTGCCATACAGTCTCAAAACTCCCGATGTCTTCAAACTGGAAAGAGAGAAAACAAAAATTAGACTGATGAGTTATAATGTGCTTGCACCATCACCACTGGGGCAACCAAATAGCAAGCATATCATTAAGGCGTAATGGTTACAACTTAGTAGAATGTCAGTTTGTGGTAACAATTGTCCCTTAACCATCAGGGTACTTGTGATTGCTCTCTACGCAATTTAGAAATTTTGGTTATTTTTTCGTTTTTTTTTTATGACCACCCAAGAGTGCAATCTCAAATCTCATTCAAGAACCTGTTTGAATGTTCAATAAAATCAGGTATTGTTTGTTCTTTTTCAGTAAACCCACTGGAGGTAAAAATAACATGTTAAAAAACAAAGAAAGGTAAATCCTACTTAAATAGTATGTTTCAGTATATATTTTAAATTACCTATTGCAATATGTGCCTATTTTCAAATATAACTTTCACATTTGTAAAATTCTTGCACTTCCATATTTTTGTCATGGAACTACATTTTCAGATTTGCAGATTAACCACAGCCATTCAGGTTGCAACTGCTCTGTCCCATCAGATGTGCCCCTTGTGCTGCTGGCTCCCAGTTTCTTCAAAATCTTCCTCCACCAACCCCCCATCCCCACTGCTGTAATCTTCCAGTGTGATGGGAGTTAATAGAATTAGGGGGAGCTGTGATAGGCACTCATCAAGAGTGCCCGACTATGCCCATCCTTTCCACCTCACCCCCTTCTTCATTCATAGCAGCTGCACTGCTGTGAGGCAATGGTCACATGGAACAACTATACTACTGGGGGGGGACCTGTTGCATGGATGGAAGGAGCCTACTGGAGCCAGGTGTAAGGCAAGTATTTCTCCTCATCTGTGCACCCTTGAATTAAAGCAGAACTCCACCCAAAAGGGGAAGTTATGTTTTAATGTCTCCTCCCAGCTCCTCTGACATTCTGTAGTTTGGGGGGGGGGGGGGTTGACAGTTACCTGGTCCCACTTCTGCTCAGATCGCCTAGGTGATCTGAGTGGAAGTTCTCCTCCCCCCCCCCCTTCACTCCCCACAATCTTCTGGGACATGTCACAGAGGACTGGATCCTGATACAAGTAGGTGTAGGTTTGTTAAAAGTCAGCAGCTACAGTTTTTGTAGTTGCGGACTTATTTTCAGAAAACTGTCTGGAGCTCCTCTTTTACAAAAATGTATCCCGTGCAATGTGAGGGGACCCCACTGCAGGGGTTGTTTTTAATCACATTCCCAGAGTTCAGCTTTAACAACTCTTGAGATAAGATACCTAATATTGGAGGGAGCGGGGGGCTGCCAAGCATGTGTACCTGCACCTAAGGTGCAGACAAGCCGGTCACAGACGGATGAAAATTCAGCCAGTTCGCCAGGATCAGGCCAAATTTCGATCCATTTATGGGCAGGCTGGTTGTATTTAAGCTGATCGTACAACCAGCCTGTTGGGGGTTTTTTTGTGTACAATTGCTGCCAGCGACTATAGCCGCCAGCAGTAATCATTGTATTCTGCCGGTGGGGAAATCTGCTGTCAGAATACAATAGTGCATAGGGAGGAATTCTTCCGTCAACACTGACTGTGTTGATGGGGAAAAAAATCAAGCGATTTTCTTTTGACCCATGGTTGAAGGTTGAAGAAAATTACACAATCTATTGACAGCCTCACAGTGTAAGTGGTACCAAAAAGCAGGAAGCAGAGTATGTGAATAGAATGAGCAAAGAAAAAAAAGAAGGTTTTTATAATGTTAACACACCCTATGATTACATAGTTCTGATCAGCAAGCCCAGTGTATGTACACATACAGCTTATAAACAGCATAGCTGTCAAATTCAGTGCTTGATTCAAAAATCAAGCTCAGCCAATAGACATCTTAGGATATTACTGCTCTCTTATACAATGTGGTAATAAAAAGCAATACTAAAAACAATATGCAGGAAAATAGCTCCATAATTACAATCCAAACACTGTTCAGGCTTTTCCTCAATGTCCACCAATTTTGCTTAGTACAAAACATTAACGCTTATATTAACAAAACAAAAAAGTATTGGGACACCCCTCTAAATCATTGTATTCTGGTGTTCTAATCACCTCAATGGCCACATATGTATAAAATCAAGCACCTAGGCATGAAGACTGCTTTTAGAAACATTTGTGAAAGAATGAGTCGCTCTCAGGAGCTCAGTGAATTCAAGTGTGGTACTGGGATAAATATTCCACAGTCAACAGTTAGTGTTATTATAACAAAGAGGAAGCAACTGGGAACAACAGCAACTCTTAAAATGACAAAACAGAGTCCTGTTGGCGTTGTCTGGCGGACAGGGCTGATTTCATTCACATATTTTGGGATTATCCAGCTATACAGGGGTTCTGGTGGTAAGTCATACGGTGGAGTCAAGACGTTACCACTATACCGCTTCACCAGTCAGTGATACATTGCCTTCTTGGTCTGGTGGATAATTTGGCCCCTACTACAGCTATACGCACACTACTCACCCTGCTCTTTTTCCATGCTAGGAAACTAGTTGTTCTCTCATGGAAAAGAACACACGCTCCTACCATGGGGGCTTGGAAGTCCCAGATTATGAAGACATTTCCCTTTTACAAGGCAATTTATCTTAAAAGGGGAGCTCTCCTTAAGTTTGACAAGGTATGATCTCTGAGTGAGTGAATATTCCACTACGATTTTCTCCTGCTAGGGTCTTGGTAAAATCGTATTTGTTGAGAATTCGACTTGGATGTTATATTACTAGTCTAAAGCTTACCTGTTTTGTATTTGAGTGAAAATGGCTCTCTTGATGTAACTCTGTGGGGTGGAACATGGTGTGGTGCTTTTACATTGTGATGTGTTTACCCATCCTACTACAGGTACCTCTTGGACATCTGCAGGCATGGTTATTGTTTTGCTGTTGTCAATTGGGAATTTTGTCCTATGTTTTCCCTTGTATGTTTATATTGCTACCCACTGTTGGTGATCAAACAGCTTTAGCTCACCGTTTTGAATGATGTATATTATTAGAGATGAGCGAAGTATTCAAAAATTCGATTCGACTGATTCGGCGAATTCGTAGAAAAATTTCGATTCGAGTCGAATATATTCGCTGTGAATTTAACTTAAAAAAGGGTGTTTCTAGGCTTCAGAGAGACTTAATATTAGTGCTGAACACTGTACCTTTAATTTAAATGCCCTTGGAGTCTGCTGGGGAAGAGAAATAATACTGTCAGGCAGTATGACATGCAGATGAGTGCCGTCGATCTTAGAATCACCGCACACTTCACTCATTTGGGCAGTCACGGGGCCAAAACCAGAGTGTGGAGCCACAGTGTGGCGGTGGAGGCAGCAGCAATGGGAGGCCATACAGCACCCTATGACAAAAATGGAAACCACCAGCAGTGTGAGGAGACCTGAAAGTGGCACATGGCAGAGTGTGGCGATAGAGACAGCAGCAATGGGAGGCCGTACAGGGACCCATGACACACTCTGGACCTGGCAGCAGCATGAGGAGGCGGTACAGGGGCCCATGGCAGATTACGGGCCTGGCAGCAGCATGAGGAGTCGGTACGGGGGCCCATGGCAGATTACAGGCCTGGCAGCAGCAATGGGAGGCCGTACAGGGACCCATGACACAATCTGGACCTGGCAGCAGCATGGGGAGGCGGTACAGGGGCCCATGACAGATTACGGGCCTGGCAGCAGCATTTGGAGTCGGTACGGGGGCCCATGACACACTCTGGACCTGGCAGCAGCATGAGGAGGCGGTACAGGGGCGCATGACAGATTACGAGCCTGGCAGCAGCAACTTGGACAGGAGGACGTTCAGTTTCTGCACCGTCTGGTGCGTGCTCGCAAACTGTTGTCTCTTGGAAACGTATTCCAAGAAAGACTGCTGACGGAATCCGTGAAGAGGAGTAGCAGGAGAAGGAGCATCTGAACGAGCGGAATATGCCAACAAGCGACAACAGGGGCCCATGGCAGATTAGGGGCCTGGCAGCAGCTATGGGAGGCCCGTAATCTGCCAGCACCCTATGACAAAAAATGGAACCCACCAGCAGTGTGAGGAGACCTGAAAGTGGCACATGGCAGAGTGTGGCGATGGAGACAGCAGCAATGGGAGGCCGTACAGGGACCCATGACACACTCTGGACCTGGCAGCAGCATGAGGAGGCGGTATATAGGGGCCTATGGCAGATTAGGGGCCTGGCAGCAGCTATGGGAGGCCCGTAATCTGCCAGCACCCTATGTCAAAAAATTCTACACACCAGCAGTGTGTGAGACCTGAAAGTGGCACATAGCAGAGTGTGGCGATGGAGACAGCAGCAATGGGAGGCCGTACAGGGACCCATGAGAGACTCTGGACTTGGCAGCAGCATGAGGAGGCGGTATAGGGGCCCATGGCAGATTAGGGGCCTGGCAGCAGCTATGGGAGGCCCGTAATCTGCCAGCACCCTATGACAAAAAATGGAACACACCAGCAGTGTGAGGAGACCTGAAAGTGGCACATGTTTGGGGCATGATTCATGGCGGATTTAGTCAGTTGTGTCAGGAACTGGTGGTTTGAAATCCAGACTAATCCACGCCTGATTCATTTTCACAAACGTCAGTCTCTCCACACTTTGGGTGGACAGTCGTGTCCTCCGCGGAGTTGCAATACCTCCTGCCGCACTAAACACGCGCTCCGATGCCACGCTACTGGCCGGGCATGACAGCCTTTCAAGGGCAAATTCAGCTAGTTGGGGCCAAAGGTCAAGTTTCGTTGCCCAGTAGTCAAGGGGATTGTCTACCTCGGTTGGCAGGGTGCTGTCCAAGTAGGCCTAAGCCTGTTGTTTGAGGTCCTGCTCCAGGTCCACCTGATGCTGCTGCTGCTGCTGCTGCTGCTGCTGCGGCTGGTTAGTAGTTTCCTCACTGCGCTGGTGAAGAAAGCTACTCATCATCGACTGCAGACTGAGGCAGCCGCTGCTGGTGGAGCTGCCACTGCTCCTACCACCCCACCCCTCCCCTGCTGCCATGGCAGCGGAACGCGAGCGCACAGGGCCCACAGTGTCTGAGGATGGACGTTGGCGCAGACAGGCAGAGACCAGCTGACTACATAGGTGGTTTTTATAGTACGTTATTTTGGCCTCCCTCTCAGCAGGTGTGAAAAAGGCCACCATTTTTGAACGGTAGCGAGGGTCCAACAAGGTGGACAGCCAAAAGTCATCCCTCTGTCTGATGGTTATTATTCGGCTGTCGCTATGCAAGCAAGCGAGCATGCTATGGGCCATTTGTGCCAAGGAATGCGAGGGACTCCCTGCCTCCATCTCCACAGCATACTGCCACGGTGCGTCTGGGTCCTCTGTCTCCTCCTCCTCCTCTACCAGATGCTCCTGCTCCTCCACTCCTGTCCGCTGAGTGGAAAAACCACCCATTTCACTCAATAATTCCTGAGCACCAATGTCCTCCTCTACCTCCTCCTCTTCTTCCTGTCCTGCCCCCACAGGGGTCATGTGGCGTTGAGATCTGTGCGCCACGTCTACCGCACCCTGACCAGCCATTGTTAACAGCATTTGTTCCAGGACGTGCAACAGAGGAATGACGTCGTTCATCCCATAGTCCTGCCGACTCACGAATAGCGTGGCCTCCTCAAAGGGCCTGAGCAAGCGCAGGTGTCACGCATGAGCTGCCAATGGCTGACATCTAAGTTACACAGGGAGTACCTTTATCCGCTTTTAACATCAGGAAATCGGTGATGGCCTTTCGCTGTTCGTAAAGGCGGTCTAACATATGTAGGGTTGAATTCCACCTTGTTGCAACGTCACAGCATGAGGAGTCGGTACGGGGGCCCATGGCAGATTACGTGCCTGGCAGCAGCAATGGGAGGCCCGTAATCTGCCAGCACCCTATGTCAAAAAATTCAACACACCAGCAGTGTGAGGAGACCTGAAAGTGGCACATGGCAGAGTGTGGCGATGGAGACAGCAGCAATGGGAGGCCGTACAGGGACCCATGACAGACTCTGGACCTGGCAGCAGCATGAGGAGGCGGTATATAGGGGCCTATGGCAGATTAGGGGCCTGGCAGCAGCTATGGGAGGCCCGTAATCTGCCAGCACCCTATGTCAAAAAATTCTACACACCAGCAGTGTGTGAGGAGACCTGAAAGTGGCACATGGCAGAGTGTGGTGATGGAGACAGCAGCAATGGGAGGCCGTACAGGGACCCATGAGAGACTCTGGACCTGGCAGCAGCATGAGGAGGCGGTATATAGGGGCCTATGGCAGATTAGGGGCCTGGCAGCAGCTATGGGAGGCCCGTAATCTGCCAGCACCCTATGTCAAAAAATTCTACACACCAGCAGTGTGTGAGGAGACCTGAAAGTGGCACATGGCAGAGTGTGGCGATGGAGACAGCAGCAATGGGAGGCCGTACAGGGACCCATGAGAGACTCTGGACCTGGCAGCAGCATGAGGAAGCGGTATATAGGGGCCTATGGCAGATTAGGGGCCTGGCAGCAGCTATAGGAGGCCCATAATCTGCCAGCACCCTATGTCAAAAAATTCAACACACCAGCAGTGTGAGGAGACCTGAAAGTGGCACATGGCATGAGACACTGTGGACCTGGCAGCAGCATGAGGAGGCGGTATATAGGGGCCCATGGCAGATTAGGGGCCTGGCAGCAGCTATGGGAGGCCCGTAATCTGCCAGCACCCTATGTCAAAAAATTCTACACACCAGCAGTGTGTGAGGAGACCTGAAAGTGGCACATGGCAGAGTGTGGCGATGGAGACAGCAGCAATGGGAGGCCGTACAGGGACCCATGAGAGACTCTGGACCTGGCAGCAGCATGAGGAAGAGGTATATAGGGGCCTATGGCAGATTAGGGGCCTGGCAGCAGCTATAGGAGGCCCATAATCTGCCAGCACCCTATGTCAAAAAATTCAACACACCAGCAGTGTGAGGAGACCTGAAAGTGGCACATGGCATGAGACACTGTGGACCTGGCAGCAGCATGAGGAGGCGGTATATAGGGGCCCATGGCAGATTAGGGGCCTGGCAGCAGCTATGGGAGGCCCGTAATCTGCCAGCACCCTATGTCAAAAAATTCAACACACCAGCAGTGTGTGAGGAGACCTGAAAGTGGCACATGGCAGAGTGTGGCGATGGAGACAGCAGCAATGGGAGGCCGTACAGGGACCCATGACAGACTCTGGACCTGGCAGCAGCATGAGGAGGCGGTATATAGGGGCCTATGGCAGATTAGGGGCCTGGCAGCAGCTATGGGAGGCCCGTAATCTGCCAGCACCCTATGTCAAAAAATTCTACACACCAGCAGTGTGTGAGGAGACCTGAAAGTGGCACATGGCAGAGTGTGGCGATGGAGACAGCAGCAATGGGAGGCCGTACAGGGACCCATGAGAGACTCTGGACCTGGCAGCAGCATGAGGAAGCGGTATATAGGGGCCTATGGCAGATTAGGGGCCTGGCAGCAGCTATAGGAGGCCCATAATCTGCCAGCACCCTATGTCAAAAAATTCTACACACCAGCAGTGTGTGAGGAGACCTGAAAGTGGCACATGGCAGAGTGTGGCGATGGAGACAGCAGCAATGGGAGGCCGTACAGGGACCCATGACAGACTCTGGACCTGGCAGCAGCATGAGGAAGCGGTATATAGGGGCCTATGGCAGATTAGGGGCCTGGCAGCAGCTATAGGAGGCCCATAATCTGCCAGCACCCTATGTCAAAAAATTCTACACACCAGCAGTGTGTGAGGAGACCTGAAAGTGGCACATGGCAGAGTGTGGCGATGGAGACAGCAGCAATGGGAGGCCGTACAGGGACCCATGACAGACTCTGGACCTGGCAGCAGCATGAGGAAGCGGTATATAGGGGCCTATGGCAGATTAGGGGCCTGGCAGCAGCTATAGGAGGCCCATAATCTGCCAGCACCCTATGTCAAAAAATTCAACACACCAGCAGTGTGAGGAGACCTGAAAGTGGCACATGGCATGAGACACTGTGGACCTGGCAGCAGCATGAGGAGGCGGTATATAGGGGCCCATGGCAGATTAGGGGCCTGGCAGCAGCTATGGGAGGCCCGTAATCTGCCAGCACCCTATGTCAAAAAATTCAACACACCAGCAGTGTGTGAGGAGACCTGAAAGTGGCACATGGCAGAGTGTGGCGATGGAGACAGCAGCAATGGGAGGCCGTACAGGGACCCATGACAGACTCTGGACCTGGCAGCAGCATGAGGAGGCGGTATATAGGGGCCCATGGCAGATTAGGGGCCTGGCAGCAGCAATGGGAGGCCCGTAATCTGCCAGCACCCTATGTCAAAAAATTCTACACACCAGCAGTGTGTGAGGAGACCTGAAAGTGGCACATGGCATGAGACACTGTGGACCTGGCAGCAGCATGAGGAGGCTGTATATAGGGGCCCATGGCAGATTAGGGGCCTGGCAGCAGCTATGGGAGGCCCATAATCTGCCAGCACCCTATGTCAAAAAATTCTACACACCAGCAGTGTGTGAGGAGACCTGAAAGTGGCACATGGCAGAGTGTGGCGATGGAGACAGCAGCAATGGGAGGCCGTACAGGGACCCATGACAGACTCTGGACCTGGCAGCAGCATGAGGAGGCGGTATATAGGGGCCCATGGCAGATTAGGGGCCTGGCAGCAGCTATGGGAGGCCCGTAATCTGCCAGCACCCTATGTCAAAAAATTCTACACACCAGCAGTGTGTGAGGAGACCTGAAAGTGGCACATGGCAGAGTGTGGCGATGGAGACAGCAGCAATGGGAGGCCGTACAGGGACCCATGACAGACTCTGGACCTGGCAGCAGCATGAGGAAGCGGTATATAGGGGCCTATGGCAGATTAGGGGCCTGGCAGCAGCTATAGGAGGCCCATAATCTGCCAGCACCCTATGTCAAAAAATTCTACACACCAGCAGTGTGTGAGGAGACCTGAAAGTGGCACATGGCAGAGTGTGGCGATGGAGACAGCAGCAATGGGAGGCCGTACAGGGACCCATGACAGACTCTGGACCTGGCAGCAGCATGAGGAAGCGGTATATAGGGGCCTATGGCAGATTAGGGGCCTGGCAGCAGCTATAGGAGGCCCATAATCTGCCAGCACCCTATGTCAAAAAATTCTACACACCAGCAGTGTGTGAGGAGACCTGAAAGTGGCACATGGCAGAGTGTGGCGATGGAGACAGCAGCAATGGGAGGCCGTACAGGGACCCATGACAGACTCTGGACCTGGCAGCAGCATGAGGAAGCGGTATATAGGGGCCTATGGCAGATTAGGGGCCTGGCAGCAGCTATAGGAGGCCCATAATCTGCCAGCACCCTATGTCAAAAAATTCAACACACCAGCAGTGTGAGGAGACCTGAAAGTGGCACATGGCATGAGACACTGTGGACCTGGCAGCAGCATGAGGAGGCGGTATATAGGGGCCCATGGCAGATTAGGGGCCTGGCAGCAGCTATGGGAGGCCCGTAATCTGCCAGCACCCTATGTCAAAAAATTCTACACACCAGCAGTGTGTGAGGAGACCTGAAAGTGGCACATGGCAGAGTGTGGCGATGGAGACAGCAGCAATGGGAGGCCGTACAGGGACCCATGAGAGACTCTGGACCTGGCAGCAGCATGAGGAAGCGGTATATAGGGGCCTATGGCAGATTAGGGGCCTGGCAGCAGCTATAGGAGGCCCATAATCTGCCAGCACCCTATGTCAAAAAATTCAACACACCAGCAGTGTGAGGAGACCTGAAAGTGGCACATGGCATGAGACACTGTGGACCTGGCAGCAGCATGAGGAGGCGGTATATAGGGGCCCATGGCAGATTAGGGGCCTGGCAGCAGCTATGGGAGGCCCGTAATCTGCCAGCACCCTATGTCAAAAAATTCAACACACCAGCAGTGTGTGAGGAGACCTGAAAGTGGCACATGGCAGAGTGTGGCGATGGAGACAGCAGCAATGGGAGGCCGTACAGGGACCCATGACAGACTCTGGACCTGGCAGCAGCATGAGGAAGCGGTATATAGGGGCCTATGGCAGATTAGGGGCCTGGCAGCAGCTATAGGAGGCCCATAATCTGCCAGCACCCTATGTCAAAAAATTCTACACACCAGCAGTGTGTGAGGAGACCTGAAAGTGGCACATGGCAGAGTGTGGCGATGGAGACAGCAGCAATGGGAGGCCGTACAGGGACCCATGACAGACTCTGGACCTGGCAGCAGCATGAGGAAGCGGTATATAGGGGCCTATGGCAGATTAGGGGCCTGGCAGCAGCTATGGGAGGCCCGTAATCTGCCAGCACCCTATGTCAAAAAATTCTACACACCAGCAGTGTGTGAGACCTGAAAGTGGCACATGGCAGAGTGTGGCGATGGAGACAGCAGCAATGGGAGGCCGTACAGGGACCCATGACAGACTCTGGACCTGGCAGCAGCATGAGGAAGCGGTATATAGGGGCCTATGGCAGATTAGGGGCCTGGTAGCAGCTATAGGAGGCCCATAATCTGCCAGCACCCTATGTCAAAAAATTCAACACACCAGCAGTGTGAGGAGACCTGAAAGTGGCACATGGCATGAGACACTGTGGACCTGGCAGCAGCATGAGGAGGCGGTATATAGGGGCCCATGGCAGATTAGGGGCCTGGCAGCAGCTATGGGAGGCCCATAATCTGCCAGCACCCTATGTCAAAAAATTCTACACACCAGCAGTGTGTGAGGAGACCTGAAAGTGGCACATGGCAGAGTGTGGCGATGGAGACAGCAGCAATGGGAGGCCGTACAGGGACCCATGACAGACTCTGGACCTGGCAGCAGCATGAGGAGGCGGTATATAGGGGCCTATGGCAGATTAGGGGCCTGGCAGCAGCTATGGGAGGCCCGTAATCTGCCAGCACCCTATGTCAAAAAATTCTACACACCAGCAGTGTGTGAGGAGACCTGAAAGTGGCACATGGCAGAGTGTGGCGATGGAGACAGCAGCAATGGGAGGCCGTACAGGGACCCATGAGAGACTCTGGACCTGGCAGCAGCATGAGGAAGCGGTATATAGGGGCCTATGGCAGATTAGGGGCCTGGCAGCAGCTATAGGAGGCCCATAATCTGCCAGCACCCTATGTCAAAAAATTCTACACACCAGCAGTGTGTGAGGAGACCTGAAAGTGGCACATGGCAGAGTGTGGCGATGGAGACAGCAGCAATGGGAGGCCGTACAGGGACCCATGAGAGACTCTGGACCTGGCAGCAGCATGAGGAAGCGGTATATAGGGGCCTATGGCAGATTAGGGGCCTGGCAGCAGCTATGGGAGGCCCGTAATCTGCCAGCACCCTATGTCAAAAAATTCTACACACCAGCAGTGTGTGAGACCTGAAAGTGGCACATGGCATGAGACACTGTGGACCTGGCAGCAGCATGAGGAGGCGGTATATAGGGGCCCATGGCAGATTAGGGGCCTGGCAGCAGCAATGGGAGGCCCGTAATCTGCCAGCACCCTATGTCAAAAAATTCTACACACCAGCAGTGTGTGAGACCTGAAAGTGGCACATGGCAGAGTGTGGCGATGGAGACAGCAGCAATGGGAGGTCTCCCATTGTCCCAACATGGCCCAAATAGTCCCAACATGGGCCCCCTGGCCACGCTTGACTTTCTGGCCACATAGTCGACATACGGCTACGTTTACTTCCTCAGACGGCTTGACGAAAAATTGCCACACCGCCGAGTAGGAAACTTTGCCCCCGATACTCCTCACTGGCTGACTGCTGCTTCCTCCGTGCACACCGGCACCACTACTGGCCGTGGTGGTAGGCTGCAGTGGAGCTGGTGCTCTACTCCGTGGCCGTTTGGCTCCACTGACACTGCTTCCACTGACACTGCTGCGACCCTGCTGCTGTCTCCTGGGCAACCCACCGACTGTTTTGCTCGCTGCCAAGCTGCCACCCTCTTCTCCTGATGATGCGGAAGAAATTGCCTGATGACGACGAGGCTGCCAAGTGCGATCAACCTCCTCATCATCAAGTAGGGTCTCCGCCTCACTACTAGCCCCCTCGGCTGCGTCTGGGTCAGGAGACAGACCTGTCTCTAGACCGGCTACCGAGCCACTCTCCTCGCCACTACTTCTTCGCCTGGCTGCTGAAAAGGCGGATGTCTCCCCCCGTTCCTGACCGCCCTCTGTTAGCTCTTCCTCACTGTACAGTGGGGCTGAGCCCACAGCATGCGATACTTCGCTTGGTGAGGGAACACCAAAGGACAGGGGCAGGTAGAGGACACGTGATTTCAGTGGGCTTGGTCCCGGGCCATGCCAACTAACGGTTGTGTCTGACGTACCCACCGACCGTTGGCTGTAGGTGTCAGAGGTGACCTGGGAAGAGGAAGACGACCGAGCCAACCAATCGACGACGGCAGGGTTGTCGGTGGAGACACGACCGCTGGATGACACCGGGAGCACTGGCCTCTGGCTGCGAATAGTGCTGCCTCGACCCCTTCCTCTGCTGCCACGTCTGCTCGCTCCTAAAACATTGCCTCCTCTGCCACTCCTCTGCATGTTGTCTGACATACTCTTTAATTAAACGATTATGTGTCCCTGAGTAACAATTCTGTGTCCCTGAGTAACAATTCTGTGTCTGTGCGAGTAACAATTCTGTGGCCCTAAGTAACAGTTCTGTGGCCCTCAGTAACAATTCTGTGTCCCTGATTAACGTTTCTGTGGCCCCAAGTAACAGTTCTGTGGCCCTCAGTAACAATTCTGTGTCTGTGCGAGTAACAATTCTGTGTCTGTGCGAGTAACAATTCTGTGGCCCTAAGTAAAGTTTCTGTGGCCCTAAGTAACAATTCTCTGGCACTCAGTAACAATTCTGTCTGTCCCTGAGTAACAATTCTCTGGCACTCAGTAACAATTCTGTCTGTCCCTGAGTAAAAATTCTGTGGCCCTAATTAAAGTTTCTGTGGCCCTAAGTAACAATTCTCTGGCACTCAGTAACAATTCTGTCTGTCCCTGAGTAACAATTCTCTGGCACTCCGTAACAATTCTGTCTGTCCCTGAGTAACAATTCTCTGGCACTCAGTAACAATTCTGTCTGTCCCTGAGTAAAAATTCTGTGGCCCTAAGTAAAGTTTCTGTGGCCCTGAGTAACAATTCTCTGGCACTCCGTAACAATTCTGTCTGTCCCTGAGTATGAATTCCGTGGCCCTAACTAGCGTTTCTTTGTCCCTAAGTAAAGTTTCTGTGGCCCTCAGTAACAGTTCTGTGTCTGTGCGAGTAACAATTCTGTGTCTGTGCGAGTAACAATTCTGTGGCCCTAAGTAAAGTTTCTGTGGCCCTAAGTAACAATTCTCTGGCACTCCGTAACAATTCTGTCTGTCCCTGAGTAACAATTCTCTGGCACTCAGTAACAATTCTGTCTGTCCCTGAGTAAAAATTCTGTGGCCCTAAGTAAAGTTTCTGTGGCCCTAAGTAACAATTCTCTGGCACTCAGTAACAATTCTGTCTGTCCCCGAGTAACAATTCTCTGGCACTCCGTAACAATTCTGTCTGTCCCTGAGTAACAATTCTCTGGCACTCAGTAACAATTCTGTCTATCCCTGAGTAAAAATTCTGTGGCCCTAAGTAAAGTTTCTGTGGCCCTGAGTAACAATTCTCTGGCACTCCGTAACAATTCTGTCTGTCCCTGAGTATGAATTCCGTGGCCCTAACTAGCGTTTCTTTGTCCCTAAGTAAAGTTTCTGTGGCCCTCAGTAACAGTTCTGTGTCTGTGCGAGTAACAATTCTGTGTCTGTGCGAGTAACAATTCTGTGGCCCTAAGTAAAGTTTCTGTGGCCCTAAGTAACAATTCTCTGGCACTCCGTAACAATTCTGTCTGTCCCTGAGTAACAATTCTCTGGCACTCAGTAACAATTCTGTCTGTCCCTGAGTAAAAATTCTGTGGCCCTAAGTAAAGTTTCTGTGGCCCTAAGTAACAATTCTCTGGCACTCCGTAACAATTCTGTCTGTCCCTGAGTAACAATTCTCTGGCACTCCGTAACAATTCTGTCTGTCCCTGAGTAACAATTCTCTGGCACTCAGTAACAATTCTGTCTGTCCCTGAGTAAAAATTCTGTGGCCCTAAGTAAAGTTTCTGTGGCCCAGAGTAACAATTCTCTGGCACTCCGTAACAATTCTGTCTGTCCCTGAGTATGAATTCTGTGGCCCTAACTAGCGTTTCTTTGTCCCTAAGTAACAGTTCTGTGGCCCTGAGTAACAATTCTGTGTCTGTGCGAGTAACAATTCTGTGGCCCTAAGTAACAGTTCTGTGGCCCTCAGTAACAGTTCTGTGTCTGTGCGAGTAACAATTCTGTGTCTGTGCGAGTAACAATTCTGTGGCCCTAAGTAACAGTTCTGTGGCCTTCAGTAACAATTCTGTGTCTGTGCGAGTAACAATTCTGTGTCTGTGCGAGTAACAATTCTGTGGCCCTAAGTAAAGTTTCTGTGGCCCTAAGTAACAATTCTCTGGCACTCAGTAACAATTCTGTCTGTCCCTGAGTAACAATTCTCTGGCACTCAGTAACAATTCTGTCTGTCCCTGAGTAACAATTCTCTGGCACTCAGTAACAATTCTGTCTGTCCCTGAGTAACAATTCTCTGGCACTCAGTAACAATTCTGTCTGTCCCTGAGTATGAATTCCGTGGCCCTAACTAGCGTTTCTTTGTCCCTAAGTAAAGTTTCTGTGGCCCTCAGTAACAGTTCTGTGTCTGTGCGAGTAACAATTCTGTGTCTGTGCGAGTAAAAATTCTGTGGCCCTAAGTAAAGTTTCTGTGGCCCTGAGTAACAATTCTCTGGCACTCCGTAACAATTCTGTCTGTCCCTGAGTAACAATTCTCTGGCACTCAGTAACAATTCTGTCTGTCCCTGAGTAACAATTCTCTGGCACTCAGTAACAATTCTGTCTGTCCCTGAGTAAAAATTCTGTGGCCCTAAGTAAAGTTTCTGTGGCCCAGAGTAACAATTCTCTGGCACTCCGTAACAATTCTGTCTGTCCCTGAGTATGAATTCTGTGGCCCTAACTAGCGTTTCTTTGTCCCTAAGTAACAGTTCTGTGGCCCTGAGTAACAATTCTGTGTCTGTGCGAGTAACAATTCTGTGGCCCTAAGTAACAGTTCTGTGGCCCTCAGTAACAGTTCTGTCTGTGCGAGTAACAATTCTGTGTCTGTGCGAGTAACAATTCTGTGGCCCTAAGTAACAGTTCTGTGGCCTTCAGTAACAATTCTGTGTCTGTGCGAGTAACAATTCTGTGTCTGTGCGAGTAACAATTCTGTGGCCCCAAGTAAAGTTTCTGTGGCCCTAAGTAACAATTCTCTGGCACTCAGTAACAATTCTGTCTGTCCCTGAGTAACAATTCTCTGGCACTGAGTAACAATTCTGTCTGTCCCTGAGTAAAAATTCTGTGGCCCTAATTAAAGTTTCTGTGGCCCTAAGTAACAATTCTCTGGCACTCAGTAACAATTCTGTCTGTCCCTGAGTAACAATTCTCTGGCACTCAGTAACAATTCTGTCTGTCCCTGAGTAACAATTCTGTGGCCCTAATAACGTTTCTGTGGCCCTAAGTAACAATTCTCTGGCACTGAGTAACAATTCTGTCTGTCCCTGATTATGAATTCTGTGGCCCTAACTAGCGTTTCTTTTTCCCTAAATAACGATTCTGTGGCCCTCATTAACAAGTCTGTGTCCCTGAGTAATGGTTCTCTGTCCCTAAGTAACTTTTCTCTGTCCCCAATTATCGTTTCTGTGGCCCTAACTCTGTCCCTGTCCCTAGTACAGAGCGGTCTGCCTCTGTTCAATAACTGCAGGCAAATGAAGAATTCCAAAATGGCCGCTATTTATAGCTCGACCATTACACAGTGCTGGCTGGCTGGCTGCTGATAGGCTGATGCGATCACATGTAGTTGAGGAATGCATTATGGGTCAGCGCGCCTTGTCTGCGCGCCTTCCCAGACATCCCCGCTCCGTCGCCGCACATGTCAGCCGCCATTTTCTGAAAAATTTCGATTCGCGCGTCCGAATTAGGCTATTTTTCGGATTCGGCACGAATCGAAATTTTTCCGATATTCGACTCGAATTCCACTTCGGATACTTCGATTCGCTCATCTCTATATATTATGTTAAACTTTTCAATACAAATAATTTTTCAAAAAAAGATCTACAAACTGTGTGTGGCCTTCAGATTAGCACAACAGTGCATAGAGAGGTTTATGGAATGGGTTTCCATGGCCAAGCAGCTGCATCCACGCCTTACATCACCAAGTGCAAAGCAAAGCGGCAAATGCAGTGGTGTAAATCACGCCGCCACTGGACTCTAGAGCAGTAAAGATGTGTTCTCTGGAGTAACGAATCACACTTCTGTCTGGCAATCCAATGGACACATCTGGGTTTGTCGGTTTCCAGGAGAATGGTACTTGCCTGACTGCATTATGCCAAGTGTAAAAAGTTTGGTGGAGGGGGATTATGGTGTGGGATTGTTTTTCAAGAGTTGAGCTTGTCTCGTTAGTTCCAGTGAAAGGAACGCTTAAGGCATCAGCATACCAAGACATTTTGGACGATTTCATTCTCCCAACTTTGTGGGTACAGTTTGGGAATGTCCCCTTCCTGTTCCAACATGGCTGCGTACCAGTGCACAAAGCAAGGTCCATAAAGACATGGATGGGCAAGTTTGGGGTGGAGAAAATTGACTGGCATGCACCCCAATAGAACACCTTTGGGATGAATTAGAGCAGAGACTGCGAGACAGGCCTTCTTGACCGACATCAATGCCTGACCTCACAAATGCACTTCTGGAAGAATGGTCAAACATTCCCAGGCACACTCCTAAACCTTGTGGACAGCCTTCCCAGAAGAGGTGAAGTGGTTATAGCTACAAAAGGGTGGGCCAACTCAATATTGAACCTACGGGCTAAGACTCGGAAGCCATTAAAGTTCATGTGCGTGTAAATGCATGTGTCCCAAAACTTTTGGCAATATAATGTATAGAAGTACCACTTGTATCTAATTATAGACCTTGTACAGATGTTGCTTTGTCTTCCTCTTTCTGGTCTAATTTAACATTTGCTGATGTAGTAATTACAAATCATGTGAATGCAAGCAGGGAATTTGTAACTCATTTGGTAAAACAATACTCACTTATGTGTATGTGTATATAGAATAACAAAACAGTGATTGCTCTAAGAACATTTGTGTGTTGCTTATGCAGGGCAATGCAATGGGGTTATTTTGACGCCTGTCTTCCCAGTAGGACATACTCATGTTTCCTTCTCTTGTCTGTCGATATGGGCTGCTTCTTACTACATGCAGTCCAATGAGGTCAGAAAAAAGTAAAAAAAAAAAGTTTTATCTGTTCAAAACTCTTTATAAAAGTGCACTTTAAAGGCATAAAGGGACATTATTAAAAAAAAATGTGTAAATGCATTGAAAAACAATTAATCCGTTCATATTGTGAAACAAATTTGTAAACCGAGCCATTATTTTCATTCATAAACCTCAAATGAAAGGACAGGACAATGGATAGATTTCCATTTACAGTCTATAGTTGCAAAGCTCCCAAGTTATCATACTAATCCATCTTCTGAACCTTCGTCAGGATTTCGACTGGACAGAGGGTGACAGGTGAATTAAATGTGATGTGTCCAGCCTTTATTCCTCCATCCCTCATTCTTTGGGTCTAAGAGCAGTGTCTTTTTTCTTGGATCAGTGTGGGGTGTATTTTTGTGTACAGAGAGAATGTATCCTAGAATATCTGGAATATATCCTTGCCCACAATTATTTTTCGTTTAAAATGGAGAATTATCTCCAAAAAGTTTGGGGTGGCGATGGGGCCAGGGTTCCACCCTCTCTCGTCAACCTGTACATGGGTTGGTGGGAGAGAGTGAGTTTTTGCATCTGAGAACCCGTTCCGCTTACACATGGGTCATTAAACTCCATTAGCAGGCCTTTTAAGCCAGAGAGGTTTGATGAAGTCCTATCGTAAAATAGTCAAAAAGCATTCGAAGTCTGCAAAGTCTGTTTATGAGCCCCATTGTAAAAGGCTAAATTGTTTAGCAGAATATGGGAAGAACAGCCTCTTAGTACAGCCTATCCTAAATGGTCTGGGAATACACATCTGTCAGATTGGGGTTTAGTGACCTATAGTGTATATAGATGAGCTGCCCGGAGGGTAAGGTCATTTCTATAATCCCTTCTATGAGTAAGCCAAATGACACTGATGTATGAGATGACAATCAGTTAAATATCAAACATGCTACAATGTCCAGTAGGACAATGAGCCATATTACATCTTCCAAGGAGAATAGGCATAAGATTCACAGCATGTTTGGTGTCTGATAAATCATAATTTCATCCCCATTCAGTAATATGTTGGTATCGGGAAATATAGATATAGTTGGAAAGGTGGCATTAAAAGGAGTGCCTTATAAAATATAAATGCTTTAGCACTCCCACCTCTTCAGTAATCTAGATTTGTTAGCTTAGTGACACCCTGTAGGGTTGGTTGTAAAATTATGTACAAATGATGAGGGGCTAGTGACTGTCAGAATCATACTTACACTGCAATGAGTTAGACTATGCTGGAACCCAGGACTACACAAACAATGTTAGGTGCTTTTCACCTTTAATTCCATTTATTTTACTTTTGCAATTTTTTGTTTTGTAATATCCTTTTCTGTAAATATATTTCTTGCACTGGGTTTTCTTTCATTAAAATGTAAATGGATATTTAAAAATCCTTCTCTAAATGCCTCCTAGCTCAAAGAACACTACCATATTTTAAACTCTATTACCTTCTTGTCTGCATAGCAATGAATATCACAAACATTTCCCTAAGGGTCAGGAGTGTTACAGCAGATACTGTGAACAGTGCATGTTTACTTTAACACGTGGTGGCAAGGAGTGTGTGTGTGTAAAAGATTTAACCATGAGGTTAGCCAACCCCAGTGATGATCACTCTTAGTCTGCTGGCACGTAAGCAGTCCATAAATGATTTGATTTTCTTGCCTTCCACCAAGGGTGGAACAAAAGAAAGCTGCTCGATACCCCTAGCGCTATTGTGTTCTGCCAGTGGGAAGGGGGGGGGGGGGGTGGGAGCAGGGTTGGCACTGATTACTGCTAGCGACTATAGCCACTGGCAGTAATTGCATATAAACAATCCGACAGGCTGGTTGTACAAGTCAATCCATCAATCGGCTTGGGTGCAACCAGCCTGTCCATAGCTGGATCAAATCCTGGCCAGTCCCTGATGAATGGCCGAATTTCGATCCATGTATGGCCAACTTTAAATCCAGAAAATCTCTGTAGAGGGTGAAGCTAAGAGTGCCATTTTCATACCTACCACTAGGATTTTTGAAGCTGAAATATATTGAAAAAGAGCTGCATATGTTAAAAAAACTTTATTTATATACAGGGCACATATCAGTAAATTAGTATTTTTCATTATAGTTATTACTAGGACAGGTTAATTTGTAACATGACACAAAAACCATCAAAATACTTGAAAATGGGCAAATCTTTTTTTATAAAATAGAATGTGTTGCTTTGATTAATATTTCACACACGACATATGGAGAAAAACAACTCACACCCATTAATAATTAAATCCAGAAAATATAACAGATGGAGGCACACTACAGAACACTGAGAAAAAAAGTGTTCCAATTTTACTTCCGTCAAAGATTACAATAGCATTTCATGGTTTCAGTCAAACTACAACCATTTTATTAGTTCGCATGTAAAGCATTTTATATAAGCTAACTGATCAATGGAATTGAAAAGCCAATCTAGCCAAAAATAAGGGATATCTCTACACGGTACACCATCCAATTGCCATGACCTTTACATGTGTGTATTGCTCAACAACTTACATATTTCATTATGTTTTGCTGCCAAGTTTGCAGCATAAGAACTGACATTTTTTATGAAGCAAGAGCGATTTCACCACTGCAATGTATATCAGATGATGAGTTCTTTTCTATTACTCTCTCTAGACAAATTTTTTTTCACCAACAAGTCCCTCCTCCACACAGTAGATGCCATCCTCTTTTTTTTTTCCACGGGAGTAAAGAAATCCTCTTCTCTGCTCCATGACAACATCACAGGTGTCCCCAAGATCTCACTACTGGCACCCCACACCTGGAGGAAGTGACGCATGGTACGTTCTTGGATCTCTCCTCCAAACTTTAGCAGAAAGCCAGATACTGTATGATTGGCAAGGAGACTACACCAATAGCACTCTGGATTATGGTCCTGTGCTAAAACTCTGAATTTCTATTGATCAATTTTTTATATTTCTGGGTCAACCCTATACGGTGCAATAAACATGAGTGGCCCTCTTTCCTCTTTTATGTGTGAAAATGGGAGTGGGACTTTGAGGTCCCCATATAACTGATTGAGAATAACACATTGTTCATTGACTGCAGCCATTTTAGAATCCACATACGAGGCTTCAAGCTGTCAAAGACTGCATGTATCCGATGTCAATCAACAAAAATGTATCTAGTATAGTTAATGACTCAGAACTCAAATTCCTCAAAATTTGGGAACCATGGCTCAAAATACGCCATGCCATCTTCAAATCTTTCCAGCCTGATCTATAGCCAATATGTTTGATCCATGACCCAAAGCTCCCTACACCTTCAGTCTCCCTATTAGAGTCTACCAGCTCCCAAATTGACTCAACTAATTTAGATGCTAGTTTCATTTATGGAATATTGAGTGAGCTACCAACCTGGGAGACTGAAAAGGTCTACTGTACGGTTTTTCTTCCTTTAAATAAATGCAAAATTTCTCATAGGTCTCTGCCCATGTTCGTGTACCGGTTATTTTTTTTTTAAACCAAAAGAACTGAACAGGAAAAAAAATAAAATAAAAAGGTGGCCACTTAATTATTTCATATGCCACTTTTATCATTCGGTTTTACAGTGTCTCCCTAAATTTATGGGTGGCTTGAACTGCATAAAGCTACAAGGGTGCAGCCTGGATTAAACCCCAGGGAGATTCAGTTGGTGGATTTTGGCTTTGGTTGCATCTAAATCCCCAAGTTCACTAGCATTTTATAATTTTGCTAAAAAAAAAAAAAAAAAAAAAAAAAAAAAAAAAAAAAAAGAACATGTTCAAACATTAGAATTTACACAGCTTGGCACCTTTTTTGTATTTTTTTGGACTTCCAAGTACAGTACAGTAAGATGCCTGATAATTTTGCTGTGTACATGGACCATTGTTTCTGCATTCCTCTTTCTTTGTCTTCCTGTTTGTCGGTTGAACGATGTTAACTACCTCTTTTTTTTCCTTCCAAAAATTATTCCTGCTTTCTGGTGTATGTGCCTGGTCCAATTCGGTCTCTGGCACCTGACCGTTGCATGCTTCTGACCTGGATGTTAGGTACCGATTGCACTCTGTTAAACTGACATTTATTGCATCTCCCTAAGAACCCTGCCATTCAAAAAAGTGCCGCCATCATTATCCTGGAGACTAAAGCTTCCTCCAGGTCACAACTGGACTACCTAACAATACCTGAGGCAGCGCATACAATCACCTCTAACACTATACCATATTGAGGGGAATAATTTGGCTGGGCTTAAAAACTGCAGTACACCCAGGCCTCCCTTACACAGTTTTTCTTCTCTTTTAGGAGTATGCTTCTGTGGGCAACCATTCAAGATAGATAAGAATGGTCTACTGAACTAGATGCGTTCTGGATTGTTCTGACAGCCCACTTGTATATTTAAAAAAATGGTCACTACAGGCAACTATGCTCCATCTATTTAATCAGTCACTTTAATTTTTTTTTTTTTTTTTTAAAAACCAAAAGGAAGAAGGAGTACAGATGTAACAGTCCTTCAAAACAAATTAATAATGACCTTATGAGTTTTTCCCCATTTCCACCAACAGTAGAGTGTCTTATAGTTAGCACAGTGCCTTTGTAGTGCTGGAGTCATTAGTTTAGCTCCCATTGATGTGGTCTGCATAGAATTTGTATGTGTTCTTTGTGACTGCACAGCGTTTCTTCCAGGTACTCTAGTCTCTTCCTAGAATTCATAAATCTAAATAAACAGGTCAGTTGGCTACCACCCACATAAGTCCTAGCACATTCTTAAATCATTGTGCTTATATTTTAAGACAGATGTACCTAATAAACTGGCCTGTGAGTGTATATCTGTTCAATTGCTTGGTAATACAAATTGCTAATCAGCCAATCACATAGCAGCAACTCAATGCATTTAGGCATCTGGACGTGATGAAGATGACTTGAAGTTCAAACCGATCAGAATTGGGGAAGAAAGGGGATTTAAGTGACTTTGAACATAGCATGGTTGTTGGTGGGTAGGCTGGCCTGGGTAGTTCAAAAACTGCTGATCTACTGGGATTTTCACGCACAACCATCTCTAGGGTTTACAGAGAACAGTCCAAAAAAGAGAAAATATCCATTGAGAGACAGTTGTGTGGGCGAAAATGTCTTATTGTGTCAGAGGAGAATGGGCAGACTGGTTGGAGATGATAGAAAGGAAACAGTATATAAATAACCACTCGTTACAACCAAAGGTATGCAGAATACCATCTCTGAACGAACAACACGTCAAACCTTGAAGCAGATGGGCTACAGCAGAAGACCACACCAGATGCCATTCCTGTCAGCCAAGAACAGGAAACAAACTAAATATTTGCACAGGCTTACCAAATTTGAACAACAGAAGATTGGAAAAACGTTGCCTGGTCTGAGGAGTCTTGATTCCAGTTGAAACATTCAGATGGTAGGGTCAGAATTTGGAATAAACAACATGAAAGCATGGATCCATCCTGCCTTGTATCAACAGTTCAGGCTGTTGGTGGTGTAATAGTGTGGGGGATATATTCTTGGCACACTTTGCGTCCCTTAGAACGAATTGAGCCTCATTTAAACGCCACGGTCTACCTGAGTATTGTTGCTGACCAGGTCCATCCCTTTAGGATTACAGTGTACCCATCTTCTGATTACTACTTCCAGCAGGATAATGCACCATGTCGCAAAGCTCAAATAATTTCAAACTGGTTTCTTGAACATGACAATCAGTTCACTGTACTGCAATGGCTTCCACACTCACTAGATCTCAAAATAATAGAGCACCTTTGGTTTTGGTGGAACGGGAGACTCGCATCATGGATGTGTAGCCGATAAATCTGCAGCAACTGCGTGATGCCATCATGTCAATATGGACCAAAATCTCGGAGGAATGTTTTCAACACCTTGTTGAATCTATGCCATGAAGAATTAAGGCAGTTCTGAAGGCAAAAGGGAGTCCAACCTGGTACTAGCCACCATCAATCCCACCCCACACGCCAAAGTCCTGGGTGTCACCCTGGACTAAAACCTTTCCTTCCAACCTCATGTCCAATCACTATCAAAATCATGCAGGCTCCACCTCCGCAACATCTCCAAGGTAGGTACATTCCTCACCCCAGACACTACTAAACAACTCGTACAGTCCCTCATCTCACACCTGGACTACTGCAACTCCCTTCTCACTGGCCTACCCAAACAAACGCTATCCCCACTCCAGTCTATCCTGAACTCAGCAGCTAGACTCATCCACCTCACCAACCGCTCTACATCTGCCACCTCCCTCTGCCAATCCCTTCACTGGCTCCCGATTGCCCAGCGCATCAAATTCAAATTACTAACTCTGACCTACAAAGCCATTCACAACGCCGCCCCAAACTACCTAACTGACCTGATACCCAAATACCATCCTACCTGTGCCCTACGCTCCTCACAGGACCTCCTACTCTCTAGCTCCCTGGTCTCCTCCTCCCACGCCCGACTCCAGGACTTCCCCCATCCTCTGGAACTCCCTACCCCAATCCATCACACTGTCACCTACCCTCCTCACCTTCAGGCGCACCCTGAAAACCCATCTCTTCAGGGAAGCCTACCCCACCCTCACCTAACAACCGATCTCCTCCACTTCTCCCACCACTCCATCCCCCACAGCCACTTCCTTCTGTACCACTATCCCCTCCCTCCTGGATTGTAAGCCCGAAAGAGCAGGGCCCTCGAACCCCTCGTGTATTGTATTGTTACTGTATTGTCTCATGTTCTGTCCCCCTCGCTATTGTACAGCGCTGAGCAAACCCTTTGGCGCTATATAAATACTGTATAATAATAAATAATAATACTAGCAAAATGTACTTAATAAAGTGGCCGATGCGTGTAAATGATTCTACAATCTCTGGAAAGCATTGCAAAATATGATTTTACAATATAAAACAGTGCAAATGAGAAGGCAAGGTTTGGACAGAATGGGTTTATAGTACATTTCAACCTGTTTGGAGGTTTTCCCTTCTACAGTTCTAAAGTTTTAATTGTAATTATCAACCGTCAGGCTTAGAATCCAGTTGCTGAAAGAAGTTGACTTTCTTCCAGTCATATAAATCCTGCAGCTCCTTTCTGGCATGTAAAGCCATCTGAATTGGAATGATATGTTTTGGGAAGTGAGGAAAATGACATTTGATTTCAATTAAGGATCTGCTTCCTAAACAAATTAGACAATAGAGATGTTTTTAGTTTAACAACCTAACATAATGCAAAACACAACACGGCTATTGTTCTGGGTTTGAAGAAGGTGTCTTTTATTACCCTCTGTGATCAGTGAGTTCTTAAAGGGTTTTGAGGGTTATTTAAATGAAGCTTTTCATGCGAAAGTGGGGTTATAGGATCTAGCATTGTGTACTACTCCACTGTTTTGAGATTTTTTCCAATAAAATATAATTATATTCTTTCCAAGAGCTTTTATTACGAACCATGAATTACATACCATTATCTCCTTCATACTTGCCTTACTTCAACCAAATAAAAGGCATTCTATTTGAGGCATGTTGAAAAAGAAGTCTGACATATGTTTTCCCCAAGTATTACACATCTAAAGATCCAACCAGGCAAATACAATGCCTTGAAAAAGTATTCATACCCCTTGAAATTTTACACATTTTGTCATGTAACAACCAAAAACGTAAATGTATTTTATTGAAATTTTATGTGATAGACTAACACAAAGTGGCACATAATTGTGAAGTGGAAGGAAAATGACAAATGGTTTTCAAAATTTTTTACAACTAAAGATCTGATAAGTGAGCCCTGCATTTGTATTCAGCCCCCTTTACTCCGATAGCCCTAACTAAAATCTAGTCAAACCATTGCCTTCAGAAGTCACCAAATTAGTAAATAGAATCCACCTGTGTGTAATTTAATCTCAGTATAAATACAGCTGTTCTGTGAAGCCCTCAGAGGCTTGTTAGAGAACATTAGTGAACAAACAGCATTATGAAGGCCAAGGAACACACCAGACAGGTCAGGGATAAAGTTGTGGAGAAAATTAAAGCAGGGTTAGGTTATAAAAAAAAAATATTCCAAACTTTGAACATCTCATGGAGCACTGTTCAATCCATCATCCGAATATGGAAAAGGAGTATGGCACAACTGCAACCTACCAAGACATGGACGTCCACCTAAACTGACAGGCCGGGCAAGGAGAGCATTAATCAGAGAACCAGCCAAGAGGCCCATGGTAACTCTGGAGGAGCTGCAGAGATCCACAGCTCAGGTGGGAGAATCTGTCCACAGGACAACTATTAGTCGTGCACTCCACAAATCTGGCCTTTATTAAAGAGTGGCAATCTTACGGGCTGGATGACCAAATGAAAAAAGAAAGCCTAAAAAAGGAAACAAATACAGCCATCACATCTAAGAATTGGTAAGCTACAATATAATAAAAAGGTTTGCTTTTGGGTTTAATACTGCTTTAAAGTGGTTGATGTCTGTAGCTGTAGGCATCATCCCGGTATAAGAACCGCTTTAAATTACAATTACCAGCCTCCTCCACCAACCCGTAACGAAACAATGAAAGCAGAAACAGCAAACTGATGAGCTCAGGCACTCTGCTCTCTCATTCTATCAGTATGTTCCTTGTTAGCACATTAACACTGCAGCACCAATGACTGGCTCCTTGCACTGCCCCTCTCTCCCCCAGTTTGAGCTATACAGTACAGGGGATTGAGCCCTGGTTCACAATGATGCAGTGCAGAATTCGCAGCATTTTCAGTGTGAATTTCGCACCGCACCCCGTTCATGCAAACTGCCAGAAAGCGTTCCACATAACGCGGTGCACTGTGAAGAATCGGATCGCATAGGTGTGAATACCTATGCAATCCGATTCTAGTGCGGACCCAAAAAAGGGTCCTGCACGTTTTGGGTGCGGGGCGAATAGAGCCATACAAAATGTATGGCTCCAATCGCACCGCACACAAATCGCATGTGATTTGCACATGAATGCGATGAGGTTCGTGTGCGAATCACATGCGATATACAGAGCCGCATGTATGTGTACCCAGGCTTAGAGACTGATATCAGGTCAAATTCATTAATTCAAGAAACCACTACTAATAATTACTATAATGCTTATCAGCCCTTTGCTTAGGTCTAAAATCTTTACTAATACATTACTGGGAGTCACCAATAGTTCCTTGTTGGTGGTGACAATGATTTGTGGGCTCATGAAGGCTCTGCAATGCTGCCACCATAGTACACATGCTCCCTTTCCTCTATGTAAGCAAGCAGTGTCCACACAAGGCTTACTGTGCAGAAAATCCTCTAGTGGTTTAGATTGGAGGAGCCCAGAAGAGGAGGATCGGGGGCCACCCTGTGCAAAACCATTGCACAGAGCAGGTAAGAATAACACTTTTTTTTTTTTTTTTTTTAAATGTTCCCTTTACAATTGCATTGCAAGGAAAAATGCTGCAAAATATGGACCATTCAGCTTGACAACCATTCTCTAGTGTTAAATTAGTGAACAAAAAACTTTGCTCCAGTGTATGGCCAGCCTAATGTGGTTCTAAAGGCTTAAAGAGTATACTTTTGTTGCAAAAGAAAAAAAAGAAAAAAAAAAAAAAAAAAACACCATTCCCCTCTGGGTGGTCTATGTACATTGTTGGAATTTTAAACTTTGTTGCAGATTCCTACCTTGTGTTATTCTGACGAAATAGTTGTTCGCTTGTCTGTGTCCACGTGCAGAGTAAATGATAATGGGAGTGGTTTTAGAATCAGGGTCTGCAGCCTTTTAGGGCCACTTCACACTATAGAAACGTAGTCCAGATGCGTTCCGGACACATTTTTTACACGTTCCAGTGCGTTTTTTTTCCCATTCCAGTTCACCCCCCCTTTTGTTCAATTAAAATTGGTACATGTGAGTTCCAGTGCGTTTTACCGTGTTCCAGTACAGTTCTGTGCATAAAAAATGCAGCATGTTCCGGATGCAGAAATAAAAAAAAAAAAAAAAAAAGTAGAACAGACTGCATTTTTTCTAAGAACTGTACTGGAACACAGTAAAAACACATCAAAAACACAACGGAACACACCAAAAATGCACATGTCCCTATTTAAATTGAAGAAAAAGAAATGGGAAAAAATTAATTTGAATGCATAAAAAAAATGCACTGGAATGCTTCAAAACCGCATCAAAAACTCACCGTAACGCGTCAAAAATGTGCATGCAGAATCGCATCTGCGTTTCTATAGAGTGAAGCGACCCTTAGACGCGATTTCTCTTTGGGGATAATGCAGGCCATATATGGATCAAATTCCGAATAAATTTTCTTTCGAAAATTGGAAATTTGGTGTTTTTTGTAATCCGATGGTGCCACCATTGATTTCAAAATTCGACAAACCCAGCCTTTCATTTCACCCCGTGTTGCTAAAGAAAAGAATTTTCATGGTCAAGAATTTTCTTTTTCCAGGTCACAGCTCATGCTCATTTCTTTTTCAATTACATTTCTCGCAAGATCCTCCCATCATTGATTAGAAATTTGTTTTTCAAAAAAATTTCCAACATGTCAAATCATTCAAATTCGATGATTGCTTGAAAATCGGCCGTCGCTGTGGCCCACTAAAGGTGCGAAATTCTAAGGAAAATTCTTTGAAAAGATTTTCTAAAGAAAATACTTTTAGAATTCGACCCATGTATGCCCGGCCTAAAGTGTTAGTAAACCGAGGGCCCTGCATTCCCTATATCTGGTCTCCCACAGTAAACAGAACATAGAAATGCAATTATTTTAGTAAATATAAAGGGCTAAATACCTTTTCTCATCAGCAGTTAGAGCAGTCTTGTGACTTCAGCAGAGCTCTGGTTAAAGCCTGTAGGAGGAGTTTTCTTTCTGCTCTAGGAGGATGTAAAACCCCTGACCTCTATCTGACCAGTGCTGATTGGCCCTGTACTGAGCACATACACTCTCCAAAAAAATACACACCAAACTGAGCATGTGCAAATGCCTACTGTTCAGACTATCAGGAGATAAGAGGTGGTCGCTTGAAAAAGGGGAGGAACAGAAGAAATTATCAAAACGGCCTTTTCACACAATGCAGAGGATTAACCCCTTAGGTTCCACAGGGAGTATAACAAGCATGCTTTACTGTATATACAGACTGATATTATTGTTGCAGGTTTAGTAACACTAACTTACCAAAAATTACATTTTTGTTGCAGGGGTATGGCTCAAAATCTAGCTTTTATCTCAGTTCAGACTTCTGGGAATATCAATAAGCCAATCACAAAAGCAGGAAATGACATTACTGTGGGGTGTTCTGTACACATCTGTGTACAGAATGCCTCCAAGTAGCCATATTGCATTGCATTTTACAGAAAATTACAGTGCTGCAGATTGAAAAAGAAAGGCCATTTTTAATAATATAGAATTACAATATGACTTGTATAACAAGTCTATATGTTTTTTTTAGTTACCAATTTTTTTCCCCAGGACAGTGGAGTTTCCCTTTAAAGTTTTTTACCTTAATGCATTCTCTATGGTGTCTATGGATGCAGGCAGTGTGGCTCGGGATCAAGCCTGCACGAGTGCCCTTATAGGAAGTGGCTTGCTATGAGGGCACTCGCTAAAGAGCAGGAGCCAGACGCACAGAAGAGGAGGATGAGGGCTGCTCTCTGTAAAACCATTGTACAGAGCAGGCAAGTATGACATTATTTGTTATTTAACCACCTCCCACCCACCATATAAGGAAATGACGGGCGTCGGTTCTCTCGATTCGCAACGTGGCGATCAGTGGTGCGTTGTGTACCCGGGACACAGCAGATCACCAATCAGCGGAAACAGCCGATGACGTCGGCTCTGTCATGTGATCAGCTGTGTCAAATCACAGCTGATCGCATGTAAATACCGAAATGCTGGTTATCAGCATTCCTCTCCTCACGAGCTGTCACGCTGACAGCTTGTGAGGAGAGGAGAGCCAGTAATCGGCATTCCTCAGAGGGGACATGTACACGGATGATCAGGGCACTGATGATCAGTGTAGCCCCATCAGTGCCACATATCAGTGCCCATCTGAGCTGCCTTTCAGTTCCAGTCAGTGCCGCCTAACAGTGCCATATATGAGTGCTGCCTTTCAAAGCCCATCAGTGATGCTTGTCAATGCCCATCAGTGCCACCTACCAGTGCCTCCTCATCAGTGCAGCCTATCAGTGCCTATAACTGCAGCCTCATTAGCACACATCAGTGAAGGAGAAAAATTACTTATTTACAAACTTTTATAACAGAAACTATAAAGGAAAAAAACTTTTTTTTTCCAGTTTTTGCTTTGTTTAGCAAAAAATAAAAAACCCAGGGGTGATTAAATACCACCAAAAGAAAGCTCTGTCTCAAAAAAAATTATACAAATTGGGTAAAATGTTGCATGACTGTGCAATTGTCAAAGTGTGACAGAGCTGAAAGCTGAAAATTGGCCTGGGCAGGAAGGGGGTGAAAGTGCCAGTAGGCAAGTGGTTTAAAAAAAAATAAAAAAAAGTTTAGAATCACTTTCAGGCTGCATGTTTTGGGAGAAAAAAGTGTGACTGAAATGGCTGATAAAACAGATTATAAATGAAACCACTTTGTATCAGGAATAGAAAGGTCCACTTTAGACTAAATATTGCACAGTTGGGGCATTAACAATTCTTGCAGTGTAATACAAAAGGTGAAAACCCCTGAGCTGCAGATATTTACAGCCCTCCTCAAACATCCAATTTTCCCTGCAGGACCACAGAAACCATTATATAAAACGTGGTAAATACTTACTGGTCATACTACAATGGCATCTACCATCCTTCCTAAACGATGATATTCTTAAACCATGGCAGACATTTGTGGACAATGGCAATTATAATCTGCTTTATAACCATCTGCTGTCTGCTCCATTAAGTTTCAAATCACAGATTTAGAAATGGAAAATTATTTTACTTATCAGGTTCGTAAAACAATTCTCACCCTTGTATTTCAAATAAGAAAAAACACACAGGAAACAAAATGTTAACAAGTAACACTTTTAGATTTCACATTTCAAGACGCCTATTAAAAAAGGTGATAAAAAAACTGCACAAACCTGGCTCACAAGTCAGCTACTTTATAAACAGTGTAACCTGCAAAGCACTAAAGCACAAAGTTAGGTGGCAATCTGGTGAGATTTACCACTCCCCTTGGGTAGATCACACTGGATGTTCTAAGCCGCGTGGTGACAGGAACCAGAAAACGTGGGAAATTCTCCAATTTCTATACAGTGTGCCGTGTTCCAGCAGCAATCACACAACAAGCTCTATTGTGAAAACTACGTGACTAGTTTCAGTACGGTTTATGGTCATGGAGGTGGTTAAGGTGAAGTTTTGTTAAAAAAGAAAAAAAAAAACAAAACATTTTTCTCTACAGCTTTAGTTACATTACTTACCTGTACTGAAGGACGTCCCATGATGTGCAGACTAGATTCTGTAGAAATCTTCACTTCTCATCTGCCCTGTCCTCTCCTATGCATATACCATACCTGACCGATGTCCCCGGAAGCTGAAAATCACTGAATGAGACACTTCAGTAATCTCCATTTGCTCTTGAATCTCAGATATCACTGCTCCGCCTCTCCACCTCATCCAATCAGAGAAAGCTTTTCATTATTTCTGAAAATTTTAAGTATTCACTGAATGGCACCCATGATGAAAGGCCAACCTCCGGTGTTCACCATGCATCAGACTCGGCACAGGTTCAAAAGCAAGCGTAGATCACCGGAGTAGCGGTGTCTACTTCAGTAATTTCCAGCTTCCAGGGGTATGAGCCAGGCATGGTATATACACAGTTACATTGGTTTAAGCTGAACCAAATGTAACTATGTAAAATTACCCAAACCTGTTCATCTTTAGGCATATGCTGTGGGTAAAGCCGGCTATAGAAGGATCAGCCAAAACAAACAAACAAACAAAAAAAAAAGGGGGAGAAAAAAAGAACAGATTTCCCATCCACACATCCAAAGTGGATGAAGGAATCCTCCCGACTGCGCTATTGTTTTCTGACAGGGAAGCTCCTCTGCTGTCAGAATATACTATTCAAATGAAAAATTTCCAATCCTCCTACAATCATTAGATTGACTTCCATCTAGTGAGAATGGCCATAGATGGATCAAAATTAGGCCGGTCCCTGCTGAATTTTGATCCATCTGTGGCCAGCTTAAGATCTATATGGTTTCTCTAACTACACCTGACTTCCTATGTGAGCAGGAAAGCAGTGACATCACTTCCTGTGAGACTTCTTCATCAGGTTCTCATTAACTTCACTTTCTATGTGTGTAGGATATCAGTCACTTCACCATCATATTTTCAATATTTTTATTTCCTGTGTGTGCACAGGAAATCGGTGACTTCACTTCCTGTGTGACTTCACTATCAGGTTATCAGTAACTTCACTTCCTATGTGGGCAGGATGTTAGTGACTTCACTATCACATTGTCAATAACTTCACTTCTTAGATGTGCAGGATACTTGTAACATCACTACCTGTGTGACTTCACGATCACGTTGTCAATAACTTCACTTCCTGTGGGTGCAGGAAATCAGTAACTTCCCGTTCTATGTAACTTCACTATCAGGTTGTCAGTAACTTTACTTACTGTGAGTGCTGGAAATCAGTGACTTCACTTCCTGTGAGACTTCAATATCACATTATCAATAACTTTACTTCATGTGTGTGCAGGAAATCAGTGACTTCAATTCCTGTGTGTGCCGGTCATCACCGATTTCACTTACTGTGTGCGCAGGACATTAGTGCCTTCACTTTCCCTGTGTGAAGAATATCAATGACTTCACTTCCTGTGTGACTTCACTATCAGGTTATCAGTAACTTCACTTCCTGTGTGTGCAGAAAAGCAGTGACTTCACGATCACATGGTCAATAACTTCACTTCCTGTGTGCAGGATACTAGTGACTTCACTTCCTGTGTATGCAGGAATGCAGTGACTTCACTTTCTGTGTGACTTCACTATCACATTGTCAATAACTTTACTTTGTGTGTGCACAAAATTAGTTACTTAATTTCCTATGTGTGCAGGACATCAGCAATTTCGCTTCCTGTGTCTGCAGGACATCAGCACCTTCACTTTCCCTGTGTGTAGAATATCAACAACTTCACTCCCTGTGTCAGATTGTCAGATTACTGACAACGGTTATCAGTAACTTCACTTCCTATGTGTGAGGGATATCCTTGACTTCACTTCCTGTGTGACTTCATCATCACATTGTCAATAACTTTACTTCCTGTGTATACAGGAAATGTGACTTCACTTCCTGTGAATTCAGGAAATCAGTGACTTCACTTCCTGTGTGACTTCACTATCACGTGGTCAATAACTTCACTTCCTGTGTGCATGATACTAGTGACTTCACTTCCTGTGTATGCAGGAATGCAGTGACTTCACTTCCTGTGTGACTTCACCATCACATGGTCAATAACTTAACTTCCTGTGTGTGCAGGATACTAGTGACTTCACTTCCTGTGTGCAGGAATTCAGTGACTTTACTTTCTGTGTGTGTAGAAAATCAACAATGTCACTTTACTGTCTGTCTGTGTAGAAAACTTTGCTGCAAAAATGAAAATACTATTTGTTATTAATTTGTGCTGCCAATACCAATATTCACCAGTTACAAAACAGTGGTATTTTCATTGTTGTATTGTAAACTCTGAAGCCTTGATAGACAGCTGTACAAGAACTACACAGAATCAGAAGCTGCCAATGCTGCTTTGAGCCTTAACCTCTTGCCGTCCGCCTGCTGTTTATAAACGGCAGGGCGGTGGCAGTCCAAGGTCGGGTTGCCGTTCCTAAACGGCACCCGCCTTTTCTAGCTGTGCGCGCTCCCTAGGAGCGCGCACCACCGCGATCCGGTGTCCGCTGTGTCCTCCGGACACAGTGAAACACCGATCGTCGGACGGGACCTCTGTACGAGGTCCCGGTCATGTGATCACTGATTGGCGAATCAGTGATCACATGCAAAGTAGTAAACAAGATGTCACTTGTGACATCATTGCTTACTACGTGTGAAATCTGTGAATGATCACAGAGGTCACATGGTACAAGGCTATTCACAACAGCCTTGTACCATGTGACAAGCTGTGACCAATCACAGCTCACTCAGTATTTCTCAATGACTGCAAGAATGCAGACAGAGAGAAAGAGAAATGATTGCTTTTACATCCTATATGGGTGTAAAAGCAATCAGTGTAAAAAAAAAAAAAAAAAAAAAAATCTTCATCACCCCCCACAAGTAGTACAGTGTCACCATGGTGACACTGTACTGCTAGGGTGGCAGTATGTAAAAATAAAAAATAAAAATAAAAAATAATATAAAAAAAAATAAAATAAAAATGTAAAAAAAAATGTTTAAAAATTATAATGTTTGGTTATAAACTAATTTTGATTTTTTTTTTTTTACTAAAAAAATAACGGAATAAATTTTGGCCAAGATTTAGGATGAAATATTATTTATTTGCAAAATTTTATTAAAAAAAACACTTTTTTTTCAAAATTTTTGGACTTTTTCATTTACATAGTAAAAAAAATAAAAATCCCAGCGGTGAATAAATACCACCAAAATAAAGCTTTATCTGTCTCAAAAAAAATGGTAAAAAATTCATATGGGTACAGTATTGCATGACCGCGCAATTGTCATTCAAAGTGTGATAGCGCTGAAAGCTGAAAATTGCCCTGGACAGGAAGGGGGTAAAAGTGTCCGGACAGGAAGTGGTTAATAATGCCAATAATTAAACCTCGTTCATACAGGCGTACTTAAGCATACATCCTTGCAAGGGGCCATGTACAGGCACAGCCACTGCTCTCAAACGACATGAATAGGACTACCTGCACGCAGATGTATGAAAGACCTGTGCATCCCACGTGGACAAACACAGCCCTTCACACGGATGTACGCTTGAGTACGCCCATGTGGATGAGACCTTATTCAACATGGATGCAGCAGAGCAAAGTTTGTATTGCACAGGTTTGGCAAATATATGTTGTTTTGTCATATTAGCCAATTGCTGCATGTCAAATAGTCCCTTTGGTTTTTAGGGGACTCTTGTAAAAATAATCCAATGAAGTTAACCTGCAGTCTGATTAAAAAAAAAAAAAAAAAGTTCTGCTTCTGTATCATCTAATATTTTAATCCCTCTTATGTCCTTTGCTGTCAGTCAGCATAATTCAGAAGAGGTGGAAGCATATACAAATGCAAACTACATGATGGTGTTGTATTTGTATCTTAGGTATCTGTGTCGTATCTGTGGAAAAAAAAAAAAAAAAAAAACAGAACACCCTGAAATGCATCCTGTTAGTCAGAAAATGTCAGCTTCCATCTTCTGAGATAAGTGATCCCCTTTAATGCTTGTGATTTCACGCTTGTGATCCTGACAGTCATAAGAGGATTTTCTGCTCAGCACTAAACTACATTGGTGATTTAATCTCATGCTACTGAGCGATTTAACCACTTGTTTACAATGAGCTCAACCTTTGCAGTACAAGGATTTCATGTCATCAAGCAGGTAAATTGCCCAGTTGTTGTTTTGCTCAAAGGGCTATATTAAGTTAGCAGTTTGGTGACATACTGTAGATTTGCTCATTTCATCTGGAAATCTGTAGAAGGCTGCATAACCTCTGCTGTAATCGATTACATACTTGTCTATGCAGCTAAAAATTATTTGTGTACCAAGTTCACTAGAAGCTGCATTGGGTAACATGAGTAGCTACTGAAGTTGGCTATTCTGCAGCTAAGGGCTTGCACACAACATAACATGCCAAGGTGTTAACTACTGAGCATGATAACACACTATAAATATGCAACAAAACACCAAGAAGAGCAATTCTATAGCTGCTACAGAATTGCTTGTGTGCCGAGACATGATAAAACTGGTGGGGGGGTTCAATATCTGCCTGTCTCGCTGCTTCTTGGCAGGAAAGGGATTAACTTCTTAAATCATCAATGGCTCCAAACAGTTGGAAGTGGAGGCAGCATTCTGATCACATGATCACTTTGACTGGCTATCACAGTGGTCACATGACCAGAAGCACAAACCACTGGCTCCCGAATATGCACATTTTTTCCTGCAATGCATTTTGGGTGCACCTATTTTTTCTGAACTCCAACACACATATACACACCAAACATACATGACCCTCAAGCACTGCAACAATCACACACACACACACACACACACACACACACACACACACACACTAGACATCAATGCAGCACTGTGAAGCACTGAATAAAAAATAGTTAATGTGTATACAAATGGATCGACACATGTACTTTAATAGATTGCTGACACAGGAAGTAATCTGGGTGCATAGATGTGAATGGGTCCTAAAGGGTCAGTGCACAAAAAAAAATAAAAGTTATATATATAATTTTTTTTTTCCCCCTTTACAAATTATGGCAGACACTGGTCAACGCTCAATGACAGAGGTAAGATCTCCACAGAAAAAATCCTTGCCTACTTGTTTACCCCTGCAAAATGGATGTTCATTGGGAAGTGTAAATCTTTTACCAAAAGAGTCCCAGTCAAAAATAAGAAAAAGATAAAATTTAGCACATGACCCTCTCGAAAACACTGAAATATCAGATTTGGGTGGACTGACCCTTTAATTCATTAAATAATAGACTTCTATTCAGCAATATTATTCTTATCAAGCAATGATGGATTACCTGGATAATGACTTGCAGGGGCTGCCTCTCCCCACTCTTGGTGTGGGTCACTCCCTCTGTGTCATAGAAAGCTGTGTAACAGACAACCTGCGGGTCTCTGGATTTCTCCTCCAGCGGAATGACGGTTCCACCCAAGTTCATGGTCCTGAAACAGATATCATTGTACAGATCAATAAACAGCTACAGAGATTAAAATGCCTTAATCGTGAGCCATAGAGACATTTGATCTATAATGATTAAAGGGCTGTGCTGGTGTCCTTGTTCGCGGACCTTTTTTGCACCAAGAAAAAGAGATCTGCATTCTGCAAGGAAGTGGATTTTTTGCCTCACTGTATTGCAATCGAAACAGATAAAAAAAATGTACCGGAATATTGATCCCTTTTTAAATAGTGAATAGATAACATTTCATAGGAATACTTTCCCTACTAAGTATTCTGCCAATTCTCTTGTCATGATTCAGAAATTGGTCTCAGCTGGGGGTTTCAGTAACCTTGAATGACTGGGCACTTTACCCTTTTAGTCTTGAATAGTCAGGATCAGGGTTTCTCAACCAGAGTTCCATGGAACCCTAGTGTTTCTCCAGAGCTTGCTGGAGGTTCCTTGAGCAATGAGAAATTTCTGCCTCTCAGATAAGTTTCCATTGACAACACTTATCCATTTAGACATCAAGTAAAGGGGGAATTTGCCCCCATGACCACAAGGGTAAGGAGCATTCTTCCCACCGAGTAGGAATTGTGGATATAGTCATTTTTAGCAGGAGTTCCCTGAGACTGGAAAGTTATTTTAAGGGTTCCTCTGTGTTGAAAAGTTTGAGAAAGGCTGATCCGGATAATGAAAAAAACTGAATGGGCACTCACGGCTAGTTACATTTTATCTGCCCATTCATGCCCCACGTCACTATTCTGACAGAGTGATGATATTATTATTATTCTTCAGGATTTATTTAGTGCCAACAGTTTGCTCAGCGCTTTACAATATAAAAAGGGAGACAATACAGCAATGATACACATCAATACAAGAGGGTTAGGAGGGCCCTTGGAGCTCACAATCTAGGAGGGAGGGGCTGGTGGTACAAAAGGTAATAACTGTGGTTGATAAACTGATAGGAGGAATAAGAGATTCCGTTATTAGCTGAAGGCGGGATAGGCTTCCCTGAAGAGATAGGTTTTCAGATATCGCATAAAAGTGGGCAGAGTAGGCAATAGTCGGATAGATTGGGGTAGAGAGTTCCAGAGGATGAGAGAGGTTCTGGAGAAGTCCTGGAGACAAGCATGGGAGGAGGAAAACAAGGGAGCAGGAGGTCGTGGGAGGAGCGGAGAGGATGGTTTGGGTGATATTTGGAGACAAGATTGGTAATGTAATTTGGGGTTGAGTTATAAATGGTTTTATATGCTATTGTTAATGTTTTGAATTTTATTCGTTGGGCAATGGGAAGCCAGTGTAGGGATTGGCAGAGAGGGATGGCAGATATGGAATGGTTAGTAAGGTGGATGAGTCTGGCAGCAGCATTCATGAAAGACTGCAGAGGGGATAGCCTACAATTAGGTAGGCCAATGAGGAGGGAGTTACACTAGTCAAGGCGAGAGATAACAAAGGAGTGAATAAGTTGGTTCGTGGTTTCAGAGGTTAAGAACGGGCATATCTTGGAGATGTTGCGGAGGTGAAGTCTACAAGATTTGGACAGTGATTGGATTTGGGGCTGAAAGGACAGATGGAGTCTAGGATTACATCTAGTACCCTGGCATGAGGGGAGGGACTGATGGTTGTATTATGGATCTTGATAGAGAAGGGGAGGGGGCATGTGCTGGAGGGAATAGTATGAGCTCTGTTTTGGAAAGCTTTAGTTTGAGGAAGTGGAGTGACATCCATGCTGATATGTCACTTAGTAGGTTAGTAACGTGAGAGGAGACTGAAGGGATGAGATGAGGAGTAGAAAGATAGATTTGTGTGTCATCAGCATAGAGATGATACTTAAAGCCATGGGAGTTTATCAAGTGACCAAGGGAGGAGGTGTAAATGGAGAAGAGAAGGAGTCCAAGGACAAAACCTTGAGGGACCCCTACAGAAAGAGGAAGTGGAGAGGAGGACACAGAGTTATAGGTAACACTGAAGGAGCGCTGTGATAGGTAGGAGGAAAACCGGGAGAGAGCAGAGTCTTGGAGGCCAAGAGAGTGGAGTTTTTTGAGGAGGAGGGGATGGTCAACAGTATCAAAAGCCACAGAGAGGTTAAGTAGTAAGAGTATGGAGTCGTGGACATTGGTTTTAGCAGTTAGTAAATCATTAGTGAGTTTTAGTAGGGCAGTTTCAGGGGAGTGCAGTGAGCGAAAGCCAGACTGTAAAGGGTCAAAAAGGTTATTGTCAGTGAGGTAGGAGCTCAGGCAATTGTAGTCAAAGCATTCTAAGAGTTAATGGAGCAGGGAGATGGGTCTTAGGTTGTTCGGGTTGGTGGGGTCCAAGGAGGGGTTTTTTTTTTTAAGTAGGAGAGTGATCTGTGCATGCTTTAGAGGGGAGGGGAAGGCACCATTAGAGAGGGAGAGACTGAAGAAGTGAGTGATGGAGCATAGGACAGAAGAAGAGGGTTACCATAGTAGTTGAGAGGGGACAGGATCCAGGGGGCAGGCTTCTGAGAAAACTTTAGTGACGTCTTCAGTAGTAGCAAAGTCAAAAGAGGAAAGTGTTGAGGGAGGTTTAGTATAAGGTATGCTAAGTGGGATAGATGTCTGTGTAGAGGAGATGCCCCTACGAATTGCATCAATCTTGTTTTTTTAAATGATCTGCAATCTCGTAAGTAGAGTGAGTTATTGGTGGAGGTGGAGAAAGTAGAGAGTTAAAAGTAGAGAAGAGACAAGGACTGGATGACAGGGTATTAATAAGTGACAAAGTAGGCTTGTTTGGCAGCATGGAGGGAGGAATTGTATGTTTAGAAAGCAGATTAATATAGGGCGAAAGCTTGGTGTGATTTGGTTTTACGCCACAATCGCTCCAGTGCACGACTATGTCGCTTAAGATTTCTGGTGTCATCAGTCTGCCACAGTTGTAATGGTCGGGACCTGATACTTCATGTAGTTAGAGGAGCAAGTGAGTCTAGTGTGGATGAAAGCGAACTGTTATAGACAGCAGTGGCCAGGGCAGGGCAGGACATGTCAGAGTTTCTGTAATAGAGGCGGTCAGTTGTAAAGTGGAAAAGAGAAGGGTTTAAGTTGTGAAGGTTTCTGCGGGTAATTGTTTGCTGCTTGGAGGGATAAGTGTTTGAAGAGGAGGACACTGTAAAGATGATGAGATTGTGATCTGAGAGAGGAAAGGGGGTGTTTGTGAAGTTGTAGGGAGTGCAAAGATGGGAGAAAACAAGGTCTAATGTATTCCCATCAGAGTGAGTGGAGGACTGTAACCATTGTGTTAAGGCAAAAGATGGTTAGGTTGAAGAGTTGGGATTTGGCTGTGTTATTCACATTAATGGGGAAATTAAAAACTCCAAGAAAGATATTGGGTATTTCAGAGGGGAGAAAGTAGGGTAGCCAAGCAGAAAAGTCATCAAGAAATCGTGACACCGGTCCAGGAGGCCGGTAGATCACTGCAATCCTCAGGGAAATGGGAGAAAACAGGCGAATGCAGTAAGTCTCGAAAGAAGAGAAGGATAGAGAGGGAGAGTAAGGGAGAACTTGAAAGGTGCTCAGTGGGGATAGAAGCAAACCACCTCCCCCTCCTTTCCGACCACTGGGTCTGGGTGAGTGGGTCCAGAGAAGGCCTCCAAAGGAAAGTGCTGTAGGAGAAGCAGAATCTGATGCTTGAAGCCAGGTTTCTGTAATTGCTAGTAGGTTAAGGGAGTGGGAGACAAAAAAGTCATTGACAGAGGTGAGCTTATTACAGACAGAGCAGGCATTCCAGAGTGCACATGAAAAAGGGAGGGTGGTTTTTGGGAGCATGGAGTTTGAGATTAAATTAAGTGGATTGCGGCTATTCCCAGAGAAAGAAGGGTGCTTGGTGTTGGGGTGAGATACTGGAAGACCAAGGTTCCGGGAGATATCCCCAGAGGTTAGGAGAAGGAGGGTGAGGAAAGTAAGATGGGAGTGGCATGTATATGAGAGCACATGCCTTCCTGTCCTGGGGTTTGGGTCAGCAGGTGAGTAAAGTATTAGCCAGGTCCAGGGCAAGGACACTGTGACAGACAAGCAAAGCCTGCCAGGAAATGTAGTCTGCTAGTGACCTATGTAACGAGGCCATGACTCAGGAATGATGACAGTCAAAGAGCAACTTTGGAAGTGGACGTTTCCAAGGGCTATGTTTTTATTCTGGAGTTCAGCTTTGAAAAGGATTAGTACATCATTGACTGGCTATTCGGTGTTGTGGGGACTCTTCAAGTGTTGACCACTTACCAGTTTGGCTAAAGTCTCTGGGACTTCAATGAGGTACACAATCCAAACATAAGTAGCTGGAACTGTTAAGTAAATCTACAGTATTTAAAGCAAGTACAGCGTAAAAACCATATCACTGCCAATCCTAGCCAATATTGTAAGATTCAATGGGGTAATAACACCCCCCAATCCCCAGTAAGAGACTGATCCAAGGTGAAGCTTACAACATTTCTGTAATGACATAAACATATTTAGGTGTTGCTGCCAATAGTATTGCCGTTCTCTAAAATGGAGAGCAGCAGGGGCAAGGACAAAGTTTCTACTCTGGCCATCCCACCTATCTCCTGACTGAAGGATACGGAGTTGGTTTTCAACGCCATACTTTGGCATACCATCTGGACCTTTAGAAATAATACAGAATATAGAACAGAATTTGAGTTTAAAAATCATAGGCTGGTAATTACTGGCACATTTGTTCAGTAATTAGAGTGTAACTGTACTGTTTTTGAGGAATATATGATGTGAACAGATGGATTTGGAAGTTTATCTGTCTTTACTCAGCCCCCCAATCACACTCTAATCTGGCTTCTATGATTTGTATTAAAGCTAACAAGGCATAAAATCTTCATTCGCAGTGTGCTGAATGTAGACTAAGATGGGGTGTGATTGCTCTCCATAGGGATGAATGGTAACAGCATTGATTAGCTATTAAAACCAACAAATGTTTCAAGTGTGTGCAAATTTAACAATGGTTGTAATTATAGGTATGACAAAATTTTACCGAGAGCTGGATTGTCTCCTTAAGGAGGATATACCCAGGTGATGGGAGAACAGCAATTGTGACTTGACCTAGTTAACATGCAGATGAAGAATGGGCTTTATAAAGCAGCATTATTTTATCCTAGGAAAGTGACGAATGTCTGGTTAACTGACCATTTGTCACATATTAAAGAGGCTGGCGACCAGGGGCGTTGGCGAGGCACCTTAGAAAAGTAGGATTGGGGATGCTCTGTGCAAAACTATTGCAAAGGGCAGGTAAGTATAACATGTTTGTTATACCAAAAAAAAAAAAAAAAAAAAAAAAAAAAAAAGGCTTTACAATCACTTAAATCCTCAGGTCCCAACAATTACCGTACATTTAATGAGCTTGTGTTGATAAAAAAGGGCAATAACTGTTCTAATCCTTCAAATTCTTCCAGAACCCTTATAAATGGCTCATCTCAGATATCTAATTTTCCGTTTAAAAAGAGGAGCTCCAGGCTCACCCCAAAACATTAAAAGTAAGCAGCTACAAATACTGTAGCTGCTGACTTTTAATAGAAGGACACTCACCTGCCCAGGGACCCAGCAATGTCCTCACCCGAGCGGTTTCTTCAATTGGCTTTGGGTACAGGTGCTGGAATCTTGTGTAAGGGAACTGGCCATGAAGCCTCATGGCTTCACAGCAGGTTTTTTACCACGCATGTGCAAGCTGAAGTGCACTCTGTGAATGGTCCCGCAGTCTTCGGGGAGCTGTGATGTGTCTCAGAAGGCTGTGGGGGAAGGAGAGGGGCAAACTTCTAGCTCCGATTGCCACGGCGCATCTGACTGCAAGTGACAGTGGGTACCCACTCCCCCCAAAAAGTGCCATATGTGGCAGTGGGGAGGGGATGCAAAAAAAATGGAATTTCTCCTTTTGGGTGAAGTTCCGCTTTTAAAACCCACCGTAATACAGCACCAATGACCCAGAAAATGTGCAAGGTGTATATGCACGCAGTTTGCATGACAATATAAGATGCACAAATTCATTTTATGCTTTCGGGCCCATGCACATTGTTGCAACACGTGTCAGTGCATTGTTGCACATGTGTTAACATGCAGTATTTACTGTTAAAGTATATGTAAACCCTCACCTAGAAAACAACCCATTCAGTTTAGAATAGAAATGGCCGGCAAAGCATTTGTGTACAGATATAAATGACTTTTTTCCATGATCACATACCCTCTAAGCTCCTTATGAGTGAAGAACAGAGAGCTGGGAAAGGAGAAACAGCAGAACGCTGAACTTCACAGTGAATGGCTGTGCAGGGGGTACGTGCGAGCAGAAGTCTGATCATTGGAGGAGATCAGGCTAAGCTCCCAGCACAGATGGAGAACGGACCACGCTGTGTTACCATGCCTAGTGTAGTCAGTTTTTAATAGGAAAACAGAGGGACTGGCAGAAACACCAGGGATTTCACACAAAGGAAGCAATACGAAGAGAATGGGATACTTTTTTATACAAGTACATGGTACATCAGGCACTTATCAGTGTTAGGTTTACATATTCTTTAAGGCAGCCCATTCATTTTGTATTGGTTCCTAATTCAAAGAATTGCAGAATTTCAACCAACAATTTAGAACACACAAATAGTTCATACAAGCGTGTTGTGTTGCCCTGCCTAAGTGTATCAGCATGCCTGGGTATGTCAAAATGAACACTGCACTGCGTTTCTTACCTTACATTAACACACAGTAAAAGGCATGTTTTGTATCGCATTACTTACATTCTAAGAGTTGCTTTCTTTTGAAAAGCAGACATTCCCTGAAATTAAAGAAGTACAGCCAAATCTCTTTTGGTTATACTTCTGTGGATCAGGAGTGCAGTTTGTTCTGCAACAAAGAAATCTAAGGACACGTTTAAATAGGCATACTACAGCGTTCACCTGTGGGAGGGCTGTGTTCACCTGCACAGGGACACACAGGTGTTCTATGCACTCCTGTGCAGGCAGTCCCATTCATGCCTATTGGGATGCAGCAGTTGCACATACACAGTTGCTGCTCTCAAACTGACACCCATGCGGCTGCTTGTCCCTGAATGCACACTCTCTATGTTCAAGGCTATGCACATGCACAGATGTCGAATTGGAGAGAGGAAAGGGAAGGTGACAGTATTGGAGTTCTGCATTAGGGCTCATTTATACTTGCAGTCGGTGGGTGGTAAAATTAAGTGGTTTTACCACTGCTGGATGGCGTTGTGCACATGCTGCAGAAGTGGTGCCTTGCTTCCCAACCTCTTGTCGCATTTTGTCATCAGAACTCGATCAATTTATGTGAATGGAACCATGCTGCAACCAGCCTGAAACCACATATAATGCATGCAGTTGTGGAGTGGTGACTCTGCATTGACAGGGATAAAACAGGCAGTGAGGAGGGGATATGTCAAAGACCTCTGAAAAGTGATCCATCTCAGGCTGCTTTTCAGAGGGGTAGTAAAGTCTGCCGCAAGCGTAAAGTAAGGGTTCGTGCACACTGGACACGCTCTACACACCTTTCTTGCTGGCAGCGGAAAAACGCTGGACACCGGTACACACGTGTACCACGTTTAGTAGTGTCAAGCACTTGGGTGTTAATTCATTTAAATGGCCAGAATACAGTGAAGGAAATAAGTATTTGATCACTTGCTGATTTTGAATATTTGCCCACTCACAAAGAAATGATCAGTCTAAAAATCAAATGTTCGGTGTATTGTAATACTGAGAGACAGAATAGTAACACTTTCAAAAGAAATGCATGTCTAACAAATTATGCACTGATTTGCATGTTCATGAGGGAAATAAGTATTTGATCCCCTATCATTCAGCAGGATTTCTGGCTACCAGGTATCTTTCATACAGGTAACAAGCTGAGATTAGAAGCAGTCTCTTAAAGGGAGTGCTGCTAATCTCATTTTGTTACCTGTATAAAAGACACCTGTCCACAGGAGCAATCAAACAATCAGATTCCAAACTCTCCACCATGGCAAAGACCAAAGAGCTGTCCAAGGATGTCAGGGACAAGATTGTAGACCTACACAAGGCTGGACTGGGCTACCAAACTATCGCCAAGCAGCTTGGTGAGAAGGTGACAACAGTTGGTGCAATCATTCGCAAATGGAAGAAACACAAAACTGTCAGTCTCCCTAGGTCTGCACCATGCAAGATCTCACCTCGTAGAGTGTCAATGATCATGAGAACAGTGAGGAATCATCCCAGAACTACACGTGAGGATTCTGTCAATGATATCCAGGCAGCTTGGGGACCACAGTCACCAAGAAAACAATTGGTAACACACTACACTGACAAGGACTGAAATCCTGCAGTGCCCGCAAGGTCCCTCTGATCAAGAAAGCACATGTCCATTTTATTGCCTGTTTTACCCCTTATACTGAAGAGCTGCACTGAGTGCGATGGGGGTATAATTCCTGATGTGAAGCAAAGCATTGCAGCCATGGCATGTGTACACCCCTAAGTGCTGCCTCTTCGGGTAGGGAATGGTTGTGGGGCAGTAAAAACATGGCTTGGCTGCGAGGTTTTACAGCTCCTCAATTGAAAGTATCAACAAGGTCTTATGGCCAGTTCACACCTAAATTGCACAGGAAAACAGTCTGCATTCCTGTTTGATTGACTCACCTGTGGTGCAATTTTGCAGCCCATTCATTTGAATGGGCTGCAAATCGCACTGGCATGCAGTAAGCTTCGGTTCACACTATGGGGGATATTTACTAAAACTGGAGAGTGCAAAGTCTGAAACAGCTGTGCATGCTAGCCAATCAGCTTCCAGATTTTATGGTCAAAGCTTAATTGAACAAGCTGAAGTGAGAAGCTGATTGGCTACCATGCACAGCTGCACCAGATTCTGAGTGCTCCAGATTTATTAAATCTCCCCATATGCATTGCACAGGAACGGCATCACATTTCTGTACAAATCACGTGCAGTTCAGTGCGGACCACACTGCATCTGCACTAAAGCCATGCATGCAGCAATTTAGGGAATGCACTGCAACCGGATTGCATAGTCATTTTACACCATGCAATCTGATGCAGGCAAACAAACTGCATGTGGAGGGTCGTTGAAGTGGAGCTCCAGTCTCCCCCCCGCGCCGAAAAAAAAAATTAAGTCAGCAGCTGCAAACACTGTAGCTGCTGACTTTTAATATAAGGACACTTACTTGTCCAGGGATCCAGCAGTGTCCTCACCTGAGCTGATGCTTTAATCGGCTTCAGATGCAGGAGCTGACATCTTGGGTAAAGGAAACTGGCTTCACAGCTTGTTTCCTATTGCGCATGCACAAGCCGCGCTGCGCTGTGTGACTGGTTCCACAGCCTTTTGGGACCTGTGTCCCCCAAATAACTGGGTGGGGGGAGGAGGCGTCAAAAGCTTGCCATTGTGTCATGTTTTGTGCGTTTTGGTGAAGTTCCACTTTAAGATTGTCCTGACACCTGCTGCAGATCATAAGGGCAGTGCAGTTTGAATGCGGTGCAGGAAACATTCACGGATAGTGCATTTCCCACACCACAATGTACTGTTAACCAAGGCTAATAGCAGTACATGCACTAATTTAAAAAAAATGTGCTGCGGGGTACCATGCGATTTGGAACCATACGATTTGGAACCATACGATTCGGTACCATGCGATCTGGTACCGTGCGATTCTGTACCATGCAATTTGGTGCCTGCAAACGCACTTCATTTGGAGTGTCATTGACAATGTATTGGCACCTGCAGGGGATCGCGAGAGCAGTGCGTTTTGAGTGCGGTGCACCTTTCCTGCACTTCGTTCTGATGTGAAACAGCCCTTGGGGTTTTAAACAAAAAATTCCAAAAGGCGGGCAGGTGACATGATTGGAGTTGTGCTTTGGAAGTGGATAGAAGGATGAAGATGAAGTACACGTTGCATGATTGTATGGCACTCGTATACTCGTCTAGAATGGAATATTGTGTGCTATACCCCCCGGTCACATGATCAGCCTCCACTGAATGTACAGTATCCTCCATGATGGCTCCCATTCTATGACTGCAAATCTGAAAATCCTGCAGCATCTGTGCACCCTGCTGTCTGCTCAGCCTGGAATCATTGTCTTGTCCCCCCCCCCAGTAGGTTGTCCTGTGTGAAGGATCCATCTGATCCATTGTATGGACTGGATAGGCTCCCATAGTGCAGGCACACCATCACCTTAGGAGACATTGCACTGCCCTCATACAATGGATGCTTCATCATGTCTGCAGCATAAGATGGCAGAGATCTCCTCCTGTGCCCTAGGCCTGGATGAGGAGGATATACAATGTATTGTCAGTCTTCTAGCTCTATGACAGCCATCCCCTTTCAAACAGCCCCATGGAGGTTCTAGGCAATGCCAGCTGCAGCGACCAATCAGATGGCGGCATTCAGCTATTTCCAGGAGACAAAGCAGTCACAGCTGACCGCGGATTGGCTGCTGCAGCAGTGATTGCTCTCAGCATCCACACCATGGCAGACACACGGCTCCGCTACTCACGTTGCTTTCAGCGCTCCGGGCTTCAGTACGACCTCGATCTTGTATTTGGCCCCGGTCAGCAATTTAATGGTCCGGTTCTGGCCGAACCTCTGCCCGTCCACCTTGAAATAGACCGGCCCGTCATTGGGCTGGATCTTCAGGGAGACCGCGATCTTCACCAGGGTCGGGATCTCCCCCATGTCTTCACTGACAGCTGGGAGGAGGGATCGGCGCTCCCTATGGGACCTGCACGGAGGGATGTAGGAGGAAGAGCGACTCAGACAGTCAATGGCAGCCGGGCAATCCGCTGATTTCTGGGCAATCTAATCCTCTGTGATTGCAGCATTCTAATCCCATCTCCGGAGGGGGGGGGAGGGGAGGCAGATCTCCTCCCTGGACACAGATCCCACCATACACTCATCTACACTATCGGGGGGTGGGGCTGTCACTGGGCCAGATCTGTCAGAGATATTCTCATATTTCATCAGAGGAGCAGCTGATGGAGGAGGATGTATATTGGATATGATCTGTATGTATACACTCTCCGGCTGCTTTAATAGGTACACCTGTTCAATTGCTTGGTAACACAAATTATTAATCAGCCAATCACATGGCAGAAACTCAATGCATGTAGGCATCTAGATGTGGTGAAGACGACTTGATGAAGTTAAAACTGAGCATCAGAATGGGAAAGAAAGGGGATTCATTTTGTAAAGCGCTGCGCAAACTGTTGGCACTATATAAATCCTGTATAATAACAATTTAAGTGACTTTGAACATGACATGGTTGTTGGTGCCAGACGGCCTGGTCTGAGTATTTCAAAAACTGCTGATCTACTGGGATTTTCATATACAACCATCTCCAGGGTTTACAGAGAATGGTCCAAAAAAGAGAAAATATCCAGTTGTGCGGAGGAAAAATGCCTTGTTGATTTCAGAGGAGAAAAGGCAGATTGACTTGAGATGATAGAAAGGCAATTCAAATAACCACTTGTTACAGTCAAGGTATATAGAATACCATCGCCGAATGCACAACACATCAAACATTTAAGCAGATGTACTACAGGAGCAGAAGACCACACCGGGTGCCACTCCTATCAGCTAAGAACATGACACAGTGGCTACAATTTGCACAGGCTCACCAAAATTGGACAATAGAAGATTGGAAAAATGTTGCCTGGTCTGATGAAATGGTTGTGCGTTAGAATCCCAATAGATCAGCAGTTTTTTAAATACTCAGACCAGCCCATCTGGCAACAACAACCATGCCATGTTCAAAATCACTTAAATCCCCTTTCTTCCCCATTCTGATGCTTGATTTTAACTTCAGCAAGTCATCTTCGTCATGTCTAGATGCCTAAATGCATTGAGTTGCTGCCATGTGATTGGCTGATTAGTAATTTGTGTTACCAAGCAATTGAACAGGTGTACATAATAAAGTGGCCAGTGAGTGTATATGATCAGTGTATGTGATCAGGTCAGTATATTGTACATGATCAATATATATGGGCAGTATATGATCAGTATATACTGTATGATCAGTATATTGTATATGATCAGTATATATGCTCAGTGCAGTATATATGAGCAGTACACAGTATATGATCAGTATACAGTATATGCTCAGTGCAGTATGTGTTCCTAGATTGTAAGCTCGAAAGAGCAGGGCCCTTGAACCCCTCGTATTTTGTTACTGTATTGTCTCAGGTACTGTCCCCCACTATAATGTACAGCGCTGAGCAAACCTTTTAGCGCTATATAAATACTGTATAATAATAATGTATGAGCAGTATATGGTATATGAGCAGTATATGGTATATGATCAGGATATATGGTCAGTGCAGTATATATGATCAGTATATTGTATATGAGCAGTATGCAGTGTATGATGAGTACATTGTATATGAGCAGTACTCAGTATATGATGAGTACATTGTATATGAGCAGTATATATGAGCTGTATACAGTATATAACCAGTAAATATGAGCAGTATACAATATATGATCATTACTTACCTCAGTTTACGAACGCCTCAGTTATCGTAATTCTCCGTTTACGAATGAAAATCCATTAAACATAATGCCTCGGTTTACGGATTTTTTTTTGCAATACGAACGGATTAATTGGTTTTCAATGCATTTATGATTATTTTTTTTAATCATGTCCCTGTACAGTACTATGCCTTTAAAGCGCACTTTATAAAAAGTTTTCAACAGATAAGACCTTTTTTGGACTTTTTTCTGACCTCCGGAACGGATTAATTGGTTTTCATTGCGTTTACAAAATAATTTTTAAATCCTGTCCCTGTACAGTATTTATGCCTTTAAAGTGCACTTTATAAAAAGTTTTGTACAGATAAAAAACTTTTTTTAACTTTTTTCTGACCTCCAGGATGGATTAATTGGTCTTCGGTGCATTCCTATTCCTAAAAGTCCCGCAGAACGAATTAAATACGTAAACCGAGGTACGCCTGTATATTGTATATGATCAGTATATTGTATATGACTAGTATATAGTATTAGATGCCATAGAAGTGATTGGATGCACACCCCTGTGTAAATGCTTAAGCTTCTACGCATGTCACTTCCCGAACGTGACACTTCCATGTTCCATAAAATACATTCTACATGTATAGTTGGGTAAACGCAGATGCAGAGAAGCATCAGCATTTACATAGGTACATACAGATAGCAAATATGGAGATTGGAAGGTACTAAAAGATTTCCAGTGTAACAATTCAATCATGCAGATTCAAATTACAATAGAAATTCAAAAACATGAAAAAAAGAAAGGGTGCATAGCACCATCTTTGGCATTAGCCTTGGCTACGTAGGAGAGGCAAGGCTTTGTAAAGTAGACTAATATTCAAATACTCATGAAGAAAATGTATGCTCAAGGGATCCCACAATCAAGGTATACGTACATCCGTGATGCTTTTGCATAATGAATAGAAGGGGATCACCTAAGGAATTGCAAAGATTAGATAGAAGGTATAAGGGCTGGAAAGGATAAGGCAAGCATAATAATACCAGGGAGGGCATACACTTCGTCACAGCTGAGTATGAATTCCGAATTGCTCAGTCCATGATAAAAACTCAAATGAGTAGTGGAACATGAACCATGCGGTCCAGGTGAAAGAACATTGATCCTCCTTTCCTGCTTCCTATGCCAACTGTTGTTCTAGGTCTCTTATAGAGTCCACTTTGTTGGCTCATTCCCCAAGGGAAGGCATGGTGGTTGATTTCCAGTGGCAGTGGATAACCACCCTTGTAGCGGCCAGGAAGTGCCACAGGACATCTCTTTTCGTGGATTTGAAGGGTCCAGGGAGCATGGACAGGAGGGCTACTTCAGAGGAAGGTTTGATAGAGGTCGCCATCAGTTTACAGTACAAATTAAAATTTGTTGCCAAAATCTTATGGAGGGGCAGTCCCATGAGTTATGTAGCATGGTGCCTTTGGAGGCACGGCAACAGCAGCAAGTGTCATTTATTGATGGACTGAAGTGATGGTGAACCAACAGGCATCTGTACCAACAGGTTACTAATTTAAACCTTTTTTCTTGGTTCTTGGTGGCTACGGAGAGTTTGTGGGTCAAGATAAAGCACTTTTGCCAGTCCAAGAGAAATAGTATGGTGGAACTCTGCTTCCCAGACCTGCATATATGGTGGGAGATCAGAGGAAGATGCTTTGAGAAGTAAAGAGTACAGTTGGGAAACTATGTGGGCTGGAGGGTCCTCCTGCAAAAGCAAAGATTCAATTTTCATCAGCTTGGCAAGAATGTCTGGTAGTGAAGAGATAGAACGAATATATGACATGGCTTGTTGCCTCTAGCCACTGTGCTGGTTTGTGTGGGGGTGTCACAAAAGAAGTAGCTGTTGTTAAGGACTTCCTTAAGAACTTGGGTGAGTCTTCTATGGTATCATTTGCGCCAGATCCCAAACCCAGCTACACGGAAAGCCGGTGGGAAAGCTGGATCTTTTTTTTTTTAAAGATGCCGCAAGCAGTTTTGCCCAGTGAAAATCTGCTCAGCACGAGCCATGCATGTCCACAGCATCTCTATTGGCTTAAATGGAGGAGAAAACAGAGACTGCATATATAATTGCTCCCATGAACACATACTGTATAATTAAACATTATTACACACTTAAAAACAAGGTTGTTTAACAATGCCAATGCATATCATTCACAGTATGTACATTTTCGTAATATTTTTTATCTACAAATAATTGAAAAACATTATTTTAGGTACAGTAACCGACAGCAACCAATTATAATCCATACTGTACTGGTCTGATCTCTGACTGTGTGATTTCTGATTGGGTGCTGTGGGCTACTGCAAGAAGAATTGCCATGTAAGAATGGGAACTCATTATGGAATAAGGCTAATTATGTGTTTTGAATTACAGTAGGAAACTAGAGTACCTGGAAGAAATCCAAGCAGACTAAGAGAGAATATACAAACTCCATGCAGAACATGTCCCCTAATGCAATTCAAGCACATGATCCAGAGACGCAAAGCAAGGTTATGGTCTTTTAACCTACAGCTATGTTTCCAAGGACAGATTATACTCATCAGACTTGCATACACTATAATTTGAGCTCTCTTTGATAATACTGAAACCTGGATTAAAGAGGCTCCATTCTCTTTACATCAATAAAACCAGCAAAGCAATGTCGGTGTAGGAGACAAGGTCGTCATGGAAACCTGGGTCCACCTGCCAAGGTGTCCTCTATTAATTGGGCAGGTGTCCTGCTGTGCTGACCCCGATCTGTCCCTGGCCTTTTGAAAGGATATGTTGTATGTAGCATTTGTAATAAAAAGATAAAGGCAGCAAGACTTTGCACCAGTTTTCTTTTTTTCCTATTGCCTTTTATTATGTCATGTTTCGTCCTTTTTTCCAAACACAGCCCTTTACCTTTACAATGATGTCTTTTGTACAGGTTAATAATAGGAAAGTTCTGCGGTGTGTTATAATTCATGAATACCAGTGAGCCATGGTGATACTTCAAATATCGTTTGATTTTAGTTTGATAGTCTATAGTATTTGTTCAGAAAACAGCGGAGCACTGAAGTAGAAAGGTTGTAAATTCCATTTGTATGGTCATTTGTTAGGCAAGGCAATCGCTGGCCAGGCAGGCAGCCACAGATAGCTGAGGCCATTGCCAACCTATCATTGAGGTGTACAGAGTTTGGCGGCCACAGCTAGCCACTTACAGCTGTAGGAATCAGCAAATTCCTGCTGCTGTCATTCACACTGATGCTAGTTGCTCGTGCGAATGTAGCCTGTGACAGGACGAGTAAATATAGCAAAATGTGACACAAGATTCACATTTAACCGTTTCAATACCGTGCAATTTTACACCTTCCTGCCCAGGCCATTTTTCAGGTTTCAGCGCTCTCACACTTTGAATGACAATTGCGCGGTCATACAACATTGTACCCAAACTAAAATTTTATCATTTTCTTCACACAACTAGAGCTTTCTTTTGGTGGTATTTAATCACCGCTGGGGTTTTTATTTTTTGCTAAATTAACAAAAAAAGACCAAAAATTTTGAAAAAAAAACACATTTTTCTTTGTTTCTGTTATAAAAGTTTACAAATAAATAATTGTTCTTCATAAATTTAGGCCGAGATGTATTCTGCTACATGTCTTTGGTGAAAATAACCCAAATTAGGATGTATTTTTTAGTTTGTAGGAAAGTTATAGAGTTCACAAACTATGGTATAGATCTGAATATTGATCATTCCTGAAGTACTGACAGCCAATCTAATATCTTGAGGTCCAAGAATGTCAGAACAGTACAGATATCCCCCAAATGACCCCTTTTTGCAGAGTAGACAGTCCGACGTACTTCATAAGAGGCATGGCGAGTTTTTTGAAGTTGTATTTTTTTGTCATAATTTTTTGGAAAATTAAAAAATTAAAAAAATTATTTTCACTATTTTTTTTTTTTACATACTGTCATCAGTGCAGTACAGCGTCATCATATAACTGGCATGGCGGTGAACAGCGACACTGACTGGTGACAGTATGAAAAAAATATATATATTTCTTTTTTTAATTTTTTTTTATTTTTTTATTATATTTAATTTTTTATTACATTTTTTTTTATTTTTTTAAGATTTGTTTTTCATATTTTACTATGACCAAAATAGTACAATGTTACCATAGTAACACTGTACTACTTTGGGGAAGTGATCAGTATTTTTTTTTTTTTTTTTTTTTTACACAATTTGCTTATAGCAAAGAATTACTTTGCTATAAGCAAGCATTTACCTGAATGAAATCGATTAATTCAGCTTTTTTTTTTTTTTTTTGTGCTTAGCTGTGATTTGGTCACAGCTAATCACATGACATGTGCATGTGATTAGCTGTGACCATTCACAGCTAGGCACTAGTATACAATGGATGGCATCATGAATGAAGCCATCCATTGTATACAACTGTCATGTGACCTGCTGTGATTGGTCACAGCAGGTCACATGGTACCAGCAACGGGAGCCGGTACTCGGATCTGTCATCGGCCGTGTCCGAGGTGCACGGGCGGTGACAGATCGCACTGCTGCGTCGCTCTGCAACCGCGCAAACCGCGCATGTGCGGGAGCACGCCAAATGGCGTGCACCCGGAATACAGGAGCACATTTCAAGCCACCAAACAGCCATTGGCCGGGCGGCTAATGGTTAAGTTAAATACGACATTCCAGACTAGTGTTTCTGGGTAGAGAAAGTGGTTTCTTTGGCTTTCTCAGGATTCTGTAGAAGCCATTAGTTTGAACTTTTTCTTTCTTCTAAATAAAAGTGGGCTACCAAGCCCTTAAAAATAGTTCCTGTCTTTGATACGCAAATGGCCCCGAATCCTCCAACGTGATATTGCCTTGGATCAGTGGAGTAGGATTTGGGAGGCTGCCTCCAGATCTTCTATTTGTGTAGTATATAAAGAAAACACTTATAAAATGCTGATGTTTTGGTACACGACCCCTGAGGTTCTCCATGCCTGCAATCCCAGTGTTTCTCCTATCTGCTGGTGATGTGACGAGGAAACTGGCACGCTCTTCCATATTTTCTGGACTTGTCAACACATTGCACCCTTCTGGAGAGAGTTCCTTAACCTTTTGCAGCTACTTTTACAGGCTCCTACTCCATTTGAGCTTGTGCACTTTTTGCTGCGGACTCACTAAAATAACGCATCTACCACTGAGGTAACTACCCCATGTCACAATTGGTGGAGGAGCACCAACTGAAACTGGTTTGAGCACCAACTGAAACTGAACCAGCCTGAAAGGGGCAAACTGATGGTGGAATCAAGGTCTTTGCGCCAATAGTGAGTCCATGTCAGGAACTGTTGGCTGTGTATGGAAGTTCAGCCAGGCAAAAGGCATTGTGTGTTGCAGGTGGTGTACCTGTGAAAGAAAAGGAAAAGGTTCTGCTGTGTTACAAGTTGCTATGTGTGTGACTGCAAGGATGGAGCGGTCAAAACGCAAAAAGGAAGCAATGTTTACTGAGATGAGAGAAAGATTGTTATGGATAGAGGAGATGTTTCCCGAACAAGTCCCACACAGGCCAGAGAGTCCGCCAGTGTGCAAACAGCTATGGACTAGTCCATACTGGACATTCCAGGGTAAGTTGATGGTTGTCCCTGGCAACATGAGTCAAAGTGTGCCACAGCGTGAGGCAAGAGAGCCTGTGCACTGCATGCATTGTAGCAAATGGGGACGTTATTGCCCAATGCCCCTTGTCACAAAAAGGTTAGTGGAGTAATCATTGCAGACGAGTGGTTGATGAATCCTGGAGGTCACCTGCTAAAGAATTTGACCAATGGTGTCCCAGAGAGAGGGATCAAGTAATCCAGAGTAACCAGCAATGCTCTGGTAAGGGAAAACTGTTACCATTAGCAACAGGAGATTGTCTGCTTGGAGAAGGAAGGAGCTCTAGCAGAGATGTGGCTCAAATGTTTGAGTGAAGATGTTTGTGCAAAACGGTTCATTGTCACCCCTGGCAACCGTGGAGAAAAAGCAGTGGTTACATGCTATGGCTGCGTATGTGAACTACTCCTGGAAGGAGTCTGCCATTATCCCTAGCAACAGGACACCTGTTTGGCCGGCAAGGGGTGTTGGAGAGTCCAAGAAGGCTGCAATGTTACCCCGTGCTCATGCTGGGAGCGTCGCCCTCAAATGAAAACATCTGTCAAGTGGAATGGTAAGACTGTTGCAGTTACAAATGTGAGGAAGAGTGAGTATGAGTCTCAGGCTAGGTTCACACCAATGCAGGTTGCGTTTGAGCCATTTCTGAATTGCGTTTTGCGTTGCACGTTTATTCACTTGCGTTTTTAACGTGTTTTTGCTGCATTTTTGCTTTTTGTGGGGTTTTTTTTCATTTTTTTAATGTTTCTTGTTGCTAGGCAGATTTAAACACATAATGCATCAAATACATGGCAAAAACACAGCAAAAACGCAATACATGCTTTACTGCAGTGTTTCCATTGAAGTTTATAGAACGAAAAATGCAACTTTTTGCATAAAAAAGTCCCTGACCCTTTCCAAAAAACGCACTGGGTGAAAACGCGGAGATGTGAACATGTCCCATAGGAAATCATGTTAAATGGACTGTACTGTGTTTCTGCAAAACACAAAACGCTGCAGAAAACGCTTAGGTGTGAACCTAGGGTAATCCTGATGAAGTGGTGACAGTGAGGAAATCTGTTTCCAGTAAAGACTTGCTGCTGTGTAGTACCTTGTATAGTGGGTTAATGCTGAACGTGCAGCAAGACTGAGGACTGATAAGGACTTGTCCTCATGCAGTGTGATGTGTAGCAGGCAGACAAGTAGTAAAATTAAATATGAAGATGTGTTGCTTACTAATGAGTTTGAAAATGCTGAGGTAAATAATGGGTTAATGCAGCCTGCTAATGCTGAAACCACAGAGTCTTATGAGGTTAAAGAAGGGCCGCCTGTACATGGTGGTGGAAATGTGGTGCTTCAACCAACTACAGTATATCAGGGGTGACCACTGAGAGATGTGTGCCATTGCCCCTGGCAACCATGACAGGTGCAATAGAGGTGTCCCTGGAGACCTCCTGGGAGCTCATGGTGTCTGAGCTTGTAGTTTCCCTGAACAACTGTGTAGCCGCCCTGATGGGTGAGTGTGTTCCTTATAATGTGATAAATGATGTACTGAATGTCCTATAGGCTCAAGCTGGTGATGGTCTGAGACAGCCAGTCAGGAATGATGATAATGCTGATAATGATGATGTTGGGAAATGTATTACTGACAATGTTGATGATGATGGTCTGGTGTCTCCCATAGCAACCACAGGCAGTGCAGAATTGTCCCTGGAAATCTCATACGGGCTCCCTGTGATGGAACTGCCAGTTGTCCAGGACAGCTCTGATACTGCTCTGGTGGAACAGTGGGGGAAACTAGCGCAAATAGTAGAACCTATACAGTATTATCAGAGTCTGATGTGGTTAGAGGTGACTGAAGTCCAGACATGATAGACTGGGATAGTCAGGCCATAAAGTTATTAGCGTGGTTGAAGGAAACTTCCATGTGTGACAATGGGGTGGATGTGACACCCACTGTACCAAATGGAGGGTCTGCCGAGTTGCCAGTATCAGAGGGCACATTGGTTGTTGTAGAAGTTAACCCCCTCCAGTCAGAAGGACTGCATGCATGGCAGAGTTTTTCTCCACAGCCCAACAGATGAGTTAAGCTGAGTGTCAGAATAACAGTGTAATTGATAATGACTTGGAATGGCTCACTGTTGCTGAAAGTGAGAGGATGAGTATGACACGTGTTTGGCATTGCTCTGGGGGGAGCACAAGGCTGGAGTGTCAGTTACCTCCAGAGAGGTGGAGGTCTCTTTAAATGTCTCAACCTCTCAAGCTGCAGTGGATGAGCCCCTCCATGTCTCTGATAAGGGAAAGGTCCCTAAAAATGCATTACATTTAGATGTGGATTGTAGTAAAATGACAAATATACTACTGGAACTGCTTGAACGTGTGAGAATACATTCATTGTATACCTGAGTGTCTCCACCGTAGTCGGACAAGGTGGTACTGTGTAGTATCAATGGGTGTAGCCAGGTAGTACAAGCTTTGCTTGGTAACAATCAGGGACAGACTGACAACTCATGGGGCCCCCAGGCAATAGGGGATCATGGGGCCCCTGCATCCTCACCCAAACTCAAACCACACCCAGAAAAGCCTATGAAAGATACTAGGGGCATCTCAGGGGCCCCCTACTGACCCTGGGCCCCTCGGGCACTGCTCGAGTGCCCAAATGGTCAGTCCGCCCCTGGTAACAATAATTATGAGTGGAATAGGTTGGTACAATGTGTATTAGGACTGTGTCAAGTGATCTCAAAGGTTCCCTATGAGGATGGTCCCAGTGACTGGTTTGTATGAAAGACATTTAGGGGAACTGATAGGGATATCGGAAGTCTCTCCGCCTGATGCAGTGATTACAGATATTTCTGCTACTGCGGTCCGAGGTGCGGGTGACCAGGGTTAGTATCGCAAAGAGATACAGATTGAAGTACCCAGAGACACTTGTACATATAGTACTGATGGTATCAGAAATGGTAACCTTGAAAAGTGTGATCTCTCAATGATTGGTACTTCTAACCAGGGGTGGACTGACCATTTGGAAACTCGGGCACTGCCCGAGGGCCCGGGGTCAGTAGGGGGCCCCATGAGATGCCCCTGGTACCTTTTTCATAGGCTTTTGTGAGTTTAGGCAAGGACACAGGGCCCCATGATCCCCTATTGCCCGGGGGCCCATGAGTTGTCAGTCCGCCCCTGCTTCTAACAATGGTATCAGTGATTGTGATGTTGTAATGAGTAAAGCAGTGGGAATTATGGAAATAAGCAATGGTTTATGCTTGGATCAGTCTCAGTTGGTAGGACAGTTGCCCTTGGAGCGTTGGACAAAAGGCAAGGTGGAACTATGTGAAGTTCTCATGGGGGATAATTGCTTGTGTGTGGTCCCTCCTCAGTTCTGGTTCTAACAAACTCTGATCAAGAAAACACCGACAATATTGACAATTTTGGAAAGTGTAAAACAATACTGAGCAATCCCATGAGTAAGGTTTTGATTGCCAAGGGTAACCGCAAAGTTTGGTGAACCTAAAAGACCGAGTGTGATGGTTGAAACTAGTATACTGTAAGTGAAGGAAAAAGAGGTTCTTCATTAAGCAAAATCGGATCTACACTTTCAGGACAGGGAGTTGTGGAGAAGTATTAGAAAAGGCAGAGGACCCCAGAAAAAGAATGCTAAGCCCAGGAACCCCATGAGAGGAGGGAGAAAGCTAAGGATAGTAAACAGTAGGACACTGCTGAGATTTAGGCTAGGGTGTGCCTGTCGTTATACATTCAGGTCCGAGGATAGTTTAGAGCTTCTAGTTTGGAGACCGCTCCCAGTGGGGGAGGCAGAAGGTCTCATTGAGAGGTCAGAGGGCCCAACCAGAAGCCAAGAGGTCTCAGTTCCAGTAGTCAGGTCAGCTCCTGTCAGGAGAATCCAAATCCAAAGGCCTGAGGTAGGTCATGCAGCAGGGTTCTGTGACTAAAGGCTAGAGAGCCAAGTATGCAGGAGAGCTGGACATTACAGTCTGAGATTTGTAAGAGGTACAGCGTGTTACTTCCATTGAAGCTTGGTACTGCCATTAAAGCTTATGAGCCATTGAAGCTTATGAGCCAGGCGGCCCAGCATTTTTCAGTGCATGTATTTCTGTTGAAGTTGGAGCAGATACCCTGCATGGGAAGTAATTTGTTTCTGAACTTTTGCTTTCTTTTAATTAAATGTGGGCTACCAAGCCCTTAAAAATAGTTCCTATATGCTGAGGACTCACTAAAATAACTCATCTACCACTGCGCTTACTACCCCATGTCACAAGCCTTCCAGTTTTGACAGGTTCAGATTCTGTTCACACCAGGAAGTCCAACACAGTGTGCGCTTCTGCGTGTTCCCATGCATGGCGTTTAGGGCAGTCTGTTAATTTCAGTGGGTTGTCCTATGCCTGAGAAACAAGTTGAAAAGGTGCCTGCACCATTTTCAAAATTGCACCACACCAAACTGCATGATACTGCACACACATCTAAAAAATGCGTGGGGGTGCCAGTAAAAATGAATGGTACTGCCGCCTGTCCGCAAAGGGGCAGCGTGTCTTTGTGTGTTGCAGGGAAGCATGTATTTCTGCAATGCGCTGGTGTGAATGAAGCCTCAGTTTAATTGAGTACGCACCAGCAAGGAAAGAGAACTCTCCCCACACAGATGACATCACACAAGTTCCAGTTTATTGCAGCAAGCAATCACAATGATCGTTCTTGCCCTGGGGACCTCCCCTCTAATGCATTTCACCCAAAAGGGCTTAGTCGTACAGCCGGATCTGTGTTTGATGGCTGACATAAGATGAAACTTGTTTGATGTCATCGGTGTGCAAAGAGTTCTCTCTCTAGTGTGCTGCAGCATGGATGGCTCTGAGGGTCACCTGGTCCGACACAAAGGGCAGGTCAGTGGAATGTGACTTGAGAGCGGAGGAGACTTCTAATATGTACACTGAATCATAATTTACACACACTGTAAGAATAGTTATTATTATTATTGTAGCTGTTCTTAACCCCTTTCCTGCCCACCCGCCACAGCCCTTTAACTGGGTCTTAAGGTGGAAGGGAGGATTTTGACCACCCAATCACATGACATCTGTGATTGACTGTTACAGAGTCATGTGAGCCCAGTCAAATTGTTGTAGTAGGTATGTTTTTTTTTTTGTTTTGTTTTGTTTTTTTTTTAAAGCTTGTGCTACTGCCATGAAGACCAATAGGGAGATGGCGCACTCCACCATAATCCCCACCTCCAGTCACTGCCAGGCTGAGGTGAAGTCTGATGTTGTACGGCAAACTTGTTCGTCATGTTTTACTAGATTTGTCATTGAAAAAGTCATCTGAACGAATTCAGAGATTGTCCACAGAAGGGAATAGGTAACTGATCTATGGACATTGGCCAGGTTGAGGAACAGGACCTGTAGATCTTTCCCTTCTTTCTTAGCAGTCTGAATTTGATACCATGCCATGTTGGTATGTCCAAGGCATCCCAAGAAACCCGCTATGCCAGCCTTTTGAACTGATGTTGTTTCAGATACTTTGTAAGGTTTCATTCACATGGGTGGCCCATACAGTATGAATGAGCTGTTTGTTTATGGGGCTGAAGCTGCCTGGAGCTGTGTGCAGGCAGCTTATGTTACAGTACGGGGATGCAGCGGCTGTACGGACACAGCTGCACATCTTAATTTCACTGGCATACAAGGGAGGATGCTTGGCCTGAACACAAACCACATGCATTTGGGGTCCCTCCATGCCTGTCAAGTTCCTTTCCTCCATCACATGTCATATGCGGAGTGGGTGTATGGAGCATTCGAGCATCGCATGGGTTTTGATTTGGACACCTTGTTTCTAGTTAACTTAGTTCTCCGTTACTACACTTGGATGGCACGGTGTCAGGTCTCCATTCGGCAGAAGGTCCTCCCTGTTCAGGTGGTGGTGAGTGAAATCCTTGGTGAGGTTGGGAAAATTCGGGGTCTTGAGAAAGACAGGCTGCGGCGTAGGGCTTTGATGGAGGCGTGGAGGAACATCAAGCCTGTTGCTGCGGTCTGTTGATCTCGGGTGATGGGAACTGTCCCTGTTTTCTGCCTCTTGCACTCCCTAGCTTTTGCGTTTCGGTCTTTTTGGTAGCCTTTTGCATGGTAGGTTGTAGGGGTCAGACGTGGAAGATCTGCAGGTTCCTTAGCCCTCCCCCGTAGTGTATATAATGGTTAGGTTTTTTATATATAGTTTAGGCCATATAGGCCGTAAGCGGCAGGTTTGAATGGAAATTGTTTATGGTTTATGTTTATGTCTGAGCCATAGAGGCTCCTACTTATATGGTCGTGGCCATAAAGGCCTTGTACTGTAAATATTGTATATAAATTCCGTTTTTTCCTTTCAGGTTATGGACTTTTATGTTCTTTGTTTATTATTTCTCCCACAGGGGTTGTTGGGACTTTTTCAGTTTCTTTGTTTAGTTTTGTATTTATTTATTATATTTTGTACTTTTATATATAAATTGAGGATGGATATGTATGCTCATAATACATTTAAATAAAAATCTCCATGCCTGTCAAATTAGGACATGTGGCTGTGTCTGTACAGGCACTGCATCTCCATAGAGTAACATAGGCTGCCTGCAGGCAGGTCCAGGCAGCTTGGGCCACATAAACAAACACCTCATTCATGCTGTGGGACCACAGCACCCGCATAAATGAAGCCTTAGTCTTTGCATTGATACTCCTAAAAAAATATTTCCTTCTATATCTAAAAGGTTTGTTTGGTAAAACTTTTCAATTCTGACTTCTTTTCTTTTGTAATCAGTAAACTAACATACTGGTGTGTGGACTTGGAGCGCACTCGACTGTGCTACCAGCATTGAGACTGTGTGGTCACTTATAGCTTCTGGTCTCAGAGTAATGATCAGGTGCTAGTAACACCAGCTTCCAATCATCTGATCACTGTAAAAAGCCAATCACAGTGATCACTAGTGTTAGAACCCTTGATCTATGTTAGGGCTCATTCATGCTAGCGGTTGAGGAGCAGCAAAACCTTTCGGTTGAGCCAAGTTTTTAACTACCCTCCAACTGCTCCCATTTTATCCCCAGAGGTGACTAGGGGTGTAGATGTAGCACTACCCCCTTGCAGAAGATTTGGGTCCAACTATAGTCTGGCACAGCCAGGCAACACGCATTTTCACATCTACTTGCATTCAAGAGTCAGTGACCAGTCCTTGAGCTTGTTTTGATGTTTTATTAGGGGATGTTAGAACTTGGATGAGGTAAGAGGTGTACGAGATGTCCAAAAGAACTGAAGAAATGATGTCAACTTCCTGAACTTTAAACAAATGGTTGCAGCAACAGTCTCTTTTGGAGAGCTAGCCAGCGTCTCCTGTAGTACTACCCCAGACCCCAGATGCTCCTCTTTCTGGCTGCCTCTGTCCCACGTGGTGGCTAATCCGGTTTCCCACCAGAGTGCTCCTTCACCTATCTGGCTCAGAGGGGTGCAGGTCTACTCACTCAGTCCTTTCTCCTGTGCTGCTGGTGGGTCAGTGGCTGCTACCAGACCTTCTAGCTGGGTGGCTCCTTCCCTGCCTCACAGGTGGTCTTCTCTCAGGGGGCCAGTGTAGTTCAGAGTTTTCCTCCTTCCAAGGTCCTCTGCCTGCAGGTGAGCCCCTCTCTATCTGGACTTCCTCACAGCCTCCTGCCTTCAAACCTCACATCCTCCTCAGCTCTCCTCCAACTCTGCTCCAACAACTCCTGCAACTGAGCAGGGTTAGTTACTCTTACAGGGTGTCCTGGCCCCTTGTCAAGCCTCCTGTTGGGGATTGGCCAGGGTCCTCTAAGAGTACAGACCAGCCACTCCTGAAATTACAAATCACTTTATCTAAAGTTCTAGAACAGGGGGAAATTCAAGAGAGCTGGTCTGCAGAGCCTCTCAGCTCTGACCCAATTTTGACTCTGCTAGCCATTACACCCAGGCTGCTACTCAGCCCTCCTAACTAACAAGTGAACTAGAGCTCCCCCTAGCTAACTATTTGGGTGCTACATACACATGTTTTGGCAGGAATTGTACTCCCTGTCGCTTTCTATTCAAGTTTCATTTCCCTAGTGTAGGGTTCAAGGGTTTAAAGCAGGTAGTGAGGAGGCAATACAATGCCTCCTCACCACCTGTCAAATGCTCTGTGAAACACGAGTCAAATTGAGGATTGCTCTTCAGAGATTAAAGGATAAGTTCACCTTTTGACCAAAAATAATAAATGCACATTTTTTTAGCAGTTAAAAAATGTGCATTTATTATTTATGGAGCCTGTAAAGCAGATCACTGGTGCCATGCAGGTCTCCTGCAGACCTGTCAGTATATCTGCTTGCCCATACGGGATGTATGGGCACGCAGATATACTGACAGAAAGAATCAATGAACTGCCACGGTGCTCCACAGCACCATGGTAGTTTATTGAGAACTACAATCCCACAGCCGCTAAGGTATATACAGCCGAATCCCCAGGAAGACGTCTATATGACGAAACATGTAGGACGGGGCTGGTATGTGTGACATCATCGCGTTGCTACATCAGCCTGTGTGTTGCCGACCGTGTTGAGCGTCTGGCCACGCTGGAGCCATCAGCTTCCCACATTGGTTATGTAAGCACAGGTTTTTATCTTGCATTGGAACTTTCTTTGAATATGAACAGTAGATTTTAATAAATAAAGATCCTTTTGGGCATACTTCACTATGTATATAATTTTTTTTTTTTTCGACATTATGGATACCATGGCCACTATTTGAGCGTGTAGTGCCACTACCTTCACCTTTTCATGGTTCAACCATTTTGGAGTAACGTTCTTTATGGCTGCTAGTCTACTAGGGTGAGATCGTGATTGCACATCTTCGAGCTGAGCATTCTATGACCATTTTATCATTTTTTGGTTCATCGTATCTGGTAAGAGACTCTGACATCTATATGTCACCACAATAGTGGTGTATTGTCGGAACCTAGATTGCACTTGATATTCTTTGGAGAAGAAGGTACTTTATTTGTCACTTGAATTCAGCTTTTACATGGACACTTTTATTTTATTTCTATTCACTGTATGTAATTTATTATGATTGATGAAATATCCACTGTTATAATCATCTGGTTTTTATTTGTTTACTAACGCTTTTATTTTGTTTTTATGTCGGGACTTGTAGTTCATTGATTCAAATCTGTGAATAAATGATGTGGCCGTATGGGCGGAGCCCCGAACGGCTGCGCTGTTTTTAAATAGTGACAGCTGTTAAGGGAAACTTCTCCCCGTACTTCTGTCACAGGATCGGGCAGCGGCTGCAGCATTGGGAATATGTTACATGTTCCACCCTTTAAAACACGTGTGAACAAGTCCTTAACATTAGTGTTAACATTAGAGCCAGTGCTAGTGTCAGTGTGTTTTAGGTAGAGAAAAAAAATATTTTTTATTTAGTGTATGTGTCAGTGCATTAGTGGCAGAGTGTTGGTGTTTAGGTTGGATAAAAAGAAAAAGCAAACTGCACACTATTGGTATTGTTTCTTGGCTCTACTGTGGGTACAAACAACAAATAATGTATACTGTATGTAGTATCCGCAAACATGTCAGGAGTAGGAAAATGTATTTATTTATGCATTTATTATTAATCACTTGCCCTCCTGAGGATTTATCCCCCCCCCCCCCGACCAGGCCATTTTCTGCCATTTTACTTTAACTGACAATTGCGTGGTCATGCAATGCTGCACCCAATGAAATTTACGTCCTTTTTTTCCTACAAATTGAGCTTTCTTTTGGTGGTATTTGATTGCCTGTGTGGTTTTTATTTTTTGCGCTATAAAAAAAAAATCAACAATTTAAAAAAAAAGACAATATTTTAGAATTTTTGCTATTTAAACATATCCAGTAAAAAAAATAAAAAAATCAATTTTTGGTATAAATTTAGGCCAAAATGTATTCTGCTACATGTCTTTGTCAAAAAATCTCCGATACGTGTAAATTAATTGGTTTACGTGAAAATTATAGTGTTTACAAATGGCGGAATAGATACTGGAATTTTTTTTTTTTTACTAGTAATGGTGGTGATCAGCGACTTATAGCAGGACTGCGGAGGACATTCTAACACTGGGAGGAACTGACTTGGTGTCACTGACATCTCCAGTGACACCAATACAGTGATCAGTGCTAATAACAAGCACTGACACTGTACTAATGGCACTGGGCAGGAAGGGGTTAACATGAAGGGTGCTTAAAGGGACCTGTGTGTAGGGAGTGTTTTACATAGGGGGTGGTGTGTGGGCTTCACTGTAAGCACACTGCTCTGGATGGCTGTGCTGTGCACAGCCAACCATAGCAGTGTGCCCAAGCTGACAGGGAGGATGACTGTTAGTAAACAAAACATTTCTCCTCACCATCAGAGATGCTTGGTAATCACTGAGCGCCGGCGGGTAATCACTGGCTGGGACCTGGTGATTGACAGCTGCGGCCATGAATGGCGGCGCGGGTAGGGTGCTCGTGCGGCTCGTGCGTGCCCCCTACCCGGAAATGCAAAATAAAAAAACATACGTGATTTTGTGCACCCCTGCCGCCCTATGGCAGTATATTTGCAATAGGGCGGCGGGAAAGCGGTTACATGTATTTATTTATTTATTTGCAGTGAACCAAAAATAAACAGCTAACATTTTAACAAAAAAAAAGGATTCTTTTACAGAAAACAACATTCAACCCTTCAACATTTTCACATAGCACCACCTAGTGTTTCAATATTGAAACTAAATGATATACTTCTTAACAAGCAAAGAATGATTTGCCATGTTTTTGGTGCTGTACAAATGTCAGAAGTCTAGCTATATTAAAAAAACACAACTGCCAGACAGATTTACCCAGAAATGCTTTGGATTACCCAACATCTATATTTCCCATTCCTCAATGTAACGGTTGCCAAATTTGTAATACAGACAATATAACAGCAACTGACTTCATAGCTTTAAAACATTCACTGTTTTCAAATGCTGCCTCAATGACAGCTTGGGCCTTAGAAACATGCTCAAGTTTAAAGCAGAACTTGAGGAAAATAAAAAAATTAGTAGACCAATAGAAGAAAAATAAAGGAGTTTTTACTACAATACTCTACAACGGGGGTCAGCAACCCGTAGATTGCAATCTACCAATAGATCTCAGCCATGTGACTGGTAGATCACGGTCTGGGCTTGCTGGCCCATTATCCCAGAGCATCAAACAGAATGCAATGCAGAGGGACTGCTTGTAAAATTGGATCTGTAGTAGGGAGCAAGAGCTGCATAAGGCGATGCCTCCTCTGTAGTGCCAGCTTCTGTCCCATGCAGAGTCCACCTCTTATCCCGGCCAGCAGTCACCAGAGTGGTGCCAGCAGCAGGAAAGAAGAAATCTTCAGGTCAGTAATGCCCGTAGCGTAAATGACAGGAGAAAAGTAGCGCAGGGCAGGCATGACTAGGCCTAGAGTGGGTAAGGAAGGCTAGAAAGGGTTAAGTCAGTGCAGGGGGTTTGAAAATGTATAGGTGGGAGCTGGTTGGTAGAGGGAGAACGTGGGTGGTATCCTTGGCACCTTTGGGTGGGGGGCGGTCATTCGGAAGCTGGACGTTGGTGAGTGAGCTTCAGTGAGCTCCCCTCACACCCTACCCACGCCAGCATCATTAGGGCCTTTTCCCTGGGACAGTGGGCTGTTATGGATGGTCTGGTGGCCCAGCTGCATGAGGCGGCAGCCTCACGAGGAATAGACTGGTTGCAGAGCCGGGTCTCTGCCTTTTTGCAGGACCCGAGCTTGTCCCTTGACCCGGGCTTATCGCAGGGCCCGGGCTTACTGCCGGAGGAAGAGGGGCGGGAGCGCCCACGTGCTCGGAGGTCTCGGCCTCCGGAGCGCTTCAGCCCGGACTCCCCACCCCCCAGAGCTCAGCGCCGCATCAGGAGCCCCACACGGGACCCTCCGGCCCCGCAGGCAAGGCACTCTCTGGCCTCTGCTCGCGGGGGAGCCGGGAGGAATCCTCAGCTTCGGCGGAGCTCGGTGGGCGGGGTTTCGCACGGAGGAAGCCCCTCCCCCCCGCCCGCACGGCAACGGAGACGGGACGGTAACGGCTCCTCCACTGGCAAGGTGCATGCCAGGGAGGGAGCCCAACGTGGGAGACAGAGCGCTGCGGCTGCCGGGCTGTCCCCTGCTGCAGTCGGCGGGCCTCCTGTACTGCATGGAGCGGCGGCTCTGAAGAGAATCCAGCAGAAGGGCGGCTCTGGGCAGAGTGCTGAGGGGATCGTGACAGGACGGAGACCAGGGACATCGAGGGGCGTGGCTGGTGCCAGGAGGCGGAGTCGACTGCGGCACGGCCCAGAGGGACCCGTGGCTCCTGGGACGGGGAGGCCATGCAGCCGTCAAGAGGAGGTCGACAGATCGGAGGGCGAGCTGTCTGAACCCGATGCGGGGGTGACAGCTGGCCGCTCTGCAGCGATGGAGTCGGGAAGCGCGGCTGATGGGACATCTCCTGGGCAGCCTGGTGAGTTCCCTATTTTACTCTCTTCTGCGCTTCGGGACCTGTTGGGGGGAGGCGGGGGCGCGGCCTCGGCGGAGAGGGATGTGGGCGTTCCCGCGTCAGGTTTAGGGGGGGTCTCGGCGATTTGATGTTCGGCCTGAGGGATTTGTTGCGGCGTTTTGAGCAGGGTGAGGGTAGGGCCCCTGGGCCTGCTTCGGCGTGGCTTCCGCCGCCGGGTGTCGGGGTCCTAGAGCAGGAGGGAGGGGACAGGCGGAGCTCGGGGGTTTCTCCCCCTCCTGGTTCTGCGCCAGGGGTGGTTACAGCGGAAACAGGTGCTCTGGTTTCCGGGGTTGTAGATGGGGGTGCTGGGGTCTCCGGGACGGTAGGCGTGGCGGACTCGGCCAAGGGTGAGGTATATGTCTGTTTTGAGGGCCCTTTGGGTGCGCACTTGCCGTCGGAGGTTCGGGAGCGGATTTGGAGAGGGGAGTATGTGGACATTTTCACGCTCTTGCCTTTGGAGCGTTTTCCGTTAGATGGGTCGCGGGTTGACGAGGGTAGGCGTGAGGACGCTGAGAAGCGGCGTTTTCGTTTTATCCCGCGGACATTTGCGAATTGGATGCAGGCATTTGCGATCATGGCCAGTGTCATTGGGGAGAAGACTCCTGAGCATTGCTCAGCTCTCTTTTGTTACCTGGATGCCATTAGCGAGGCTAACAGGGTTTACGGTGGGACCGCATGGCTTCGATACGACGAGCAGTTTCGGCAGAGGCGGGCTGTTCGCCCTTCATTGCGTTGGAACCATAAGGACATTGGCCTTTGGATGCGCCTCATGACTCCCGTGCGGGCTCCCGGTTCGTTTTTTCAGGGTGGGGTCGGTGGTTCATTCTCCCCAGGACAATCGGCCTCAAAGCGTAGGGGTGTATGTTGGCAGTTCCAAGAGGGCGCGTGTCGTTTCGGGGGGTCCTGCCGTTTTAAACATGAGTGTTCAGGTTGCGGCGGCTCCCATCCTTTGTCGCGCTGTTTCAAGCGGGGTAGAGGCCTGCCCGGAGAGCATGCGAGTAAGAGGGACAACTCCGGTGAAAGTGGAAAGGATGCGGCCTTTCCTAAATAGATATCCGGATCGAGCAGCCGCCGGGTTGCTGTTGGCGGGGTTTTCGGAGGGTTTTCGTATTCCGTGTAGTTTGACTTCGATCCCCCCTTTAGCTCGTAACTTACGGTCGGCGGTGCAGCATGCTGAGGTGGTTTCGGCGAAGTTGAGTAAGGAAGTGGGGCTGGGACGTATGGGCGGGCCGTTTTCTTGCGCTCCGTTTTCAGATCTGGTGGTTTCACCCTTGGGGGTGGTGCCCAAGAAGGAGCCGAATTCGTTCAGGTTGATTCATCACCTGTCTTTCCCCAAAGGGGGGTCGGTTAATGACGCCATCGATCCGCAGTCCTGTTCGGTGTCTTACACATCGTTTGATGCGGCAGTTTTCTCTGGTTCGTCGTTATGGGCGCGGTTCGCTTATGGCGAAGTCAGATATTGAGTCCGCATTTCGCTTGTTGCCGGTACATCCGGATAGTTTTCGTTTTCTGGGGTGCCATTGGCAGGGCTCGTTTTATGTTGACAAGTGCCTTCCCATGGGGTGTTCGATTTCTTGCGCTTTGTTTGAGCGGTTCAGTTCGTTCTTGGAGTGGGTGGTGCGGGTTGTCTCCGGGATAAATTCGGTCATCCATTATTTGGATGATTTTCTTTGCGTGGGTCCGCCCGCTTCCAGGGTTTGCGCGGTTTTGTTGGCTACGTTGCAACACGTTGCTGACCGTTTCGGGATTCCATTGGCTTTGGACAAGACTGAGGGCCCGGCTTCAGTGATGACTTTTCTGGGCATCGTTTTGGATTCGGATGCCATGGAGTGCCGGCTGCCAGGGGACAAATTGTTAGCCCTACAAGGGGAAATTCGTGGGGTGCTGGGCAAGCGGAAAATCCAGCTACGGGCCTTGCAGTCGTTGCTGGGTAAGCTGAACTTCGCTTGTCGTATCCTGCCGATGGGGCGAGTATTTTGCCGACGGCTGGCGGCGGCGACGGCGGGTATTATTTCCCCTTTGCATTTCATTCGTTTAACTAGGGAACATCGGGAGGACTTGAGGATTTGGCATACCTTTTTGGATGACTTTAATGGACGGGCGCTGTGGATGTCAGGACCAGTCAGTAATTTTGACTTAGAATTGTTCACGGATGCGGCGGCTTCCGGGGGATATGGGGCCTTTTTTAAGGGGCGGTGGAGTGCGGCTCCGTGGCCTTCTTCTTGGGCTGCGGCGGGTTTCCTTAGTAACCTGGTGCTGTTGGAACTTTTTCCGGTGGTATTGGCGGTTGAGGTTTGGGGTGAACATTTTAGGAATCAGAAGGTTCGTTTTCATTGCGACAACTTGGGGGTGGTCCAGGTCATCAACCGGGTCTCGGCTTCCTCGCAACCAGTGGTTGGCTTGCTTCGCCATTTAGTGTTGCGTTGCCTGCAGCTGAACGTTTTTCTCCATGCTGTGCATCTCCCTGGGGTTGATAACATCTTGGCTGACGCTTTGTCTCGTTTTCAGTGGGACAAATTCCGAGAGTTGGCGCCGGCGGCGGAGCAACACGGGGTTCCTTGTCCCGACTGGCTGTGGGAGATTGCCTTGGGGTCGTTGCAGGTTGGATCCGGAGGTCGGTGAGTGAGGCGACATGGTTGGCATACTCGAAGGTCTGGCGAGAGTGGCGGGATTTGTTACAACAGATCGAGATAGATCCGTGGGGCCCGGAGTTAGGGGTGGCGGTTTTGTATTATTTGGCAAGGAACTTGGAACGGGGGGTGTCGGCTGCTGCGGTGGATAGGCGGTTGGCTGGCTGGATGTTGTGGGGTCGTGTGGTGCCTGAAGTTCAGCGTTTTTCTAGTCTGGATAGGCCACCGGATGTTCTGGTGTTGCATGCGGGGGGTAATGATCTGGGAGTTCGGTCCATGCGGGAGTTGGTGAGGGACGTAAAGATGGACTTTCTGCTATTGCGGAGGGATTATCCGGACATGGTGTTGGTATGGTCGGATATGGTGGCCCGCGCCTCTTGGCGTTTGGCGCGGTCGGTGGAGCGGCTTAATAAAGCGCGGATAAAGGTCAACAAGGAGGTGGGGCGCTTTTTTATTCGGAATGGGGGGTTGGTGGTCCGGCATTTGGAGTTGGAGGTGGATACCTGGCGGTATTTGCGGAATGATGGGGTACATCTTAACGCAATTGGGACGGGTTTACAGGATGGTGTGCAGAGAGGTGCCCGGGGAACATTCCAGTTAACCAAGGTTTAACTGGAATGTGGTGGTGCTGCACTGCGGACGGTAAGGTTGTCTCCGAGCTGGGTGGTTGCGGCTGGAGGCCTGTTGGTATATGGGGTCCGCAGGTGCATTTCGGATAATTTTGTGGATGGGGCCTTCGAAGACCAACAACAAATTGGTATGTTTTCTGTATAAGGAATTGGTTTGGTGTTTAAAATTGTGTGGTTAATAATAAAAGGCCACGTTGGCCATTTACTCCAAATCGGTGTCATGTTTTTATTTAAATAAGAGTTATAGGTAAGGGGATCTGGATGAACCGATCTCTGGTGCACTAGTCAAGTGTGAAGCAATACGCTGGGCACAATAGTATAGGGCTGCTTTTACACGGATGTGCTGCGGTTTAGCCACACTGTGGGTGCTGTGCAGTGTACCTGCAGCTTTCTTGTGGGTTAGCTGTGCTTAGCTATAGACTTTTATTATATCCTGCAAGTTTGTTGCACTCTCTGAAAGTGCACCAAAAATCCTGAATGCAGGAGTTTTGGTTCACTTTCAGAAAGTGCACCACACCTGCAGGATATTATAGAAGTCTATGGCAAAGCACAGCTATCCCAGGAAAGTTGCAGATGTAGTTGCGGTGCAGGTAAACTGTCACAAATCTGTCTGAAACAGTCTTATAGGGGGCTCAGAACAGTAAGGGTTCATTTAGATATGGAGTTTGAGGGTGGTAAAACCCCAAAGTTATTATGTGTTTTTACCACCCCACCCCAACTGCACCCCCTTTAGCTGCAGTGGCCAGGGGTGTACACATGACACAGCCGCAGCAGTATACACCCTGTCATGGTTGGAGAGTGTAGCACCTGCCAAGCATGACGCATTCAAGTGAATGAGGCCACTTTGCAAGTGCCTTGCAACCTTGTGCAGTACAGCAAACAAGGGGTTAAAGCAGGTACCGTTGTGTTGCTTTCTCACCACCTGCTGAACCTTTTTGAACCCTGCAGAAGCATGCAGTTGCGGGGCACTTGCAGAGTGGCCCCGTTTACTTGAATGGGTCATGATTGGCAGGCTGTAGCACCCACCAAAAGCAACAGGGGGTTTAATTCCTGCTGTGGCATGTGTGCACCTTTGGCTGCTGCCTCAGCACCTAAAGGGGTAGGGATTGGGGAAAGTAAAACCGCTACTTAACTGCAGGGTTTTACTACCCCAAACTTTATGTGTGAATGAGCCCTAAGGGTGCCGCTGCCGAATGCAACTAAGGGCTCATTCACAAGTGCAGCAGGCACTGCTGCTCCTCTGAAAAGTGATCCAAGTGTGTTTGACAGGTGGTTACCTCCTTACCACCTGATTTAAAGTCATGATTGACATGCAATATACACAACTGCGGCACTGTAGAATGGCAATTAGAGGTTTATATCAGGTGTGAGGAGGCAACACTGTGCCCGGTGATATTTGACTTCTCCCATGTTCTTCAGGTAGATCTCCACCTTTTTAAGGTTGCCTATCCCTGCTCTACAATACATATTAGAGGTGCCTTATGAAACTCAAGGACACGAGGGCAATTATCCCTCTTGCACATGGGGCTTTCCATCTGCAGTGTGTCCCTCGCTGCGTTTCAGTGTGCGCTGGAGGGACAGGTGCAGGCAGCCTGTTACATCTATGGAAGGCTGCGACTGGATGGAGCTGAATGCTGTCCTGAGTGGTAGTGGCATTTAAGGCCCTGTGTGTTCAGGAGCAAAGGTCCGGAACACAGGTCTTATGTGTTTCAGACCTTCATCCCTGAATTTACAGGGCCCTAAACACTACACCACCGAGTACAGCGTTCAGCCCCATCTAGCAACAACCTGACGTAGTCTTTAACAGGCTGCCTGCAGCGGGTCCCTCCTGGGCTCACTGCAGCATGTGCACGAGTCCCTTAGCTCACAGTAAAAACTTAATAAAAAAAAAAATCAACAGTTCATTAAAACACCAAATATAGCGCTAATTAACTGCAGAGAAACACAATTTACAGTTGCAAGAAAAAGTATGTGAACCCCTTGGGATTACGTGGAGTTTTGCATGAATTGGGCATAAAATGTGCTCTGAACGTCATCTAAGTCACAACAATAGAAGAACACAGTCTGCTGAACATAATACTACACAAACATTAGATGTTGCCATGGTTTAACTGCACATAACATGTAAACATTCACAGTGCAGGGAGGAAAAAGTATGTGAACCTTTGGACTTAATAACTGGTTGACCATCCTTTGGCAGCAATAACCTCAACCAAACATTTCCTGTAGTTGCAGATCAGACCTGCACAACGATCTGGAGTCATTTTGGACCACTCCTCTTCACAAAACTGTTTCAGTGTAGCAATATTCTTGGGATGTTTGGTGTGAATCGCTCTCTTAAGGTTATGCCACAGCATTTCAATCGGGTTGAGGTCAGGACTCTGACTGGGCCATTCCAGAAGGTGTATTCTGTGCTGTTGCAGCCATTGTTTTGTTGAATTACTTGTATGCTTTGGGTCATTGTCCTGTTGCATCACCCATCCTCTGCGGAGCTTCAGTTGGCGGACAGATGGTCGTACGTTTTCCTGCAAAATGTCTTGATAAACTCTGGAATTCATTTTCCCATCAATGACAACAATCCGTCCAGGCCCTGAGGCAGCAAAGCAGCCCCAAACCATGACGCTCCCTCCGCCATGTTTTACAGTGGGGATGAGGTTTTGATGTTGGTGTGCTGTGCCTTTTTTTCTCCACACATAGTGTTGTGTGTTCTTCCCAAACAACTCAATCTTGGTTTCATCTGTCCACAGTATATTTTGCCAGTAGTGCTGTGGAACATCCAGGTGCTCTTTTGCAAACTTCAAACGTGCTGCAATATTCTTTTTGGACAGCAATGGCTTCCTCCGTGGTGTCCTCCCATGTACTCCATTCTTGTTTAATGTTTTCCTTATTGTAGATGTGTCAACAAAAATGTTAGCATGTGCCAGAGATTTCTGTAGGTCTTTAGCTGACACTCTGGGATTCTTCTTTACCTCATGCAGCATTCTGCGCTGTGCTCTTGCAGTCATTTTTACAGAACGACCCTTGTCTAGGGAGAGTAGCAACAGTGCTAAACTTTCTCCATTTGTAGACAGTCTGTCTTACCGTGGACACATGAACATCAAGGCTTTTGGAGATACTTTTATAACCCTTTCCAGCTTCATGCAAGTCAACAATTCTTGATCGTAGGTCTTCTGAGAGCTCTTTTCTGCGAGGCATGGTTAACATCAGACAGTGCTTCTTGAAACCAGTAAACCCAAAACAGGTGTGTGTTTTTTAAGGGCAGGACAGCTGTCAGCAACACATCCAATATCATCACACTGATTGGAGTCAAGGTTGGCTCACTCCTGGCTCCTATTAGCTCTGGGAGAAGTCATTAAGCTAGGCCCTCACATACTTTTTCCTCCCTGCATTGTGAATGTTTACATGTTATGTGCAATTAAACCATGGCAACATCTAATGTTTGTGTAGTATTATGTTCAGCAGACTGTGTTCTTCTATTGTTGTGACTTAGATGACATTCAGAGCACATTTTATGCCCAATTCATGCAAAACTCCACGTAATCCCAAGGGGTTCACATACTTTTTCTTGCAACTGTATATAGTGCCAAACATCAAGAACAGGTCATAAATAAAATTGCTGGGAGTTCCACTTTTGAATAAAACGCATTGAGCTTGGAGGTGATGTCACTTTGGTGGGAAAAAATACTTTTACACTGAGTGGGGCATTAATTAACAAGAAGGACATAATATAACAGTATTTAGGATTAAAAGTATGTAGCCTAGCTTGGCTCTGCACATGCTGCAGAGATCGATCTTGGATATGTGTGTATAAAAAGAGAACTCGAGAACTCCAACAGACACTATACATGGAATTTGCTGTCGCAATTTGAATGACAATTGCGTGGTCATGCAACATTTTACTCATATGAAATATTTATCATTTTTTTTCTCACAAATAGAGCTTTCTTTTGGTGGTATTTACTTGCCGTCGGGTGTTTTATTTTTTGCACTATAAACAAAAAAAGAGCAAAAAATTTGAAAAATAAAATGTTTTTCTTTGTTTCTATTATAAAAATTGCAAACAGGTAATTTTTTTCCTTCACTGATGTGCGTTGATGAGGCTGCACTGATAGGCGGCACTGATGGGCACTGATAGGCGGCATTGATGGGCACTAATGAGGCGGCACTGATAGGCGACACTGATAAGAGGCACTTATAGATGGGCACTGCTGGGCGGCACTGATAGATGGGCACTGTTGGACACAGGTGGGTGGTACTGCTGGGCAGTTGTAGGCGGCACTGCTGGGCACTTGTAGATGGAACTGGTGGGTGGCACTGCTGATGATTGGTGCTGATCTCTGCTCTGACAACTGCCGGTTCTCGGCAGTACTTTCCTCATGCTCTGACAGCGTGAGGAAAGTGCAGCCGAGAACTGACAATTGCATTTCCCGATGATCAGCATGTCATTGGACAAGGCTGATCACGTTGTAAAAGGCTGCTGCAATTAGCCTTTTACCACGTCATGTGATCAGCTGTGTCCGTAGGACACAGCAATCACGGAGATCGCCGGGTGCGCTCCCCTGGGGGCGGACAGGAGAGCACGTTCTGGGAGGACATAATATAACGGTCTCCCAGAAATGACCAGCCGCAGTGCAGCCGTCATTTGGCTACCTGCAGTCGGCAACTGGTTAATAACAAACATGTCTATACTTTTCTGCTCTGTGTAATGGTTTTACACAGAGCAGCCTGGATCCTCCTCTTCTCGGGTCTCCCGCCAACACTCCTGGCCCCTCCCTCCTGTTGGGTGCCCCTATAGCAAGCAGCTTTTTATGGGGGCAGCTGAGCAGGCACGCTCCCGAACCATGGCTGTGCGTGTACATTCACACACAGAGCAGCTGTTCTGTCCTGCCACCTCCCTCTCCTGATTGGCTCCTGCTGCTGCCTCAGCTGATCAGGAGTGAGAATCCGTGGAGAACTGAGGCTCTTGTGGACATCGCTGGATCAAGAGGGGGCTCAGGTAAGTGTTATGGGGGGCTGCTACCCACAGAGGTTTATTATCTTCATGCATAGAATGCATGAAGGTAAAGAACCCTGAGCCTTTAGAACCACTTTAAGTGCCCTTTTACTTTAAAAACATCTTATTCTGTTCCTCCAACTTAAACCAGAGTTCCACCTGAAGAAAAAAAAGTCAGCAGCTACAAAAACTGTAGCTGTTGACTTTTAAAATACAGACACTTACCTGTCCCTCGGTCCAGTGGTGTCCTCACCACCGCTGGTTTTACCAGTCATCTTCTCTCCCTGGCGCTGGCATCTCCAGTGTGGGCACCCGAATATGACAGCCGGGTGCCCACTGCACATTTGCGAGAAGCACTGCACTTTGTGAATGGCCCCGTAGCCTTCTGGGACCTGTCACATGTCCCAGAAGACTACGGGAGGGAGGACAACTTCCGCTTCCGATCGCCTAGGGGATCGCAGCGGAAGTGGGAGCGGGTACCTGCCTGATTCGGGTACCCGACCCCCCCCGGCTCCCCAAAGATGCCAAAATGGGAAGCGGGGGACTAAGGCTTATAGCGGAACTTCCCCGTTTGGGTGGAGCTCCGCTTTAACATCAAAATTGTCTACCCAATATAATACCTAACCTTTTTGGTAATTCAATTTCTCAATGACCACCTGACCCAGGGCCAGAGCAGTGTTTACAGTAAATGATGCTTTGATTTATCCTAAAATGTCCTAACTGTTCCAGCTCTGTATAAGATTATACTCAGTCAAGGCTCCTGTTAGAAACCATGGGGCCCCACGCAACCAACCTGACCAGGTTCCCCCCCACCCCAAAAAAAAATCCCCCACAGTTTTCTATGCTTCAGTTAGAATTGAACACAGTGAGCGATCGCTACCAATCACTCATTGCATTCATTCAAGAAAGATAGGGGCTGGTAAATGTGACACATATACCAGACCCTTCCCCCACTCTCCTTTTGCTAACAAATTCATGCAGACTCCACCTCCGCAACAAATCCAAAATACGCACGTTCCTAACTCAAGAAACTACAAAGCAACTCATTCACTCCCTTATCATCTCCCGACTTGACTATTGTAACTCCCTCCTCGCCGGCCTACCCCAACACAGGCTATCTCCGCTTTAGTCTATCCTGAATCCTGAATTCTGCGGCCAGACTCATCCACCTTACCAATCGCTCCGTATCCACCACCCCCCTCTGCCATTCCCTCCACTGGCTTCCAATTGCCCAATGCATAAAATTCAAAATATTAACACTAACGTACAAAGCTGTTCATAACACTGCCCCAAACTACATCACCGACCTGATATCCATCTACCATCCAAAACGCACTCTCCGTTCCTCACAAGACCTCCTTCTCTCCAGTTCCCTGGTCTCCTCCTCCCATGCTCATCTCCAGGACTTCTCCAGGGCTTCCCCCATCCTCTGGAACTCACTACCCCAATCCATCAGACTGTCACCTTCCCTCCTCACCTTCAGGCGCACCCTGAAAATCCATCTCTTCAGAGAAGCCTACTAATTTGCTGATCTCCTCCGCTCTTCCCACCACTCCATCCCCCACAGCTATTTCCTCCTGTACCACTCTCCCCTCCCTCCTAGATTGTAACCCCTCGTGTATTGTATTGTTACTGTACTGTCTCGTGTACTGTCTCCCATTATAATGTACAGCGCTGAGCAAACCGTTGGCGCTATATAAATACTGTATAATAATAATAATAATTAATTGATCCAAAACTAAACAAAAAGGATTTTTTTGTTCTGCACACGTCTAACGTGACATCGGTGCACCTGCACAGATATGTTACTGTATATCCCCAGCTTCTGCTTCCCAATTGACTTGAATGTGACTACCCAAACAGGGAGGCACAGAACACCTGTGAATCACGGAGTGGGTAACGCTAGGTTCACATCTGTGCAGGTGGTGCCGCTGCGGATATGAACGAAAATCCATGCAGCGCCACCACCCACACAGAGAAATGCAGACCCGCACTGGAAAACACAACCGTACTGGGAACCGAGGTTTCCATGTGGGCTGCGTTTTCCAAAGAAGTGTAGGGACTTCTTCCCTGCGTGTCACAGGCATGGGAGTCCATTCAGGGCATGGATGCATACGTCATGTGAATGAGGACTAAGAACTCTATGAAGAGCAATCCATATTCAGATTGTTCTTCAGAAAGCATTTGACAGGAAGTGAAGAGGTATTGTATGACCTCCTCACTGCCTGCATTAAACCCTTGGACCCCGCACAAGGATTGCAGCTATGGCATGTGTGCACTCTCAGCTGCTGCCTCTGCAGTGTAAGGGAGTAGCAGTTGGGAGGTGGTAAAACTGTGCCCAACCACAAGGCTTTAAAGTAGAACTATAGGCAAATTTTCATTTCATTTTTCATTTTGGATAGAGTAAAGAAGGGTTATAACCGTGGTCAGATTGTTTTTCCTCATCTGTGTTCCATTGGGTAGATTTCCCTTCACTTCCCGTCCCATATCCAAACAGGAAGTGAGAGGAAATCCCTGTAAATTAAGGGAATTCCTTGGGTACCTCCAGGTCACCAGATCTAGTGTCACCTTTGGAAATATTCTCCTCTATTACTTTGCTGGGGACAACCCAACATGTAAGTTATTCTTTTACTTTCACTTTCAATAATAATGGTAAACAAGACAAATAGAGAGGATGAATCTCCTTACTGGGGACACAGACAGCAATAAAAACTGACAGATGTTCTAATCCCACTCCACCCTTTCCCAAACTTCATGTGTGAACGAGCCCTAATAGTGCAGGCAATCACAGTGTCTCCAATCATCACTACACCAGTCACAGTATTGCCAGACCAGTGCAGTGTTGCCTCTACCTGCTGCCTATACTGACCCTTGCCTGTTTATTGACCATGCTTCTGCCTGCACTAGTCCTTTGCCTGTTTGCTGACCATGTCTATGCCTGCTGCCTGAACTGACCCATCTGCACGTTTGTCTGAATACTTCCTATGAGACACCAGTCCCAGAAATTGCATGTGGACACCTTCATTGCTGGAACCACGTAAACACTTTTGTTCCTCCTGTGTTCACAGTTCTGTACTTCCAGTGGACATAGCATTCCTGGGGTCAACCATGTACCAGTAGGCTAGGCTTGCTGGGCTTATAGGAATGGGAATGGTTAAAGGTGATGCTTACTCTAAGCTGATGTAGAGCCCTCTAGGTAGCTAGGATTTGTTGTTTTCTCAGTAAGAGACTTGGTAGCAGCCTGGAATGAGTCAGCCTGGGAGTGAGGTAGTGAGTTCACCTCAGGTCAGGCTGGGAGGCTGTACAGGTCAAGGCTTCTGCAGCCCTCCCACCCTTCCAGAAATTCTGAGAACTTTCTGGAACTGGCCAATCCCCAGGCAGGAGGTGGGGCATAGTGGCCAAGGACAGCCCTTAAATGTGGCAGAGCCTGTGCAGAAGAGTTAGTTGGGGGAGTCAGGTGGAAGATGGACTGAGAGAAGGGTGGAGTGTGGCCTGGGAGGGAGGCTACAGGCAGGATGCTGGAACGAAGGCTCTCCACTGCCCAAAGTCTCCTAGGGAGGACATCCTGTGCAGCAGGGAAGACCAGTCAAGACCTGAAAGCAGCCACCAACCCACCTCACTGATAGGACAGGACAGTGAGAGTACTTCTACACCCCATGCACCAGATAAAGGGAGAGGGCAGTCGGGTGTAAAACCCAACTAGTCCTTATTTGGGACTACTTAATTTTCAGCTCTTGGAATCCCTTGCCCAGGGATATCTTCAGTGCAGCGGATGAAGAGGAAGGATTCATCTGGGGTCTGAGGAGATACATCAAGGGGACTTCAGTGCTTCTTAAAGGGACAGTGCTATTTTTTTGGATCCAAATTTTTGTACAGTATTTTTTCTATGAGGTTTGTCCTCAAGTTTGCAGTTTCTTGGGCATCCCATATACCTCTAGACCCCATCCAAGTTATTAACCACTCATTAAAAACAATCAAAAACCAGCTCAAAGACTGTCTTACTGACTCTGTGTGAAGATTTGGAAAATGCATGTTGCCTGGCTGTGCAGAGCTTAGGGGGACCCAAAGCAAATCCAGCAGCTCCTTCTGGGGTAGCGCTACACTATATTCTCTGACAACTCGTACAAAGACAACTATTACGGTACACTGTTTTTAATGCAATGCTGGTTGATTTTTGTGATACACAAGATGCAATGTAAAAAAGAGGACTGCTCTGATGCCACATGCCCTTAGCCCACTGGTTCAAACTGCTGCTAGCAGGTGCTCAAACTCAATGATGATCCTCCAGTAACAAGAGTGGCTGCACACTGTTGAGGTTAACCACAGTAGTGAAAATCTAAAAGCTGGGTTCAGCTCAATATCCTCCCATGGGATTTGCCCCACTAACGCGTTTCACCCTGAAAAGGCTTGATTGTAGAGGTGGATGTGATCACAGCCAATGGGTTTATATGCATCAAGAGCCATTGACAACATAGAAGACCGCTGGGTCCCTAGAAGACAGCAATGTCTCGAGAGAATACAGGAGCATAGAGAAGAGAGTGGAAGAAAAAACGGAGAGAGGAAATAAGAAGGGTCAGGAAGTAAAAAGAGAAGACACAATAACCTCAATCATAGTAGAAGTGCAAGAGGAGGTGCAAGAAGAAGTGCAACCAAGTTGTCTGATAGGAATAGAACCACCACTGGTGGTTCTTTTCCTATCAGACAACTGGAGAATTGTTATGTTTGTCATCTACTTTCACTTCTTGCAATATACAGTATGTAGGAAGAACCACATGATGCTTGCAGGACCACTTGTCAAATATTAACACCAACAAGAACACCAATGTGGGCAGACATTTTGTACATTGTCATGCATCCAATCGGCGGTCCATTAAAGTACAAATTATAGAAAGGGTTGATCCTTGTCTTTCTGTTTTCAGTACACAAAAAAATTTTGGGAATGCTAAATTAGATATTTGCACCCTTAAAGGATTAAAAATGTTTCATTTCCTTCCATTTCCTTCTTTTCCCCTACCCTGCTTTATTTCTCTCCCTCCCTTCCCTATTTGTAAAAAAAATTTGAAAACAATTTCTCATTTTCCTTCCACTTCACAATTATGTACCACTTTGTGTTGGTCTATCACATAACATCCCATTAAAATACATTTTCATTTTTGGTTGTAACATGATAAAATGTGGAAAATTTCAAGGGGTATGAATACTTTTTCAAGGCACTGTAGGACTCCTCTGTGCTCTTTTTTGACATTTATATAGATATACACATACACAGTACTGTGCAAAAGGTTTAGGCAGATGGGAAAAACTGCTGTAAATTAAGAATGCTTTTAGAAATAGAAGGACTAATAGTTTATTTTAACAAAATGAAAAGTAAATGAACAGAAGAGAAATCAAAATCAAATCAATTTTTGGTGTGGCCACCATTTGCCTTCAATGCAGTATCAATTCTTCTAGGTACACTTGCACACAGTTTTTGAAGGAACTTGGTAGGTGGGTTGTTCTAAGCATCTTGGAGAACTAACCACAGATTTTATGTGGATGTAAACTTCGTCAAATCCATTTGTCTCCTTCATGTAATCCCAGGCAGACTCGATGTTCTTCTTTATGCTGAAAATAGTTCTTAATGACATGGGCTGTATGTTTGTGGTCGCTGTCCTGCTGCAGAATAAATTTGAGCCAATCACACACCTGGCATGAAGGATAATATGGCATGAAGGACATGTATATTTTTGTATTTCTCAGTATTGAGGACACCATTGATCCTGACCAAAATCCCCAAACTTGCAAGAAACCTCCACCATGCTTCACTTTTGTCTCAAAATTGCATCGTTCTCAAGCCCCTAAGCGAACATACAGCCTCCTACTACAACCAAATATCTCAAATGTGGCTCATCAGTCTAGAGCACCTGCTGCCATTTTTCTGCGCCTCAGTTCCTTATACTTGAGTCGCTTAGCCTTGTTTCAGGAAGTATGGCTTTTTGGCCGCAATTCTTGCATGAAGACTACTTCTGGCCAGACTACTCCAGACAGTAGATGGGTCCCAATGGTTTCCACCAGTTCTGTGCTGATGGCACTGCTGGACATCTTGCAAAGTTGAAGGGAAGTAAGCATTGATGCATCTTTCATCTGCTGCATTAAGTTTGCTTGGCCAAATACTGTGTCTACGGTCCTCAATGTTGCCCATTTCTTTGTGCTTCTTCAAAAGAGTTTGAACAGCACATCTTGAAACCCCATTCTGCTTTGAAATCTTTGCCTGGCAAAGACCTTGCTGATGCAGTGTAACTATCTTGTGTCTTGTTGCTGTGCTTACTCTTGCCTTGTAGTATGACCTGTGACCTAAAACTGTCTTCTACAACCTCACCTTAGTAGCAGAGTTTGGTTGTTCCTAACCCAGTTTTTAGGCCTCCTACGCAGCTGTTTCTCTTTCAGTTAATTATATTGATGATTAACACCTGTTTGGTATAGTTGGTTAATCATACACCTGACTCTAATCCTACAAAATTCCTGACTTTGTGCAAGTGTATAAAGTGTGCAAGTGTAAGAACCGATGCTGGTTTGAAGCCAAAGGGTAGTCACACAAAATTTTATATTGTAAAGCACTGAGCAAACTGTTGGTGCTATATAAATCCTATTGATTTATAGATTTTCTTACGAAGATTTTCTTCTTTTGCATTTTTTAAATTGTTACTAATAAACAAATAAAATACATATTTTTGAAAGCATTCTTTATTTACAGCATTTCTTCACACCTGCCTAAAATGTTTGTACAGTGCTGTACCTATTCGGTTTTTTTTTCACCAAAGAAATGTAGCAGTATACATTTTGGTCCAAATTTATGAAGAAAGATTATTTATAACGTTTTATAACAGACAGTAAGAAAAACCTTTTTTTCAAAATGTTTATATAGCAAAAAATAAAAAAACCCAGTGGTGGTTAAATACAACAAAAAAAATCTCTACCTGTCTCAAAAATAATATAAAATTCATTTGGGTACATTGTTGCATGAATTAGTAATTGTCATAGTAATTTTGACAGCATTGAAAAATGACCTGGACTGAAAAAGGGTGAAACAGTCTAGTCTTCAAGTGGTTAAAACAGATCCAATGTAAATGTCAGGTACATTTTGATTTTAATTATTGCAAGTTGTTGAGCACACTCTATACCAAGTAGTATAGCTTGTCTGCGTACTCTCTGATTAGTCTGAATTGCACATGAAAACCACTAAATAAACAGCAAATATTGAAATTGGACAAAAAGGTTGAGTGACCATCGGGTAGAAGGTCACTCCTAGGAATTATCACAGTGCCACGTCCCAATTATGGATATATATGTCAAAAACAAAGCTCATGGACTTTAAAGGCACATAAACTCGGTACACAGAAGATAAAAGCAAATATTACCTTATTAACATGTCACATCTAAAATATGTCAAACGTGCATTAAAATTGCATTGCAGAATAAACAGAACATGTTCCCCCCCCCCCCCCCCCATCAACCACAACAAAGCTGTTCCAATGGAAGTAGGTAGGAATGGTAGATACACTATACTTCCTTCAGAGGATGGGGAATGTCCAAGCTGTGTGAGGAACGCCCAACATGTTTCACGACAGGAGTCGCTTCTTTGTAAAATAAGCAAAAAAAGGTACATACAACATGGATACCACCTTAAACAGGCACTTACGTAGATAAACAGTGTGGGTTGTAAGATATAGGACTCCTCAATGAATAACCAAAAGCCCCCCCGGGCTAACCAAAAACAGGAAAACCCACCATCGGATGTGGGGGCACATCAGTTTGGTAACGGACAGACCGAGAACCCCACAGGGATTAGTGAATTCAGCCAAAAAATCAGAAAATCAGAGGTACAGAACGAATAACCGCATCATCGTCATAATCCAATAAATAAGGATCAGTAATTGAGAACAGCATAAACCTAAAAACAACCAAAGAAAAAAACCAAAAACAAAACAAGGAATATATTTACTTAGTGGTGCCTGAAAAGGTGACCCATCTAAGAATACACAGTAATCCCAAATACTCAAAAGCAGGTTACCTCTGTAGATAAAGTGACATGTCTCCTATATAGGCCTAGAGGGCATATAAGGCCACCATTATCAGTAAACCAAGGGGCTGAAAAATCCTCAATAGTTGATCTCCACTATTGGACATGAAAGACGATTACCCTAAAAAAACAAGGAATACCCCAATTTGAGAAATTCCCCTCAAAATGATCACCCCCCCCCCCCCCCTGAGAAAAAAAAATTAGGCATGTAACCATCATCATTAACTACAAAGAAGCCTAATATACCTGCTGCCTCTTAGCCAAAAAGAAGACCCATGTGACAGCCATAGAATGCCCTCATGTTGTTGAGGGAGTCCCAGAGGGTTTGGCAGCTCAAATGTGCCCAAACTGGGCGCTCCAGCGTTGTGCGGTGTCTGACGTCATCCCAGCCTGGCCAAAGGTCCGCTCATGCGCCAGGCCTCCGCGTGTGCGCAAAGCGTCATGCCGGCAGCCTGGCGAGCCTGATGCCATCACACGGCAGCAGGATACCAGTGCATACGCAAACGGGGAGGAGGTTCCAGAAAGGGGCCCACCAACCCCTAACGTGGTGGGCGACCAAGCCCAGACCCACCCACTAGGGGACCCCCCCGGCCCATGGGGGGGCTGTGGAAGGGCGGGAAGGCCAGTCCAACGATTGGCAGCAGCCCACCGACCAGTGTTTTTGGACTATATTTGTTTTTTAACTTTTGGTCATTATTGTTATATTCACTGATAGAGCATCACTGTATTGTTTAATTGGATTGTTTATTAGGATTTAAGCTTTATCATTCTATTACATGTATGGTATATGTTGTAGGGGGAGGTGCACTATAGTACCAGCCTATAATTTTTTGACATACAGTCATTGTTCACTCAGAGGTAGAGGAGCTTTATAGCACTCGCTCAGCACATTCATTTTTGTAACAGTTTGTATCATGCCACTTATTATTTAAAGAAATAAGGGGACAAGCGTTTTGTAGCACAGATTGGTCTTACATATGGGAGATAGGAACCATATTACATTCTCACACCAGGAGCACTACAAACACATGAATTATTCATGAGTGGGGGAGTTGTGTCACAGCACTCACCAACAACTTATACATTACTTTATAAGTAGGAGCAGCGCAACACCTTTATTTTATTGTTTTCTTCATTTATCTGCAGTTTGTCTGATGACTGGTGTTCAGCTTCAGGGATTCCAGCTTTGCCTTTTATACTATACTATAAGAAACTCCACTTTGGTTTTTAGCATTCTACTATAAGTATTGCGCCTTGGATTTTTATACTCTACTATAAGTATTTCAGCTTGGCAGAGAACTGTGCACACCACATTATATAATTATTTTTGGTTGTCTACAATCTCCATTAAGGATTACTCCTGGGATATATACAGTGTACACTTTGCATTAGGTATTCCACCTTGGCTTGTACACTGTACATTTAAATGGAACAATGAGCCACATCTAGTGGGCCTGCCCCATGGTAAACAGATTGGTTCAACAGCTGTTTAACAACCTGTTTCCTAAAGACTCTTCATTGGTGCTTCTTCATCTTAAACCTCTTTCCCTCCCTAATAGGCCTTAAAGGGGTGGTAAATCGCAAAAAAATAAAACAAAAAAATCTTCCTAATGCAAGTTAAGAGCATAATGTGCTAGTATGCATTGCCTACGCGCAGGAGTTTCAGCTGAAGCACAGTGCGCATGTGCCGGTGACATCAACAGCGCTGCTAAAGTAAATGTCTCCTAAATAGTGCACGCTTAGGAAATATTTATTGTACCTGTATAAAAAACAAACAGGACTTTACTATCACTTTAATTCTTGCTTTGGCTGTGAAACAAACTATTGCCAAGTCCTGGAAGAAACAATTTACGCGATTTGTGGAAGTTCAGCAATGCATTAACTTGTTCTTCATCAATGAAAAACTTACCAGAAAACATGTGGGTACCCACAAGAGATTTTTGTTTGTGTGGAATCCATGGATCCAATATGCCCACGCCTCAATTCCACTTGAAAGCTATACTTCTTTATAAGACTTTCAATCTGGAGGGAGTGGATGTCGGGCTCGGTGTTCTCTTCTCCTTTTTCTTCCTTTCCAACTCCTATCTCTCCCTGTCCTACCCCCCTCTATTCTTTCCTGTGTTTTTCTATATTATTACCTATTGCCTTCTTTCTTTTTACACTGAGCTTCCATCTGGAATTTTGTCTCTTTCACCCACTACTTGAAAATCATAGGCATGCTCTCACACTGGGTGACTGTTCCATCTTTTGGTTGCCCCATAGGCCTGAGAGCTTCCAAAGCTTCAGGAATAACAGAGATCTCAAACTATTCATATACATTACCACCTATGACAATGTTTAAACGTATGTTCAAAACATAATAAAAATCTATTGAAAGTCGAAATGGAGCTATAAGCAAAATAAAAAAATACATACAAGGTGCATTTTGTCAGGAGCACTGACACATAAGTTTTTTTTCTCTGGGTCCCCCCTAGGGTTGCCACCTCATCCCTTTAAACCTGAACACATAATAATTACACAGGTTGTGAGGATAATTTAATGCAGATAAGTGAGCTTAATTACCACCATAATCAGCCACAGAACCTTTGTAATTAATGTGTACAGGTTAAAAGGGATGAGGTGGCAACCCTAGTCCCCCTTGCCAATGATTTTTATTGTGCCTTTAGTGGTCCTTTAAGTATTTAGTCTGCCAATTTACACTCTGCATTGAGCATTCTCCCCTGGTATTGAGTATTCCACCTTGGCTGTATACAGGAAAGTACACTCTACAGTACTAAGTATAGGTTAAATACATTTCAAAGACAATTAGAGTTTTCCCAGAATATTCCCCCCAAGGAATATTAAAATATTAGCAATCTCATAAATCATCGTTTTTGCTATATATTGACTCATCAGTCTTCTAAGTGGGCTGTTACCATATCACTACTTAATACAGTCAAGAAAAAGAATGTTTGCCGTTAATATACTGTAATGCTGTTTTTTTTGTATATGTTTATCCACATACGTTTTCCACATCTGAGCGCAAGAGGGCATTCTTTGACAATGTCATTATACCTTTATGCTTTAGGTCTGTCAGGAATGGACTTGCCAATAATGGTGGGACTCACCTGCCTTGTGGGCTGCAGTACCAGGGCTGGCCAGCGGGTGCTCTCAGCAATCAGAGACTCAACCCTGCAGTCAGCCAAACACCTGAAGCTGATTACGGAGGTGTATTTAAGGGATGGCCAGACCTGCAGTCTGGGCCTTGGTGTGTGTTTTTCCATGGGCCCCTGTATCTTGTTACCTGCATTCCTGTTCCTGTTCCTGCCTGACTGACTTGTTGCCGACCCTGCCTGATCCTGACCTCTGCTGACTTCTCCTGTTTGATCCCTGGCTTGTGACCCCGACCATTCTCTGCCTGACCCCCTGTACCTACCTGCCCGTTAGTTGCTGTACCCGGCTCGTGACCTGACTACTCTCTGCCTGCTCCTCCTGTTCCTACCTGCCCGATTGTTTTTGACCCGACCTGCCTGACTACGCTTGCATTGTATGTATTGTTATCTGTGGGTGGTTTGGTTTGGTTCGTTTGCACTGTGTTTATGTTTTAGTATTGCACTGCGTTTTGTATTGTTAGTATTAATAAATTATATTGTTTATAACATATCTGAAGCCTGCGTTTCCCTGCGTCAGTTCACATACCTCTTGTCATACCCGGAGCCCTGACAAGGTCAATCGGTACCAACTGCATTAAAAGTTAAAAAAAGTGTATTTTTTTTTAAATTTCCTTTTGAAAATCACTGCGTGAGTACAATGTGACATAAAAATTTTAGCACCCCCATTTTATTCACTAGGGTGTCTGCTTTAAAAAAAATATAATGTTTGGGACTTTAAATTAATTTCCTAGCAAAAAATACAGATTTTTTTCAGGTGAACAAAAAGTGTCAGAAAAGGCTTGATCTTCAGGTGGTTAGAAGAGTGAGTGATGTGTGGCATAAACTTCTAATGCTGGCCAAAAAATGTCCCCACCCCCCAAAACGACCCCTTTTTGGAAAGTAGACACCTCAAACTATATGCTGAGAGGCATGTTGAATCAATAGAAGAATTTATTTTTTTACCACAAGTTTTTGGAAAATGAAAAAAAAAATGATTTATTTTTTACACAAATTTGTCACTTAAATGATTTACTGCTCACACATGCCATGGGTATATGTGGAATTACTCCCCAAAATACATTCTGCTACTTCTCCCGAGTATGGGGGTACTACATGTGAGAGAGGTTTTGGCAGTCTAGCTAAGTACAGGACCCCAAAATCCAACAAGCACCTTCAGGCTTTTAAAGGGCTTTATTTCCTCATTACACTTCCTGACTACTTATCACAGTTTCAGAGGCCCTGAAATGCCAGGATAGCATCAAACCTCCCCAAATGACCCCTTTTTGGAAAGTAGACACCCCAAGGAATTTGATAAGAAGCATGGTGAGTATTTTGCAGATCGTGTTTGTTGCCTCAAGTTTTTAGAAAATGAAGAAAAAAAACAAAAACATATTTTTTCTTTTCTTTTTTTATATTTCAAAACCTTGTGAGAAAAAATGAGATCTGCAAAATACTCGCCATGCCCCTTTTTAAATTCCTTGGGGTGTCTACAATCCAAAAAGGGGGGGTTTGGTGCTATTCTGGCATTTCAGGGCCTCCAAAACTGTGATAGGTAGTGAGGAAGTGAAATGAGGAAGCTACGCACCTGCAGGCTTTCAAAGTGGTAATTGGATTTCAGGCTCCTGTATGTGGCTTGGCTCCCAAAAAGTCTCACATATGTGGTATCCCCATACCCAGTAGAAGTAGCAGACTGTATTTTGGGGTGTAATTCCACATATACCCATGGCTTGTGCGAGAAATATATAATTTAATTGACAACCTTGTGTAAAAAAAATTTTTTGTAATTTTCAAAAAACTTGTGGAAAAAAAAATAAATCTTCCATGGACTCAATATGCCTCTCAGCAGATAGCTTAGGGTGTCTACTTTCCGAAAAGGGGTCATTTGGGGGTGTTTGTACTATCCTGGTATTTTAGCACCTTATGAAATGTGATAAGCGGTCAGAAAGTAAAAGCTGTGTAAATTCCATTATCTATACCATAGTTTGTAGCTGCTATAACTTTCACACAAAGCAATCAATATACACTTATTGGGATTTTTTTTTACCAAGAACATGTAGCAGAATACATTTTAGCCTAAATTTATGACAAAATGTTAGTTTATTTGGATATTTTTTATGACCGAAATGAGAAAATATCGTTTTTTATTTATTTATTTTTTTCTTCAAAACTATTTTTGTTTATAGCGCCAAAAATAATCAAATACCACCAAAAGAAATAAAAATTATAAACTTTTCTCTTTATCTAACAATCAAACATCACAATCAAAAATTGAACCAACAAATGTCCAAAACAAATAAACCCCACAGGTGTAAACAATTGTCCAAAATCGTCTTTTTTCTTTCTTTTCTTTTCCAACAACAAGTCTTTTTCTCAATACCCGCAAATCCTGATGGCAATATACCTCAAAAAACAAAAACTTAACATAGTGTCATACCTTAAATAATAAATACACACGTGCCACTCAATGTGCAACATGCAAAAAAAAAAAAAAATATATATATATATATATATATATATACGTGTGTGTGTTCACTCCGTGTACTAATCTCTACACACAAACAAATATTCCTTTGTGTACCAAAATATATAAGTAAAAACACTCACACAACGTGTCTATTGCACAAACTGTGAAAAAACAACATATAATAATGCAGGAGTGTATCACCACACTCTATATTCCTCAGTGAACACCTTTAAACCCAAACCAACACTCTCCAACTCGTGTACTGATGGATAATTACCCTATAAGAAAAATGACAGGGCATAACACAAATCCGGGTTGACTTCTTGTCATTAGGGTCACATCCAGTCTCAGGGTTTATCTTCCATTTTCCTCATAAGAAAATCAGCCATTACAACAGTGAATCCAAAGATAACATCCTTTATTGTAGCAACTTACATATAAATTTGGATGAAGCAGCTCCTCCTCACAGGAATACAAGTGTAGGCAAGTTAGGGAACACTGGCCACATGTTCCCACTTCCAAGATGGCCGCGATCGCACTTCCGGTTAACGTCGATGCGTCTGACGTCACGTGTCCTGGCGCGTTTCCTCACTTCCTATGACTTTTTCAGAACGGTAATGACGTCTGTGCATCGACTCCTTATATACCGCCCTTCCTCCACTGAAGGCACTTCAAAACCGCCATCTTGGAAGCTGGAAAACGCCGCCCATACCTGTCCACATTGCACCTTACTTCATCTCATAGCCGTTTATCGATCTCATCCAAATCCTGTACCTCTGTATTATCATCCACAATACAAAGCATACTATACAATGTCCCATATATAAAATAAAATTTAAAATATCAGCATACAAATAACTCCATCTTAACATACTATACATATATATACTCCTTACTCATATATTTTCCCTACCTTCCAGTCTAGAACATTCCTATAAATATCATTAAAATTGAGTGTATATATCTCCCTATGTGTATATACATATCCATATATAACATCCCCCTAAGGGATACACAATACTCCCTCTACTGGTCAATAAATAGAACAACCCCTATACTGATTAAAATACCTTACATCTCTCATATTTTCTATCAAATCCCAATGTGATTATACTACCAATATTTGAATACATCATCAAAATGTATATACCTCTACCATCTTTACCCATACATCCAGACACATATCTTAACACTTAATAATTTTTTAAATCTATAATAATACTCTAAAATAAATATAAAATCATTCATTACATTACCATCATAATTAAAAAATTATAAAATTATAATCTTTTATTATATTACCTTCATATATCCACATGTTATTCGTGAATCCATACAAACTCCTCTCAATACTTAAAGAATTTTTTATATAATAATTTCCTATAAGATAAATATAATACCAAATGAATCTAAAATATTAATAAAATATATATTAAAATTAAAAATCCGAAATAAAACAGTTCAAATCCAATTCGATATTTAAACCATTAGGCTTCAAAGTGTTTAATTTAAAAATCCAATAGGTCTCATTTTGTGAAATGCCTTTTACCCTATTACTTCCCCTCCAATGGGAGTCCACCGTATCTATACCACAAAACTTTATTCCCCTAGGGTCAGAGTTATGAAATTCCTTAAAATGTCGTGATACATTATGGTCCTTTTTTCCTTTTATTATATTAACCACATGTTCTTTTAATCTGGTACCTAAATTCCTTTTAGTTCTTCCTACATATTGTAATGGACAAGGACATTCTAACACATACGTTACATACTTTGTGTTACATGTAATACATTTTTTTATAAACAAACTGGGGTTGCGTCGGTAACACATTACTCAGTGTTTGATCTTTTTTCAGAATAGGCCAATATCTTTTAAAAATACCCTCTACTTCTTTATACTGACAGTTGAATTTTGAAATAATAACAACAACTAATATTGAAAAAAATGATAATTTGGAATTTTTGATGAAAAAAGCGAAATATAGTATGGAGAAAAAAATACAATTATGGTGGGATATCCTGACTTTTGAAAAATATTTGGCAGAGGGTATTATCCCAAGGAGGTTGAGATGGGACCTGGGACCTAATGATGGTTTAAATGAAGATGAGGATTCTATAAAGGAATGGATGGGTTTTTTCCATAAATGTGAAAATCAGTTGTTAAATTTATTATTAGATAGGAAAAGAAGGAAGTTGGCAATGGTAGAGTCAAAAATATCGGATATAAAAATGAAGGTGGAAGTTTTTAAAGATAAAAAAGAGTATAATGAGTTATTGAAAGTGGTACATGAACATTTGAATAAGAAAGATTTGGAAATTAAGAGAAAGAAGCAGAAAAAATTCAACAGAGATATGGAGGATTATAGGAATAATAAGATTTACAAATGGCAAGAGATTGTAGCGAATAACTGTCAGTCTAATGAGTCATCACCAGTGAGATCATTGAGTGAAGAGGGGAGAGGGGATCAGGTGATGCAGTAGTCTGTTCCCCCTAATATGTTGAAAAAGGCGCCTGTTTTTCATCAAAAACCGGGGCAGTCAAGAACACCCCAAAGGAATAATGGAAATGGATATGGGAAAGTCCATAGTAATATCCAAGATGGCGGCGGGAGCAGACACGCTTTAGGAGCTCCTGCGCTCCTAGCCCCAATCCGCTGCCATCCGGGCCGCAGCGGAACCCAGCGGGGCCCCTAAGACACTCCCGGCCCAGCCTGACCACCAGGGACCACTTCTGGACCTTTTCCCGGAGCCCCGGAAATCGCGGCCTACCCGCGCACCCGAAGCCGCGGCCTCGATTTTGGCCGCGGCCGAGCCGCGATCGGACCGGATCGCCGGACATCTACCCGGACCGTCACCGCTCTGCCCACCGGGTCCCGCCGACCTGCCTGCCTGCCCAGGGCCCTCCCCATCAGCCCTGGGTCCTCGCTGATCACCCTGGACCACCAGGAACCAGCACGGCCTCACGGTCTCCCTGGAGCCCTCCCTAGCTCTGGGACCACTCCAGACCACCCGGCACCCAGCCGCCACCTCGGGGCACCCAGCTGCTCGCACCCGGCGACCCTGCCTGGGAACTGCTTCAGGCCTCCCAGCACCCTGCGGGCCACCCTGCACCAGCCAGCCCCAGACCAGGAACCTTTCCAGGACAACGCCGCACCTCCGCTACCTGCATCGAGGGGATTCCGTAAAACCATGGGTCTTTAATGCCGTTCCAGATATTGCAATGCATTGTTGATGAGGATTCTCCCGTCCTTCCCATCTCTTGGCCTTTGCTTGGCAACTCGAAGTCTAAGCTCCCAGCTAACACCCCTGGACACCCAGCACCCAGCTACCGGGTACCCAGCTACCACCCCTGGACACCCAGCTACCGGGCACCCAGCTACCACCTCTGGTCACCCAACACCCGGACCACCCAGCGAATCGAGACGTCGCCCAGCGAATCTCCCAGACCCGGACCACCCAGCGAATCTCCAGTCACCGAGCCGCCAGCATCACCAGACACCTTGCCTGCCAACGCCCCCCAACATCGCACCCTACGTCCCCTCCACTCGCCGATCCACCAGACCCACTGATGCCCCCTCGGACGCCAGCATACTGCACCCGCAGATTGCAGCCAGCCAGCTGCTGGACTCTACTCCCACTCTCCCCCTACAGAAGGACTCTAGTGGACTCCTCCACGGTGATATAGACTCTCCACATCACCTCGCCCTGACCCGTATCCCTTCACCTCCCCTGTCCCGAACAGCACTGCACTCACCCCAGCATGCCACCTGCACTTCTCCTCCTCGTTTTCCTCTCCTCCATCCCAAAAATCACCTCCCTCTACCCGCCCACCCCCCCAAAACAGCTCTACATTGCCCCTTCACTTCTGCCCTCTCCCCACTACGGCACTCACCACCTCCTCCTGGTACTCCACTCCCCGGTCGACCCACGTGCCACCACTACCAGACCCACACGCTCCTGCACCTCCCATTCCCATGCCACCCTCCTCACCCTTCTCCTTCTCCTATCCGCTGGGGACATCTCCCCGAACCCTGGCCCCTCACCACCTCTCCCCCCCTCCAGGGACCCCCCTGCTCCCGCCAGCCGCCGCAACCCCCTCAACCTCATACCTGTGCACCTCCTCCCCACATCCATCCCCCCTCTCTCGGTTGCACTTCTGAACGCCCGCTCGGTTTGCAACAAACTAACTGCCATCCATGACCTCTTTATCTCCCGCTCCCTCAACCTCCTAGCCATCACCGAAACCTGGGTACAGGCCACCGACTCTACCTCCCCTGCGGCACTCTCTCATGGAGGTCTCATCTGGTCCCATTCACCAAGACTGGGTGGTCACAAAGGTGGTGGTGTCGGCCTGCTCCTATCACCGCTGAGCACCTTCCAGGTCCTCCCTAACCCCCCCTCCCTAACCTTCTCCTCCTTCGAGGCTCACTGCATCCGGCTCTTCTCACCCACCCCCTTAAGGATCGCAGTGATCTACAGGCCCCCCGGATCCATAGCCCGCTTCCTGGATGACTTCGCCGCCTGGCTTCCCTTCTTCCTCTCCTCTGAGCTACCGACCATCATCCTCGGGGACTTCAACATCCCCATCAACGACCACACCCCAGCTACCTCTCAACTCCTCCACCTAACCACCTCCTTCGCGCTCACACAACACACTCAATCCTCCACCCACATCAATGGGAACACCCTGGACCTCGTCTTCTCCCACCTCTGTACCCTTAACCACTTCACTAACACCCCCTTCCCTCTCTCCGACCACCACCTCCTCACGTTCTCCATCTCCCCTTCCCCTAACTCCCCCCCCCCAGTGCGCCAAACCATCACCAGCCGCAACCTCCGCAACCTGCACCCGGCCCCCCTCCACTCGGCTGCCGACCGCTTGCACGACAGCATCCTTCCACTGTCATGTCCTGACCTAGCCACCACCGCGTACAACGACTCACTATCAGCCACCCTAGACTCTCTGGCACCCCTAACCACACGCAACATCAAACCCAGACCGCTCCAACCATGGCAGAATGACCACACTAAATGCCTCAAACGTCGCAGTCGTGCGCTGGAGAGACTATGGCGCAAAACCAGGTCCCCTCATGCATTCTCCCTCTACAAATCTGCCTTCCTCACCTACACCTCCTCCCTCCACGCCGCCAAGCAGGCCTACTTCGTTGACCTGATCAACACCCTCTCAAACTGCCCTCGCCGACTCTTCTCCACCTTCAACTCCCTGCTCTCTCCCCCCCCTCCTCCACTCAGTACCTCACTTACCGCCCACGAGATTGCCACTCATCTCCATAGCAAGATTGACGCAATCCGCAAGGACATAGTCAACTTGCAGTCTACCTCCCCATCTAGCCTCCCCCCTTCCATCACCCTCTCATCTCTCCCCTCCTCTGACCTTGCAACGGCACTGCCCCCCACCACACCCAAGGCCCTGCCTACCGTAACCCCCCCATCACTGCACTCCTTCAGCCCTACTACCACTGAGGAAGTCACCAGAGTCTTCTCAGAAGCCCGCCTCACTACCTGCCCCCTGGACCCTATCCCCTCTCAACTCCTCCGGTCACCCCCCTCTTCCCTCATCCGCTCCCTTACCCACATCTTCAATCTCTCCCTCGCTACTGGCGTCTTCCCCTCCCCCCTAAAACATGCGCACATCACCCCCATACTCAAAAAGCCCTCCCTGGACCCCACTGACCTCAACAACCTCAGACCAATTTCCCTGCTGCCACTCATGTCCAAGCTCCTTCAGCGCTTGGTCTACGATCGCCTAAGCGCCCACCTAACTGACAACAACCTCCTTGACCCACTACAGTCCGGCTTCCGTCCCCTACACTCCACCGAAACTGCCCTCCTCAAAATCACCAACGATCTACTAACCGCCAAAGCCAAAGGCGACTACTCTGTCCTCCTCCTCCTAGACCTCTCTGCGGCTTTTGACACAGTCGACCACCCCCTCCTCCTTAATAAACTACTCTCCCTTGGCATCAGAGACACCGCTCTCTCTTGGTTCTCGTCCTATCTATCCCAACGCTCCTTCAGCGTTTCCTACAACGGCGCCACCTCCTCTTCCCTCCCCCTCTCTGTTGGGGTCCCCCAGGGCTCTGTCCTTGGACCCCTTCTCTTCTCCATCTACACCTCCTCCCTTGGCAAACTCATACACTCCCACGGCTTCAACTACCACCTCTATGCTGATGATACTCAAATCTACCTATCCACCCCTCACCTCACCCCCACATTCTCCGCCCGCATCACTCACCTCCTAAACGACATCTCTGACTGGATGTCGCTCCATTTCCTCAAACTCAACCTCTCCAAAACCGAGCTTCTCGTCTTTCCCCCTTCCCGTGCCCCCCCCCCCATCCTTTCCATCACTACCAACAACACCACCATCAATCCCGCCCAGCAAGCCAAGGTCCTTGGCGTCATTCTGGACTCAAACCTTTCCTTCCAACCTCATGTCAAATCACTCACAAACACATGCAGGCTCCACCTTCGCAACATCGCCAAAATACGCTCCTTCCTTACCCCAGACACCACTAAACTACTCGTTCACTCCCTGATTATCTCACGCCTTGACTACTGCAACTCCCTCCTCATCGGCCTACCCCAGTGCAAACTCTCCCCGCTTCAGACCATCCTGAACTCAGCTGCCAGACTCATCCACCTCACCAGCCGCTCCACCTCTGCCACCCCCCTCTGCCTCTCCCTCCACTGGCTCCCCATTGCCCAACGCATTAAATTCAAACTGCTCACTCTGACCTATAAAGCCATTCACAACACTGCCCCTAACTACCTCACCGACCTGATTCCCAAGTACCACCCTACCCGTACCCTTCGCTCTTCACAGGACCTCCTTCTATCTTGCTCCCTGGTCTCCTCCTCCCACGCACGACTGCAAGACTTCTCCAGGTCCTCCCCCATCCTCTGGAACTCACTACCCCAATCCATCAGACTGTCACCTTCCCTCCTCACCTTCAGGCGCTCCCTGAAAACCCACCTCTTCAGGGAAGCCTACCCCACCCTCACCTAACAGCCGCTGCCCTTCCCTCCTCCTACCACTCCATCCCCCACAGCCATTTCCTCCTGTACCTCTACCCCCTCCCTCCTAGATTGTAAGCTCGAAAGAGTAGGGCCCTCTTACCCCTTGTGTGCTGTTTGATGTTACTGTACTGTTTCAGGTATTGTCCCCCCTCTATTGTACAGCGCTGAGCAAACCCTTTGGCGCTATATAAACTCGATAAATAAATAAATAAATAAAATAAAATCATATCAGACATATAATGTTCCAGTTTATAATAGATTTCAGCCATTAGAAGGCTGGAAAAATAATCATGGCAATGGATATTCGAATAACCCTAGAGGTAACAGAGGGAGAGGAGGTTTTCAAAGGAATTTTTTTCAGAGGAATTACAGAGGTCGCCCCCCAGGTCCACAGCAAATGGTTCCATACTATCCATACCAATGGGAAAGGGAATCAAGGGAGCCATCCCCTTACAGGAGAGATTGGGAGGGCAGACCAGTCCCAAGAATAGAGGAAGGGGGAGGAATCCCGTATCAGAGAATAGAAAATTTAACACAAGAGATGGGAAACAAAAACAAAAGGAAAAGGCAGGAAACATAGGGGAAGTGATTTATAATATCAGTTCCAAGGTTTTAACAAATAATGAAATTAAGGTTCTTGACAAAGGTTTGAAGTTCGCCCCTAAAGGTAATTTGAACAAATTTGATGCCTATATTGACATTCATAAATATATTAGAAAACTTAATATCAAGAAATATTTTACATCCCTACCAGGACCCACTACCCTGACAAATACAAATAGTGGATCAACTTTTGTTCACAGTAATCTTAAGAACAAGTCCACATTTAATCCGGTCAATTCGAAGAACCAAAATATAGAGGTTTTTAAACAAATGGTGATTGAGGACCTCCATGGATTAGAAATATCTAAGGTTAAGGAAGAAAAATCGATTTTTCAAGGCTTGAATGCTCTGAAAAAAGAAAAGAATGTAGTGATTAGACCGGCAGATAAGGGGGGAGGGGTGGTGGTGATGGATAGAAAACAATATGAAGAAGAGATGGAACGTATTTTGAGTGATTCAGACACATATGTTAAGATTTTAAAAAATCCGATTTTTTTTATATAAAAAACAGTTAAAAAAATTAGTAAATCAAGCTAAGGAGAATAAAATTTTAAATGAGAAAGAAGTGTTATATTTAATTCCTTCACATTGTAGAACCCCGTTTATTTATTTTTTACCTAAAATACACAAAAGCTTGACGAAACCCCCGGGAAGGCCAATTATAAATGGCATTGGGTCCATACATTCAAGAATTGGGGAATATGCAGATTTTTATCTACAACCAATTGTGAAGGGAATGCCGTCGTATTTAAAGGACAGTCGTGATGTGATAGATCTATTGGAGGGAATGGAGATCTCACAGAATACCTTTGTGACAATAGATATTAATTCCCTTTACACTAATATTAGACACCAAGATGGGATTGAGGCTGTTAAATGGGGTCTGAAGAAATTTTCAGACTTGCATTTGAAACAGAGGAAGTTTATTATTCAATTGCTCGAATTTAGTATGAGCAAGAACTTTTTTTGGTATAAAGGGGAATTTTATGAACAGAGAAGGGGTGTGGCGATGGGCGCCAAGTTTGCCCCGAGTGTGGCAAATATCCTTTTAGCCAAATGGGAAGATAAGGACATTTTTGGTAAACAATGGGAAGGCCTGAGAATCTGGAGAAGATATATTGATGATATTTTAATTATTTGGGAGGGTACCGAAGAGAATTTACAGATTTTTTTAGATTTCATCAAAAATAATGAATATGGGCTTGGACTTACATGCAATATTGATAAGGTATCGGCCAATTTTTTAGACTTGAATATTTTTAAACATGAAAACAGAATTTGTTTTAAAACTTTTTTTAAAGAAACTGACAGGAATGGATTTATTCCTACTACGAGCTGTCATCATCCCCAATGGATTCGTGGAATCCCTATCGGACAATTTACAAGAATAATGAGGAACTGTTCCAAATTAGAGGACTATATTATACAATCGGAATTGATAAAGCAAAGATTCATAATGAAAGGTTACAACCCAATGGAGTTAGAGAAAGCTAGATTTAAAGTCAGTAAAAATTATATAGGGGAAACTAAGATAAAGGCTAAAAGTAAGATGAAAGAGGATAAAAATAGAGTTGAATTTGCCTTTATTTCAAAATTCAACTGTCAGTATAAAGAAGTAGAGGGTATTTTTAATAGATATTGGCCTATTCTGAAAAAAGATCAAACACTGAGTAATGTGTTACCGACGCAACCCCAGTTTGTTTATAGAAAAAGTGCTAATCTTAGAACCCTACTAGTTAAGGGGGTTATTTCACCCCCTAAAAAAATACAAGGATGTTTGATCTACAGGGGTTTTATCCTTGTAAAAAATGCAAAATGTGTAGAGTGACGGGTATTAAGCAGAGAAAAATCTTGAGTTGAAAATCGGTTCACACAGGAGAAGAATTCAATATAAAAAAATGTATTACATGTAACACAAAGTATGTAACGTATGTGTTAGAATGTCCTTGTCCATTACAATTAGAGATGAGCGAATCGAAGTAGGCGAAGTGGAATTCGTTTCGAATATTAGGAAAATTTCGATTTTGATTTCGAATCCGAAAATAAGCAGACTTCAGATGCGCGAATCGAAATTTTTCCTAAAATGGCGGCGACATGTGCGGCGACGGAGCGGGGATGTCTGGGAAGGCGCGCAGACAAGGCGCGCTGACCCATAATGCATTCATTCATGACATGTGATCGCATTAGTCAATCAGCAGCCAGCCAGCCAGCACAGTGTAATGGTCGAGCTATAAATGGCGGCCATTTTAGAATTCTCCATTTGCCTCCAGTCATTCAACAGAGGCAGACCTGCCTGTATTCAGGGAGAGAGTTAGGGACAGAGAAACGTTACTTAGGGACACAGAAACGTTAGTTAGGGCCACAGAATCGTTACTTAGGGCCACAGAAACGTTACTTAGGGCCACAGAAACGTTACTTAGGGCCACAGAATCGTTACTTAGGGACACAGAATTGTTACTCAGGGACAGACAGAATTGTTACTGAGGGATACAGAATTGTTACTGAGGGCCACAGAATCGTTACTTAGGGCCACAGAAACGTTACTTAGGGCCACAGAATTGTTACTTAGGGACAGACACAGAATTGTTACTGAGGGACACAGATTTGTTACTGAGGGCCACAGAAACGTTACTTAGGGCCACAGAAACGTTACTTAGGGCCGCAGAATTGTTACTTAGGGACAGACACAGAATTGTTATTGAGGGACACAGAATTGTTACTGAGGGCCACAGAACCGTTACTTAGGGCCACAGAAACGTTACTTAGGGCCACAGAATTGTTACTTAGGGACAGACACAGAATTGTTACTGAGGGACACAGATTTGTTACTGAGGGCCACAGAAATGTTACTTAGGGCCACAGAAACGTTACTTAGGGCCACAGAATCGTTAGTTAGGGCCACAGAAACGTTACTTAGGGACACAGAATTGTTACTCAGGGACAGACACAGAATTGTTACTGAGGGATACAGAATTGTTACTGAGGGCCACAGAATCGTTACTTAGGGCCACAGAAACGTTACTTAGGGCCACAGAAATGTTACTTAGGGCCACAGAATTGTTACTTAGGGACAGACACAGAATTGTTATTGAGGGACACAGAATTGTTACTGAGGGCCACAGAACCGTTACTTAAGGCCACAGAAACGTTACTTAGGGCCACAGAATTGTTACTTAGGGACAGACACAGAATTGTTACTGAGGGACACAGATTTGTTACTGAGGGCCACAGAAACGTTACTTAGGGCCACAGAAACGTTACTTAGGGCCACAGAATCGTTACTTAGGGCCACAGAAACGTTACTTAGGGCCACAGAAACGTTACTTAGGGCCACAGAATTGTTACTTAGGGACAGACACAGAATTGTTACTGAGGGACACAGATTTGTTACTGAGGGCCACAGAAACGTTACTTAGGGCCACAGAAACGTTACTTAGGGCCACAGAATCGTTACTTAGGGCCACAGAAACGTTACTTAGGGCCACAGAATTGTTACTTAGGGACAGACACAGAATTGTTATTGAGGGACACAGAATTGTTACTGAGGGCCACAGAACCGTTACTTAGGGCCACAGAAACGTTACTTAGGGCCCCAGAATTGTTACTTAGGGACAGACACAGAATTGTTACTGAGGGACACAGATTTGTTACTGAGGGCCACAGAAACGTTACTTAGGGCCACAGAAATGTTACTTAGGGCCACAGAATCGTTACTTAGGGCCACAGAAACGTTACTTAGGGCCACAGAAACGTTACTTAGGGCCACAGAAACGTTACTTAGGGCCACAGAATTGTTACTTAGGGACAGACACAGAATTGTTACTGAGGGCCACAGAATTGTTACTGAGGGCCACAGAACCGTTACTTAGGGCCACAGAAACGTTACTTAGGGCCACAGAATCGTTACTTAGGGCCACAGAAACGTTACTTAGGGCCACAGAATCGTTACTTAGGGCCACAGAAACGTTACTTAGGGCCACAGAAACGTTACTTAGGGCCACAGAATCGTTACTTAGGGCCACAGAAACGTTACTTAGGGCCACAGAAACGTTACTTAGGGCCACAGAATTGTTACTTAGGGACAGACACAGAATTGTTACTGAGGGACAAAGATTTGTTACTGAGGGCCACAGAAACTTTACTTAGAGCCACAGAATTGTTACTTAGGGACAGACACAGAATTGTTACTGAGGGACACAGAATTGTTACTGAGGGCCACAGAAACGTTACTTAGGGCCACAGAATTGTTACTCAGGGACAGACACAGAATTGTTACTGAGGGATACAGAATTGTTACTGAGGGACACAGAACCGTTACTTAGGGCCACAGAAACGTTACTTAGGGCCACAGAAACGTTACTTAGGGCCACAGAAACGTTACTTAGGGCTACAGAAACGTTACTTAGGGCCACAGAATCGTTACTTAGGGCCACAGAATCGTTACTTAGGGCCACAGAAACGTTACTTAGGGACACAGAAACGTTACTTAGGGACACAGAATTGTTACTTAGGGACACAGAATTGTTACTCAGGGACAGACACAGAATTGTTACTGAGGGCCACAGAACTGTTACTGAGGGCCACAGAAACGTTACTTAGGGCCACAGAAACGTTACTTAGGGCCACAGAAATGTTACTTAGGGCCACAGAATCGTTACTTAGGGCCACAGAAACGTTACTTAGGGCCACAGAAACGTTACTTAGGGCCACAGAATCGTTACTTAGGGCCACAGAAACGTTACTTAGGGCCACAGAAACGTTACTTAGGGCCACAGAAACGTTACTTAGGGACACAGAATTGTTACTCAGGGACAGACACAGAATTGTTACTCAGGGACAGACACAGAATTCTTACTCAGGGACACAGAATTGTTACTCAGGGACACAGAATTGTTACTGAGGGACACAGAATTGATACTGAGGGACACAGAATTGTTACTCAGGGACACAGAATTGTTACTGAGGGACACAGAATTGTTACTGAGGGACACAGAATTGTTACTCAGGGACAGACACAGAATTGTTAGTCAGGGACAGACACAGAATTGTTACTGAGGGACACAGAATTGTTACTGAGGGCCACAGAACTGTTACTTAGGGCCACAGAAACGTTACTCAGGGACACAGAATTGTTACTCAGGGACAGACACAGAATTGTTACTCAGGGACAGACACAGAATTGTTACTGAGGGACACAGAATTGTTACTGAGGGACACAGAATTGTTACTGAGGGCCACAGAACTGTTACTTAGGGCCACAGAAACGTTACTCAGGGACACAGAATTGTTTCTCAGGGACAGACACAGAATTGTTACTCAGGGACACAGAATCGTTTAATTAAAGAGTATGTCAGACAACATGCAGAGGAGTGGCAGAGGAGGCAATGTTTTAGGAGCGAGCAGACGTGGCAGCAGAGGAAGGGGTCGAGGCAGCACTATTCGCAGCCAGAGGCCAGTGCTCCCGGTGTCATCCAGTACAGTGAGGAAGAGCTAACAGAGGGCGGTCAGGAACAGGGGGAGACATCCGCCTCTTCAGCAGCCAGGCGAAGAAGTAGTGGCGAGGAGAGTGGCTCGGTAGCCGGTCTAGAGACAGGTCTGTCTCCTGACCCACACGCAGCCGAGGGGGCTAGTAGTGAGGCGGAGACCCTAATTGATGATGATGAGGCTGATCGCACTTGGCAGCCTCGTCGTCATCAGGCTATTGCTTCCGCATCATCAGGAGAAGAGGGTGGCAGCTTGGCAGCGAGCAAAACAGTCGGTGGGTTGTCTCCATCGCCACACTCTGCCATGTGCCACTTTCAGGTCTCCTCACACACTGCTGGTGTGTTCCATTTTTTGTCATAGGGTGCTGGCAGATTACGGGCCTCCCATAGCTGCTGCCAGGCCCCTAATCTGCCATGGGCCCCTGTACCGCCTCCTCATGCTGCTGCCAGGTCCACAGTGTCTCATGCCATGTGCCACTTTCAGGTCTCCTCACACTGCTGGTGTGTTCAATTTTTTGTCATAGGGTGCTGGCAGATTACGGGCCTCCCATAGCTGCTGCCAGGCCCCTAATCTGCCATGGGCCCCTATACCGCCTCCTCATGCTGCTGCGAAGTCCAGAGTCTCTCATGGGTCCCTGTACGGCCTCCCATTGCTGCTGTCTCCATCGCCACACTCTGCCATGTGCCACTTTCAGGTCTCCTCACACACTGCTGGTGTGTTCCATTTTTTGTCATAAGGTGCTGGCAGATTACGGGCCTCCCATAGCTGCTGCCAGGCCCGTAATCTTCCATGGGCCCCTGTACCACCTTTTCATGCTGCTGCCAGGTCCAGGCGAACATAGTCACACAGGGGAGGAACTTCTCAGTGTAATGAACAGAGAAATCGACAGATGGCTGTCTCCGCGCAAACTGAAAATCGGAACCATGTTGACCGACAACGGAAAGAACATGGTGTCTGCTCTGCGTCAAGGAAGGTTGTGCCATGCGCCATGCATGGCTCACGTGTTCAATCTGGTTGTCAAGCGGTTCCTAAAATCCACCATCACACTGCAAGACATCCTTAAAATGTCACGTAAACTTTGCATGCATTTCAGCCATTCCTACACCGCAAAGCACACCCTCCTTGAGCTGCAGCGGCAGAACGGAATTCCACAGCATCGCCTGATCTGCGACGTTGCAACAAGGTGGAATTCAACCCTACACATGTTAGACCGCCTTTACGAACAGCGAAAGGCCATCACCGATTTCCTGATGTTACAAGCGGATAAAGGTACTCCCCTGTGTAACTTCGATGTCAGCCATTGGCAGCTCATGCGTGACACCTGCCGCTTGCTCAGGCCCTTTGAGGAGGCCACGCTATTCGTGAGTCGGCAGGACTATGGGATGAACGACGTCATTCCTCTGTTGCACGTCCTGGAACAAATGCTGTTAACAATGGCTGGTCAGGGTGCGGCAGACGTGGCGCACAGATCTCAACGCCACATGACCCCTGTGGGGGCAGGACAGGAAGAAGAGGAGGAGGTAGAGGAGGACATTTGTGCTCAGGAATTATTGAGTGAAATGGGTGGTTTTTCCACTCAGCGGACAGGAGTGGAGGAGCAGGAGCATCTGGTAGAGGAGGAGGAGGAGGAGACAGAGGACCCAGATGCACCGTGGCAGTATGCTGTGGAGATGGAGGCAGGGAGTCCCTCGCATTCCTTGGCACAAATGGCCCATAGCATGCTCGGTTGCTTGCGTAGCGACAGCCGAATAATAACCATCAGACAGAGGGATGACTTTTGGCTGTCCACCTTGTTGGACCCTCGCTACCGTTCAAAAATGGTGGCCTTTTTCACACCTGCTGAGAGGGAGGCCAAAATAACGTACTATAAAAACCACCTATGTAGTCAGTTGGTCTCTGCTTTTCTGCGCCAACGTCCATCCTCAGACACTGTGGGCCCTGTGCGCTCGCGTTCCGCTGCCATGGCAGCAAAGGAGGGGTGGGGTGGTAGGAGCAGTGGCAGCACCACCAGCAGCGGCTGCCTCAGTCTGCAGTCGATGATGAGTAGCTTTCTTCACCAGCGCAGTGAGGAAACTACTAACCAGCCGCAGCAGCAGCAGCAGCATCAGGTGGACCTGGAGCAGGACCTCAAACAACAGGCTTGGGCCTACTTGGACAGCACCCTGCCAACCGAGGTAGACAATCCCCTTGACTACTGGGCAACGAAACTTGACCTTTGGCCCCAACTAGCTGAATTTGCCCTTAAAAGGCTGTCATGCCCGGCCAGTAGCGTGGCATCGGAGCGCGTGTTTAGTGCGGCAGGAGGTATTGTAACTCCGCGGAGGACACGACTGTCCACCCAAAGTGTGGAGAGACTCACGTTTGTGAAAATGAATCTGGCGTGGATTAGTCTGGATTTCAAACCACCAGTTCCTGACACAACTGACTAAATCCGCCATGAATCATGCCCCAAACATGTGCCACTTTCAGGTCTCCTCACACTGCTGGTGTGTTCCATTTTTTGTCATAGGGTGCTGGCAGATTACGGGCCTCCCATAGCTGCTGCCAGGCCCCTAATCTGCCATGGGCCCCTGTACCGCCTCCTCATGCTGCTGCCAGGTCCACAGTGTCTCATGCCATGTGCCACTTTCAGATCTCCTCACACTGCTGGTGTGTTCCATTTTTTGTCATAGGGTGCTGGCAGATTACGGGCCTCCCATAGCTGCTGCCAGGCCCCTAATCTGCCATGGGCCCCTGTACCGCCTCCTCATGCTGCTGCCAGGTCCACAGTGTCTCATGCCATGTGCCACTTTTAGGTCTCCTCACACTGCTGGTGTGTTCCATTTTTTGTCATAGGGTGCTGGCAGATTACGGGCCTCCTACAGCTGCTGCCAGGCCCCTAATCTGCCATGGGCCCCTATACCGCCTCCTCATGCTGCTGCCAGGTCCAGAGTCTCTCATGGGTCCCTGTACGGCCTCCCATTGCTGCTGTCTCCATCGCCACACTCTGCCATGTGCCACTTTCAGGTCTCCTCACACTGCTGGTGTGTTCCATTTTTTGTCATAGGGTGCTGGCAGATTACGGGCCTCCCATAGCTGCTGCCAGGCCCCTAATCTGCCATGGGCCCCTGTACCGCCTCCTCATGCTGCTGCCAGGTCCACAGTGTCTCATGCCATGTGCCACTTTCAGGTCTCCTCACACTGCTGGTGTGTTCCATTTTTTGTCATAGGGTGCTGGCAGATTACGAGCCTCCTATAGCTGCTGCCAGGCCCCTAATCTGCCATGGGCCCCTATACCGCCTCCTCATGCTGCTGCCAGGTCCAGAGTCTCTCATGGGTCCCTGTACGGCCTCCCATTGCTGCTGTCTCCATCGCCACACTCTGCCATGTGCCACTTTCAGGTCTCCTCACACTGCTGGTGTGTTCCATTTTTTGTCATAGGGTGCTGGCAGATTACGGGCCTCCCATAGCTGCTGCCAGGCCCCTAATCTGCCATGGGCCCCTATACCGCCTCCTCATGCTGCTGCCAAGTCCAGAGTCTCTCATGGGTCCCTGTACGGCCTCCCATTGCTGCTGTCTCCATCGCCACACTCTGCCATGTGCCACTTTCAGGTCTCCTCACACTGCTGGTGTGTTCCATTTTTTGTCATAGGGTGCTGGCAGATTACGGGCCTCCCATAGCTGCTGCCAGGCCCCTAATCTGCCATGCGCCCCTGTACCGCCTCCTCATGCTGCTGCCAGGTCCACAGTGTCTCATGCCATGTGCCACTTTCAGGTCTCCTCACACTGCTGGTGTGTTCCATTTTTTGTCATAGGGTGCTGGCAGATTACGGGCCTCCCATAGCTGCTGCCAGGCCCCTAATCTGCCATGGGCCCCTATACCGCCTCCTCATGCTGCTGCCAGGTCCAGAGTCTCTCATGGGTCCCTGTACGGCCTCCCATTGCTGCTGTCTCCATCGCCACACTCTGCCATGTGCCACTTTCAGGTCTCCTCACACACTGCTGGTGTGTTCAATTTTTTGACATAGGGTGCTGGCAGATTACGGGCCTCCCATAGCTGCTGCCAGGCCCCTAATCTGCCATGGGCCCCTGTACCGCCTCCTCATGCTGCTGCCAGGTCCACAGTGTCTCATGCCATGTGCCACTTTTAGGTCTCCTCACACTGCTGGTGTGTTCAATTTTTTGACACAGGGTGCTGGCAGATTACGGGCCTCCCATAGCTGCTGCCAGGCCCCTAATCTGCCATGGGCCCCTATACCGCCTCCTCATGCTGCTGCCAAGTCCAGAGTCTCTCATGGGTCCCTGTACGGCGTCCCATTGCTGCTGTCTCCATCGCCACACTCTGCCATGTGCCACTTTCAGGTCTCCTCACACACTGCTGGTGTGTTAAATTTTTTGACATAGGGTGCTGGCAGATTACGGGCCTCCCATTGCTGCTGCCAGGCCCCTAATCTGCCATGGGCCCCTGTACCGCCTCCTCATGCTGCTGCCAGGTCCACAGTGTCTCATGCCATGTGCCACTTTCAGGTCTCCTCACACTGCTGGTGTGTTCCATTTTTTGTCATAGGGTGCTGGCAGATTACGGGCCTCCCATAGCTGCTGCCAGGCCCCTAATTTGCCATGGGCCCCTGTACCGCCTCCTCATGCTGCTGCCAGGTCCACAGTGTCTCATGCCATGTGCCACTTTCAGGTCTCACACTGCTGGTGTGTTCCATTTTTTGTCATAGGGTGCTGGCAGATTACGGGCCTCCTATAGCTGCTGCCAGGCCCCTAATCTGCCATGGGCCCCTATACCGCCTCCTCATGCTGCTGCCAAGTCCAGAGTCTCTCATGGGTCCCTGTACGGCCTCCCATTGCTGCTGTCTCCATCGCCACACTCTGCCATGTGCCACTTTCATGTCTCCTCACACTGCTGGTGTGTTCCATTTTTTGTCATAGGGTGCTGGCAGATTACGGGCCTCCCATAGCTTCTGCCAGGCCCCTAATCTGCCATGGGCCCCTATACCGCCTCCTCATGCTGCTGCCAAGTCCAGAGTCTCTCATGGGTCCCTGTACGGCCTCCCATTGCTGCTGTCTCCATCGCCACACTCTGCCATGTGCCACTTTCAGGTCTCCTCACACTGCTGGTGTGTTCCATTTTTTGTCATAGGGTGCTGGCAGATTACGGGCCTCCCATAGCTGCTGCCAGGCCCCTAATCTGCCATGGGCCCCTATACCGCCTCCTCATGCTGCTGCCAAGTCCAGAGTCTCTCATGGGTCCCTGTACGGCCTCCCATTGCTGCTGTCTCCATCGCCACACTCTGCCATGTGCCACTTTCAGGTCTCCTCACACTGCTGGTGTGTTCCATTTTTTGTCATAGGGTGCTGGCAGATTACGGGCCTCCCATAGCTGCTGCCAGGCCCCTAATCTGCCATGGGCCCCTGTACCGCCTCCTCATGCTGCTGCCAGGTCCACAGTGTCTCATGCCATGTGCCACTTTCAGGTCTCCTCACACTGCTGGTGTGTTCAATTTTTTGTCATAGGGTGCTGGCAGATTACGGGCCTCCCATAGCTGCTGCCAGGCCCCTAATCTGCCATGGGCCCCTATACCGCCTCCTCATGCTGCTGCCAAGTCCAGAGTCTCTCATGGGTCCCTGTACGGCCTCCCATTGCTGCTGTCTCCATCGCCACACTCTGCCATGTGCCACTTTCAGGTCTCCTCACACACTGCTGGTGTGTTCAATTTTTTGACATAGGGTGCTGGCAGATTACGGGCCTCCCATAGCTGCTGCCAGGCCCCTAATCTGCCATGGGCCCCTGTACTGCCTCCTCATGCTGCTGCCAGGTCCACAGTGTCTCATGCCATGTGCCACTTTCAGGTCTCCTCACACTGCTGGTGTGTTCCATTTTTTGTCATAGGGTGCTGGCAGATTACGGGCCTCCTATAGCTGCTGCCAGGCCCCTAATCTGCCATGGGCCCCTATACCGCCTCCTCATGCTGCTGCCAGGTCCAGAGTCTCTCATGGGTCCCTGTACGGCCTCCCATTGCTGCTGTCTCCATCGCCACACTCTGCCATGTGCCACTTTCAGGTCTCCTCACACTGCTGGTGTGTTCCATTTTTTGTCATAGGGTGCTGGCAGATTACGGGCCTCCCATAGCTGCTGCCAGGCCCCTAATCTGCCATGGGCCCCTGTACCGCCTCCTCATGCTGCTGCCAGGTCCAGAGTCTCTCATGGGTCCCTGTACGGCCTCCCATTGCTGCTGTCTCCATCGCCACACTCTGCCATGTGCCACTTTCAGGTCTCCTCACACTGCTGGTGTGTTCCATTTTTTGTCATAGGGTGCTGGCAGATTACGGGCCTCCCATAGCTGCTGCCAGGCCCCTAATCTGCCATGGGCCCCTGTACCGCCTCCTCATGCTGCTGCCAGGTCCACAGTGTCTCATGCCATGTGCCACTTTCAGGTCACCTCACACTGCTGGTGTGTTCCATTTTTTGTCATAGGGTGCTGGCAGATTACGGGCCTCCTATAGCTGCTGCCAGGCCCCTAATCTTCCATGGGCCCCTATACCGCCTCCTCATGCTGCTGCCAGGTCCAGAGTCTCTCATGGGTCCCTGTACGGCCTCCCATTGCTGCTGTCTCTATCGCCACACTCTGCCATGTGCCACTTTCACACTGCTGGTGTGTTCCATTTTTTGTCATAGGGTGCTGGCAGATTACGGGCCTCCCATAGCTGCTGCCAGGCCCCTAATCTGCCATGGGCCCCTGTACCGCCTCCTCATGCTGCTGCCAGGTCCACAGTGTCTCATGCCATGTGCCACTTTCAGGTCTCCTCACACTGCTGGTGTGTTCCATTTTTTGTCATAGGGTGCTGGCAGATTACGGGCCTCCTATAGCTGCTGCCAGGCCCCTAATCTGCCATGGGCCCCTATACCGCCTCCTCATGCTGCTGCCAAGTCCAGAGTCTCTCATGGGTCCCTCTATGGCCTCCCATTGCTGCTGTCTCCATCGCCACACTCTGCCATGTGCCACTTTCAGGTCTCCTCACACTGCTGGTGTGTTCCATTTTTTGTCATAGGGTGCTGGCAGATTACGGGCCTCCCATAGCTGCTGCCAGGCCCCTAATCTGCCATGGGCCCCTATACCGCCTCCTCATGCTGCTGCCAAGTCCAGAGTCTCTCATGGGTCCCTGTACGGCCTCCCATTGCTGCTGTCTCCATCGCCACACTCTGCCATGTGCCACTTTCAGGTCTCCTCACACTGCTGGTGTGTTCCATTTTTTGTCATAGGGTGCTGGCAGATTACGGGCCTCCCATAGCTGCTGCCAGGCCCCTAATCTGCCATGGGCCCCTATACCGCCTCCTCATGCTGCTGCCAGGTCCATAGTCTCTCATGGGTCCCTGTACGGCCTCCCATTGCTGCTGTCTCCATCGCCACACTCTTCCATGTGCCACTTTCAGATCTCCTCACACTGCTGGTGTGTTACATTTTTTGTCATAGGGTGCTGGCAGATTACGGGCCTCCCATTGCTGCTGCCAGGCCCGTAATCTGCCATGGGCCCCCGTACCGACTCCTCATGCTGTGACGTTGCAACAAGGTGGAATTCAACCCTACATATGTTAGACCGCCTTTACGAACAGCGAAAGGCCATCACAGATTTCCTGATGTTAAAAGCGGATAAAGGTACTCCCTGTGTAACTTAGATGTCAGCCATTGGCAGCTCATGCGTGACACCTGCGCTTGCTCAGGCCCTTTGAGGAGGCCACGCTATTCGTGAGTCGGCAGGACTATGGGATGAACTACGTCATTCCTCTGTTGCACGTCCTGGAACAAATGCTGTTAACAATGGCTGGTCAGGGTGCGGTAGACGTGGCGCACAGATCTCAACGCCACATGACCCCTGTGGGGGCAGGACAGGAAGAAGAGGAGGAGGTAGAGGAGGACATTGGTGCTCAGGAATTATTGAGTGAAATGGGTGGTTTTTCCACTCAGCGGACAGGAGTGGAGGAGCAGGAGCATCTGGTAGAGGAGGAGGAGACAGAGGACCCAGACGCACCGTGGCAGTATGCTGTGGAGATGGAGGCAGGGAGTCCCTCGCATTCCTTGGCACAAATGGCCCATAGCATGCTCGGTTGCTTGCGTAGCGACAGCCGAATAATAACCATCAGACAGAGGGATGACTTTTGGCTGTCCACCTTGTTGGACCCTCGCTACCGTTCAAAAATGGTGGCCTTTTTCACACCTGCTGAGAGGGAGGCCAAAATAACGTACTATAAAAACCACCTATGTAGTCAGTTGGTCTCTGCCTTTGTGCGCCAACGTCCATCCTCAGACACTGTGGGCCATGTGCGCTCGCGTTCCGCTGCCATGGCAGCAGGGGAGGGGTGGGGTGGTAGGAGCAGTGGCAGCTCCACCAGCAGCAGCTGCCTCAGTCTGCAGTCGATGATGAGTAGCTTTCTTCACCAGCGCAGTGAGGAAACTACTAACCAGCCGCAGCAGCAGCAGCATCAGGTGGACCTGGAGCAGGACCTCAAACAACAGGCTTAGGCCTACTTGGACAGCACCCTGCCAACCGAGGTAGACAATCCCCTTGACTACTGGGCAACGAAACTTGACCTTTGGCCCCAACTAGCTGAATTTGCCCTTGAAAGGCTGTCATGCCCGGCCAGTAGCGTGGCATCGGAGCGTGTGTTTAGTGCGGCAGGAGGTATTGTAACTCCGCGGAGGACACGACTGTCCACCCAAAGTGTGGAGAGACTCACGTTTGTGAAAATGAATCAGGCGTGGATTAGTCTGGATTTCAAACCACCAGTTCCTGACACAACTGACTAAATCCGCCATGAATCATGCCCCAAACATGTGCCACTTTCAGGTCTCCTCACACTGCTGGTGTGTTCCATTTTTTGTCATAGGGTGCTGGCAGATTACGGGCCTCCCATAGCTGCTGCCAGGCCCCTAATCTGCCATGGGCCCCTATACCGCCTCCTCATGCTGCTGCCAAGTCCAGAGTCTCTCATGGGTCCCTGTACGGCCTCCCATTGCTGCTGTCTCCATCGCCACACTCTGCCATGTGCCACTTTCAGGTCTCCTCACACTGCTGGTGTGTTCCATTTTTTGTCATAGGGTGCTGGCAGATTACGGGCCTCCCATAGCTGCTGCCAGGCCCCTAATCTGCCATGGGCCCCTATACCGCCTCCTCATGCTGCTGCCAGGTCCAGAGTCTCTCATGGGTCCCTGTACGGCCTCCCATTGCTGCTGTCTCCATCGCCACACTCTGCCATGTGCCACTTTCAGGTCTCCTCACACTGCTGGTGTGTTCCATTTTTTGTCATAGGGTGCTGGCAGATTACGGGCCTCCCATAGCTGCTGCCAGGCCCCTAATCTGCCATGGGCCCCCGTACCGACTCCTCATGCTGCTGCCAGGCCCGTAATCTGTCATGGGCCCCTGTTGTCGCTTGTTGGCATATTCCGCTCGTTCAGATGCTCCTTCTCCTGCTACTCCTCTTCACGGATTCCGTCAGCAGTCTTTCTTGGAATCCGTTTCCAAGAGACAACAGTTTGCGAGTACGCACCCGACGGTGCAGAAGCTGAACGTCCTCCTGTCCAAGTTGCTGCTGCCAGGCTCGTAATCTGTCATGCGCCCCTGTACCGCCTCCTCATGCTGCTGCCAGGTCCAGAGTGTGTCATGGGCCCCCGTACCGACTCCTCATGCTGCTGCCAGGCCCGTAATCTGTCATGGGCCCCTGTACCGCCTCCTCATGCTGCTGCCAGGTCCAGAGTGTGTCATGGGTCCCTGTACGGCCTCCCATTGCTGCTGCCAGGCCCGTAATCTGCCATGGGCCCCCGTACTAACTCCTCATGCTGCTGCCAGGCCCGTAATCTGTCATGGGCCCCTGTACCGCCTCCTCATGCTGCTGCCAGGTCCAGAGTGTGTCATGGGTCCCTGTACGGCCTCCCATTGCTGCTGTCTCCATCGCCACACTCTGCCATGTGCCACTTTCAGGTCTCCTCACACTGCTGGTGGTTTCCATTTTTGTCATAGGGTGCTGTATGGCCTCCCATTGCTGCTGCCTCCACCGCCACACTGTGGCTCCACACTCTGGTTTTGGCCCCGTGACTGCCCAAATGAGTGAAGTGTGCGGTGATTCTAAGATCGACGGCACTCATCTGCATGTCATACTGACTGACAGTATTATTTCTCTTCCCCAGCAGACTCCAAGGGCATTTAAATTAAAGGTACAGTGTTCTGCACTAATATAAAGGCTCTCTGAAGCCTAGAAACACCCTTTTATAAGTTAAATTCGAAGCGAATATATTCGACTCGAATCGAAATTTTTCCACGAATTCGCCGAATCAGTCGAATCGAATTTTTGAATACTTCGCTCATCTCTAATTACAATATGTAGGAAGAACTAAAAGGAATTTAGGTACCAGATTAAAAGAACATGTGGTTAATATAATAAAAGGAAAAAAAGGACCATAATGTATCACGACATTTTAAGGAATTTCATAACTCTGACCCTAGGGGAATAAAGGTTTGTGGTATAGATACGGTGGACTCCCATTGGAGGGGAAGTAATAGGGTAAAAGGCATTTCACAAAATGAGACCTATTGGATTTTTAAATTAAACACTTTGAAGCCTAATGGTTTAAATATCGAATTGGATTTGAACTGTTTTATTTCGGATTTTTAATTTTAATATATATTTTATTAATATTTTAGATTCATTTGGTATTATATTTATCTTATAGGAAATTATTATATAAAAAATTCTTTAAGTATTGAGAGGAGTTTGTATGGATTCACGAATAACGTGGATATATGAAGGTAATATAATAAAAGATTATAATTTTATAATTTTTTAATTATGATGGTAATGTAATGAATGATTTTATATTTATTTTAGAGTATTATTATAGATTTAAAAAATTATTAAGTGTTAAGATATGTGTCTGGATGTATGGGTAAAGATGGTAGAGGTATATACATTTTGATGATGTATTCAAATATTGGTAGTATAATCACATTGGGATTTGATAGAAAATATGAGAGATGTAAGGTATTTTAATCAGTATAGGGGTTGTTCTGTTTATTGACCAGCAGAGGGAGTATTGTGTATCTCTTAGGGGGATGTTATATATGGATATGTATATACACATAGGGAGATATATACACTGAATTTTAATGATATTTATAGGAATGTTCTAGACTGGAAGGTAGGGAAAATATATGAGTAAGGAGTATATATATGTATATCGGTATAGTATGTTAAGATGGAGTTATTTGTATGCTGATATTTTAAATTTTATTTTATATATGGGACATTGTATAGTATGCTTTGTATTGTGGATGATAATACAGAGGTACAGGATTTGGATGAGATCGATAAATGGCTATGAGATGAAGTAAGGTGCAAAGTGGACAGGTGTGGGCGGCGTTTTACAGCTTCCAAGATGGCGGTTTTGAAGTGCCTTCAGTGGAGGAAGGGCGGTATATAAGGAGTCGATGCACAGACGTCATTACCGTTCTGAAAAAGTCATAGGAAGTGACGAAACGCGTCAGAGACACGTGACGTCAGACGCATCGCGTCAGAGACACGTGACGTCAGACGCATCAACGTTAACTGGAAGTGCGATCGCGGCCATCTTGGAAGTGGGAACATGTGGCCAGTGTTCCCTAACTTGCCTACACTTGTATTCCTGTGAGGAGGAGCTGCTTCATCCAAATTTATATGTAAGTTGCTATAATAAAGGATGTTATCTTTGGATTCACTGTTGTGATGGCTGATTTTCTTATGAGGAAAATGGAAGATAAACCCTGAGACTGGATGTGACCCTAATGACAAGAAGTCAACCCGGATTTGTGTTATGCCCTGTCATTTTTCTTATAGGGTAATTATCCATCAGTACACGAGTTGGAGAGTGTTGGTTTGGGTTTAAAGGTGTTCACTGAGGAATATAGAGTGTGGTGATACACTCCTGCATTATTATATGTTGTTTTTTCACAGTTTGTGCAATAGACACGTTGTGTGAGTGTTTTTACTTATATATTTTGGTACACAAAGGAATATTTGTTTGTGTGTAGAGATTAGTACACGGAGTGAACACACATATATATATATATATATATATATATTTTTTTTTTTTTTTGCATGTTGCACATTGAGTGGCACGTGTGTATTTATTATTTAAGGTATGACACTATGTTAAGTTTTTGTTTTTTGAGGTATATTGCCATCAGGATTTGCGGGTATTGAGAAAAAGACTTGCTGTTGGAAAAGAAAAGAAAGAAAAAAGACGATTTTGGACAATTGTTTACACCTGTGGGGTTTATTTGTTTTGGACATTTGTTGGTTCAATTTTTGATTGTGATGTTTGATTGTTAGATAAAGAGAAAAGTTTATAATTTTTATTTGTTCAGCCTTCAAGGGTGGAGGTGGATCACTTTTCTGGGATATTACACGGGATTTTGTGCTGTGTATTTTAATATATGACCACCAAAAGAAAGCTCTATTTGTGTGAAAAAAAGAACATTTCATTTATGTACTGTATTGCATGACCATGCAATTGTCTGTTAAACTAGTGCAGCGCTGTATAGCAAAAAAATTTCAATATCTATACCAAAAACATGTAGCAGAATACATTTTGGCCTAAATTTATAACTAACTTTGAGTTTACTATATATTTTTTATACCCAAAAGTAAATAATATACATTTTTTCTTCAAATATCCTCTGGAGATCAAGTGGTTAATTTCCAAACATCAGTGTGTAAATCCACAGTTTTGCATGGTAGGAAGTCTATTTTCAAGTAAAGGTTAGATATTGTGCTGCAGTTACATTGCTTTTAGCTAATACTGTTTAATAATGAAAAACCTAATGATGTGTTTGTAATGTGTTTTCCTCTAAGTGTTTCCTTCATTTGGGTGGTTTGAATAAATAGTTTCCTTAGCCCAGATTGAACATTCTTTCCATACCTGTGATAGGGAATGTGTGCATTGTGTGTTGACTATGTCAATGGCTCGGAAACAGGGAAGCATGTACTCTAGGTCTTTGTTGACCTGGCTGGAGATATAGGGATATATGCCAATTTCTACAACTGCAGTAATGAGGAAGGAAGAGGCTCTGTGAGAGACAAAGGAGTGTGATCCAATACTTAATTTAACAGAGAAAACATTTCTGTGCCAAGTAGGGAGAAAATATGCCTGTACACCAGTCTTCTCAATACAGATTTTAAAGATGATCTAAACCAAAATACTAAAAATGTCATGTATTGCAGCTTGCAAGCCCTTACATCTGATGGCTATATTAGTTTTCTTTTGTCAAGTTTTTTTTAAATTTATTTTCACCCATTGATTCGGCTAGTAATCCCAACAAGACAATATTAATTTACCATATGGAACAAATATAAACTTGTTTTTGAGTTTAAAGCGACCTTGGCAATTACAGCTAACACTTCCCTTAAAATAAAAAGCTATTATATTCACTTCTCCAGCATCTGGTATCTCCTGCCTTCGCTCCATTCCAGCGTTGCAGCCTCCATCAGACTTTTCAGCATTTGACACTTCTATTGGGGTATTTGATGCCTGTGTCACCCACCATGTTATCCTCCTACTCCAAACATGTCACCATGTCATCCTTCTACTCTCCATAGACTGCGGACACAGTACAGGAGATGACCAGAGACTGCGGACATACTACAGGAGATGACCAGAGACTGCGGACACAGTACAGGAGATGACCAGAGACTGCGGACACAGTACAGGAGATGACCAGAGACTGCGGACAAAGTACAGGAGATGACCAGAGACTGCGGACACAGTACAGGAGATGACCAGAGACTGCGGACAAAGTACAGGAGATGACCAGAGACTGCGGACACAGTACAGGAGATGACCAGAGATTGCGGACACAGTACAGGAGATGACCAGAGACTGCGGACAAAGTACAGGAGATGACCAGAGACTGCGGACACACTACAGGAGATGACCAGAGACTGCGGACACACTACAGGGGATGACCAGAGACTGCAGACAGTACAGGAGATGACAGAGACTGCAGACACAGTACAGGAGATGACCAGAGACTGCGGACACAGTACAGGAGATGACCAGAGACTGCGGACACAGTACAGGAGATGACCAGAGACTGCGGAAATACTACAGGAGATGACCAGAGACTGCGGACATACTACAAGAGATGACCAGAGACTGCGGAAACAGTACAGGAGATGACCAGAGACTGCGGACACAGTACAGGAGAAGACCAGAGACTGCGGACACAGTACAGGAGAAGACCAGAGACTGCGGACACAGTACAGGAATACAGGAGCTTGATTGGCATTTGCCATTGAACACCAGAATTTGCAGGTCTGCCACTGGCTCCCTGTGCTTTTCACAGATGAGAGCAGGTTCACCCTGAGCACATATGACAGACGTGAAAGGGAGACGGCGGACATAGTACAGGAGATGACCAGAGACGGCAGACATACTATGGGAGATGACCAGAGACTGCGGACATACTACAGGAGATGACCAGAGACTGCAGACACACTACAGGAGATGACCAGAGACTGCGGAAATACTACAGGAGATGACCAGAGACTGCGGACATACTACAGGAGATGACCACAGACTGCGGACACAGTACAGGAGAAGACCAGAGACTGCGGACACAGTACAGGAGAAGACCAGAGACTGCGGACACAGTACAGGAATACAGGAGCTTGATTGGCATTTGCCATTGAACACCAGAATTTGCAGGTCTGCCACTGGCTCCCTGTGCTTTTCACATATGAGAACGTGTTCACCCTGAGCACATATGACAGATGTGAAAGGGTCTGGAGAAGCCGTGGAGAATGCTATGCTTCCTGAAACATTGTTCAGCATGACCGTTTTGGTGGTGGGTCAGTGAAGGTTTTGGGAGACATATCCATAGAGGGACGCAAAGACCTATACAGGCTAGACCAGCAATGGGCAAACTACGGCCCGCGGGCCGTATACGGCCCGAAGGACCTTTTAATCCGGCCTGCGGAGCTAGGCTCCCGCTAGGCTCCTCTCACAGTCCGCCCTGAAGACCGGTGTAGCATGAAAATCTGTCTCCTATGAGGATCTGTCCCCCTCGACGTATCTGCGCATGTGCCGGAGATCGCCGATCGGCTGTTAATGCCTGAAACTGGCACATGCGCAGATACGTCGAGGGGGACAGATCCTCATAGGAGACAGATTTTCATGCTACACCGGAACGGCACGGGAACACGGCGAGAGGAACGCGCGGAGCAAAGGTAAGTGAATTGACACAGGGGGGACTTGGGGACTTAATATGGGGAATGAATTACTATAGGGGGGATGAATTACTATAGGGGGGGATGAATTACTATGGGGGATGAATTACTATATGGGGGATGAATTACTATATGGGGGATGAATTACTATGGGGGATGAATTACTATATGAGGGATTAATTACTATATGGGGGATGAATTACTATATGGGGGATGAATTACTATGGGGGATGAATTACTATATGGGGGATGAATTACTATGGGGGATGAATTACTATATGGGGGATTAATTACTATGCTTACTATGGGGGAATATTACTATACTTACTATGGATGACACATACACATCATTCATCTACTATTGGTCCGGCCCCCGGGTCCAATATATGAACCCATTGCGGCCCTCAAGTCAAAAAGTTTGCCCACCCCTGGGCTAGACAATGGCACCTTGACTACCATTAGGTATCGGAATGAAATCCTTGGACCCATTGTCAGACCCTACGTTGGGGCAGTGGGTCCTGGGTTCCTCTTGGTGCATGACAATGCCGGCCTCATGTGGCGAGAGTATGCAGCAGTTCCTGGAGGATGAAGGAATTGATACCATTGACTGGCCCCCTTGCTCGCCTGACCTAAATCCAGTAGAACACCTCTGGGATATCATGTTTTAGTCCATCCGACTCCACCAGGTTGCACCTCAGACTGTCCAGGAGCTCAGTGATACCTTGGTCCAGATCTGGGAGGAAATACCCCAGGACACCATCCGTCGTCTCATTAGGAGCATGCCCCAACGTTGTCAGGCATGCATACAAGCACATGGGGGCCATACAAACTACTGTGTACCATTTTGAGTTGCTGCAATGAAATTTCAGCAAAATGGACTGGCCTGCTGCATCATTTTTTCACTTTGATTTTCAAAGTGTTTTTGAATTCAGTCCTCTGTAGGTTGATAATTTTCATTTCCATCAAACGATGGGGCATCCTTACATTCCTAACACATTACCCAGTACATATCAGTATAGATATCCAAAATTATATTTTTCTCCATTGAAATCTAATGTGGTTTCAAAGTGTTCCTTTAATTTTTTTGAGCAGTGTATTTGAATGGGGATCCTAGAATGCAATCTTTACATAGTGGAAGATATTAATATTAGTATAAAACTGTGTAAGGGAGGGCCTGATACAGTCATAAAATGTGGTGACCTCCCAGCCACCACCCCTTAAACCGGATAATTGGACAGATGGTCTCTGGCAACACCCCTTTGATACAACAGGAAAGGAACATGTCAGGACCCTCTGATACCTCTCTCTTTACTATGAAAGTCGATAACACCTTGTTTATTGACTGAACTCTGCTAAAACCTGCAAGTATTCTCCATTTTCAACTCCTTTTTATTTTTCTGTTCCTTTATGGTTTGTTTATTTCATTGTAGCATCTTTTTTCTGTAAATATTTTATTTACATCATTTTGACCTTTTGATCAGTAAACCCTGTTTTGAAAGTGTTAAACTGTCCCTAAAGCTTTTAATGCAAACTTAAAGAATCCTTTTCTCCTGAAGAATGCTACTGTATATGGTAAATCTCTGAATATACCTGTCTGTGGTGACAGTGTGTGGTGTTAGACGTTTATGCAAAAATCATTTTTTGTTATTGCTAAGATTATGAGTTCCCCCTCTCCGTAAAAAGGGGGTGGTGGTAGCTTAAAGAGTTAATTGCATATATAACTTAACCCAGTGAAAATCGCTCTCAGGCTGTGTTCCTAATTTTCAGGAACACAGAAGAGAATACGAGGATGATGACTTCCCACGTTTGAGATATCACTCTGATTACAACCAGACTAGACAGTCTGAACATTCTCATTTTTTTGGGGGGGGGGGGAGAACACGGAAAAGAAGCATAAGAACAGAGGGGGAAAGAGGGTCAATAGACCCCAAAAAAAGAAGGGTATAACAGGAATCAGCATTTTTATTCTCAGCCGTACAGAATTATCCCCTAATGAGATTGCTTTATTGAATAAGGGACTGAAATTTGCCTCTAAGGAGAAACTAAATAAGTTATATAGATGTTCACAAATTTGTTAGACAAATATCTCTGAAGAGATACTTTGCTACCAATCCCATTACATATACCAGTTCACCCAATAATACGAAGACCTCTAACTTTAGGACCGCCTCCCTATATAACCCCCCCTCACAATCTCACTCCCATGTTAATGTGTTTAGAGATATGGTCATTAGGGATCTAGAATCTGTGAGGGTCAGATACCCTAATGACCAGCAGTCCATTGAAATCAGTACTAAATCCCTTCTCGAGAAAAAGGATCTGGTAATCAGACCAGCTGATAAGGGAGGAGGGGTGGTTATTTTAAATAAGTCGGACTATATGTCCGAGGTCCACAAAATTCTGGATGATAAGGAAACCTATTCCATCCTTCCTAAAAACTCTTTGTTCCCCTATAAACGTGCTCTAAAGGCTATTATTAAGAAAGGATTGATGACCAGCTTATAAACAAGAAAGAAAGATTTTATGTGCCCCATAGCTCCCAGGCTACCTGTTTTATACTGCTTACCAAAAATTAATAAAAACCCTATACAACCCCTGGGTAGGCCCATTGTTAGTGGGATAGGGACCCTGTGTTTGAGAATAGGGGAATATACAGACTATTTCTTACAACCCTTAGTATCGACTACACCTGCATATCTTAAGGACACAAAACAGGTACTTAATGACATCAGAGGGGTCCCTGTTGAACTTACCACTTTTCTTGTTACGGCTGACGTAGCATCCCTATATAGTAACATTGGGCATCAGGATGGTATGACGGCTGCTAGTTTTTACCTGGATGAGGCTAATAACATCTAAAGGTAAGTACAAAAATCTTATTTTCTTTATCGTTTATTGAGGAACTCAGGAACGTAATAATTCTTAGACATTTGGGCATCCAAAAGCAGTTTAACTTAGGGGTGGGTACCAGTAACTAAGAGATCCAGTGGTCGTGGAAACCTTTACTACAAGGAGTATCTGAATGAGTTAATGCCTAATGACGGTTAGCTAATAAGAGGTGAGGCAAATATGGAAATTGCCACGACCAAAGAAAGGACACAGTGGATCAACCTGGAGATCCAGACCAGCAAAGGTAATTACCACTAAGGGTAAACTATTAGTGGAAAGAATGGTGAACCTCAGCTAGCAATGTGGAGGACAATCAATCGTGCACCATAGCAAGACACCTGAACAAGGGAAAAAATTAGACCAGCAGCTAAAGTGGTCAACTAAAATGGATATTTACTAGGGTCATGGTCAAAGCTTAGGATGCCTAACCCTGAACTGTACGAAGAGAAAAGCTGAACAGACATATATGTTAAGACAACAAGTAGAGAAATTATGAATGATGAAGTGGAACATCAACAACCCTTGACTTTAGAGAGACCAATCAATCTACAGTATTTGAGGGGCAGATACAAGTTGTATAGGTTGCATGTACAGGAGCCAGAGAGCATGTAGCAATTACATAAAAATATCTAGTGGGTGTCCTTTTGGGCCTATTTTCAAATTAGGCACTTTCTTAACACTCCTCTGGGCCGTTCTCCCTATCTCTAAAAATCTCTGTACTTTAAATCCTTAGCCATACACATGGTCACAAATCGTACTCTGACCATAGCAGAATGATTTCAGTGAATCAACAAATAATGGACATGGAGGAATTGATTCCCATCTCACAGAATAGGGTCTCCCATTTTCAGAAGATATGAGCATGCTAGCTCCATTATCACACTGCTGTCTATCTGCGTATGCTGACTTGCTTTGGCAGGATGGGCTATTCTAAAACACGTTAGCTAGAGCCCAGTGTGAGTTCTTTGGTGGGACTCTCACTCCAACTATTTTCTTCCCTTGACCATTTTATTCTTCCTTATTCCCCCTCCCCTTTTTTCCCTCCCCTCCGAACCTACCCCCCCCCCCTTATTTTCTTTTTTATTTCTTCTTCTTCCCCCCTTTTCTTTGTCTCTTTTCTTTGTCTATCTTATCAGGTTTAGCTATTTGGTGTACTCCAGCTCTGAAACCTCTGTATTCTCTGTGACAGGCTCAGGACAGACAACATATTGCTATTGATAGACCACAAATGTTAACCCATAATTTCTTGGTTAAGATGTGTTGTGCTGCCACATGCTTTCAGTTTATGTTTCTAATTATGTCCAGCCATTTCAGTAATTGGCTCAAACTAGTTCACAACTTTCATGGATTTGCTTGATATTCTAGCATACAATATTGTCATTGTTGCCTGTAATACCCAGGAATGCTGAAGTATGTACCTGTCTTTGTTCTGTATGCCTTGCCATTTCTGTATGTTGCCATCTTCCAATAAAACTTTTCATGGAAAAAAAATCTACTGGGGGGTCTGTCAATTCTATCTGTCATTTATACCTGTTGTTCTTCACAATGTCATGCCCGCCCCTCTGCAGCAGTCTTTTCATCCCCAGGGCCCACAGCCACATCATTCCCATCAATTTTCATTATGCATAGCAACTTCAGCATGTCAGTAATATAACTGATGGGTACCTCCTGGCTGCAACCCACCCTCCATCTTAAGCTGCACTTGTGTTACTAGGCAGCCGATGACGGATCCTCTGCCCTCCTCCTCTCATCAGCACCCTGCACTACCCCAATAAAAAGAAAAAAACCAGCACACTTAGGCACTCATGAAGGTCTAGGAGACATTGCTGCTGAAAGGGCTGGCTGGCTCTGTTGGCTAGGCATCCAGAAAGAAAGAAACACATGGCATTGCAGTGGGTGGCCATTTTCTATAATAAGTAAATCAAAAAAAGGTTTACCTAATCTAAATAATTAACTGACTAAAATAAAAATAAACTATAACCTTGTGCCGACTAAGAATGGTATATTTAATTTTGAAGTCAGACGCTACCTTCTGGACTGAACTGTATTGGTAATACTGAGGTTTGAGCCTCCTTCTAAAACTGGGCAACTAAGCAGCATCTTCCAGGCGTTGCTGTTTTCCTTTGCAAAATGGCATAGGCCATGTTACATTTGCTGTGGCCGTGATGCTTTGCAGCATGTGTATCACTACCTCCGGCTGCATGTTAGGTTTTAGATGTTGTTACTGTCCCCTGGCCGCCTATGTAAGAGGCCTAAGAATGGTATAATTTTTCTGGGGCCTTCTGGGGAATAATTCACTCATACTGGACTTTTAATACTGGTCAGCCATCTTTCATAGCAAGTGAACCAGAAAAGACTAAAATAATCCCAATAATTGACTAAGACCTTGTTTATTCTTGGGGGGGGGGGTCAGTAAAAGTAGGTGGTTGAGCCATGGTTTTACTGCCTTCTACTTGCTGTCCCAAAATCATTCCTGAGTCTATCCCCAGGTCAACAGATGCCAACCATGATGAAACATAGTGATGTTCTCCAGCCAGGACAGCAGCACTGTCCCATTCCTAAAGTTGTCCCCAAGTCAATGGTCATCAAGCAAGATGTAACACAGTGATGTTCTCCAGCAACAGTGCCCAATTCCTGATATCTTCCCTAGGTCAACATATAGGCAGGTACAGAAGAGGTTGTGTTGGTATATGAGGCGGTCTGGTAACCTTGTTAAAGTAGAATTCCACCCAAATCCTAACTTTAAACCTACTCCCAGCCCCATCCTTAGCTTAATCAATCTAAATATACTTACCTATTCTGAAGCCGCTTTGGTCTGGTCTCCAGCCGTGGCTTCTGTGTAGAGAGAGAGGATGCAGACAACAGCTGGGAAACGAACAGGAGATCACTCATAGACTTACTATGGGGCATCTGTGGTCAGCCACCTCTGCAGCTCTACACAGAAGGCGCCGTTGACTGCATTGGCTGTGCCTTTCAATGTGCCTCACTTATCTGTCTGCATTCTCTTATTCATCACGAAATATATAGAAGACGGTATAAATAAATTGCTACCATCACGCATGCAATATGTCCTGCTATGCACATACAAATTAGTCTTCCACAGGGGCGGACTGACCATTCCGGCTCTCGGGCACCGCCCCGAGGGCTCGGGGTCTGTAGGGGGCCCTATGAGATGTCCCTGGTACCTTTTTTATAGGCTTTTTTGGGTGGGCAAAGACACAGGGGCCCCATGATCCCCTATTGCCCTGGGGCCCCATGAGTTATCAGTCCGCCCCTGGTCTTCCATCATATAGTACCGTATTTTTCCCTCCATAAGATGCACTTTTCCCCCCCAAAAAATGGGGGAAAATGTCTGTGCGTCTTATGGAGCGAATATGGAGTGGTCAGCCCAGTATTCCCGCCGCCGTCGTGTTAGAATGCTAGGCCGGCCACTCAGCTCTACTGTGCAGAAGAACCTGCTCCTCGGTCCTACCTCTTCCTCGGTCCAGCGGTGTCCTGCTTTCACTGGCTGTCTTCTCTCCCTGGCGCCGGCATCTTCAGTGTGGGCACCCAGCTGTGACAGCTTGTGGATTCACAGCCGGGTGCCCACTGCGCATGCGCGAGAAGTGCTGCACTTTGTGAATGGTGACCTGCAGTCTTCTGGGACCTGTCACGTGTCCCACAAGACTATGGGGAGGACAACTCCATGGAAGTGGGAGCGGGGGTACCTGTCAAATTTGGGTACCATCCCCCCCACTGCAGTCTCTGGTCATCTCCTGTACTATGTCTACAGTCCCTGGTCATCTCCTGTAGTATGTCTCTGGTCATCTCCTGTACTATGTCTGCAGTCTCTGGTCATCTCCTGCACTATGTCTGCAGTCTCTGGTCATCTCCTGTACTATGTCTGCAGTCTCTGGTCATCTCCTGTACTATGTCTGCAGTCTCTGGTCATCTCCTGTACTATGTCTGCAGTCTCTGATCATCTCATGTACTATGTCCGCAGTCTCTGGTCATCTCCTGTAGTATGTCTCTGGTCATCTGTAGTATGTCCGCAGTCTCTGGTCATCTCCTGTACTATGTCTGCAGTCTCTGATCATCTCATATACTATGTCTGCAGTCTCTGGTCATCTCCTGTAGTATGTCTCTGGTCATCCGTAGTATGTCCGCAGTCTCTGGTCATCTCCTGTACTATGTCCGCAGTCTCTGATCATCTCATGTACTATGTCCGCAGTCTCTGGTCATCTCTTGTACTATGTCCACAGTCTCTGGTCATCTCCTGTACTATGTCCGTAGTCTCTGGTCATCTCATGTACTATGTCCGCAGTCCCTGGTCATCTCCTGCAGTATGTCTGCAGTCTCTGGTCATCTCCTGTAGTATGTCCGCAGTCCCTGGTCATCTCCTGTAGTATGTCCGCAGTCCCTGGTCATCTCCTTTAATATTTCCGCAGTCTCTGGTCATCTCCTGTACTGTGTCCGCAGTCTCTGGTCATCTCCTGTACTGTGTCCGCAGTCTCTGGTCATCTCCTGTACTGTGTCCGCAGTCTCTGTCATCTCCTGTACTGTCTGCAGTCTCTGGTCATCCCCTGTAGTGTGTCCGCAGTCTCTGGTCATCTCCTGTAGTATGTCCGCAGTCTCTGGTCATCTCCTGTAGTATGTCCGCAGTCTCTGGTCATCTCCTGTAGTGTGTCCGCAGTCTCTGGTCATCTCCTGTAGTATGTCTGCAGTCTCTGGTCATCTCCTGTAGTATGTCTGCAGTTTCTGATCATCTCCTGTACTGTGTCCGCAGTCTCTGGTCATCTCCTGTACTATGTCCTCAGTCTCTGGTCATCTCCTGTACTGTGTCCGCAGTCTCTGGTCATCTGCTGCACTGTGTCCACAGTCTCTGGTCATTTCCTGTACTATGTCTGCCGTCCATTGGTTCAGAATATTTTTGTTCTTGTTTTCCTCCTCTAAAATCCAGGTGCGTCTTATGGAGCGAAAAATACGGTAATTCCTGCAGTGTATCATACATCTTATTTTGTGGCTAGCCCTTTATTGCAAGTTTAGAGTTAGTTAAAATTTGGGCGGATTTCCACTTTAAGAAAAACTTCAGTCAAGCACTTTATTTCCATCAATGCTGAAAAAATATAATGGCAAAAAGCCGTATAACATCACTGGATTTTCTTTGTAACCTCTTTGAATGTTTTCTATGTAGCCGCTGATCAAGTAACAAACAGCCTGGAAGAAAAGTTCTCAAAAAATTAAACTTTAATTTGAGGTACAGTATGTTCTTTTAACACAAATGGTTTAGTCAGATCAAACCATGTGGCATTCCAAAAGAAGCTTTGGAAACTATAGCACAGAGATTGATATTGTTCAATCTACAGCTAAACTTCTTAGTTTTCATGCAGTTTGCCCAGTTCTAAAGAACCATACTTCCACAAAATCTCATTGATGATTTAGTTGAGATGAAGAACTTGCTGATGAGAAGCGTATAGCATATGAGAACTGTTTGGAGGCAGCATTGTTGGATGAAGATTGTAGTTGACAAGGTGGGCCCCCATTCCTAACTTTCTTTTGCGGGCCCGAGTACTAGTCCACCCCTGTACAGAGCTTTACTTGAATGTACAAGGGTCTGTGAGATTGGTGATAGCTCTAGCAGTAGTTAGTCATGTTATGTGTACATAACCAAAGAGAACATCAGGCAACAATAAATGTAGTGGAGTTTTCCTCTTTGCCCACCTTGTTCAGCAGTGGGTGCAGGTGCCATTAAATCCTTTTTCCACACTCCCCTGGGCTCTTACAATCCCCAAGACTCCTGAACATAGCCAGAGGATATCAATTTCACTTGTTTTCTTCCTTCAGGTGCTCAGAAGACTATGCCTGATGGAACAGTAATGACTGGACTTGCTAGCTATCACAAGGTGAGGGGTCCTCCTTTGTTGTTTCTGGCATGTTGGCTGCCGAATGAGAGCACAAGAGCACACAGCTTCATTTAAGTCCTAGTCATTGTGATGAGCACTGTGCTAGCTGGCTCTGGAATACTGTCTGTCCAGCAGGGTGGACCTGTGATTTCATTCTCCTCCTTGTACACCCATCATTGGGACTTCTGCTGCTACATCCACATCCAGAACAGTCTTCTTCCACCTGTTCAGGGATTCTTTTGGTCGACCACCTGGGCTACTAGCCACAGCCAGCCCCCTTGTGAAAGATGTGTTACCCCCCCAAAGAACTTCAAGTAACTGTGTTTGCACTAGACCAGCTTTTTTCAACCAGGGTGCCATCTGGGCTCCTCAGGAGTGCTGATGCAAAATGTGTGGCTTGATCCAAGCCTGCCCTTTTTTTTTCTTGTTATTCTTCCATAAAGGCCAGATTTGTGGAGTGCACGACTAATAGTTGTGGACAGATTCTCCCACCTGAGCTGTGAATCTCTGCAGCTCCTCCAGAGTTACCATGGGCCTCTTGGCTGCTTCTCTGATTTAATGATCTCCTTGTCTGATCTGTCAGTTTAGGTGGTCGCCTCGTCTTGGTAGGTTTTCAGTTATGCTATACTCTTTCCATTTTCGGATGATGGATTGAACAGTACACCTTGAGTTGTTCAAAGCTTGGGATATTTTTTTATAACCAAACCCTGCTTTAAACTTCTCCACAACTTTATACATGACCTGTCTGGTGTGTTCCTTTTGGCCTTCATGATGCTTTTTGTTCACTAATGTTCTCTAATAAACCTCTGAGGGCTTCACAGAACAGCCGTATTTATACTGAGATGAAATTACATATAGGTGACTTCTGAAGGCAATTGGTTCCACTTGATTTTAGTTAGGGGTATCAGAGTAAAGGGGGCTGAATACAAATACATGCCACACTTTTCAGATATTTATTTGTAGATGTTATATGTTTTTAAAGGAGAAATGTTTTGCAATGACAGCAAACCTATTTCTGTAAACACTAGAGATGAGCGAATCGAACTCGGCGAAGTGGAATTCGTTTCGAATATTAGAAAAATTTCGATTCGCGCCGAATCCGAAAATTAGCAGACTTCGGATGCGCGAATCGAAATTTTTCCAAAAATGGCGGCGACATGTGCGGCGACGGAGCAGGGATCTCTGGGAAGGCACGCAGACAAGGCGCGCTGACCCATAATGCATTCATTCATGACATGTGATCGCATTAGCCAATCAGCAGCCAGCCAGCACTGTGTAATGGTGGAGCTATAAATTGCGGCCATCTTACAATTCTCCATTTGCCTCTGGTCATTCAAGAGAGACAGATCTCTCTGTATTAGGGACACAGAATCGTTACTTAGGGACACAGAACCGTTACTTAGGGACACAGAACCGTTACTTAGGGACACAGAGCCGTTACTTAGGGACACAGAGCCGTTACTTAGGGACACAGAACCGTTACTTAGGGACACACAATCGTTACTTAGGGACATAGAACCGTTACTTAAGGACACAGAACCGTTACTTAGGGACACAGAATTGTTACTCAGGGACAGACACAGAATTGTTACTCAGGGACAGACACAGAATTGTTATTGAGGGACACAGAATTGTTACTCAGGGACACAGAATTGTTACTCAGGGACAGACACAGAATTGTTACTCAGGGACAGACACAGAATTGTTAATGAGGGACACAGAATTGTTACTGAGGGACACAGAATTGTTAATGAGGGACACAGAATTGTTACTGAGGGACACAGAATTGTTACTGAGGGACAGACACAGAATTGTTACTGAGGGACAGACACAGAATTGTTACTGAGGGACAGACACAGAATTGTTACTCAGGGACAGACACAGAATACTTACTGAGGGACACAGAATTGTTACTGAGGGACACAGAATTGTTACTGAGGGACACAGAATTGTTACTCAGGGACAGACACAGAATTGTTACTGAGGGACACAGAATTGTTACTGAGGGACACAAAATTGTTACTGAGGGACACAAAATTGTTACTGAGGGACACAGAATTGTTACTCAGGGACAGACACAGAATTGTTACTCAGGGACAGACACAGAATTGTTACTCAGGGACAGACACAGAATTGTTAATGAGGGACACAGAATTGTTAATGAGGGACACAGAATTGTTACTGAGGGACACAGAATTGTTACTGAGGTACAGACACAGAATTGTTACTGAGGGACAGACACAGAATTGTTACTGAGGGACAGACACAGAATTGTTACTGAGGGACAGACACAGAATTGTTACTCAGGGACAGACACAGAATTGTTACTGAGGGACACAGAATTGTTACTGAGGGACACAGAATTGTTACTGAGGGACACAGAATTGTTACTCAGGGACACAGAATTGTTACTCAGGGACAGACACAGAATTGTTACTGAGGGACACAAAATTGTTACTGAGGGACACAGAATTGTTACTCAGGGACAGACACAGAATTGTTACTGAGGGACACAGAATTGTTACTGAGGGACACAGAATCGTTACTCAGGGACACAGAATTGTTACTCAGGGACACAGAATTGTTACTGAGGGACACAGAATTGTTACTGAGGGACACAGAATTGTTACTAAGGGACACAGAATTGTTACTCAGGGACACAGAATTGTTACTCAGGGACAGACACAGAATTGTTACTGAGGAACACAGAATTGTTACTGAGGGACACAGAATTGTTACTGAGGGACACAGAATTGTTACTCAGGGACACAGAATTGTTACTCAGGGACAGACACAGAAATGTTACTGAGGGACAGACACAGAATTGTTACTGAGGGACACAGAATTGTTACTGAGGGACACAGAATTGTTACTCAGGGACAGACACAGAATTGTTACTGAGGGACATACAATTGTTACTGAGGGACACAGAATTGTTACTGAGGGACACAGAATTGTTACTCAGGGACACAGAATTGTTACTCAGGGACAGACACAGAATTGTTACTGAGGGACACAGAATTGTTACTGAGGGACACAGAATTGTTACTCAGGGACACAGAACTGTTACTCAGGGACAGACACAGAATTGTTACTGAGGGACACAGAATTGTTACTCAGGGACAGACACAGAATTGTTACTGAGGGACACAGAATTGTTACTGAGGGACACAGAATTGTTACTGAGGGACACACAATTGTTACTGAGGGACACACAATTGTTACTCGGGGACACAGAATTGTTACTCGGGGACACAGAATTGTTACTATGGGACAGACACAGAATTGTTACTGAGGGACACAGAATTGTTAATGAGGGACACAGAATTATTACTCAGGGACAGACACAGAATTGTTACTGAGGGACACAGAATTGTTACTGAGGGACACAGAATTGTTACTGAGGGACAAACAATTGTTACTGAGGGACAAACAATTGTTACTGAGGGACACAGAATTGTTACTCAGGGACACAGAATTGTTACTCAGGGACAGACACAGAATTGTTACTGAGGGACACAGAATTGTTACTCAGGGACAGACACAGAATTGTTACTGAGGGACACAGAATTGTTACTGAGGGACACAGAATTGTTAATGAGGGACACAGAATTGTTACTCAGGGACAGACACAGAATTGTTACTGAGGGACACAGAATTGTTACTGAGGGACACACAATGGTTACTGAGGGACACACAATGGTTACTGAGGGACACAGAATTGTTACTCGGGGACACAGAATTGTTACTCGGGGACACAGAATTCTTACTCGGGGACACAGAATTGTTACTCAGGGACAGACAGAATTGTTACTGAGGGACACAGAATTGTTACTGAGGGACACAGAATTGTTACTCAGGGACACAGAATTGTTACTGAGGGACACAGAATTGTTACTCAGGGACACAGAAGTGTTACTCAGGGACACAGAATTGTTACTCAGGGACAGACACAGAATTGTTACTGAGGGACACAGAATTGTTACTCAGGGACAGACACAGAATTGTTACTGAGGGACACAGAATTGTTACTCAGGGACACAGAATTGTTACTCAGGGACACAGAATTGTTAATGAGGGACACATAATTGTTACTCAGGGACACAGAATTGTTACTCAGGGACACAGAATTGTTACTCAGGGACAGACACAGAATTGTTACTGAGGGACACAGAATTGTTACTGAGAGACACAGAATTGTTACTCAGGGACAGACGCAGAATTGTTACTGAGGGACACAGAACCGTTACTTAGGGACACAGAACCGTTACTTAGGGACACAGAACCGTTACTTAGGGACACACAATCGTTACTGAGGGACATAGAACCGTTACTTAGGGACACAGAATTATTACTCAGGGACAGACACAGAATTGTTATTCAGGGACAGACACAGAATTGTTACTCAGGGACAGACACAGAATTGTTACTCAGGGACACAGAATTGTTACTCAGGGACAGACACAGAATTGTTACTCAGGGACAGACACAGAATTGTTACTCAGGGACAGACACAGAATTGTTACTGAGGGACACAGAATTGTTACTGAGGGACACAGAATTGTTACTCAGGGACAGACACAGAATTGTTACTGAGGGACACAGAATTGTTACTCAGGGACACATAATTGTTACTCAGGGACACAGAATTGTTACTCAGGGACAGACACAGAAATGTTACTGAGGGACAGACACAGAATTGTTACTGAGGGACACAGAATTGTTACTGAGGGACACAGAATTGTTACTGAGGGACACAGAATTGTTACTCAGGGACAGACACAGAATTGTTACTGAGGGACACAGAATTGTTACTGAGGGACACAGAATTGTTACTGAGGGACACAGAATTGTTACTCAGGGACACAGAATTGTTACTCAGGGACAGACACAGAATTGTTACTGAGGGACACAGAATTGTTACTGAGGGACACAGAATTGTTACTGAGGGACACAGAATTGTTACTCAGGGACACAGAATTGTTACTCAGGGACAGACACAGAATTGTTACTGAGGGACACAGAATTGTTACTCAGGGACAGACACAGAATTGTTACTGAGGGACACAGAATTGTTACTGAGGGACACAGAATTGTTACTGAGGGACACAGAATTGTTACTGAGGGACACACAGTTGTTACTGAGGGACACAGAATTGTTACTCGGGGACACAGAATTGTTACTGAGGGACACAGAATTGTTACTGAGGGACACACACAGAATTGTTACTGAGGGACACAGAATTGTTACTGAGGGACACAGAATTGTTACTGAGGGACACAGAATTGTTACTCGGGGACACAGAATTGTTACTGAGGGACACACAATTGTTACTCGGGGACACAGAATTGTTACTGAGGGACACAGAATTGTTACTGAGGGACACAGAATTGTTACTGAGGGACACAGAATTGTTACTCAGGGACACAGAATTGTTACTCAGGGACAGACACGGAATTGTTACTGAGGGACACAGAATTGTTACTGAGGGACACAGAATTGTTACTGAGGGACACAGAATTGTTACTCAGGGACACAGAATTGTTACTCAGGGACACAGAATTGTTACTCAGGGACAGACACAGAATTGTTACTGAGGGACACAGAATTGTTACTCAGGGACAGACACAGAATTGTTACTGAGGGACACAGAATTGTTACTGAGGGACACAGAATTGTTACTGAGGGACACAGAATTGTTACTGAGGGACACACAGTTGTTACTGAGGGACACAGAATTGTTACTCGGGGACACAGAATTGTTACTGAGGGACACAGAATTGTTACTGAGGGACACACACAGAATTGTTACTGAGGGACACAGAATTGTTACTGAGGGACACAGAATTGTTACTCGGGGACACAGAATTGTTACTGAGGGACACACAATTGTTACTCGGGGACACAGAATTGTTACTGAGGGACACACAATTGTTACTGAGGGACACAGAATTGTTACTGAGGGACACAGAATTGTTACTCGGGGACACAGAATTGTTACTGAGGGACAGACAGAATTGTTACTGAGGGACACAGAATTGTTACTCAGGGACACAGAATTGTTACTGAGGGACACAGAATTGTTACTCAGGGACACAGAATTGTTACTCAGGGACACAGAATTGTTACTCAGGGACAGACACAGAATTGTTACTGAGGGACACAGAATAGTTACTCAGGGACAGACACAGAATTGTTACTGAGGGACACACAATTGTTACTGAGGGACACAGAATTGTTACTCAGGGACACAGAATTGTTACTCAGGGACACAGAATTGTTACTCAAGGACAGACACAGAATTGTTACTGAGGGACAGACACAGAATTGTTACTGAGGGACACAGAATTGTTACTGAGGGACACAGAATTGTTACTGAGGGACACAGAATTGTTACTGAGGGACACACAATTGTTACTGAGGGACACAGAACCGTTACTTAGGGACACAGAACCATTACTTAGGGACACAGAGCCGTTACTTAGGGACACAGAACCGTTACTTAGGGACACACAATCGTTACTTAGGGACATAGAACCGTTACTTAGGGACACAGAATTGTTACTCAGGGACAGACACAGAATTGTTACTCAGGGACACAGAATTGTTACTCAGGGACACAGAATTGTTACCCAGGGACACAGAATTGTTACCCAGGGACACAGAATTGTTACTCAGGGACAGACACAGAATTGTTACTGAGGGACACAGAATTGTTACTGAGGGACACAGAATTGTTACTCAGGGACAGACACAGAATTGTTACTGAGGGACACAGAATTGTTACTCAGGGACACAGAATTGTTACTCAGGGACAGACACAGAAATGTTACTGAGGGACAGACACAGAATTGTTACTGAGGGACACAGAATTGTTACTGAGGGACACAGAATTGTTACTCAGGGACAGACACAGAATTGTTACTCAAGGACAGACACAGAATTGTTACTCAGGGACAGACACAGAATTGTTACTGAGGGACACAGAATTGTTACTGAGGGACACAGAATTGTTACTGAGGGACAGACACAGAATGGTTACTTAGGGACAGACACAGAATTGTTACTGAGGGACAGACACAGAATTGTTACTGAGGGACAGACACAGAATTGTTACTGAGGGACACAGAATTGTTACTGAGGAACACAGAATTGTTACTCAGGGACAGACACAGAATTGTTACTCAGGGACAGACACAGAATTGTTACTCAGGGACACAGAATTGTTACTGAGGGACACAGAATTGTTACTCAGGGACACAGAATTGTTACTCAGGGAAAAAGAATTGTTACTCAGGGACAGACACAGAATTGTTACTCAGGGACACAGAATTGTTACTGAGGGACACAAAATTGTTACTGAGGGACACAGAATTGTTACTCAGGGACAGACACAGAATTGTTACTGAGGGACACAGAATTGTTACTCAGGGACACAGAATCGTTACTCAGGGACACAGAATTGTTACTCAGGGACACAGAATTCTTACTGAGGGACACAGAATTGTTACTCAGGGACACAGAATTGTTGCTCAGGGACACAGAGTTGTTACTCAGGGACATACACAGAATTGTTACTGAGGGACAAAGAATTGTTACTCAGGGACAGACACAGAATTGTTACTCAGGGACACAGAATTGTTACTCAGGGACACAGAATTGTTACTCAGGGACAGACACAGAATTGTTACTGAGGGACACAGAATTGTTACTCAGGGACAGACACAGAATTGTTACTGAGGGACACAGAATTGTTACTGAGGGACACAGAATTGTTACTCAGGGACACAGAATTGTTACTCAGGGACAGACACAGAATTGTTACTGAGGGACACAGAATTGTTACTGAGGGACACAAAATTGTTACTGAGGGACACAGAATTGTTACTCAGGGACAGACACAGAATTGTTACTGAGGGACACAGAATTGTTACTGAGGGACACAGAATCGTTACTCAAGGACACAGAATTGTTACTCAGGGACACAGAATTGTTACTGAGGGACACAGAATTGTTACTCAGGGACACAGAATTGTTACTCAGGGACAGGCACAGAATTGTTACTGCGGGACACAGAATTGTTACTGAGGGACACAGAATTGTTACTCAGGGACAGACACAGAATTGTTACTGAGGGACACAGAATTGTTACTCAGGGACACAGAATTGTTACTCAGGGACACAGAATTGTTACTGAGGGACACAGAATTGTTACTGAGGGACACAGAATTGTTACTCAGGGACACAGAATTGTTACTCAGGGACACAGAATTGTTACTCAGGGACAGACACAGAATTGTTACTGAGGGACACAGAATTGTTACTCAGGGACAGACACAGAATTGTTACTGAGGGACACAGAATTGTTACTGAGGGACACAGAATTGTTACTGAGGGACACACAGTTGTTACTGAGGGACACAGAATTGTTACTCGGGGACACAGAATTGTTACTGAGGGACACAGAATTGTTACTGAGGGACACACACAGAATTGTTACTGAGGGACACAGAATTGTTACTGAGGGACACAGAATTGTTACTCGGGGACACAGAATTGTTACTGAGGGACACAGAATTGTTACTGAGGGACACACAATTGTTACTGAGGGACACAGAATTGTTACTGAGGGACACAGAATTGTTACTCGGGGACACAGAATTGTTACTCAGGGACAGACAGAATTGTTACTGAGGGACACAGAATTGTTACTCAGGGACACAGAATTGTTACTGAGGGACACAGAATTGTTACTCAGGGACACAGAATTGTTACTCAGGGACACAGAATTGTTACTCAGGGACAGACACAGAATTGTTACTGAGGGACACAGAATAGTTACTCAGGGACAGACACAGAATTGTTACTGAGGGACACACAATTGTTACTGAGGGACACAGAATTGTTACTCAGGGACACAGAATTGTTACTCAGGGACACAGAATTGTTACTCAAGGACAGACACAGAATTGTTACTGAGGGACAGACACAGAATTGTTACTGAGGGACACATAATTGTTACTGAGGGACACAGAATTGTTACTGAGGGACACACAATTGTTACTGAGGGACACACAATTGTTACTGAGGGACACAGAACCGTTACTTAGGGACACAGAACCATTACTTAGGGACACAGAGCCGTTACTTAGGGACACAGAACCGTTACTTAGGGACACACAATCGTTACTTAGGGACATAGAACCGTTACTTAGGGACACAGAATTGTTACTCAGGGACAGACACAGAATTGTTACTCAGGGACACAGAATTGTTACTCAGGGACACAGAATTGTTACTCAGGGACAGACACAGAATTGTTACTGAGGGACACAGAATTGTTACTGAGGGACACAGAATTGTTACTCAGGGACAGACACAGAATTGTTACTGAGGGACACAGAATTGTTACTCAGGGACACAGAATTGTTACTCAGGGACAGACACAGAAATGTTACTGAGGGACAGACACAGAATTGTTACTGAGGGACACAGAATTGTTACTGAGGGACACAGAATTGTTACTCAGGGACAGACACAGAATTGTTACTCAAGGACAGACACAGAATTGTTACTCAGGGACAGACACAGAATTGTTACTGAGGGACACAGAATTGTTACTGAGGGACACAGAATTGTTACTGAGGGACACATAATTGTTACTGAGGGACACAGAATTGTTACTGAGGGACAGACACAGAATGGTTACTTAGGGACAGACACAGAATTGTTACTGAGGGACAGACACAGAATTGTTACTGAGGGACAGACACAGAATTGTTACTGAGGGACAGACACAGAATTGTTACTGAGGAACACAGAATTGTTACTCAGGGACAGACACAGAATTGTTACTCAGGGACAGACACAGAATTGTTACTCAGGGACACAGAATTGTTACTGAGGGACACAGAATTGTTACTCAGGGACACAGAATTGTTACTCAGGGAAACAGAATTGTTACTCAGGGAAACAGAATTGTTACTCAGGGACAGACACAGAATTGTTACTCAGGGACACAGAATTGTTACTGAGGGACACAAAATTGTTACTGAGGGACACAGAATTGTTACTCAGGGACAGACACAGAATTGTTACTGAGGGACACAGAATTGTTACTGAGGGACACAGAATCGTTACTCAGGCACACAGAATTGTTACTCAGGGACACAGAATTGTTACTCAGGGACACAGAATTGTTACTCAGGGACACAGAGTTGTTACTCAGGGACTGACACAGAATTGTTACTGAGGGACAAAGAATTGTTACTCAGGGACAGACACAGAATTGTTACTGAGGGACACAGAATTGTTACTCAGGGACACAGAATTGTTACTCAGGGACACAGAATTGTTACTCAGGGACAGACACAGAATTGTTACTGAGGGACACAGAATTGTTACTCAGGGACAGACACAGAATTGTTACTGAGGGACACAGAATTGTTACTGAGGGACACAGAATTGTTACTCAGGGACACAGAATTGTTACTCAGGGACACAAAATTGTTACTCAGGGACAGACACAAAATTGTTACTGAGGGACACAGAATTGTTACTGAGGGACACAAAATTGTTACTGAGGGACACAGAATTGTTACTCAGGGACAGACACAGAATTGTTACTGAGGGACACAGAATTGTTACTGAGGGACACAGAATCGTTACTCAGGGACACAGAATTGTTACTCAGGGACACAGAATTGTTACTGAGGGACACAGAATTGTTACTCAGGGACACAGAATTGTTACTGAGGGACACAGAGTTGTTACTGAGAGACACAGAATTGTTACTCAGGGACAGACACAGAATTGTTACTGAGGGACACAGAATTGTTATTCAGGGACACAGAATTGTTACTCAGGGACACAGAATTGTTACTCAGGGACAGACACAGAAATGTTACTGAGGGACAGACACAGAATTGTTACTGAGGGACACAGAATTGTTACTGAGGGACACAGAATTGTTACTGAGGGACACAGAATTGTTACTCAGGGACAGACACAGAATTGTTACTGAGGGACACAGAATTGTTACTGAGGGACACAGAATTGTTACTCAGGGACACAGAATTGTTACTCAGGGACAGACACAGAATTGTTACTGAGGGACACAGAATTGTTACTCAGGGACAGACACAGAATTGTTACTGAGGGACACAGAATTGTTACTGAGGGACACAGAATTGTTACTGAGGGACACACAGTTGTTACTGAGGGACACAGAATTGTTACTCGGGGACACAGAATTGTTACTCAGGGACAGACACAGAATTGTTACTGAGGGACACAGAATTGTTAATGAGGGACACAGAATTGTTACTCAGGGACAGACACAGAATTGTTACTGAGGGACACAGAATTGTTACTGAGGGACACAGAATTGTTACTGAGGGACACACAATTGTTACTGAGGGACACAGAATTGTTACTGAGGGACACAGAATTGTTAGTGAGGGACACAGAATTGTTACTGAGGGACACACAATTGTTACTGAGGGACACACAATTGTTACTGAGGGACACACAATTGTTACTCGGGGACACAGAATTGTTACTCAGGGACAGACACAGAATTGTTACTCAGGGACACAAAATTGTTAATGAGGGACACAGAATTGTTACTCAGGGACAGACACAGAATTGTTACTGAGGGACACAGAATTGTTACTGAGGGACACAGAATTGTTACTGAGGGACACACACAGAATTGTTACTGAGGGACACAAAATTGTTACTGAGGGACACAGAATTGTTACTGAGGGACACAGAATTGTTACTGAGGGACACACAATTGTTACTGAGGGACACACAATTGTTACTGAGGGACACACAATTGTTACTGAGGGACACAGAATTGTTACTCGGGGACACAGAATTGTTACTGAGGGACAGACAGAATTGTTACTGAGGGACACAGAATTGTTACTGAGGGACACAGAATTGTTACTCAGGGACACAGAATTGTTACTGAGGGACACAGAATTGTTACTCAGGGACACAGAATTGTTACTCAGGGACACAGAATTGTTACTCAGGGACAGACACAGAATTGTTACTGAGGGACACAGAATAATTACTCAGGGACAGACACAGAATTGTTACTGAGGGACACACAATTGTTACTGAGGGACACAGAATTGTTACTCAGGGACACAGAATTGTTACTCAGGGACAGACACAGAATTGTTACTGAGGGACAGACACAGAATTGTTACTGAGGGACACAGAATTGTTACTGAGGGACACACAATTGTTACTGAGGGACACACAATTGTTACTGAGGGACACAGAACCGTTACTTAGGGACACAGAACCGTTACTTAGGGACACAGAGCCGTTACTTAGGGACACAGAACCGTTACTTAGGGACACACAATCGTTACTTACGGACATAGAACCGTTACTTAGGGACACAGAATTGTTACTCAGGGACAGACACAGAATTGTTACTGAGGGACACAGAATTGTTACTGAGGGACACAGAATTGTTACTCAGGGACAGACACAGAATTGTTACTCAGGGACAGACACAGAATTGTTACTCAGGGACAGACACAAAATTGTTACTGAGGGACACAGAATTGTTACTGAGGGACACAGAATTGTTACTCAGGGACACAGAATTGTTACTCAGGGACACAGAATTGTTACTCAGGGACACAGAATTGTTACTCAGGGACAGACACAGAATTGTTACTGAGGGACACAGAATTGTTACTGAGGGACACAGAATTGTTACTCAGGGACAGATGCAGAATTGTTACTGAGGGACACAGAACCGTTACTTAGGGACACAGAGCCATTACTTAGGAACACAGAACCGTTACTTAGGGACACACAACCGTTACTTAGGGACACACAATCGTTACTTAGGGACATAGAACCGTTACTTAGGGACACAGAATTGTTACTGAGGGACAGACACAGAATTGTTACTGAGGGACACAGAATTGTTACTGAGGGACACAGAATTGTTACTGAGGGACACAGAATTGTTACTCAGGGACAGACACAGAATTGTTACTCAGGGACAGACACAGAATTGTTACTCAGGGACAGACACAGAATTGTTACTCAGGGACAGACACAGAATTGTTACTGAGGGACACAGAATTGTTACTGAGGGACACAGAATTGTTACTGAGGGACAGACACAGAATGGTTACTGAGGGACAGACACAGAATTGTTACTGAGGGACAGACACAGAATTGTTACTGAGGGACAGACACAGAATTGTTACTGAGGGACACAGAATTGTTACTGAGGGACACAGAATTGTTACTGAGGGACACAGAATTGTTACTCAGGGACAGACACAGAATTGTTACTCAGGGACAGACACAGAATTGTTACTCAGGGACACAGAATTGTTACTGAGGGACACAGAATTGTTACTGAGGGACACAGAATTGTTACTGAGGGACACAGAATTGTTACTCAGGGACACAGAATTGTTACTCAGGGACACAGAATTGTTACTCAGGGACAGACACAGAATTGTTACTGAGGGACACAGAATTGTTACTGAGGGACACAGAATCGTTACTCAGGGACACAGAATTGTTACTCAGGGACACATAATTGTTACTGAGGGACACAGAATTGTTACCGAGGGACACAGAATTGTTACTGAGGGACACAGAATTGTTACTCAGGGACACAGAATTGTTACTCTGGGACAGACACAGAATTGTTACTGAGGGACACAGAATTGTTACTAAGGGACACAGAATTGTTATTCAGGGACAGACACAGAATTGTTACTGAGGGACACAGAATTGTTACTCAGTGACACAGAATTGTTACTCAGGGACACAGAATTGTTACTCAGGGACACAGAATTGTTACTCAGGGACAGACACAGTATTGTTACTGAGGGACACAGAATTGTTACTGAGGGACACAGAATTGTTACTCAGGGACAGACACAGAATTGTTACTGAGGGACACAGAATTGTTACTGAGGGACACAGAATTGTTACTCAGGGACACAGAATTGTTACTCAGGGACAGACACAGAATTGTTACTGAGGGACACAGAATTGTTACTCAGGGACACAGAATTGTTACTCAGGGACACAGAATTGTTACTCAGGGACAGACACAGAATTGTTACTGAGGGACACAGAATTGTTACTCAGGGACAGACACAGAATTGTTACTCAGGGACACACAATTGTTACTGAGGGACACAGAATTGTTACTCAGGGACACAGAATTGTTACTCAGGGACACAGAATTGTTACTCAGGGACACAGAATTGTTACTCAGGGACAGACACAGAATTGTTACTGAGGGACACAGAATTGTTACTGAGGGACACAGAATTGTTACTGAGGGACAGACGCAGAATTGTTACTGAGGGACACAGAATTGTTACTGAGGGACACAGAATTGTTACTGAGGGACACATAATTGTTACTCAGGGACACAGAATTGTTACTCAGGGACAGACACAGAATTGTTACTGAGGGACACAGAATTGTTACTCAGGGACACAGAATTGTTACTCAGGGACACAGAATTGTTACTCAGGGACAGACACAGAATTGTTACTGAGGGACACAGAATTGTTACTGAGGGACACAGAATTGTTACTCAGGGACAGACACAGAATTGTTACTGAGGGACACAGAATTGTTACTGAGGGACACAGAATTGTTACTGAGGGACACAGAATTGTTACTCAGGGACAGATGCAGAATTGTTACTGAGGGACACAGAATTGTTACTGAGGGACACAGAATTGTTACTCAGGGACAGACACAGAATTGTTACTGATGGACACAGAATTGTTACTGATGGACACAGAATTGTTACTGAGGGACACAGAATTGTTACTCAGGGACACAGAATTGTTACTCAGGGACAGACACAGAATTGTTACTGAGGGACACAGAATTGTTACTCAGGGACAGACACAGAATTGTTACTGAGGGACACAGAATTGTTACTCAGGGACAGACACAGAATTGTTACTGAGGGACACAGAATTGTTACTCAGGGACAGACACAGAATTGTTACTGAGGGACACAGAATTGTTACTGAGGGACACAGAATTGTTACTGAGGGACACACAGTTGTTACTGAGGGACACAGAATTGTTACTCGGGGACACAGAATTGTTACTCAGGGACAGACACAGAATTGTTACTGAGGGACACAGAATTGTTAATGAGGGACACAGAATTGTTACTCAGGGACAGACACAGAATTGTTACTGAGGGACACAGAATTGTTACTGAGGGACACACAATTGTTACTGAGGGACACACAATTGTTACTGAGGGACACAGAATTGTTACTGAGGGACACAGAATTGTTAGTGAGGGACACAGAATTGTTACTGAGGGACACACAATTGTTACTGAGGGACACACAATTGTTACTGAGGGACACAGAATTGTTACTCGGGGACACAGAATTGTTACTCAGGGACAGACACAGAATTGTTACTCAGGGACACAAAATTGTTAATGAGGGACACAGAATTGTTACTCAGGGACAGACACAGAATTGTTACTGAGGGACACAGAATTGTTACTGAGGGACACAGAATTGTTACTGAGGGACACACACAGAATTGTTACTGAGGGACACAAAATTGTTACTGAGGGACACAGAATTGTTACTGAGGGACACAGAATTGTTACTGAGGGACACACAATTGTTACTGAGGGACACACAATTGTTACTGAGGGACACACAATTGTTACTGAGGGACACAGAATTGTTACTCGGGGACACAGAATTGTTACTGAGGGACAGACAGAATTGTTACTGAGGGACACAGAATTGTTACTGAGGGACACAGAATTGTTACTCAGGGACACAGAATTGTTACTCAGGGACACAGAATTGTTACTCAGGGACACAGAATTGTTACTCAGGGACACAGAATTGTTACTCAGGGACAGACACAGAATTGTTACTGAGGGACACAGAATAATTACTCAGGGACAGACACAGAATTGTTACTGAGGGACACACAATTGTTACTGAGGGACACAGAATTGTTACTCAGGGACACAGAATTGTTACTCAGGGACACAGAATTGTTACTCAGGGACAGACACAGAATTGTTACTGAGGGACAGACACAGAATTGTTACTGAGGGACACAGAATTGTTACTGAGGGACACACAATTGTTACTGAGGGACACACAATTGTTACTGAGGGACACAGAACCGTTACTTAGGGACACAGAGCCGTTACTTAGGGACACAGAACCGTTACTTAGGGACACACAATCGTTACTTACGGACATAGAACCGTTACTTAGGGACACAGAATTGTTACTCAGGGACAGACACAGAATTGTTACTGAGGGACACAGAATTGTTACTGAGGGACACAGAATTGTTACTCAGGGACAGACACAGAATTGTTACTCAGGGACAGACACAGAATTGTTACTCAGGGACAGACACAAAATTGTTACTGAGGGACACAGAATTGTTACTGAGGGACACAGAATTGTTACTGAGGGACACAGAATTGTTACTGAGGGACACAGAATTGTTACTCAGGGACACAGAATTGTTACTCAGGGACAGACACAGAATTGTTACTGAGGGACACAGAATTGTTACTGAGGGACACAGAATTGTTACTCAGGGACAGATGCAGAATTGTTACTGAGGGACACAGAACCATTACTTAGGGACACAGAACCGTTACTTAGGGACACAGAGCCATTACTTAGGAACACAGAACCGTTACTTAGGGACACACAACCGTTACTTAGGGACACACAATCGTTACTTAGGGACATAGAACCGTTACTTAGGGACACAGAATTGTTACTGAGGGACAGACACAGAATTGTTACTGAGGGACACAGAATTGTTACTGAGGGACACAGAATTGTTACTGAGGGACACAGAATTGTTACTCAGGGACAGACACAGAATTGTTACTCAGGGACAGACACAGAATTGTTACTCAGGGACAGACACAGAATTGTTACTGAGGGACACAGAATTGTTACTGAGGGACACAGAATTGTTACTGAGGGACAGACACAGAATGGTTACTGAGGGACAGACACAGAATTGTTACTGAGGGACAGACACAGAATTGTTACTGAGGGACAGACACAGAATTGTTACTGAGGGACACAGAATTGTTACTGAGGGACACAGAATTGTTACTGAGGGACACAGAATTGTTACTCAGGGACAGACACAGAATTGTTACTCAGGGACAGACACAGAATTGTTACTCAGGGACACAGAATTGTTACTGAGGGACACAGAATTGTTACTGAGGGACACAGAATTGTTACTCAGGGACACAGAATTGTTACTCAGGGACACAGAATTGTTACTCAGGGACAGACACAGAATTGTTACTGAGGGACACAGAATTGTTACTGAGGGACACAGAATCATTACTCAGGGACACAGAATTGTTACTCAGGGACACAGAATTGTTACTGAGGGACACAGAATTGTTACCGAGGGACACAGAATTGTTACTGAGGGACACAGAATTGTTACTCAGGGACACAGAATTGTTACTCTGGGACAGACACAGAATTGTTACTGAGGGACACAGAATTGTTACTAAGGGACACAGAATTGTTATTCAGGGACAGACACAGAATTGTTACTGAGGGACACAGAATTGTTACTCAGGGACACAGAATTGTTACTCAGTGACACAGAATTGTTACTCAGGGACACAGAATTGTTACTCAGGAACACAGAATTGTTACTCAGGGACAGACACAGTATTGTTACTGAGGGACACAGAATTGTTACTGAGGGACACAGAATTGTTACTCAGGGACAGACACAGAATTGTTACTGAGGGACACAGAATTGTTACTGAGGGACACAGAATTGTTACTCAGGGACACAGAATTGTTACTCAGGGACAGACACAGAATTGTTACTGAGGGACACAGAATTGTTACTCAGGGACACAGAATTGTTACTCAGGGACACAGAATTGTTACTCAGGGACAGACACAGAATTGTTACTGAGGGACACAGAATTGTTACTCAGGGACAGACACAGAATTGTTACTGAGGGACACACAATTGTTACTGAGGGACACACAATTGTTACTGAGGGACACAGAATTGTTACTCGGGGACACAGAATTGTTACTGAGGGACACAGAATTGTTAATGAGGGACACAGAATTGTTACTCAGGGACAGACACAGAATTGTTACTGAGGGACACAGAATTGTTACTGAGGGACACAGAATTGTTACTCGGAGACACAGAATTGTTACTCAGGGACAGACAGAATTGTTACTGAGGGACACACAATTGTTACTCGGGGACACAGAATTGTTACTCAGGGACAGACACAGAATTGTTACTGAGGGACACAGAATTGTTACTCAGGGACACAGAATTGTTACTCAGGGACACAGAATTGTTACTGAGGGACACAGAATTGTTACTCAGGGACACAGAATTGTTACTGAGGGACACAGAATTGTTACTCAGGGACAGACACAGAATTGTTACTGAGGGACACAGAATTGTTACTGAGGGACACAGAATTGTTACTCAGGGACAGACGCAGAATTGTTACTGAGGGACACAGAATTGTTACTGAGGGACACAGAATTGTTACTCAGGGACAGACACAGAATTGTTACTGATGGACACAGAATTGTTACTGATGGACACAGAATTGTTACTGAGGGACACAGAATTGTTACTCAGGTACACAGAATTGTTACTCAGGGACAGACACAGAATTGTTACTGAGGGACACAGAATTGTTACTCAGGGACAGACACAGAATTGTTACTGAGGGACACAGAATTGTTAATGAGGGACACAGAATTGTTACTCAGGGACAGACACAGAATTGTTACTGAGGGACACACAATTGTTACTGAGGGACACACAATTGTTACTGAGGGACACAGAATTGTTACTCGGGGACACAGAATTGTTACTCGGGGACACAGAATTGTTACTCAGGGACAGACAGAATTGTTACTGAGGGACACAGAATTGTTACTCAGGGACACAGAATTGTTACTCAGGGACACAGAATTGTTACTCAGGGACAGACACAGAATTGTTACTGAGGGACACAGAATTGTTACTCAGGGACAGACACAGAATTGTTACTCAGGGACACACAATTGTTACTGAGGGACACAGAATTGTTACTCAGGGACACAGAATTGTTACTCAGGGACACAGAATTGTTACTCAGGGACACAGAATTGTTACTCAGGGACAGACACAGAATTGTTACTGAGGGACACAGAATTGTTACTGAGGGACACAGAATTGTTACTGAGGGACACATAATTGTTACTCAGGGACACAGAATTGTTACTCAGGGACAGACACAGAATTGTTACTGAGGGACACAGAATTGTTACTCAGGGACACAGAATTGTTACTCAGGGACACAGAATTGTTACTCAGGGACAGACACAGAATTGTTACTGAGGGACACAGAATTGTTACTCAGGGACAGACACAGAATTGTTACTGAGGGACACAGAATTGTTAATGAGGGACACAGAATTGTTAATGAGGGACACAGAATTGTTACTCAGGGACAGACACAGAATTGTTACTGAGGGACACAGAATTGTTACTGAGGGACACACAATTGTTACTGAGGGACACAGAATTGTTACTCGGGGACACAGAATTGTTACTCGGGGACACAGAATTGTTACTCAGGGACAGACACAGAATTGTTACTGAGGGACACAGAATTGTTACTCAGGGACACAGAATTGTTACTCAGGGACAGACACAGAATTGTTACTCAGGGACAGACACAGAATTGTTACTGAGGGACACAGAATTGTTACTGAGGGACACAGAATTGTTACTGAGGGACACAGAATTGTTACTGAGGGACAGACACAGAATGGTTACTGAGGGACAGACACAGAATTGTTACTGAGGGACAGACACAGAATTGTTACTGAGGGACAGACACAGAATTGTTACTGAGGGACACAGAATTGTTACTGAGGGACACAGAATTGTTACTCAGGGACAGACACAGAATTGTTACTCAGGGACAGACACAGAATTGTTACTCAGGGACACAGAATTGTTACTGAGGGACACAGAATTGTTACTGAGGGACACAGAATTGTTACTGAGGGACACAGAATTGTTACTCAGGGACACAGAATTGTTACTCAGGGAAACAGAATTGTTACTCAGGGACAGACACAGAATTGTTACTGAGGGACACAGAATTGTTACTGAGGGACACAGAATCGTTACTCAGGGACACAGAATTGTTACTCAGGGACACATAATTGTTACTGAGGGACACAGAATTGTTACCGAGGGACACAGAATTGTTACTGAGGGACACAGAATTGTTACTCAGGGACACAGAATTGTTACTCTGGGACAGACACAGAATTGTTACTGAGGGACACAGAATTGTTACTGAGGGACACAGAATTGTTATTCAGGGACAGACACAGAATTGTTACTGAGGGACACAGAATTGTTACTCAGGGACACAGAATTGTTACTCAGTGACACAGAATTGTTACTCAGGGACACAGAATTGTTACTCAGGGAAAGACACAGTATTGTTACTGAGGGACACAGAATTGTTACTGAGGGACACAGAATTGTTACTCAGGGACAGACACAGAATTGTTACTGAGGGACACAGAATTGTTACTGAGGGACACAGAATTGTTACTCAGGGACAGACACAGAGTTGTTACTGAGGGACACAGAATTGTTACTGAGGGACACAGAATTGTTACTCAGGGACACAGAATTGTTACTCAGGGACAGACACAGAATTGTTACTGAGGGACACAGAATTGTTACTCAGGGACAGACACAGAATTGTTACTGAGGGACACAGAATTGTTACTCAGGGACACAGAATTGTTAATGAGGGACACAGAATTGTTACTCAGGGACAGACACAGAATTGTTACTGAGGGACACAGAATTGTTACTGAGGGACACAGAATTGTTACTGAGGGACACACAATTGTTACTGAGGGACACAGAATTGTTACTCGGGGACACAGAATTGTTACTCGGGGACACAGAATTGTTACTCAGGGACAGACACAGAATTGTTACTGAGGGACACAGAATTGTTACTGAGGGACACAGAATTGTTAATGAGGGACACAGAATTGTTACTCAGGGACAGACACAGAATTGTTACTGAGGGACACAGAATTGTTACTGAGGGACACAGAATTGTTACTCGGGGACACAGAATTGTTACTCGGGGACACAGAATTATTACTCAGGGACAGACAGAATTGTTACTGAGGGACACAGAATTGTTACTCGGGGACACAGAATTGTTACTCAGGGACAGACACAGAATTGTTACTGAGGGACACAGAATTGTTACTCAGGGACAGACACAGAATTGTTACTGAGGGACGCACAATTGTTACTCAGGGACACAGAATTGTTACTCAGGGACACAGAATTGTTACTGAGGGACACAGAATTGTTACTCAGGGACACAGAATTGTTACTGAGGGACACAGAATTGTTACTCAGGGACAGACACAGAATTGTTACTGAGGGACACAGAATTGTTACTGAGGGACACAGAATTGTTACTGAGGGACACAGAATTGTTACTCAGGGACAGACGCAGAATTGTTACTGAGGGACACAGAATTGTTACTGAGGGACACAGAATTGTTACTCAGGGACAGACACAGAATTGTTACTGAGGGACACAGAATTGTTACTGAGGGACACAGAATTGTTACTCAGGTACACAGAATTGTTACTCAGGGACAGACACAGAATTGTTACTGAGGGACACAGAATTGTTACTCAGGGACAGACACAGAATTGTTACTGAGGGACACAGAATTGTTAATGAGGGACACAGAATTGTTACTGAGGGACAGACACAGAATTGTTACTGAGGGACACACAATTGTTACTGAGGGACACACAATTGTTACTGAGGGACACAGAATTGTTACTCGGGGACACAGAATTGTTACTCAGGGACAGACAGAATTGTTACTGAGGGACACAGAATTGTTACTCAGGGACACAGAATTGTTACTCAGGGACACAGAATTGTTACTCAGGGACAGACACAGAATTGTTACTGAGGGACACAGAATTGTTACTCAGGGACAGACACAGAATTGTTACTCAGGGACACACAATTGTTACTGAGGGACACAGAATTGTTACTGAGGGACACAGAATTGTTACTCAGGGACACAGAATTGTTACTCAGGGACACAGAATTGTTACTCAGGGACAGACACAGAATTGTTACTGAGGGACACAGAATTGTTACTGAGGGACACAGAATTGTTACTCAGGGACAGACGCAGAATTGTTACTGAGGGACACAGAATTGTTACTGAGGGACACAGAATTGTTACTGAGGGACACAGAATTGTTACTCAGGGACACAGAATTGTTACTCAGGGACAGACACAGAATTGTTACTGAGGGACACAGAATTGTTACTGAGGGACACAGAATTGTTACTCAGGGACACAGAATTGTTACTCAGGGACAGACACATAATTGTTACTGAGGGACACAGAATTGTTACTCAGGGACAGACACAGAATTGTTACTCAGGGACACAAAATTGTTAATGAGGGACACAGAATTGTTACTCAGGGACAGACACAGAATTGTTACTGAGGGACACAGAATTGTTACTGAGGGACACAGAATTGTTACTGAGGGACACACACAGAATTGTTACTGAGGGACACAAAATTGTTACTGAGGGACACAGAATTGTTACTGAGGGACACAGAATTGTTACTGAGGGACACACAATTGTTACTGAGGGACACACAATTGTTACTGAGGGACACACAATTGTTACTGAGGGACACAGAATTGTTACTCGGGGACACAGAATTGTTACTGAGTTACAGACAGAATTGTTACTGAGGGACACAGAATTGTTACTGAGGGACACAGAATTGTTACTCAGGGACACAGAATTGTTACTGAGGGACACAGAATTGTTACTCAGGGACACAGAATTGTTACTCAGGGACACAGAATTGTTACTCAGGGACAGACACAGAATTGTTACTGAGGGACACAGAATAATTACTCAGGGACAGACACAGAATTGTTACTGAGGGACACACAATTGTTACTGAGGGACACAGAATTGTTACTCAGGGACACAGAATTGTTACTCAGGGACACAGAATTGTTACTCAGGGACAGACACAGAATTGTTACTGAGGGACAGACACAGAATTGTTACTGAGGGACACAGAATTGTTACTGAGGGACACACAATTGTTACTGAGGGACACACAATTGTTACTGAGGGACACAGAACCGTTACTTAGGGACACAGAACCGTTACTTAGGGACACAGAGCCGTTACTTAGGGACACAGAACCGTTACTTAGGGACACACAATCGTTACTTACGGACATAGAACCGTTACTTAGGGACACAGAATTGTTACTCAGGGACAGACACAGAATTGTTACTGAGGGACACAGAATTGTTACTGAGGGACACAGAATTGTTACTCAGGGACAGACACAGAATTGTTACTCAGGGACAGACACAGAATTGTTACTCAGGGACAGACACAAAATTGTTACTGAGGGACACAGAATTGTTACTGAGGGACACAGAATTGTTACTCAGGGACACAGAATTGTTACTCAGGGACACAGAATTGTTACTCAGGGACAGACACAGAATTGTTACTGAGGGACACAGAATTGTTACTGAGGGACACAGAATTGTTACTCAGGGACAGATGCAGAATTGTTACTGAGGGACACAGAACCGTTACTTAGGGACACAGAGCCATTACTTAGGAACACAGAACCGTTACTTAGGGACACACAACCGTTACTTAGGGACACACAATCGTTACTTAGGGACATAGAACCGTTACTTAGGGACACAGAATTGTTACTGAGGGACAGACACAGAATTGTTACTGAGGGACACAGAATTGTTACTGAGGTACACAGAATTGTTACTGAGGGACACAGAATTGTTACTCAGGGACAGACACAGAATTGTTACTCAGGGACAGACACAGAATTGTTACTCAGGGACAGACACAGAATTGTTACTCAGGGACAGACACAGAATTGTTACTGAGGGACACAGAATTGTTACTGAGGGACACAGAATTGTTACTGAGGGACAGACACAGAATGGTTACTGAGGGACAGACACAGAATTGTTACTGAGGGACAGACACAGAATTGTTACTGAGGGACAGACACAGAATTGTTACTGAGGGACACAGAATTGTTACTGAGGGACACAGAATTGTTACTGAGGGACACAGAATTGTTACTCAGGGACAGACACAGAATTGTTACTCAGGGACAGACACAGAATTGTTACTCAGGGACACAGAATTGTTACTGAGGGACACAGAATTGTTACTGAGGGACACAGAATTGTTACTGAGGGACACAGAATTGTTACTCAGGGACACAGAATTGTTACTCAGGGACACAGAATTGTTACTCAGGGACAGACACAGAATTGTTACTGAGGGACACAGAATTGTTACTGAGGGACACAGAATCGTTACTCAGGGACACAGAATTGTTACTCAGGGACACATAATTGTTACTGAGGGACACAGAATTGTTACCGAGGGACACAGAATTGTTACTGAGGGACACAGAATTGTTACTCAGGGACACAGAATTGTTACTCTGGGACAGACACAGAATTGTTACTGAGGGACACAGAATTGTTACTAAGGGACACAGAATTGTTATTCAGGGACAGACACAGAATTGTTACTGAGGGACACAGAATTGTTACTCAGTGACACAGAATTGTTACTCAGGGACACAGAATTGTTACTCAGGGACACAGAATTGTTACTCAGGGACAGACACAGTATTGTTACTGAGGGACACAGAATTGTTACTGAGGGACACAGAATTGTTACTCAGGGACAGACACAGAATTGTTACTGAGGGACACAGAATTGTTACTGAGGGACACAGAATTGTTACTCAGGGACACAGAATTGTTACTCAGGGACAGACACAGAATTGTTACTGAGGGACACAGAATTGTTACTCAGGGACACAGAATTGTTACTCAGGGACACAGAATTGTTACTCAGGGACAGACACAGAATTGTTACTGAGGGACACAGAATTGTTACTCAGGGACAGACACAGAATTGTTACTCAGGGACACACAATTGTTACTGAGGGACACAGAATTGTTACTCAGGGACACAGAATTGTTACTCAGGGACACAGAATTGTTACTCAGGGACACAGAATTGTTACTCAGGGACAGACACAGAATTGTTACTGAGGGACACAGAATTGTTACTGAGGGACACAGAATTGTTACTGAGGGACAGACGCAGAATTGTTACTGAGGGACACAGAATTGTTACTGAGGGACACAGAATTGTTACTGAGGGACACATAATTGTTACTCAGGGACACAGAATTGTTACTCAGGGACAGACACAGAATTGTTACTGAGGGACACAGAATTGTTACTCAGGGACACAGAATTGTTACTCAGGGACACAGAATTGTTACTCAGGGACAGACACAGAATTGTTACTGAGGGACACATAATTGTTACTGAGGGACACAGAATTGTTACTCAGGGACAGACACAGAATTGTTACTGAGGGACACAGAATTGTTACTGAGGGACACAGAATTGTTACTGAGGGACACAGAATTGTTACTCAGGGACAGACGCAGAATTGTTACTGAGGGACACAGAATTGTTACTGAGGGACACAGAATTGTTACTCAGGGACAGACACAGAATTGTTACTGATGGACACAGAATTGTTACTGATGGACACAGAATTGTTACTGAGGGACACAGAATTGTTACTCAGGGACACAGAATTGTTACTCAGGGACAGACACAGAATTGTTACTGAGGGACACAGAATTGTTACTCAGGGACAGACACAGAATTGTTACTGAGGGACACAGAATTGTTACTCAGGGACAGACACAGAATTGTTACTGAGGGACACAGAATTGTTACTCAGGGACAGACACAGAATTGTTACTGAGGGACACAGAATTGTTACTGAGGGACACAGAATTGTTACTGAGGGACACACAGTTGTTACTGAGGGACACAGAATTGTTACTCGGGGACACAGAATTGTTACTCAGGGACAGACACAGAATTGTTACTGAGGGACACAGAATTGTTAATGAGGGACACAGAATTGTTACTCAGGGACAGACACAGAATTGTTACTGAGGGACACAGAATTGTTACTGAGGGACACACAATTGTTACTGAGGGACACACAATTGTTACTGAGGGACACAGAATTGTTACTGAGGGACACAGAATTGTTAGTGAGGGACACAGAATTGTTACTGAGGGACACACAATTGTTACTGAGGGACACACAATTGTTACTGAGGGACACAGAATTGTTACTCAGGGACACAGAATTGTTACTCAGGGACAGACACAGAATTGTTACTCAGGGACACAAAATTGTTAATGAGGGACACAGAATTGTTACTCAGGGACAGACACAGAATTGTTACTGAGGGACACAGAATTGTTACTGAGGGACACAGAATTGTTACTGAGGGACACACACAGAATTGTTACTGAGGGACACAAAATTGTTACTGAGGGACACAGAATTGTTACTGAGGGACACAGAATTGTTACTGAGGGACACACAATTGTTACTGAGGGACACACAATTGTTACTGAGGGACACACAATTGTTACTGAGGGACACAGAATTGTTACTCGGGGACACAGAATTGTTACAGAGGGACAGACAGAATTGTTACTGAGGGACACAGAATTGTTACTGAGGGACACAGAATTGTTACTCAGGGACACAGAATTGTTACTGAGGGACACAGAATTGTTACTCAGGGACACAGAATTGTTACTCAGGGACACAGAATTGTTACTCAGGGACAGACACAGAATTGTTACTGAGGGACACAGAATAATTACTCAGGGACAGACACAGAATTGTTACTGAGGGACACACAATTGTTACTGAGGGACACAGAATTGTTACTCAGGGACACAGAATTGTTACTCAGGGACACAGAATTGTTACTCAGGGACAGACACAGAATTGTTACTGAGGGACAGACACAGAATTGTTACTGAGGGACACAGAATTGTTACTGAGGGACACACAATTGTTACTGAGGGACACACAATTGTTACTGAGGGACACAGAACCGTTACTTAGGGACACAGAGCCGTTACTTAGGGACACAGAACCGTTACTTAGGGACACACAATCGTTACTTACGGACATAGAACCGTTACTTAGGGACACAGAATTGTTACTCAGGGACAGACACAGAATTGTTACTGAGGGACACAGAATTGTTACTGAGGGACACAGAATTGTTACTCAGGGACAGACACAGAATTGTTACTCAGGGACAGACACAGAATTGTTACTCAGGGACAGACACAAAATTGTTACTGAGGGACACAGAATTGTTACTGAGGGACACAGAATTGTTACTGAGGGACACAGAATTGTTACTCAGGGACACAGAATTGTTACTCAGGGACAGACACAGAATTGTTACTGAGGGACACAGAATTGTTACTGAGGGACACAGAATTGTTACTCAGGGACAGATGCAGAATTGTTACTGAGGGACACAGAACCATTACTTAGGGACACAGAACCGTTACTTAGGGACACAGAGCCATTACTTAGGAACACAGAACCGTTACTTAGGGACACACAACCGTTACTTAGGGACACACAATCGTTACTTAGGGACATAGAACCGTTACTTAGGGACACAGAATTGTTACTGAGGGACAGACACAGAATTGTTACTGAGGGACACAGAATTGTTACTGAGGGACACAGAATTGTTACTGAGGGACACAGAATTGTTACTCAGGGACAGACACAGAATTGTTACTCAGGGACAGACACAGAATTGTTACTCAGGGACAGACACAGAATTGTTACTGAGGGACAGACACAGAATTGTTACTGAGGGACACAGAATTGTTACTGAGGGACAGACACAGAATGGTTACTGAGGGACAGACACAGAATTGTTACTGAGGGACAGACACAGAATTGTTACTGAGGGACAGACACAGAATTGTTACTGAGGGACACATAATTGTTACTGAGGGACACAGAATTGTTACTCAGGGACAGACACAGAATTGTTACTCAGGGACAGACACAGAATTGTTACTCAGGGACACAGAATTGTTACTGAGGGACACAGAATTGTTACTGAGGGACACAGAATTGTTACTCAGGGACACAGAATTGTTACTCAGGGACACAGAATTGTTACTCAGGGACAGACACAGAATTGTTACTGAGGGACACAGAATTGTTACTGAGGGACACAGAATCATTACTCAGGGACACAGAATTGTTACTCAGGGACACAGAATTGTTACTGAGGGACACAGAATTGTTACCGAGGGACACAGAATTGTTACCGAGGGACACAGAATTGTTACTCAGGGACACAGAATTGTTACTCTGGGACAGACACAGAATTGTTACTGAGGGACACAGAATTGTTACTAAGGGACACAGAATTGTTATTCAGGGACAGACACAGAATTGTTACTGAGGGACACAGAATTGTTACTCAGGGACACAGAATTGTTACTCAGTGACACAGAATTGTTACTCAGGGACACAGAATTGTTACTCAGGAACACAGAATTGTTACTCAGGGACAGACACAGTATTGTTACTGAGGGACACAGAATTGTTACTGAGGGACACAGAATTGTTACTCAGGGACAGACACAGAATTGTTACTGAGGGACACAGAATTGTTACTGAGGGACACAGAATTGTTACTCAGGGACACAGAATTGTTACTCAGGGACAGACACAGAATTGTTACTGAGGGACACAGAATTGTTACTCAGGGACACAGAATTGTTACTCAGGGACACAGAATTGTTACTCAGGGACAGACACAGAATTGTTACTGAGGGACACAGAATTGTTACTCAGGGACAGACACAGAATTGTTACTGAGGGACACACAATTGTTACTGAGGGACACACAATTGTTACTGAGGGACACAGAATTGTTACTCGGGGACACAGAATTGTTACTGAGGGACACAGAATTGTTAATGAAGGACACAGAATTGTTACTCAGGGACAGACACAGAATTGTTACTGAGGGACACAGAATTGTTACTGAGGGACACAGAATTGTTACTCGGAGACACAGAATTGTTACTCAGGGACAGACAGAATTGTTACTGAGGGACACACAATTGTTACTCGGGGACACAGAATTGTTACTCAGGGACAGACACAGAATTGTTACTGAGGGACACAGAATTGTTACTCAGGGACACAGAATTGTTACTCAGGGACACAGAATTGTTACTGAGGGACACATAATTGTTACTCAGGGACACAGAATTGTTACTGAGGGACACAGAATTGTTACTCAGGGACAGACACAGAATTGTTACTGAGGGACACAGAATTGTTACTGAGGGACACAGAATTGTTACTGAGGGACACAGAATTGTTACTCAGGGACAGACGCAGAATTGTTACTGAGGGACACAGAATTGTTACTGAGGGACACAGAATTGTTACTCAGGGACAGACACAGAATTGTTACTGATGGACACAGAATTGTTACTGATGGACACAGAATTGTTACTGAGGGACACAGAATTGTTACTCAGGTACACAGAATTGTTACTCAGGGACAGACACAGAATTGTTACTGAGGGACACAGAATTGTTACTCAGGGACAGACACAGAATTGTTACTGAGGGACACAGAATTGTTAATGAGGGACACAGAATTGTTACTCAGGGACAGACACAGAATTGTTACTGAGGGACACAGAATTGTTACTGAGGGACACACAATTGTTACTGAGGGACACAGAATTGTTACTCGGGGACACAGAATTGTTACTCGGGGACACAGAATTGTTACTCTGGGACAGACAGAATTGTTACTGAGGGACACAGAATTGTTACTCAGGGACACAGAATTGTTACTCAGGGACACAGAATTGTTACTCAGGGACAGACACAGAATTGTTACTGAGGGACACAGAATTGTTACTCAGGGACAGACACAGAATTGTTACTCAGGGACACAGAATTGTTACTCAGGGACACAGAATTGTTACTCAGGGACACAGAATTGTTACTCAGGGACACAGAATTGTTACTCAGGGACAGACACAGAATTGTTACTGAGGGACACAGAATTGTTACTGAGGGACACAGAATTGTTACTGAGGGACAGACGCAGAATTGTTACTGAGGGACACAGAATTGTTACTGAGGGACACAGAATTGTTACTGAGGGACACATAATTGTTACTCAGGGACACAGAATTGTTACTCAGGGACAGACACAGAATTGTTACTGAGGGACACAGAATTGTTACTCAGGGACACAGAATTGTTACTCAGGGACACAGAATTGTTACTCAGGGACAGACACAGAATTGTTACTGAGGGACACAGAATTGTTACTCAGGGACAGACACAGAATTGTTACTGAGGGACACAGAATTGTTAATGAGGGACACAGAATTGTTAATGAGGGACACAGAATTGTTACTCAGGGACAGACACAGAATTGTTACTGAGGGACACAGAATTGTTACTGAGGGACACACAATTGTTACTGAGGGACACAGAATTGTTACTCGGGGACACAGAATTGTTACTCGGGGACACAGAATTGTTACTCAGGGACAGACACAGAATTGTTACTGAGGGACACAGAATTGTTACTCAGGGACACAGAATTGTTACTCAGGGACAGACACAGAATTGTTACTCAGGGACAGACACAGAATTGTTACTGAGGGACACAGAATTGTTACTGAGGGACACAGAATTGTTACTGAGGGACACAGAATTGTTACTGAGGGACAGACACAGAATGGTTACTGAGGGACAGACACAGAATTGTTACTGAGGGACAGACACAGAATTGTTACTGAGGGACAGACACAGAATTGTTACTGAGGGACACAGAATTGTTACTGAGGGACACAGAATTGTTACTCAGGGACAGACACAGAATTGTTACTCAGGGACAGACACAGAATTGTTACTCAGGGACACAGAATTGTTACTGAGGGACACAGAATTGTTACTGAGGGACACAGAATTGTTACTGAGGGACACAGAATTGTTACTCAGGGACACAGAATTGTTACTCAGGGAAACAGAATTGTTACTCAGGGAAACAGAATTGTTACTCAGGGACAGACACAGAATTGTTACTGAGGGACACAGAATTGTTACTGAGGGACACAGAATCGTTACTCAGGGACACAGAATTGTTACTCAGGGACACATAATTGTTACTGAGGGACACAGAATTGTTACCGAGGGACACAGAATTGTTACTGAGGGACACAGAATTGTTACTCAGGGACACAGAATTGTTACTCTGGGACAGACACAGAATTGTTACTGAGGGACACAGAATTGTTACTGAGGGACACAGAATTGTTATTCAGGGACAGACACAGAATTGTTACTGAGGGACACAGAATTGTTACTCAGGGACACAGAATTGTTACTCAGTGACACAGAATTGTTACTCAGGGACACAGAATTGTTACTCAGGGAAAGACACAGTATTGTTACTGAGGGACACAGAATTGTTACTGAGGGACACAGAATTGTTACTCAGGGACAGACACAGAATTGTTACTGAGGGACACAGAATTGTTACTGAGGGACACAGAATTGTTACTCAGGGACAGACACAGAGTTGTTACTGAGGGACACAGAATTGTTACTGAGGGACACAGAATTGTTACTCAGGGACACAGAATTGTTACTCAGGGACAGACACAGAATTGTTACTGAGGGACACAGAATTGTTACTCAGGGACAGACACAGAATTGTTACTGAGGGACACAGAATTGTTACTCAGGGACACAGAATTGTTAATGAGGGACACAGAATTGTTACTCAGGGACAGACACAGAATTGTTACTGAGGGACACAGAATTGTTACTGAGGGACACAGAATTGTTACTGAGGGACACACAATTGTTACTGAGGGACACAGAATTGTTACTCGGGGACACAGAATTGTTACTCGGGGACACAGAATTGTTACTCAGGGACAGACACAGAATTGTTACTGAGGGACACAGAATTGTTACTGAGGGACACAGAATTGTTACTGAGGGACACAGAATTGTTACTCGGGGACACAGAATTGTTACTCGGGGACACAGAATTATTACTCAGGGACAGACAGAATTGTTACTGAGGGACACAGAATTGTTACTCGGGGACACAGAATTGTTACTCAGGGACAGACACAGAATTGTTACTGAGGGACACAGAATTGTTACTCAGGGACAGACACAGAATTGTTACTGAGGGACGCACAATTGTTACTCAGGGACACAGAATTGTTACTCAGGGACACAGAATTGTTACTGAGGGACACAGAATTGTTACTCAGGGACACAGAATTGTTACTGAGGGACACAGAATTGTTACTCAGGGACAGACACAGAATTGTTACTGAGGGACACAGAATTGTTACTGAGGGACACAGAATTGTTACTGAGGGACACAGAATTGTTACTCAGGGACAGACGCAGAATTGTTACTGAGGGACACAGAATTGTTACTGAGGGACACAGAATTGTTACTCAGGGACAGACACAGAATTGTTACTGAGGGACACAGAATTGTTACTGAGGGACACAGAATTGTTACTCAGGTACACAGAATTGTTACTCAGGGACAGACACAGAATTGTTACTGAGGGACACAGAATTGTTACTCAGGGACAGACACAGAATTGTTACTGAGGGACACAGAATTGTTAATGAGGGACACAGAATTGTTACTGAGGGACAGACACAGAATTGTTACTGAGGGACACACAATTGTTACTGAGGGACACACAATTGTTACTGAGGGACACAGAATTGTTACTCGGGGACACAGAATTGTTACTCAGGGACAGACAGAATTGTTACTGAGGGACACAGAATTGTTACTCAGGGACACAGAATTGTTACTCAGGGACACAGAATTGTTACTCAGGGACAGACACAGAATTGTTACTGAGGGACACAGAATTGTTACTCAGGGACAGACACAGAATTGTTACTCAGGGACACACAATTGTTACTGAGGGACACAGAATTGTTACTGAGGGACACAGAATTGTTACTCAGGGACACAGAATTGTTACTCAGGGACACAGAATTGTTACTCAGGGACAGACACAGAATTGTTACTGAGGGACACAGAATTGTTACTGAGGGACACAGAATTGTTACTCAGGGACATACGCAGAATTGTTACTGAGGGACACAGAATTGTTACTGAGGGACACAGAATTGTTACTGAGGGACACAGAATTGTTACTCAGGGACACAGAATTGTTACTCAGGGACAGACACAGAATTGTTACTGAGGGACACAGAATTGTTACTCAGGGACACAGAATTGTTACTCAGGGACACAGAATTGTTACTCAGGGACAGACACATAATTGTTACTGAGGGACACAGAATTGTTACTCAGGGACAGACACAGAATTGTTACTCAGGGACACAAAATTGTTAATGAGGGACACAGAATTGTTACTCAGGGACAGACACAGAATTGTTACTGAGGGACACAGAATTGTTACTGAGGGACACAGAATTGTTACTGAGGGACACACACAGAATTGTTACTGAGGGACACAAAATTGTTACTGAGGGACACAGAATTGTTACTGAGGGACACAGAATTGTTACTGAGGGACACACAATTGTTACTGAGGGACACACAATTGTTACTGAGGGACACACAATTGTTACTGAGGGACACAGAATTGTTACTCGGGGACACAGAATTGTTACTGAGGGACAGACAGAATTGTTACTGAGGGACACAGAATTGTTACTGAGGGACACAGAATTGTTACTCAGGGACACAGAATTGTTACTGAGGGACACAGAATTGTTACTCAGGGACACAGAATTGTTACTCAGGGACACAGAATTGTTACTCAGGGACAGACACAGAATTGTTACTGAGGGACACAGAATAATTACTCAGGGACAGACACAGAATTGTTACTGAGGGACACACAATTGTTACTGAGGGACACAGAATTGTTACTCAGGGACACAGAATTGTTACTCAGGGACACAGAATTGTTACTCAGGGACAGACACAGAATTGTTACTGAGGGACAGACACAGAATTGTTACTGAGGGACACAGAATTGTTACTGAGGGACACACAATTGTTACTGAGGGACACACAATTGTTACTGAGGGACACAGAACCGTTACTTAGGGACACAGAACCGTTACTTAGGGACACAGAGCCGTTACTTAGGGACACAGAACCGTTACTTAGGGACACACAATCGTTACTTACGGACATAGAACCGTTACTTAGGGACACAGAATTGTTACTCAGGGACAGACACAGAATTGTTACTGAGGGACACAGAATTGTTACTGAGGGACACAGAATTGTTACTCAGGGACAGACACAGAATTGTTACTCAGGGACAGACACAGAATTGTTACTCAGGGACAGACACAAAATTGTTACTGAGGGACACAGAATTGTTACTGAGGGACACAGAATTGTTACTGAGGGACACAGAATTGTTACTCAGGGACACAGAATTGTTACTCAGGGACACAGAATTGTTACTCAGGGACAGACACAGAATTGTTACTGAGGGACACAGAATTGTTACTGAGGGACACAGAATTGTTACTCAGGGACAGATGCAGAATTGTTACTGAGGGACACAGAACCGTTACTTAGGGACACACAATCGTTACTTAGGGACACACAATCGTTACTTAGGGACACACAATCGTTACTTAGGGACATAGAACCGTTACTTAGGGACACAGAATTGTTACTGAGGGACAGACACAGAATTGTTACTGAGGGACACAGAATTGTTACTGAGGGACACAGAATTGTTACTGAGGGACACAGAATTGTTACTCAGGGACAGACACAGAATTGTTACTCAGGGACAGACACAGAATTGTTACTCAGGGACAGACACAGAATTGTTACTCAGGGACAGACACAGAATTGTTACTGAGGGACACAGAATTGTTACTGAGGGACACAGAATTGTTACTGAGGGACAGACACAGAATGGTTACTGAGGGACAGACACAGAATTGTTACTGAGGGACAGACACAGAATTGTTACTGAGGGACAGACACAGAATTGTTACTGAGGGACACAGAATTGTTACTGAGGGACACAGAATTGTTACTGAGGGACACAGAATTGTTACTCAGGGACAGACACAGAATTGTTACTCAGGGACAGACACAGAATTGTTACTCAGGGACACAGAATTGTTACTGAGGGACACAGAATTGTTACTGAGGGACACAGAATTGTTACTGAGGGACACAGAATTGTTACTCAGGGACACAGAATTGTTACTCAGGGACACAGAATTGTTACTCAGGGACAGACACAGAATTGTTACTGAGGGACACAGAATTGTTACTGAGGGACACAGAATCGTTACTCAGGGACACAGAATTGTTACTCAGGGACACATAATTGTTACTGAGGGACACAGAATTGTTACCGAGGGACACAGAATTGTTACTGAGGGACACAGAATTGTTACTCAGGGACACAGAATTGTTACTCTGGGACAGACACAGAATTGTTACTGAGGGACACAGAATTGTTACTAAGGGACACAGAATTGTTATTCAGGGACAGACACAGAATTGTTACTGAGGGACACAGAATTGTTACTCAGGGACACAGAATTGTTACTCAGTGACACAGAATTGTTACTCAGGGACACAGAATTGTTACTCAGGGACACAGAATTGTTACTCAGGGACAGACACAGTATTGTTACTGAGGGACACAGAATTGTTACTGAGGGACACAGAATTGTTACTCAGGGACAGACACAGAATTGTTACTGAGGGACACAGAATTGTTACTGAGGGACACAGAATTGTTACTCAGGGACACAGAATTGTTACTCAGGGACAGACACAGAATTGTTACTGAGGGACACAGAATTGTTACTCAGGGACACAGAATTGTTACTCAGGGACACAGAATTGTTACTCAGGGACAGACACAGAATTGTTACTGAGGGACACAGAATTGTTACTCAGGGACAGACACAGAATTGTTACTGAGGGACACACAATTGTTACTGAGGGACACACAATTGTTACTGAGGGACACAGAATTGTTACTCGGGGACACAGAATTGTTACTGAGGGACACAGAATTGTTAATGAGGGACACAGAATTGTTACTCAGGGACAGACACAGAATTGTTACTGAGGGACACAGAATTGTTACTGAGGGACACAGAATTGTTACTCGGAGACACAGAATTGTTACTCAGGGACAGACAGAATTGTTACTGAGGGACACACAATTGTTACTCGGGGACACAGAATTGTTACTCAGGGACAGACACAGAATTGTTACTGAGGGACACAGAATTGTTACTCAGGGACACAGAATTGTTACTCAGGGACACAGAATTGTTACTGAGGGACACAGAATTGTTACTCAGGGACACAGAATTGTTACTGAGGGACACAGAATTGTTACTCAGGGACAGACACAGAATTGTTACTGAGGGACACAGAATTGTTACTGAGGGACACAGAATTGTTACTGAGGGACACAGAATTGTTACTCAGGGACAGACGCAGAATTGTTACTGAGGGACACAGAATTGTTACTGAGGGACACAGAATTGTTACTCAGGGACAGACACAGAATTGTTACTGATGGACACAGAATTGTTACTGATGGACACAGAATTGTTACTGAGGGACACAGAATTGTTACTCAGGTACACAGAATTGTTACTCAGGGACAGACACAGAATTGTTACTGAGGGACACAGAATTGTTACTCAGGGACAGACACAGAATTGTTACTGAGGGACACAGAATTGTTACTCAGGGACAGACACAGAATTGTTACTGAGGGACACAGAATTGTTACTCAGGGACAGACACAGAATTGTTACTGAGGGACACAGAATTGTTACTCAGGGACACAGAATTGTTACTCAGGGACACAGAATTGTTACTCAGGGACAGACACAAAATTGTTACTGAGGGACACAGAATTGTTACTGAGGGACACAAAATTGTTACTGAGGGACACAGAATTGTTACTCAGGGACAGACACAGAATTGTTACTGAGGGACACAGAATTGTTACTGAGGGACACAGAATCGTTACTCAGGGACACAGAATTGTTACTCAGGGACACAGAATTGTTACTGAGGGACACAGAATTGTTACTCAGGGACACAGAATTGTTACTCAGGGACACAGAATTGTTACTGAGGGACACAGAGTTGTTACTGAGAGACACAGAATTGTTACTCAGGGACAGACACAGAATTGTTACTGAGGGACACAGAATTGTTATTCAGGGACACAGAATTGTTACTCAGGGACACAGAATTGTTACTCAGGGACAGACACAGAAATGTTACTGAGGGACAGACACAGAATTGTTACTGAGGGACACAGAATTGTTACTGAGGGACACAGAATTGTTACTGAGGGACACAGAATTGTTACTCAGGGACAGACACAGAATTGTTACTGAGGGACACAGAATTGTTACTGAGGGACACAGAATTGTTACTCAGGGACACAGAATTGTTACTCAGGGACAGACACAGAATTGTTACTGAGGGACACAGAATTGTTACTCAGGGACAGACACAGAATTGTTACTGAGGGACACAGAATTGTTACTGAGGGACACAGAATTGTTACTGAGGGACACACAGTTGTTACTGAGGGACACAGAATTGTTACTCGGGGACACAGAATTGTTACTCAGGGACAGACACAGAATTGTTACTGAGGGACACAGAATTGTTAATGAGGGACACAGAATTGTTACTCAGGGACAGACACAGAATTGTTACTGAGGGACACAGAATTGTTACTGAGGGACACAGAATTGTTACTGAGGGACACACAATTGTTACTGAGGGACACAGAATTGTTACTGAGGGACACAGAATTGTTAGTGAGGGACACAGAATTGTTACTGAGGGACACACAATTGTTACTGAGGGACACACAATTGTTACTGAGGGACACAGAATTGTTACTCGGGGACACAGAATTGTTACTCAGGGACAGACACAGAATTGTTACTCAGGGACACAAAATTGTTAATGAGGGACACAGAATTGTTACTCAGGGACAGACACAGAATTGTTACTGAGGGACACAGAATTGTTACTGAGGGACACAGAATTGTTACTGAGGGACACACACAGAATTGTTACTGAGGGACACAAAATTGTTACTGAGGGACACAGAATTGTTACTGAGGGACACAGAATTGTTACTGAGGGACACACAATTGTTACTGAGGGACACACAATTGTTACTGAGGGACACACAATTGTTACTGAGGGACACAGAATTGTTACTCGGGGACACAGAATTGTTACTGAGGGACAGACAGAATTGTTACTGAGGGACACAGAATTGTTACTGAGGGACACAGAATTGTTACTCAGGGACACAGAATTGTTACTGAGGGACACAGAATTGTTACTCAGGGACACAGAATTGTTACTCAGGGACACAGAATTGTTACTCAGGGACAGACACAGAATTGTTACTGAGGGACACAGAATAATTACTCAGGGACAGACACAGAATTGTTACTGAGGGACACACAATTGTTACTGAGGGACACAGAATTGTTACTCAGGGACACAGAATTGTTACTCAGGGACACAGAATTGTTACTCAGGGACAGACACAGAATTGTTACTGAGGGACAGACACAGAATTGTTACTGAGGGACACAGAATTGTTACTGAGGGACACACAATTGTTACTGAGGGACACACAATTGTTACTGAGGGACACAGAACCGTTACTTAGGGACACAGAGCCGTTACTTAGGGACACAGAACCGTTACTTAGGGACACACAATCGTTACTTACGGACATAGAACCGTTACTTAGGGACACAGAATTGTTACTCAGGGACAGACACAGAATTGTTACTGAGGGACACAGAATTGTTACTGAGGGACACAGAATTGTTACTCAGGGACAGACACAGAATTGTTACTCAGGGACAGACACAGAATTGTTACTCAGGGACAGACACAAAATTGTTACTGAGGGACACAGAATTGTTACTGAGGGACACAGAATTGTTACTGAGGGACACAGAATTGTTACTGAGGGACACAGAATTGTTACTCAGGGACACAGAATTGTTACTCAGGGACAGACACAGAATTGTTACTGAAGGACACAGAATTGTTACTGAGGGACACAGAATTGTTACTCAGGGACAGATGCAGAATTGTTACTGAGGGACACAGAACCATTACTTAGGGACACAGAACCGTTACTTAGGGACACAGAGCCGTTACTTAGGAACACAGAACCGTTACTTAGGGACACACAACCGTTACTTAGGGACACACAATCGTTACTTAGGGACATAGAACCGTTACTTAGGGACACAGAATTGTTACTGAGGGACAGACACAGAATTGTTACTGAGGGACACAGAATTGTTACTGAGGGACACAGAATTGTTACTGAGGGACACAGAATTGTTACTCAGGGACAGACACAGAATTGTTACTCAGGGACAGACACAGAATTGTTACTCAGGGACAGACACAGAATTGTTACTCAGGGACAGACACAGAATTGTTACTGAGGGACACAGAATTGTTACTGAGGGACACAGAATTGTTACTGAGGGACAGACACAGAATGGTTACTGAGGGACAGACACAGAATTGTTACTGAGGGACAGACACAGAATTGTTACTGAGGGACAGACACAGAATTGTTACTGAGGGACACAGAATTGTTACTGAGGGACACAGAATTGTTACTGAGGGACACAGAATTGTTACTCAGGGACAGACACAGAATTGTTACTCAGGGACAGACACAGAATTGTTACTCAGGGACACAGAATTGTTACTGAGGGACACAGAATTGTTACTGAGGGACACAGAATTGTTACTGAGGGACACAGAATTGTTACTCAGGGACACAGAATTGTTACTCAGGGACACAGAATTGTTACTCAGGGACAGACACAGAATTGTTACTGAGGGACACAGAATTGTTACTGAGGGACACAGAATCATTACTCAGGGACACAGAATTGTTACTCAGGGACACAGAATTGTTACTGAGGGACACAGAATTGTTACCGAGGGACACAGAATTGTTACTGAGGGACACAGAATTGTTACTCAGGGACACAGAATTGTTACTCTGGGACAGACACAGAATTGTTACTGAGGGACACAGAATTGTTACTAAGGGACACAGAATTGTTATTCAGGGACAGACACAGAATTGTTACTGAGGGACACAGAATTGTTACTCAGGGACACAGAATTGTTACTCAGTGACACAGAATTGTTACTCAGGGACACAGAATTGTTACTCAGGAACACAGAATTGTTACTCAGGGACAGACACAGTATTGTTACTGAGGGACACAGAATTGTTACTGAGGGACACAGAATTGTTACTCAGGGACAGACACAGAATTGTTACTGAGGGACACAGAATTGTTACTGAGGGACACAGAATTGTTACTCAGGGACACAGAATTGTTACTCAGGGACAGACACAGAATTGTTACTGAGGGACACAGAATTGTTACTCAGGGACACAGAATTGTTACTCAGGGACACAGAATTGTTACTCAGGGACAGACACAGAATT